>NW_020799109.1:8211676-8257452 GCF_003259725.1 Athene cunicularia
CCCCCACACACACACTTTATAAACTTGGAATGGCTCCATTCCTCCTTTTAACAGTGCTCTGGGTTTACCTGCAATATGTGTTATATGTGATCTTCTCCTCTAACAGCACCAAGCATTACGTCTTCTCGTCAGGCCACTAGTTTTTATTGCCTTATAATGCTGTCCAGCACTATGTTTAGAAATAGAGCTTTATGCATAATTTTATTCATGCTGCTTAATTTAAAATGCTTGTATTTTCTCTTTTAGATACTTTATGTCTTTTGGAAAAAATCTTGATACATTTCAAAACTAGTTGTGTTAAGATAACCTTAGCATTTTATTCTGAATAAGTCAAAACTAACCTTAGCATTTTATTCTGAATAAGTCAAAACTAAGTGTTTCTTCAGTGCTAATTTGTCCTTTTTTTTTATTTATTTTTTTTTTTCTGAATGGAATCTGCTTTGAATAGGTGAAGTCATTCCAAAGTTGCATTTTTACATAAGCACACATACAATCCGACTGTAAATAAAAATTGTACAGTTCCAGTTGAGTGCCTCTTAATTTTTAATAAAGGTATTAAGTGCTATCTGCTTTGTGTTCTCCCCGTTTTTGTAAAGTCTTCTACACAGTAGAATGAGGCATAACATTCAAGAAGGAAGCAACATAAACCCTAGAGCTTTTAAGAGAAATCTTAGAAGACTGAACAGACATATATGAAGATCAAATATAATTGTAAGGAAAAGTACTTTTTTCTCTTATCAAGATGAAATGCAAGAGGAGACATGTTACTCTATTGTGATGCTGATTTTATCTTACAGAAGGGTTTAATTTTATGGGACAGGCAGTTTACCTCTGCAAACAGAAACGGATCTAGAAGTCTTCTTTCTCAGCTTTTGATAAACAGGAAATCAAATCAAAAGATCTATTAAAAGACTAATTAGCTGTTTTTCCTGTACTTTCTTGGAAAAGACACACAACAAAAAATGCATTATCTCTTTCGAAAATTATAAAAAATGGATGTTAGTCTTAAAAATGAAAATGTCATCTTCTATACTTGCTTTATAGAAGACACTAGACTTTCAGTTCATCAGTAATATAGTTCTGTGTAGGATCTGTGCTGTAGATAGTAAAGGAAACCTCACTTTATAAAACAAATACTTTCTGCAGCAACAAAATGTCTTCAATGTGTCGGTGAACGCAGACTAACTGTGATTCCCCCTTGAGAGTGACTTGTATTAATTTTACAGATTAATCATGAGCGAAGTAGGGAAATTCCCCTTGAAAGGCCCTAGAGGAGATGAAAACCTCTTACTATCTTTATCTGGTATGCCTCTGGTAAAAGCCAAACTAGCCTGAAGAGTTCAGATAAGAAGTCTGAAGATTCTGCCAAGAAGAATGATTAGTTTTACATCCAGACACAAAGTTACCACCTGTTGAGAAGAATCTCAGGACCCAACTGCCCCTTGTATTAGCATTTCCTCATGATTTTAGGCAGGCTCCAGACAGAAGACTTTTCTTACACCATAGGCACGTGGGCTTTAGAGGGCTTGTGGTATCCTCAAGCCTCCTGTCTAGAGAGCTCAGAAATCAAATTATTTGTTTTTCTCTGAGTTGTCCCCACCTTGATGTTTATTGCCTTATAGGCCAGTACTGCAATTTCATAGATTTATTGGTCTGAGTGTATAAAGCTCCATGCGTGTGCGTGTGTGATTGCCAAATCCAGCACCTGAGAGTTCTCTTTTTTTATAAAAAAGCTTACCTGTTCTTTCTTCTTCATGCCTCAGGTATAACATTTCCTTCTCATCTAAGTCTTATGGATTTCTGTAAGATATGTGTTTTGTTTTAATACGTATTGTGACTCTCTTTTGTGCATTGATCTTTATATCTTTATGTGTATGCTTTGGAATTATTGTGACTAGCAGATTTCCTGAGGACAAAAACTGAAATCCAGGTTTATGTACTAGAATCATAGCCTTGGCCTCCAGAGTGTAAGCACACACAAATCTTTTATCTGAACTGCAACAGGGCCCAGAGATCTCACTGTAAGAGTCAGTCAACTTTTTGTAAGATCCTACACAGTGAGATGAGAGAAATTGGGCCCTTTGTGATAAACGTACAAGAAAGCAACGTGTAGCTTCTTGAGAGAGAATGTCAGCAGACCAATGCTTTTGTTACCCTTGTTTCCTTCAAGAATGGCATCAGGCAGAAGGATTTAACAAAGTTGCCGATAGTTCTGGAATAATTTCCATCTGTGGTACTTTTTTAGTGGCCAGATGCTGATAGCCAGAGCAGAGTGGTTGTGAATACTGAATGTTCGCGGTGTTTTTAGTGACAGTGGAACTGTTTGAGAAGAGATGACAAAACATAACTGGCGTGTACTGAAAGACTTGCATCAGACAGATACTTTCAATGTCACATCTCTGGCATTTACTGGAATACCTATTCTAATGGATGTCACTCACCATCTAGCGCATGTGTCACTGAGCGACTCTTTATGCCAGTTCTGTTCCAAAAGCTGTTGCCTGCTGCTCTATTCTGGGTGATGGTAGGAAAGAGAATGCTTTACTGCTGCTGAAAACGGATGTACAATTATTTTTTACCATGGGATAGTATTTATTTATGTAAAAGTTCCAGGTAGATTAAATCCTTGAAACTCCTGATGGCAGGCCGTATCTGTTGCTTGCTTACTGTTCAGATACACATTATGTAGAGACTTCATGCCCCCCGAGGAATGGGGCACCAAGCTATCCTTTGTTTTCTCAGGAACACCGGTGGGATGAGCAGACCAGGTGAAGGTGTCATGCTGGGTCAGTTCAGCAAACAGCTCAGGCTCATAGACCAGAAATTGAGAGTGTGGGTGTCCTTCCTCACAGACATAGTACATCCTTTGTGCATAAAGTATGCTACACATGCTCTTCATCAGTGTAGGCAAGTACAGACTAGAAGATAAAAGCAGTTTTCCAATCCAGTGGAGGTTACTGTATTTATTATTCACAGTTCTTGAGGAGAGTCAGCAAAGCAGTAGGTCCAGCCCTTGCCTGCATCCTGGCTGGCGATGCAGCCTTTCTGCAGTCTCAGTCCTTCAAGTGAAATAAATAAATCTGGCCATCTGTATTTACACTCATTCTCTCACTAGCTCTCAGACAGCTCTTATATTGCTTATATATACAGTACTTTAATTATATGGAAATTCACTAGTCACAACTTTAATGAACAACTTTTCTTGTATTCAAATGAATAAGATGCTGATGGCTGTTTCTTTGTACACAGCAAATGGTACTTATATAAAAGCCATAGTAAATCAACAGCATAAGCTGATTTAATTATTTATTTGTTGCAATGGCTATTCCCATACCTATCATAACACTGCGTATTTAATTATCTCTTACCCTAATGCAGGTATGCTTTTTGGGTTATGTCTTGAGGTAGGAAAAATGTTTTTGAATTTTGGGGGGGGGGATGTGTGTGGTTCTTCTTTTCTTTTCTTTTTCCTTTGCAGCTGGTAAAACTAGCAGCAACTAGCATGTGTCTAGTGATTAAGACTTTTTCTTTTTGTAATTGTCAGATTGATTGGGACAATTGAATGATAATGAAAAACAGCTTGTTCCCTCATTTCCAGAGGTGACACTTTCTGCATAATACTGCAAAATATAACAAAAGGGTTTTCTTGGACGCTGCTTAAAGTTAATTGACAGCATCTGTTGTTTGGAACAACGGAGAGAAATAGCATTCCCTTGGCTCTTGGGCACGTTACTCAGGATTAGGCACTGTCACGCCAGCTGATATCTGAATACACTGTATCTATCCACAGGGTCTTAGCTGGGTTTTCTCTTATATCAGGGTTCCCATTTATATGGAGCTGAGTTGAAAAAAATATTTATGGTTCATTAAATTAATGATAAATGTTCTGAAAAATGCATGTTCTTCATTAAAAAAAGACAAACCAACAGATAGGACAAATTACAATAAACAATGGGATATTAAAATAATATAATAATTATGAACTATCTTTTTAGAAGCATCTTCTATTTCAAAAAACCTAACAACAGACTTCCACTGCCATTTTATAACTGCTTGGGGTCTATATAGCTGTAACAGCAGTAATCACTGCAGGCGCAGTGTTTGTTTATTCTGGCAGATAAAATTCTAAAGAGTTTTGAGAGCATGCGGAAGAAATTTTCATTCTGCTTTCCTCACAAAAAAAAAAAAAAGCGCTTAATTTTTCTCTTAGACTTAGCTGTATGTGTTCTGAGAGCCTGAATATCATTAAATTTGTACATCCTTTTATCTCTTGGCAAACTTCTCCTTTCATTGCTGCTCTTTAGTCAGATGTGCATTTTTCTTTATGAGATTTAATATTTCTCTTTTAAAACATTGATCAGTGTCGAAAGTCACTTAAGACCAGTGGAAAAATCAATAGCGAATGCCGATTGGCTGACTTGGAGGCTGCTGCTGCCGCTGATCACCAAGAAAGCAGTGATTTGATTTGATTTTGCATTTTCAAGTCATTCCCTTTCTCTGTACTGTCTGTCGGTAAACTTCAAAATTGCTGATTTGAAAATAAATGAACACATGTTACTGTTTGAATCTGTTTCTTTTACCTTTTTTTGGTACTCAACACAAAATGGCATACATAAATATTAGCATTATTATTGCTTAGGTGGCTGCAGGTGTGTGGCGAGCTCCAAGCTGAACTCAAGGTCAGATACTTTATGATGTAAACTCTTGAAGTCAGGATTTGTGTTTATATGGAGAGTTCATCAATCAGCATTTGTTAATGAGCCAGTTTTGTCATGTAATTCTGGCGAGTAATTTGACATTTTGCTGTATTACTCTTATACTGAGCTCAGTATCATGGACAGTCAGAGATTGAACCAATTGTAATCAGAACCAAGAAAATATTTCATATTCTGTGCTGTAACGTACAATATGCTGTAATGTAAGATATTCTCTATAGCATAAAATATAAAATTGCCTTTTTTTCTTATTCTGATTTCTTTCGATATTGGCACAGTTACTGAATTGAAACAGAAGTAGCTTTTTGCTGGGGTTCATTCTTCTGTTCTATTTAAGTTTGATGATACACTATATTTTATTGTGTATATAAATAATGATTTAGAGAGGAAAGGGACTAAAAATGCTAAAAGTTATAATAAAATACAGACCTCATACTATATTAAATTAGTTAATTTAAAATTATGCTTATGCCTTTCAGATATGTCTGTTTTTATATATTTATATATGTACACATGTGGCTGTTACTGTATAGCGTATGTAATAATCCTTTTACTAATGCGAATTTAATATTTATAATTAGAAATAGCTATATCAAAACTGCTGTGTTCTGTTTCAGAATCAAGCAAAGCTACACATGTAAAGATCATGTTCTTTTCGATATGAATTGCATTTTAACACTTGTTGTAATATAAATGTTGCAATATGCACTTTTCTGTATTCACACCTCAGCAACAGATTTCAATGTCTTTTTAAAGAGAAACTGTAAAGATTTTAAACACTCGTACTGTGTTGATGATGTCATAATATCAAGAAACATAGGTTTAGAATTATGTAATTTGAAGGGATTAATATAATTGAATAATATCTTAATGCCATAAATACTGATATGAAAGTTCAGAAAATATGCTTCTCCCGTAATACTTTCTCTTGCCTTTTGGACTGGTTAGGGCTGATCTCAGCAGTGTCAGTAATTATTATTCTGATGACTTGCCCCTGAAAGGCATTCGCTTGTACCTGTGGGGACAGAGAATCCATTTGCCTGGCGCCGGGGAGTCGGAGGCACAGGCTGGCGCCAGTGAAGAGAAGGGAAAGATGATTAATATGTCTTATAGATTCACTGCCTCTTCACTTGTCCTAGACCTGCCAGTAATTCCACTCCCCTGTGGTTCCACCTTGATCACAGATAATGGAGGCAGATTGAAAGTTTGAAGACACAAGCCTTTCTCTCCTCCTGAACTGACATTACTCACCCAGGCTAAATGAGCTGTACAACCACCGGCACCTGCCTATGGGAAGGCATCTCAGTGCACTTAGCAGTAATGCTGCAATAAAGCAGCAACTGTACTCTAATTAACCAGGTTTCTTTTTTTTTTTTTTTTTTTTTTTTTTTTTTTTTTTTTTTAACTGCACAGCAGGCTGCCATTAGCAAAGCTATGATATTGCAATGGAAACAGTAACATAAGTGTTCCTTCACCTCTGCAATTTATTGTAACGTACCTTTTCCTTTTTATTTCATTATAGAAATAGTATAATGAAAGGTTATTTTGTACCAGCAAGGTATCTGTAGCATTCTAAGAAGGGAAATTATGAATGTCGGTGAAAAAATAACTGTAAAGAAAATCTGTTTAAAATATCCTTACAGAGATGTATCTTTTTAAAGATAAACCCTTGTTATTCACATTTACTCATTTTTTGATCTAAACTGGACTTTGTAGTACAAACGTCAAAGTATAATCTGACAAGACTTTTGCAAAACAACTTCTAACAGAAGTGTGTATATTTGTATTGGTAAGAAAATTAGAGACAATGCAGCAACAGTAGAAAACAGGGTAGTTACTTTCTAGGGGTTTTTTTAGGTGGTGTGACAGCAAACAGTAAATTACCATATGCATGTGTATATGCCCAGTTTGTGTCTTTTAGCCCAATGTCTTATTCTGAATCAGATTGTTGGAGATAAAATGGCCTGATTTCTTTCCAAAACCAAACTGAATAGAACATATAAAAAGGTTTTGCAGCGGGGAAAAGACATTGTCTTATACAGTCTCCAGAGAGATAAGCCATAGCAAGAACGTTTTTTTTTTTTTTTTTTTTTTTTTTTTTTTTTTTGCGGTCCATGAAGTGTTTTGCTCTGTAGTTCTCTGTGTCTGAGGGATTAAGTATTTTACAAAAGATATCTGGTATTTTTAAAAATCTTTGATTTGTTGGGAGAAAGCTTGACGATCCTTAAAAGACACAGTAAATTTTATATACCTTTGACTTGTTTTGATTTTTGAAGGTATGTAAAAGCAAATCTGTATTGTCTAGGTGGTCCATAACTGTTTAAATCAAGTTAAGCAATGTGTTGTAATTGCATTTCTAATATAGTTACTCTAAGAATCTGTATATAGCGAGATGTAGTTCAGTTAAAATAACAGATACTATCTTCTAAATACTAAAGAAGACTAGGTCTAGCTAGAGAGCTAAATTCCAAAACTTGTCAGACAGCCCATTTTCATATTTTCTTTTCAGATTTATCTTTTCTTATATAAAAACCCCACATTTTGAAGTATCTAAGGTATTATTATGAGTAAGGAGGAAAGAAAGAATAAATAGAGTAGTCCAATATATTTTCAAATGCAATGCAACCAGGAGTATAAAACTTATGTCAAGTTTCTTTAGCAGAATAACTACTAGATACTGTATAAAATAGAAAGTGTTTGCATGCTACAAAGTCATAGAGATTAATTTTCTTCAACAGCAGAGAATGCGAAATCTATTAAAAAAAAAAAAAAAAAAAGAAATCCTCAATGTTATTGCTCATCTCATGTTGCCACTGGGGAGATATCAGTTTGGGGGTGACCTTTGAACTTCCAATTCCAGGTCTTGCTAGCTGTCATCTTGAAAGGATTAGCTAATGCAGCACTGGGGGCAACCATATTAACAAGGGGAGAGAATTGGGGTTATTCTGAGAAAAAACATGGCCCATTCAAATGGTAATTCTGGGCTCAGAAGTTGTAAAGGTCACCAGGCTGGTTATGGGTAAAGGTTGATTTATCATAACAAATAATGGGGGAAAGTTGTAGTGATATTCCAAGGGAAAATTCCTCATTTTAGTTAAAAAAAAAAATTTAAAAAAAAAAAAAAAAAAAGCATAGCATATTAGAATTTCATTATTAGTCTGTGCCCCATTAAGAACGTCATAGTTGTGGTTACTAAAGGATTATCAGACAGGTATAGGACAACTTTCCCTGCTGTCCTAGGACCAAGGAGACTATACCCTAAAAATTCACACAAGAGTCTTCAGAAAATGAACCTGTATAAAAGGTTCTTGCCTTCTAAAAACAAAAGAAGCAGCTGTTCCTTTTAAAAATTAAGATTTTTCTTTTTTCGGTAGAAATTGTTCCTTGACAAACTTGCAATCTTAAATATAATATGTGAGATAATATATCTGGCTTAAGTTATCTTAAAAGATGGAAGTGTTATTTAAAAGGAAATGAAGACCTGGAAAGATGAAGTTACTTTAAAAATGTCATAAAGCAGCACATGAGCAGAGCTCGAGACTAAAAACAGGTCTTCTAAAGGCCATTCTATCATTGCAGCTGTGGGAGTGCCTTGTCTTTTCAGCAAGATCAGCTGTGTGAAAGGCATGCTCAGAAATGCAGTCACTGATTTGCAAGAGTCACCCTGCAAATACTTGTGGGCTGTTAAACAAACCTGTACTTCGCTTGTCATGTTGGGTGTAGAGCCTTGTGTGAAGATGTTTTCTGTTTGGTATGGGTGCCATCTGCATGGGGTGGGATGTAGGCTAATGAGCTATTTTAACTGAAAGGAGATCATTCCATGATTAGCTATTTCAGGTGCCAAAAAAAACCCAAGGACACTTCTCAATTTTGGAGCAAAGGAAAAGTGTCATTTTTCTATTTAACCAGGCCTACAGATTCTTGGAAAAGAGGATAAAATGATATACACATTTGAGTCTGAAGAAAATTAATTTATTTTATTATTGACTATATTTTCCTAATAAAAATATTATTTTGGTGTTCTTAAATAGTTCTTCATTGCTAAGCAAAAAGAGCAACTGATGATCATGGTTATCAATGGAAACACCAATCTAGCAAGGGATCTTAAACCCTAGAAAGTATGTAGAAATGTAGGCTTCATAACGGCATACTTAAAAATCACTCACTAACGGTCAGAAAATCTGCAGGGTGGAACAGTAGACTGTGGGGTACATCTGATTTATGTCTTACAGACTTGGGGGAGCAGACTTCCATTACTTCACTGGATCTATATAGAGCATGTATGTAAAAAAAGCCAAATATGTTTTTAGAAGCTACATAAATTTTCACGGTATAGTTTGGCGTTTTATTACTGATACATTTAGAAAAAGCATAGTATGTCATTTTTTGTGCTGGCAACTCTAAACTCTTCTGGGCATAATGCTTATTGCCATGAATAGTCCTTCTCATTTACTATGGCATGAAGTTCTTTTAGATCAGTGCTGCTAATGATAGCAAGCATTACACCTGCTGGTAAATGTTTTCAGATTTGGCATTTTTAATAATGTTGGATATTGGAAGACTAGATTTTAAGTTTAGATGTATAATTTTGTACACAGTGCCACCTGGAGAATTTGGAAATAAGGTTTTGAAAATTAGATTATTTTTGCTTCGGTTTTGACTCATTTATCCAAGCTATGTGGGACTGTTAATGAGCTTTCTTGAAGTCTGCTGCATTTTGATACTGTTACCATTTGGTGTGTTAACATTTTGCCAGTTGTCTGGTCTAGAAGATGGATCTTCAAAGGACTTGGGTGAGAATCCTGCCTGATTCCAGTTCTTGAAACCCAAGTAATGAAGTGAAGTTGTCAAAGTCCCTTCAGAACTACCGTCCGGCTTTGCAAGTTTGCAAATATTTGTGGTCTTAAAGATCCTATGCTTTGAGTTCTGAATTTCCTGGATGTTTAAAGATCTATGCTTGGATGTGTCCATACATGCTTCATTCATAATAATGTCAGTAGACAAGTCCTATGCAATGGATCCTGACAAGACCTGTAAATTGGGCTTTCTTCAGGCTGTTGTGGTGCCTGATCTTATGGGTGTGATCAGAGCACAGAGAACTTCCTAGGTTTTTCAGAAAATTAGTCTCTATAAGGTAGCTGAAGAGAGAACTATACCAAGGTCTCCGGTGGACTGCTGAGTCTTTTCTTACCCAACAAATATCCTACTCACTTCATGTAAAATGGAACCATGAATATAAGAAGGGAGACTTTTCCTGCCCAAGGTGAACCGGCAGCAGACTGGTTAGTTCCTCCCCTGAAGGGAGACTTAGGCAGAGGTGAGGATCATAACAGGCCTCCTTCAAGCTGGGTGAGTGTCCTAACTACCAGTGTGTAACAAGGGGCATTGCCACTGTCTCCAGTTTCTGCATGTTGGAAGAAAGGAGTAGTCTCCAAGTCCCTGCTTGGAGTGGGAAGTCTCTAATCCCATTCAGCTGTTCAGGGCTGTGAATCCTACAAGGCAGGAATGACTCCTTGCGACACCAAGGTTTACTGTCCTCAGAGATAAAACATTCAGTCGCGCATTGGAAAAGGGCTGCCTAAAGAGGTGGTGCAGTCTCCATTCCTGGAATTTTTTAAGACCTGACCTGATAAAGCTCTGAAGAACCTGCTCTGATCTCATAGCTGATCCTGATTTCAGCAGGAAGATGGATTTGATAACCTCTTGGGGTCCCTTCCAACCCTAATTATCCTGTGATCCTGCGACTGTAGAGGAACAAAGCAGATGAAATTACCCCTGTCCTTGACTTTTTCTGCTGCTTCACATTCAGAGGTGCCTAACTCTTTGTACGTGTTGGACAGGGAGCAGATACACTTTATTTAGAGTTGAGATTTTTCTGGTCGATTTAGCTCTAAACTACCAGAGTTTAGATGTTCTAAGGAAGAGTCTCCCATACGAAACCACTTTGATCTTTCAGGTATACAAAGTACAATGGAAGATAAGCAAAGTAATGGTAAGCTTTCCTGCTTTATTGTAACTGGGTAAATTTATGGAAGCCTTCAAGAAAATCTGTCCCTGCAATGAGCAAACATAGGCCTAGATTTTAGGGAACACTTGTTCAGTTTATGGTTTACATCAAGGTCATAAGAAATTTTTAAGCTATGCATATTTTCATAATGAATCATTATGGTTTTGAACAAGTGTTGTTTTGAGAGTTTGACTTTATACAAATACTTTGTAGTGGTGAGAGTCTCAGGTTAAATCTCTGTTTTTGGAAGGATATTATGGTAAACTAAAGCAACAAAAAACAAACACAGCAGTATGAAAAAGTAGTGGTTTCAGTATTTTTCAATCTTTTTTTTTTTCTTCATTCAAAGAAAATTTTCAAAGATTCTGCAGGAGATGCACTCTCACACTGTAAACAAGATACTCAAATAGAGAATTTCCATATTTTTAATATGCATCATCTTGCTATTCAAGTTTGTCCAAAGATCTTATCATTCTTCAAGAGCACTCTACAGTTGAGCAAAGTTGGTAAAGCTTTTATAATACAGTACTATCATCAGTTGGTCCTATTTTAAAAATGTAGTTGAAATCAAAGAGCTAGTAGATAACCTGGTGTTTAAAAACCATGAACCCTTGTCAGTATAATACACACGTTCAATTGATGAAGATAAAATGCACCAAAAGCCATTCTCGTTCCACAGTGGAGCAAATTGGGGCAATTTCTTTGGTGTCTAGGTTCCCAGTACAATAGGATTCTATGACCAGGCATCAGAGAAAGAAATAGAATGAAAGTAGTTTTCAAAATAAGCATATGGGAACTAAATTACCCCTTTCTTTGTAAATCTGCATGTTTAGCAGAAATGTCATGAGCTGATATGAGGACTTTGAAATTGCCTTTTCTGTTTAGTGTTTGCTATCCTGAGGGGGGGGGGGGGGGGAAGGTTTAATTCACCTGTATACAAGTTTTCCAAAGTATAGTAAGAGCCATCTCAGAGACTTGTCAGGATTTTCTCCCATCCTAATATCCCTATCTGGCTGTCTACCTGCAGAATAACTGGACCGATAAGCATACTGCTTTGGGAAAAGGGCTGGGCCGTTACTCCAGCAGTGAGCTTCCTTCATCTTCCAGTGTTGGTAACTTCCATTATGCCAACAGGATCTTACTTGAATGAACGTTTTGCTAATACCTGTAGGATCCTCTCACAAAGTGCTTTGTTCTGATCACTTCTGTGATGCGAGGCAAGAAGAGGAACAGTAGTCAGAAATAAGCATTCCTTCTTTCTCATCGTGCAATTGGGTTATGAAGACAAGGTAGAATTTACCTGTATCTGCAACCATAATGTGGTTCTGGGCCCATTTGTTTCTGTCCATGATATTTTATGAGAAGGGGAACATATGGTCCTAACTTCCTCACTTGTTCGGGGAAGAATGGCAAAGCAGAAAACCTGAACTGCTTCATGTCAAAGCCTTTCATAAATTAAGGCTTTTATATTCTACTTCTCCTCTGAATGGCATAACATTTTCCTTTCTGTATGTTGTTTTGGTGTGTTTAGTGGCTACATGTGAGAGCGGTGACATTTATATGAAGTGAATCTATTAAATTCTTTATAATGAATAGCATGTAACTGTAAAACATATACGGTTTTCTCATTTTGCCCTCCTCTGGGAGACTACAACAACATTTTGGCAAGTAGGAGTAAACAGCTTTGTGTTGGCATGCAGTAAATTAAACTGAGTAATTAAAATCAATAGCAAAACACTAGCTAGGCAGAAAGGTCATATAACACAACAGAAAACTGTTGGGTAGCATATTGCAGGAAATCAAAATAAATTTCTGAACTTTTCATTATTCTTTATGTGCCTGAAACTGGTCTTAAAAGGCTTGTGAGATACAGCAAGTATTGATAGAGACAGGATCGCTCTCTGAGATGGAATAAAAATGTTTAAATGCTAATATAGAAGTATTTGCAGGGTACGAGGCTGCCAGACACAGTGGAATATGGAGAAGAGGCTTTAATTTTGTTACTGTTATAAAAACTTTTGTTTGTTTAGTTTGGCTTAGTGTATTACTTAGTAATGCCTGCAAATACTGAAGTCAGGTATGCCATTCACTGGTCTCTGTCAGTTCAAATGTCATTTTTGAGTTTTACATTAATGTTTCTCTGGTCAGCTGGCTAGCCAGTAATGTTCTGCCTTCAAGTGGAAAAAAATAAAATAAAATAAAATGCGTGCATGATTTTGCAAGACATTTCAAGTATTCCTCTTGCAGCTCAGGAGGGGGAAGTGAGAGTCAAAATCTTCAGATCCAAACCAGCAGTAGTCCCAAAGTGAACAATGACTGACGATTGTGGCCTAACAATTGAGGGGTTACACCAAGTTTTAAGCCACACCTAAGGTCTTTACTCTGGTTATGAGGATCAAGTAAATAGACAACACTGTTGTGCTAAGATCATTGCAATTCTTTTATGGCCATGGCTTCCAAAAGGAAGTCTGTGGTAGGTTTTTGCTTTTTTTTTTTTTTTGCTGATGAAATGTGTTACGGTGGTGGAAGTGGGAGGAAAACATGAGACACGACTCTGAGAAAAATGGAGATGTAAGATGAGTCGTTTAGAAGTGTTTGCTAGAGAGATACTGAAAAGGAATCAAAGGTATAGCTAACCTGTAGCAAGTATGCTCAGTCATGAAGTGGATGTGGTTTAAAGGTAATATAGTGTAATAAATGAACTGGTTGAGTTGGGAAATACAGAAAGCTTTGAGGTCCATAGCTCATCTGACTGGACTTGTTTGCTTTTTCCAGCTCAATTGTTGTTCTGATAGACAATGTTACTCTGCCTTTCTTGCCTCTCTTGGATTTGCCAGCTCCATTAGCTCTGTCTCAGGCAACTGAGAGATCTTGTTGTGTCGTCGTTCAGGAAATATGAAATGTTGCATTTATAAGCCTTTCCTGAGGTCTTATTTTTGGATTTTCAACGTTTCTCCTACACAGTTTTGAAGAGTTTACCCTGATTGTGCAACTCGTGGGACACTGTGTAGCTGTAACAGTTCCCAGCTGAGCAGTGTTTTTTCTGGGGTAAATGGTGAGCTACAGTGCATTTATCTGACAAATCAGAGCCTTCAGCCAGTCAGGCACTGGGCAGATAGCTGTGAAGCAGAAGCGCTGGGTTATTGTTGGTGTGTGCTATTCCTGTGTATTCCTGAGGTCATTTATTTTCCCTTTCAGTATTCATAATTTCAATTTAAAACAGTGTTTTTGTGGGGTTTTTTTTGTTGGTGTTTTTTTGTGGTGTGGTGGTTTTTTGTTTGTTTGTTGTTTGTTTTTTTCTTTTTTATGCATGCGTTTATATTGTCTGTTTTGAATTTAATCCTAGTAATTTAAAAATAATAACAGTGATAGACAGTTTTTGTACTGGCTGTCTACAAGATATCTGTGTTTTGTCATTTAAAGTCATATTGTATTCTAATAAATTAGTGCTAGAAAATGGTTGAGAGCAGCAACTGTGCAAACTGATCTCTCATTTAAAGTTGTGTTCGGATTTGGTTTGCTTGAGTTATGAGAATGGCTTGGCCTTTTAGGCCATTCCCTTGAGAACATGTGTCCACATCCTACAGTCAGCACGGGACAAACACAAAACAGGCACTCTCATCTCCTGATGGAAGACTCCAGTGGTCTGGACAGCAGGAATATTGCAGGTCCGTGTTATCTGCATTAGCATTGCTGTGTATGTAACATGTATTATATCTGCTGTAAATGGTTTAACTAGCCAGGTCCTCATGGCTAATCAGCATCAAGTTTAATGTTTCTGAGACAGAGGTTCAGAAAGGAACATGACCATGACCACATCCAGTTGAAAATGCTATAAAATGTAGCATTTATCATATTTTTTCCCAGTTCTAATCCAGGCAGATATATTTAAAGAGATTTTGTTTTGTTTATGTTTGCATTTTCAGAGGTGTGGGACTTAAAACAATACATATATATGGTTTTAAATATATAAATGGTGTATGAAAATACATATAAGTAATTTTTGTTCTTCTGCTTTGTTTTGATGTAGCATGTGGCTTTCGTTTTTTACAGTTAGCTGTTAACTTTTAAGATTTTTCAGTATATACTTTTCTCCATGCTTGAATATTTAGAGCCATTAATAGAATAGGAAAAGCCATCTACCTTCCTGTCTATTAATGCTTAACCCTAATTTATGAATCCTATTTAAAAGTGCGGTTCATGTTCAGCAGGACTGTGCATCTGCTTAAAGCTAATGCACACTGTACGCAAAACTAGATTGATGCAAAGTCTACAAACATTTCAAACCATTCTTTAAGAGTATGCTAAGTAATAGTTTGATGTAATTTTTTTAATCAAGTGCATGTGAAATTTTCCCTGTTATTACACTGAAAATATCTTACCTTTTATCTTACTTCCGTATGATGTGCCTAAATTTCCTAAAATGCTAGCCATAACAGCTAACGCACACATCTACATGTATATATAACACCTCAAGTACATTCTTGTCCCATTTAAAGACCAGAGGGACACTGTTTGATACATGGCATAGCATGAAAAAAGCAACGGATATGAAATTGTGACTCCTGCTTGAAAGCCTTTAAATATTTAAGGTTATTACAACCTACGTTTTCACTATTTGTGTGTTTAGCTTGATAGCTGTATAAATTATATGTCAAGTACTCTTACAGATATTTTCTACAAGTGTATTGACAAATGTTCTGTCATTCTTCTGGAAATACACAGTATATGGAGCATTTTGAAGACAATTTGCTTATAAAAGTTTCTGTATCCCATATGTTGCTTTCTCTTATTTGCAACTGCCTTTTTATTTATCTAATCGTAAATGTTACTGCTTTTTGACACTATTTGGGAGATTTTTAGATGCTTTGTTTCAATATCTCAGCTTTATTGCAGTAGAGACTTATTTTTAACATGAGTGCCAGTCTCACAAAATCTTACTTGTATAAAATGGAAGTTAGTATTTGAGTCAAACCTTCAGAAACGTGAAACAGATGAGTTTCTGTCCTGGTTTTTGCTGGAATAAAGTTCCTAGTAGCTGACGTAGTGCTGTGTTTTGGATTTAGGATGAGGATAATATTGATAACACACCGATGTTTTAGTTGTTGCTAAGCAGCATTTATAGTAAGTCAAGAACTCTTCACCTTCTCGTACTGCCCTGCCAGCAGAGGCTGGGGATGCACAAGCACCTGGGAGGGGACACAGCTAGGACAGCTGACCCAAACGAGCCAAAGGGGTTTCTGTACCGTATGACTTCATGCCAGTATATAAACTGGGGGGAGCTGGCCGGGGGGCACCGTGGCTCAGGGACTGGCTGGGCAGGTGGTGAGCAGTTGAATTGTGCATCGCTTGTTTTGTATATTCTATTATTATTATTACTTTCCTTTCCTTTGTTCTATTAAACTGTCCTTGTCTCAACCCATGAGTTTTAATCCCTCCCCCCAATTCTCCCCCGCCATCCCAATGCTGGGGTGGGAGAGTGAGCGAGCATCTGTGTGGTGCTTAATTGCTGGCTGGGGTTAAACCATGACAACTTGTAAAATAATCTTCTGGAAACCTTACCTCAAGTAAACGTAAAATGCCATGACAGCCCTACTGGCTTCTCTGTAGGTTGGTGTTTTGTATGCAGAGTGGTCTAACATGCTGATGGTGATGCCAGTGTAAAAACCTGAAACAAACTGAGGAGAATTATTGCTACTTACTAATATTTCATTTGCAAAACAGAAAGACAAAGCTGATAGTATCAATAGTATTTTGTTTCACATCATTTTTACTAAAGCCTTCTATGTATGACCTGATACTTAAATTACATTTTAGAGTTGTTAGTGCTTATCAGTGCAGGAGATATTGAGAACACAGGAGGCTGTCCCAACATCTTGGGATCTTTTCTGTATTTACTTCTCTTAATTTTTTCAGAAACTCTGACTTAAGACTCACTTTTAGGGTTTCGTCTGTCTGCTTTTTCCTCATCTGAAATCTTACAGCGTCAAACTTATTTCAAAGTATTAGAAATATGTGATTACAGGCCTGGGCTGGCAACTAGTGAAGGATCTGCGTAGATAATCTCATTGATTAGGCTGTGGAAATGCAAACATTTGAACAGTGATTTTTAAGAGTAACCTCTCTGGAGCCTTACAGTGTGTGCCTAGAAAGCGTTGAAGGCATAGTTTTTGCAGGTGCATATGTATCACTTGAAGCTCACACTACCTGCTATAAATCTCCACACCTCTTCCCAGAGCTTGCTGGGAAGATTTGGCTCAGAGAATCTTTGAGAGGTGAAGAGGAGGGAGGGTCTCCTCTATTGTTTAAAACTGATTACATTTCTTGAGAGCATGGTAAAAATCCTCCTGTTGACAAGATATAAAGTTCTGCAGTGCATTAGCAATCACTGACTTGTACATTGTGAGTCACATTGCATTTACAGTTCATACCGTGCTCTCATGGTCTATCAGCTTCCTTGCTGACCTGCGAGCAGTTCGTACGTTCTCTGGCTATCTTTTATAACAGTCTAAAGAGGAAGGAAAGTGTCTAGAACTTTGTCATTACCTTTAGCAATGAAAGAATGTGAAGAGTCTTTCAAGGCAAATTAAAACTTTGTGTAATTTAACAAAATGTACTCTGTATTTCCCTTCCTCTCAGTATTATGTCTAGTTATATTGCAGAAGAGGGCAAAAGGAGTTAATGTTCTTGTAGTCTAAACAAACTCAGCATGGTGAAATGGGACAGTACTTTAATATATGCATAAGGATTGCAGTTGCTCCCATTTTGTGACATTGACTCTTCAGGTAGGGGAAAAAAAGCCCCAAACCACAGACTTTTCCTAAAATGAATATTTTTTTAAAGGGCTATCAAGAAAAATGATGCTGGAACTATTATTGTGAAAAATTGGAGTGGCCTGGTTGATATCACGCATACGGTTTGGAAAAACAAGATTAGTGCAACACATACCATTTTTCATTTTCTCCTGTCTTCAATAGCACCAACCATTGCAGCATCTCATTTTTTTAAGTTTGTGTTTAGGATGAGAAATCCCATGTGTGTACAATTGCTTCTGGCTGCCTGGTCCCTCTGCTCCTAGTTTTTTCCTTCTGCTCACATGTTCCTTGTGTACTGTAAATAAGAAGTGACTGAGAGGGCAGGATACTTAGTCTCTTCTTAGATCAATACTACTCTGTGGGTCAACAACTAGGAATGTTTGAGAAAAAAGGAGGAGGGATTTGTGTTTTATTTCCCCTGTAGACTGAGGCCAGCACCTTTGCCTTGAGTTCATCTCTATTACCTGGGGAGGAAAGCCTGTGTAGGTTATTTCTGAACCAGTATCAGCTGGCAAAAAGACCACAGTGAATAAGATATCAAAGAATTAAAGTAACAAGAAAATCTTAGAATTTTTTTGCCCTCATTAAAATAAGAATTTTAATGCCTAGGTGACCACCTGCGAGTTTTCTTTGGATCTGGGCTTAGGGGAGAGGGATCGAGATCAGCATGTGTCCAAGTTGAGGGGCCAGAGCATAAGTAAAGCTCCTGGTCTGTGAGACAGAGTATTGAAGTTCTCTTGCACATGTGCATTCTCTTTCATCTTTCAAGAACGGGGTTTGCCATATTTGTTGTTCCCCTTTTAGCTAAGATTTTTTTTTTTTTTTTTTTTTTTTTCTTCCCTCTGTGTTTAATATGATAGCTCAGAGTGCTGTCTCTGAAAGGGATAAACGAAGGCCACAGAAGTCAGGTCTGCACAGCATCATGCAAGTTTAGCCTTGGAAATGCAGTATTGCCGTTGCTAACAACAGCCCACGTGCTGGTATGGGGAATAAATGGGAGGCCTACAGACTGCCCCTGTAGTAGGAGAAATGCAAGCATGCTTGATGATAGTTACTCTGTGACGCTCTCAAGAATACGGGATTTTTACAGAGTAGTTTTTTAACAGAGGAAGGTGGAAGGAGGCAATATGAAGGAGCTCATGGAGGAGAACAGAGAATAAAAGTTGTGTATGTGGAAGATGTGTAGCCTGGGGTAAAAATAAAAAGTTTGCAATGCTGAATTTAAATTACTTGCCCTCACATTGTCACATCTTGTACGTATTTTAAAGTTATGTGCTTTCATGCAAAGAAATCAGGTGGTTCTACATCATAAATCAGTCTTTATAGCAAACAAGGTTTTGGAGGTACCTATCTTAGACCTCTCTTTTCTGGGAATAAAGATGAGGCACCATCAGAGAATGAGAAGATGGGGAAAACTGATAAATTAAAAAGCATTAAATCATCAGCCCCACATGATTTATATATAAAAGAATTCTGAAGAAGCTTAGAATGAATTAGCTGAGCTGTTTAACAAAGATATGCACTCTCGTTAATACCAAGCTCTGTTCCAGAGGCTTGGCAAAGTATCTGGGGTTTATCCTATATTTAGACCTGTAAGCATTGCATCTGCACATTGCAAATGGTCGAAACAGGAATTTAAAAGGGAATAATAAAACACCTGGAAGATCATGGTGTGAGAGACTTTAATGAGAACAGCTTCAGCAAAGAAAAATCATGTCTCACTACATCGCTTAGAACTCTGTGAATGTGCCCATAAAAAGAAATAGGAATATCCGTACTGGGTCAGACCAAAAGTCCCTGTGGCTCAGCACCCTGCTTCTGACAATGGCCTGTCACAGTCACGTAGGAAACAGAGGAGAATAAAAAGGATAAGCTAGCCCTTTTTACCTGGACTTGATTGACAGCAGTAAGGACCAGGTTTGAATTTATGGGAGTTGCTGCAAATATGCTGACATCATCTCTTTCCCAGAAACCAGTCCTGAGCTCACTTATGCTCAGAATTTTCCCCTCCCAAAAAGGAATTAGATGATTAGATGATGAAATAAACAATGTTTTCTCAGAAAGGGCTAAGAGAAGTCTGACAGAGTAACAATAATTCCTTAGGTGTAACAGTAGTATTTCCATCTAACAAGGCCAAGGAAGTTTGTTGTCACCTACCTTCCTTCACAGTTTGAGATTATTGTTGGGTAGCGAAGCCAGACGTGAGGCTATGCTACCCTGATGTCATTCACTTCTCCAGCCATACATCTTTCTGCTAGCCACGTGTAGCGCTTTGGCTAGCCATGGCTCTGGGTGCTCTGCAGCCTGTGGCACTCTCACCCACCATTCCCATTAACTCCCACCCCTCTGCTGACAGGTTTTCTTGTTTCAGCCCTTGAAAGAGTATGGACAGTGCTGAGAACCAGGCACAGGCTCTCAGTTCATAGGAAGGGCTCAAGCAGCTTCTAGTACTCACACATCTTGCAAAAAGGCTTTAACCCAAGTCTCCATTTTTTTCCTCTTTTTTCTTTTTTTTTTTTTTTTTTTTAAAGGTGTAACCTTTGTATTTTGGTGCTAAATGTTCTTCCTGGATTGACTCACTTTGACAGTTAGTTGACCTAGACTTCCCTACATTTTCTCCATGTGCCGAACTAACTCCCTTCAAAAATAGGTAGAAATCTCCTTCAAAAATATGATTGCAATATGTGCCAAGGGGAAGGGTGTTTCTGGCTTGCTCACAAGACTTTTCTGTTTATCTCCCTTTGATTCTGTTGGGAATTCCTGGGAATGTTTCTTCACCTTTAATTTTGAACTACCATGCTTATGAGATGAGCTGCTTGATGTAATGTATTTTGACTTTTTAAAAGCATGTGACAAAGTCTGTCACAAGACACTGCTATAAAGGCTAAATAGTCACATATGGTGACAGGGCAAGTATCATCATAGATCAAAAACCGACAAGGAAACAAAAAGGCAGAGGGCTAAGTGGTCAGTTTTCATCACAGTAAAAAGCTAGCAGCTGTGTTTCTTAATGTTACCTATCAGGTCATATGCTAAATATATTTATTAATGATCTGGGGAGAGAGGTGAAGGATTAGGTGGTAACACATACCAATAATGCAATTACTTAAGTAATTTAAGCCTGTAGCACACTGTTAGAAACTTTTGAGTGATCTAAACAAGTTACTCGGATGGATAAAGAAGATTCAGTCCTGATAAATGAGAAGGTAATACATGAAGGAACCCACACAAAAATCTTATCCTTTAACTGAAGGGAAAAAACCTGAATATTGCTGTTGGCAGTTCCATAACAGAAGCCATTTAAGATGCTGTTATGGCAGAAAAAATGAACAAGGTGCTAGAAGGCGTAAGAAATGGGACATTAAAAACGAGTTACTGAACTCAGTCTTCATGGCATGGAGACAGACGATAGGATAAAGCATAATATTATGGGTAAGTTTGCCCAGCTAACAAAGTCTGAGCCATGATGACAATTTCCTGTTTTCTTTTGTCTTTATCCTGCTCATACATCATCTACTATCAGAGATGTTCTGTTCTTTATCAGGAATAATCTATATTAGGAAGGCTAAGGCTTCTAGAGGGTTTCAGATCTTGCGAAGGACAGCTCAATATCAACTGAGCTACAACTGGTAAAAGTCTGCTTCATATCCATTCTCCTTCCTTTGTTAATTACTTAAAATTCACATCAAAATGATATAAATTAACAATCTCAACTTTGTATTTAGACTGTAAAATCATCAACATTTTAAACATGGATTTCGGAATTCAGATATTACTGAAATAATTCCTTAAGTTGGAGCTCTTATGAGACTTATAAATTATTCTTGCATAGAGGAGAAGTCACCTGAGACTAACCTAAATGAAGTTAACATAGATTTTAAAAATTATTCTTGCAGAAGAACAGGGAGTGGTGGGAATAGATGAACAGATGGGAAAGGGAGAAGAAGAGAGTGAAGAAAAGTCTAATTAGGTAATTGAGGCTAAGAGGCTATTAGAGCTGACCCAGTGGTCTACTGGTAGTGCAGTTCAGGGACTTGAAATTGGGATTGAGGTTGGTCCCTCATTCCCAGGCCAACACGTGCTCCAAACATTGCAAGGACTCAGTTAATAGCCTGTGTGATCCTGTAAGTATGTGTTTTCCAGTCAACATAATCTGGAGGGATTGTGTGTCAGATTACAGTGGAGACAGAAAAGATAATGGAGTAAAATGATGAATTTGGGCACAGAGACACTAAAATACTATGTTAATGGGTAAACTGTTGAGTGAAATTATTTGGAATTCATTTGAACTGGCTGTCAGAGAAAAATCTGATTGAAATAAACATATTTTGAAGAGATTCTGAATAAACTACTTGTCACTGAGCAGCCTTTCCTAAAATTTGTCCAGTACACGATTCTCTCAAGCATGGTGGTTTTTTTTGTTTTTTTTTTTTTTTTTGTTTGTTTGTTTGGGTTTTTTTTGTTTTTGTTTTGTTTTGTTTTGTTTTTCCACAGGTAGTAGATAAGGGAAAGGCCTAAAAGGTCATTTATTCTAAATCATACAGTTACCTTGTTATTGGATGATTAGAAGCTGGAAAACTTGCTGTATGCCAGCCTTGTTTCCTTCTTCCAGTGTCCTAAATTATCTTACTTTCTGATTCAATCAGTGATATGCTTTCTTCCGTTTTTTATATGCTTGGTTTTTTCCTGATGTCAGTATATTCAAACTGTCTTCTGAAGTTGTCAGTAGACTTGTTCTTTTATGGCCAGAGAGTCTGGTATAGGTCAAAGCTAGGACAAGCACTGCTGTGTGCTTTTCAGATTTATGTGCTGAGGTGGAGCATTTCTTGTCCTCCTCACCTTTTTCTAGTACAACATTCTTCATGATGACTTAATTCTTTTAAATCCCTTCACTTCTTTAACACTATTTGTGGCTACTCTTTTTCAATCGCTTCCAAAAAACCCTTGGTTTTCTAGTCTGTGTTCCAAATGTTGAAACTGCAGTAGTGAGGCATTCTAGGGTGCTGTTTCTTCTTACCTAGGGCTTCTTATCACAAATTCTCATTTGCCAATTTAAGTTGTTTTTTTCTTTGCTAATTATTTTTTATTTGACACTGCATTTGTTGTTTTTCGCCAATTTCAGGACAGAAATGCTGGCTTCTGCATCCTTCTGTAGCACATAATGTCTTTAAAGGATCACAACACATGTATGGCTAACTTTACTGTTTTCTTTTCTTGTTCTAGTATTTTTGTGGAATGTCAGCTTTTATCCCTCTCCTTTTTCCTTCCTTTATAAGCACTGCATAGAGATACTGCTATTGAAGCAATACAGGGCTAGAACACCTGTGGTCAGTAGGCAAATCATATTTTGACAGCAGAAAAAATCAGCACCATTCATTATCCCTGCAGTTTATAAGAGAGTTTCTGTAGAATAATTGCAGTATTGGAACTGCTGCTTCAGAGGAAAGTCACTGCAGTATAAGCTTTAGCAACTGGACCGATTAAACAGAAGATGGAGGAGGGAGTATAGCTTTGGTTATAATGGCAGGTAGGGGAGGGAGAAAAGAAGGTAAATTGTCTGCTTGTCCACTGGAGACCCCACTTGTACGTGCTGCTGGCAAAAGCTTTTGGATTTTGCTACCAGCTGACAGCTCCCATAAGACATATTAAAGTGTTTTGTCAAAACAGGGCAGTGTGCCAAATCTGAACCTCTGTGAACATGTTTTATGTTTAGGGGAGACAGACAAATGAGTGATGGACAACACAGAAGGAAAACCTCCTCCCACAAAACCATATTGAGATTTGGAGAACCTGAAGCAACACTTATCTTCATTTGGGGGATGCAGTGTTGCCTTCTCATATACGAAACTGCTTAAAAAGGAATTGAGTCATTCTAAAAATTATTTCTTGCCAGCTCATAGTTTAGTAGCCCTCCCCCTCATTATATTATGCTTATTTTGGTGAATTGAAGGATGATGATTTCATTTCTGCCAGCAGAACCCAGAAGCAGGTTTTCAGTATTCCTTTATATCTCATAATTAGAGACCCTTCTTCACCGCTTCACTGTACTTCCCACAAGGTGCACCCTTCCCTCGGAATTTCTTGTCACTTTTAGGAATAATGACTTCCACTGGTTGCCTCTGGTTTTAGGTAGAATGGTTTCATTATGTTTCTGTTATTGGTATTATCGTAGGCCCTAGAAGACTGGCCTGTGGGCAAGTATCACGTTTTCTGTAAGGTATTCTGCAAACATAGGACAAAGAACAGTTCCCACTGCTATTTTCTATTTATTGTTTCTCCTCACCACTGAATTTTCCTTGTCAGAACACTGCACTATTTTGAAGAAAAACCTTTCTTAGCAAGTTCTCCCTGAATGTATCCGAGCACATTTGAAATGTGGGGAATTATTCTTATAACATTTGCTTACGTGAATCTGTTTCTAGGTCTTGCCTTTCAAGTTCTAAACCAATAGTAATGTACTTTCAGGATATTTTCACTATCTTGGTATCAGTTGATGGGACTGATTCATCTGATGTGCGGGTCTCAAAAAAAAAGTATGCCTGGTTAGACTAGTGCTGATGCTGGTACACAGTACTGGTGAAGTTTTACCATGTTTATTACAAGCATTTAAAATGCAGAAATAGTCTGTCTCTGTCTCTCTCTCTCTCTCTCTCTCAAAAGTGCCTTCTTACTGCTTATATTATTTAATAAATTTTTAGAGAAAAAATAGTAAAAAAACTCAGTGTTTTTCCCTTGAAGTTGTAAAGAATGCAGAGTTTACAAGCAATCTTTGTACAGTTGACTATTATTTGAAGTCCCTAGCAATCCTTATAGAGGTTACTTAATAATTTCAACTAACATTAACCTTGAAAGCTGTATACTTAATTTGTAGATTTCCTGATTTTTATGAAAGCCATTGAATTGCCTAGTATTTTGATTTTTATAATTAAGAAGAAACAAAGTATTGGTAGAGGTGGAAAACCTTGAGGTATATAGTAGACTGCTAAAAATGATAAAAGTATTTGGAGAACATTCTAATATTAGGAAGAATAAAAGCAGGACTTATTTTTTAGTGTCTCAAACTGAGTTAGCTGTGCCAAAACCCATTCAGTTATCTGTAAAAAATATTTAACGCCATCTGACTTATTCACTGTCACTCCATGCTCTGTGAATCAAATATAAAATTATGTGCAAGAAAAAACCCTACAAACTTATTTTGTCACAAGTAAGCTAGGAATTTTGAAGATGGTCAGCTCCACTTGTCAACAAGAATAAGGAAGAAGAAAAATAATGGCTTAGACTAACAGACAAACAAGTCAGGAAGACCTTCATTTTGAATGGGCTGCCTCCCAGAAGAGAAGTTTGCAGTGCATGGTTAACATCCTTATGTTTTCTTCAGCATTTGTTGGATTTCTTGCAGTTAATAAATAAGGACATCCAGCTTTAAAAATAAAATTTGAACACTCAGGATTAGCTAGATCTAGTATTTTGGGTATCGTCAATAAATACCCGAAGGTTATTTTCCGAAGTAGAATCGGAATCAGGTTTTGTGCTTGAAATGTCTTTAAAAAGTAGGCTTAATTTCCTCTGGGGTTGTGACTCAGGCCCACCCCTTTGAATTATATATGCAATCTTGGAAATCTGTAAAATTGTTAAGTTGTATCTCTACCTCTGCAAATTGATGGCAATTGAAAATGATCACCACAGTGTGTCACCACAGCTAACACTACGTTGCAATCAGATTCACTGGAGTATTTTTCCACAAGTCAGATCACTTAATTGTTCTTTTGGCCATTGATCTTTTACAGCACCTGCAGCTTTTTGTTTTTCCTCCAAAGATCATCATTTTACTTTGAAGTCTACTGACTGTGATATGTCTAACCCAATCCTGTGGAGGCAAGGAACTGAATAATTACTTCATGAGTGCCATTTTAAAAGCTGTCCAAAGACTGTTTAGGTTGCTCATTAAAGTCATTGAGAATTTGGCTGGGCAAAAGCTCCCCGCTTTGGTCATGCAATAGAGGGGGAAAAATGCTTGAAGATTGTTATTTTCTAATTATTTGTGTTTAAAACTTGAAGAACAGATGCCACAGAGGAGCAGGCCCACCACCCCCAAGCATTTGTTCCCCAAAATCTTGATTAACTCCCAGTTTTCAAAAGGAAATAAGGTAGCAGAGAGAAAAAAAGCAGAAGAGATAATAAGATTTTCCTTTAAGATCAAAATTAATAGATTTGAAATGAAAATTATGTTCAAAATAGAAGTATAGTTAGGATAAAATTTGCAGAGCTGTTATACCCCTCACTGTCTGTTGTAGCAGGAAAGAGTAAAATCCCGGGGTCTCTATAAGTTATCAGGTTTTTGAGACTGAATGAGGGCTCAATTTTTCTTTGGTAAACTGACAAATTTGATCTTACTGTATGCTACCAAAACAGAGTAAATGTCCTGACTCCAGACTGCAATTTAGCAAACATAGAGGAACAGACAAGCACATGTGCATTCGCACTTGGAGTAACACATCTGCTGGGTCGTCAGATAGGAGGAGAAGACGCTCAAATCCACTGGCTCAAGCTTTTGCCTGGCACTGGACAGTCAAAATAGAGAGACAAAATATGGGAGTCAAAATAGAGAGAAAATCTTCACTTCTGTGCTTCCTTCTTCCTCTGACAGAAGGAATTTTGCATTTATTTTTAAGACTAGGCAGTCTAAATTTGTTTCAGAATTTTGCAAAATACCAAGCTTCATTTCTGTAAATATGTTTCTAAAACCAGACTGGAAATTAGTTGCTTGCATGGTATTCTCTGTGGCTGCACTTGGAATTGGGGTGGTTCTCCTTTAAACAACCGTTCAGTGGCACCAGAATCCGGGCAGTTGTGTATCAATTAGCAGGGTGCATTTCTTCGTGTGAGCTGCCTGGAAATGCAAAATGACAAATCTTGAGCATTAAGCTTTCTACCATCACTTTGCTTTCCTACCTCTAACTACAAACCAGCTTCATTGTGGCTTATAGCGTAAGAAGTTGGTGCATTTCTGCAGATCCGTGATAAGATATTTTTTTCTCTAGTACGAAATGCAGTTAGACTGCATTCTGAATCTGTCCCTGCCAGGCCCTAGATGCATTAGTATTCCACTGGCAGCTGCCTGTAGGTAGGAATATTGTTTTTGTCCATAACCAGAGGGAACAATCAGACTAAGCCGTTCCCCGGCTATAAACCAGCCAAAGTAATTGGGTTTAATTTTAATTTTTGTAATAGCTTTAAATTAATAGGAGCAGCTGCTGCCACAGTGTGTGGGTGTCCTTTTCCAGAAGGCATAGAACAAAAAAGGGAAAGAGTAAACAATAGTGCGTCTAGGACACAAAGGTTAATTCAAGAACTGAGCAATGTCTTTTCGTTATCAAAAACTCAGTTGGTGATATCTAGTACTGTGTCTTTTTTCTTTCTTTTTCTTTCCCTTTTTTCTTTTTTCTTTAATTCCATGATAAGATCTCAATCTGATTAGGCTCCTGTGTGTAAAGATGTGTTGTTGGTATCTAAACACTAACTCTCTTTCTCTATATGACTCACAAATAGATTAGCAGTGACAAAGTGCTAGGAGAGATAAAAATAGATTAGCAGTGACAGGAGTACTATTATAATTATTTTTGCAAGATATGGTTTGAATTAAGAGTTTGGGCACTTTCTGCCCTGAGAGGGTGAATTTAAACCTAGGAACTGAGGATGGTTTCTGCTGTTGTGTCAGACACCAGATAGTGAAATGTCAATACCAGATGTCCTAGACATCAAGATTAGCCATAATAGCCAAATGCAGCCATAAAATGATGTGTCAAAGTGGATAATAAAACAGATGCTTAGCTTCTATAATGAAGGGGAAAGGGAATGAAATATCAAAAGTGCCTTTAATACATTGACAAAGTTGTCTTCAACTTGCTTAAAAGTAGAAAGTTATTGAACCAAGGAGAACTATGTGTCATTTAAATATTAACTATCAGCAGATGAATTTCAATTAGCATTAGCCTTTCTGAAATCCTGAATTTCCTATTGGTCTCACTTTACATGAAATTTTCATAGCATAAAGTAAGGCTTGTCCTTTATTATTTCTCCCATGCTAATTTGGAAACAAATAAAGTTCAACAACTCAGCAACATACTGTTTAAACTTGCCTTACGGTTTGAGGACTGGGAGCTAGAATACATTTACCCACTGCCGTATCATCTGCTTGATTTGAGACCAAATGAGGGATGTCCTATAGCACTCCAGAGTAAGGGCGAATGATAGAAATATGTTAAGATAGTGGAAAAACCTATTAGGTTAGGGTACTGCATGCAGAAGTCTGGTGGCATTTTTCCCCTACTGATACTTCTAAAAAAAATTAAAATAATTGTTTTTCTGTCCTTCATATTTGTGGCTTTAAAATAATTTTCAGATCTTAGTGATAAGCAAGTGTCTTATTTAATCAAAAATGCCGAAATAAATTCTTGAAGCCCTGGATGTTCAGGAACCAGGGCAATAAAGGGGGGAAATAAATTCTTATTTCAAGTCTAATTAACTGCATCACTGGCTCTTTATTGTACTTTTTCAAGAACATCTCAATTCCTTTCTGTTTCTCTTTGTAGATCCTGAGTCTTGCTGATCAGACTCCTTAACTGCTGCTAATTGGCAAACACATACTTCTGCATAACGAGAGGGTTTTGTTCTCTATTTCATATTAACAGTGAAAGGCCAAAACTGATGCTCTGCAGTAGACCAGCTTCTCGGAACTATTACAAAGAGGCACATTACTAATGCTATGTCTGTAAATCTTATTATGTTTTCCCTCACCATGATCCTACTTTAGCTGAGATCTGCTCCAATCATTAGATGAGACCTGTTTATAATGTTGTGTAATTGAATCAGTTAGAGTCTGCAGGACCATAGTGTTTTGTTGCCAAACATGACTGGTAAGTTAGTAACATCAAATTACAAGTGCATGGCATGACTGGAGACTCTTCTGTCTAAATAAAGCTAGAAAATCCATCTATGAAATGAAGAAATGATACAAACAGATATATCGAACATCTCTAGTCCATAGAAAAGTTTTTGACCCATATCTGAAATATTTCTCATCTCTGTTGAGAAATAGCAGAATAATTGAATATGGGTGAAAGATGACAGGCAGACATTTGTTATTCCTTAAACAGATACTAGCTTGATGACAATGACGTAAATGCCTTTATTATAATTATTTACCATCATGTATATTCATTTTTATCTTGTCAGATAAGCTAGAACTCTCAAGGAGGGCAGCAATCCAATTTGGAACAGGACCAAATACCCTTTTCTCCTTTCTAATTTAGGACCAGTTTATTTTCTGTACCTGAAGTATTTTGTTTGGGTTTTGGTTGTTGGGGTTTTTTTTACTTCAAGAATTTACTTTTTTCTCCATTCATCAGCTAGGTGTTGATACATCCCTTGACTCTTTAGGATAATAACAATACAATGATGTCCTGAATTTCAGTAAGAGTTCTGTCAATGTTACCTTATACTGACATTCCTTCATTAATTATGCCTCATCTCTGTGCTGGTGAATTAGAACTGTATCAAAGGATGTAGCCACACTCCAGCCAGAGGTTTAGGTGAAGCCTGTGTAGTGGTGTGAGACTGTGCCAGCCTTATAGTGAAGCAGAGGATAGCCTAACTGCCTGTGCATCCTTTTCACCTCGTGGGAGTGGGTTTCTCCAGTTGTACGGTGCTCAACCGTGCTGTGGTGACCCTGCCAGCTTGGGCACCTGGAGGGAGCTGTGCCATGCGCGGGCCCCTGGTGTCAGCATGAGCGCTCTGGGATCCGCTCACCACCTCCTGAGCTGCTCAAGCTGTTACACTTCATTTGCTCCCAATGAAATTTGAATCTCACATAGCCTTTTTGTCCACATTTCTTACGTCATTGTATGTGTATATAAATATGTCAATGTATATATATGTTGTTTTTGCTTTTTAGGCAAAGAATACCCTCTAAAAACGTGTATTACTATCGCTGCCCAGACCACAGGAAGAACTATGTCATGTCATTTGCTTTTTGCTTTGACCGAGAGGATGACACTTATCAATTTGCTTACTGCTACCCCTACACCTATACTCGCCTTCAGCACTATCTTGACAACTTACAAAGGAGGAACATGGACTACTTTTGCAGAGAATTGCTAGGACTCAGTGTGGTAAGTAATAGGCATGCTTGCCAGCGAGCAGGCTTCATTACGAATGTCTGCCCTTAAATGCTTATAGAGTATAATTCATCATCCCTGCTAAAGTACACACACACACATATTTGTTTTACGGCTATCAATGACACACGAGGTAGTGTACCTGCATGGTGAAATATAGACAAATGCTAATTTAATTTCATGTAAAATATTTCCTTTGCGATATGCAAGGCAATGCTAAATTCCCATGTAGGAGCAATTCACCTCTAAAGATGTTAAAAGATGAAACTGAAACAGCTTTGTGGAAGAAATGTGATTTTTAGAGTACTCTGTCCATTTGTCTTTCTGAAGGAGCTTTTCTGTTCAGAAGGAAATGTGTATCTTCAGAGCTAGAATATAGCTTTTCCTGGGAAAGTAATGCAAAACATACACTAACTACCTATTTTATTTACTCTTAAAAATGCATGCTTTGGTGATCAAAATTAAAAAGGGTTTAGTTGTCTCAGTATAGATTCTAATAGCCAGATGAAAATGAAATGTGATAGTTATTCTGGTGCAGGAAGGGAGGGTAAATGGTAAGGCTGAACTTTGGCTCACTTTGCTATAACCTTCCTCTGAAATACTGCCTGTGCTGATGAGTTGGAAAGCATGAGTCAGCCACTCCCATATCAATTCAAAAATCATCAAATTAAAAAAATTATAGCAGAAATCTTGTTGGGTTTTTTTTTTTTTTTTTTTTTTTTTTTTTTTTAAACTTTACTTTTACATTCTCAGACTTAATAGTGCACTTGTCCCAATTTCTTAATCTTTTCTCTGAGATCTGGTTTGACCTAAACTTGTAGCGTGTGTGTCAGAAAAAGAAGGCTGCGAATCCTATGAAGGCTGTTGATCCCAGCAGCTGGGACTTTAAAAAGAATCCCAACATATATTGTGAAAATCAGAATGAAATGAAATGTATAGCCTGCACTGGAATAAATAAAAGGCTTCCAGCATTAGAGCAAGCCATTGAGATCCCTATCCGGGCATAGACCTTGGAGGGAAAAATTAACTTATGGAGAAGAGTGGAAACCAGAATTAACAAAAGAAAGTGGTTTTTAACCCTTTTGTCACTTAAGTACAGTTCTTGTTCTAAAGATGACTATTCCATATCCCTGAACTGGCATTAATTATTAATCATTCTAATTAGCGGAACAAACAATTGTAAGGGAAAGGGGTATTAAAAAAACAGAAAAGTAAAATCTTTAGAGGGTGGGAAGAAAGAGCCCTATCATCTTAATGTGTGTAGGGTTTTAATTATTAATCTTAGAGGACAGAACTGTCATTAATTCTATAATGAAACTGAATTTGTTTCCTTTCGCTCTGAAAATAGTGTATAAACAGTGACATTTGCATATTCATCAAAACCCTGATCTGACTGATTAAAACACTGAGATAAAAGACAAATCCTTCTATCTGCATTTTGACAGACAGAGCTATACTCTTAAATCTTGTTAACATTGTGTTACCAGTAGTTGCTAAATATTATTTTTCATATTTCAGCAAACTAAACAAACAGATGCCATTCAAAATGTGGCAGGAAATGTGCTGTGTATAAGTCCTGATTTTATATCTATATGTACACACACAGTATGTTTTGCAGAAATTGATATGGTAACATTTTGCAGCTCGCCATGCTGATCCGTATAAAAAGCTTCTGAATCAGGCTCATGCTATAATCTTTGTAAGTAACATTACAATCTCAGAGCATTTCTGGCTTTTCTCCACACACAACTGTCCTAGAACAGCTTGGTAATTTAATGTCTTTGCTGAGCTTGAATAGACAATTTCCATAAGTTCTCTGAGAGTTAAATATTTTAACATAGAGCTTTGTTGCTATCATACATCTTTAAATGGTGAAAAACAGGATCCTTCAGTCTTCACTGCACAGTGCTTCATCAAAGCAGAAGCTGGCTGTACTTTAGAGAATTGCGTGCCATATAGGATAGATTTAGAGCTAAGAAAGCGAGCTCTGTCCCTGCTCTGTCCCCTTATATAAGATAAGAGGAATCAGATTGGCATAAAGAGGCCCTTAAAAGCTCTATTCCTGGCCAAGGGACGATACCCCTGGTAGCACATGGTGAAAGGCAACTTAAAGATGCTGTCTGAGGACAAACTCCGAAGTCCTCATGCTGGGCACAGGGCTGAAGCAGGGAAACATGTTAGGGGAAGGCTGCAGCATGTCTGTGGAGCTGCCCTGTAGCCGCCAATACTCTCTGGTTCATTCCAGGCGAACTTCGCAGCTCCCTGCAGCAGGTTGTGATTGTGGGGATGGAGAATGGTTTGAAACAATTTCCCTTCTCCTGGATTATGAAGTTCTGAACTGCGCCTCTTGGAGACAACAGAACCTTGCCACAGATCTTTGGGGGTTTTTATTTTTGTTGTGGAACAGTAAAATTCAAGTCACAAGAAACCATGCTTAGATGATTACTCCTGAAGGCTTTCTCAGTGCACATTTTGCTTCATGTAATGTTTTCAAGGCAATCTAATTTCTAATCTAATTTCATATTTTCTCTAAAGAAAGTACCATGCCTCCATTAACTCCTTAAATACTTTCACTAATTCTATGAAAATTGAAAGCGAAATATCAGTGTGGGACATGTAATAGTCATTAGGATGCGGAATGGCAAAGTGGTTCAGAGCCAAATGGCAAAGATTCCCATTGCCAGTGTGAATGGATAACTTAGCTATTCTATTTCTGACCTTTTAATGTTTATATTCTTTACTTCAGAGAGCTGTCCCACATTCTAGTTGTGCCAAATGGTCTTGAAAATAGTCTCTCCTGCAAGCTAGCTGTGATGGTCACCCAGGTATCGTTTAAACTGCTATTTTCATTCTGCCATTGTTGGCCTTAGGTAACTTCAGACTTTCTATGGTTTGTCCCAGCAGATCATAAGTTGAAAATCTGTGAGTAGTTTTTTTAGACTGTGAAATTAGTTTTTTGCATATTATTGATGTGTGTCTCATCTTGGCATATATTATGCGATATTCCACAGCATAAAGTAATGGAAAAGAATTTTTATATTTCTGTGAAAATATAAGCACGGACTCAATTTACATCTACAGTACCTATTTTATGATACTTACACATTCTCATGTACAGTAACAGTTATGTGTAGCATTCTAACCAGTATTTCAGAGTTGGTAAAATTTTTGAGTGTGTAATCATTTGAAGATGGTAGTCTAAATTAGCAGTGCACACTTGAAGTGTGTGGGCAGTTGATGAGACCTGTACCTCTACTAGTATTCCACTATCACACATAATAAATGGGTTTTGGTGAGCCTGGCTCAACTCCTTTGGCTTGGCAATATTTTCATTACTCACTCAAAAGAGAAACAAGTTTAACTGGAGACGGATAGTTCCTTTCACCCCATTAGGCAATGGTGCTTCCAAATTATACTTGAGGAGAATTGAAACTGCACACACCAACCACAAGCCTCAGAGGGACTTCCACAATACACAGAGACCGAAACTTGGAATTCTGTTAAATTAAATATTAAACATACATATTTTAAAACAAGGTGGCAATATGTCTAATGTAGAGCTCTGTAAGTGAGCCAGTCTCTTAAGTCAGGCATAGATACTGAGCGAAACAGATTGGAACACAAGGTGCTTCATTCTGATCCCACACCACTTTGGTGTGTGCTTTTAATTTATGTAACTTACTCCTGATTTATGCTGCTATCAGAGAGATCAGAGTGAGGCCCTAAGACTGTGAAACTGCACACCAGATGTCACATTGCTGGTTCATTGATCAAATATCCCTTATTTACTGTCTAAATGACTGGGTACCCTGGTAAAAATTGTTGATCTGTTCTACTGATATCTACTGGTCCATTTTTAAGTGCTCAGTTATGACTGTTTTAAAGCATGAAACAAAGAAAATAGACAATTTTTCTAAGGTTAAATTTCCCATTTCTTCGTTCAACGTTAGGTTATGTAATAACAGTTCTGTAAAAGAAAAGTATACTCTTCATCTTCAAAAAAATAGAAGTTACAGGCTTCAGTGTAATGTATCATACCTTTGAAACCATGTTGGTATCAGGTACTGTACTTTCCAGTGGATCTGGCTGCAACTAGGTTGAAATGCCATCTAAATCCAATTTGTGGCAATTTACTTAGTCTGAAAAAAGCCACAGAAATAATACTTAAAAAAAGTAAACCCAACTTCTTATTTCTCTAGAATGTAAAAGTGCACCTACATATATGTTCAGGGCACATTCTCTTTATTCAGTGGTGTATCTATTTCCTCATATAGTAGTGCTGTTCCCATAACATTCATAATATGGATGTCATCCCAAAACTATATGTGAGATTTTAAATATTCCTACAGCTATTTTCTTAGCTGGGTTAGATATCAGCAGAAGTAGAGTTAGACCTAAAAATAACAGCACCAACCATTCTTTCCGAAATAAAATATGATTTATAGTATATAATAGCACAGTGTGCTACCAGGGAAATTTAATGTTATTTATAAAAAATAACAAGGAACTATTCTATACCATCAGTTTTAAGGAAATTTTCTTTGTTAGAATTTAAAGAAAGTTCTGGGAGATAAGCTGGCTTGTGGGAATCATAGACAAGGAAAGATAGGCAAAACTATGTTACTGTTGAAAGTTGCCATCTGTCTGTAGGATATATACAACTGTTCATGGTAAAAACAAGAAATACTCTGGTTAAGTTGGCAGTAATATGTAGTTTTAGAAAAAAACAAACTCAATAAAATCATCGTTTACAGTTAATATTGTTCAAGGTTACTAAATGTATAAGCTGGTTATTTCTTATATTCAAGAAAGAGCACTGATTTGGACAGTAAAATAACTTCTAGAAGGATTTGCATAAATTGTTTTTCTAACTATGAGTAAAAAATTCTTAGGTTTGGAAGAAGGGTTTAAATGTCAATTTTGCAGCTCTCATTTTATAACTACCCTTGTCCGTTTAAAATCTCTTAGAAAAAAAAAACAAAACAATTCTTGGAACTTCACAAAAAAGCAGCTTTGAGCTTAAAAAAACCCCATTGAGTTAAGAAATCACCCGCAGAAAAAAATATTATGATCCACTTTGTATGTAGAAAGTGACCTGAAAGGCATGACAGTGAATGACACCAGAAATAAATGGTGGTGTTAGTCTGTACAAGCTGTTTTCATGCATAGGAGGCACGTTGCACCCTTTCATCCTGTAGCCTCATGGGGAAGCCTTTGGAAAGTCAGTGACCTCTCTGAAGTTCTCACTAGACTTTCTGTAGCTGCACAGGTTGGCCTTGTCCTTCATGGCTCTTCCCATTTCCATGTCAGGCTCTTCATCTCCACACTTGTCCACCTGGCTTGCCCTTTCTTTGCCTCAAATCTAGCCTTCCCTTTTCTTTCTGTTCAGTCTATACTTTCCTAAGCTAACTACAAGACAGAATTTGTGGCATTTGTTTGCTGCTCTTATGTTACTGCTTCTGCTTTGTACTTTCCCATTCGTTCCCTTTATCTCTTTGAGTTGTGAATGGAAAATCCAAAATAGCAGTTCGATCTTTTAAATACCAGGACTGGACCAGGCAGTCGTGTTCTCTTCTGGGCGCTCAATATCCCCATCTCGGTGCCATTCATGTAACTTTATATCCTGTCTTCCCTGTCCTTATATCTTTTGTGGTCCCTATTTACTCCATCCCTTACTATGTACATCTGCTCTTCCAGAGAAGCTGGCACAGCCTGTGGTTTATCTGGGCTGGAGAGGAAACATTAGTGATCTAGTCAGTTGTCCTGACAAACCTAAACTAACACCCAAGCGCAGGAAGGCATTTCAGGGCCTGAATCCTTGTTTCATGGCAATGGCAAATTTCAGGTAAGAGGCAGATTTTACTCATTCCTGTCCTCAGCACTTTGGTTGGTGTTTGGTTGGGTGCTGCACAGCTCCGTGGGATAGCTGTAATCCCAATAGGAAACAAACTTTGTCCACACAGTCAGTTCAGCCTCCAGATCTGTGCAGCTGGCTTTAGCTACTGCACCCTAAGCTTTCGGAGACAGGAAGCACCTATTTTATTTTCTGTGTTTTGTGCTTTGCTCACTAGAACTACTTTTTTGGTTGGTACTTGGGAAAAAAAAAACATGGTACAAACAATTAATATAATTCCATCAGAAAAGCAGATCTAAGGTCTTTAAATTTTAAAATTTACCAAGTTGTCCTGAAGGAAATGCAGATATTTTGAATATATGTATGGCCCTTAGAAACCCATGAAAACCCTAGAATACATTCATTCTTCTTTCACTTCCATTTACAGAAATTTGTTTTCCCTCTTTTGTAGCACAGCATTAAACAATAATTACCATGTTGATAGTGATGCTGAATGTACTTGCGTGTAGGGGAAATAGTGCTATGTGGAGCTATTAGCTACATTTGCCCCGTAGCACTTTACTGCATTGACTCTGCTGGGATTTTGACTATGTTTGAGTTGGTTTCTATTTAGATCTCCTGAGTGGTGACTGTGTAATGCATCTGTGGGGCTGGAGTTGTATTTTAATCTGTATTCTTTGACTGTAGACCCAGAAGATAGTTAGCCTGGCCCGGATTTACCTGAAGGGCTGAGACCTTGGGATTGAAGGCTTATCTAACAATTTTAAAGTCTGCTCGGTCCAAAGGATTTGGATTTATGCCTTTTAATTTAACCAAAGAAAGAACTATTTATTGATTTAGCTTTATAGTAGCTATATAATATAAATATAATGTATTAAAATCTCTAAATACCTTAGGCAAAAGCTTGTTCACATAATTTGTGTAAACTGAGCATCGTGGCTCTGATCCAGCAAAACACTTAAGCATAGATTTAAACTTAAGCATGTTAAATAGTCCTGTTGAAGTCACTGACACAGTTCAGGGCATCAAGTTAAATGTGTGTGAAAATGCCTTTAAGCTCCAAGGTCAGAACAATCAACACTTCACGAGATCAAGGCCTAGTGCCCTAATGTTTTGCTGTTATCTGGTACTACCACTATAACAAGATGACTACAGGAAAAAAAAAAAAAACAAACCAAAAAATTCCTAGACTTCAAGCCCAGATTCTCAGTGTTTCCAGCCAAACCTACATTTACAATGTAAAGAGGAGCAATGATGTTTTCAGTCTTATATAAATGTAAATGGATGTGGATATTCATTGATTTATATTTCAGTTCTTTTTACATATTTGTTTTAATAAGCTCCCAGGGGCTCGCTTGTCTGACATTTCACCTTTACCTACAATATACTGATACCGCTGAAGCTGAGTCAGAAATCTGGTTGTAGGGTATGGAAACAATTTACTTGCCAGTCATTAGTAACCGATGGAGTTGGCCAGTGACTTCATTCACTCTTTACAGCGTAAGAATAAAACAAATTGACAATGAGGTAGATATGGTTTCAAATAACTTTCCAGTATTACAAAATTCCCAATGGAAAGATTTTTAAGATTTTTGTATAAGACTGCAGGCCGTTTACTCCCACTTTAAACATAATGTAACAAATAAAACATTCAAAAATAAACAAAAACTTTGTCACGTTCAGTCAGGGTTGGAGGTTTCTACATACCTTTTCTCCACCTTCTCTTCAGATACATCTTCCTTCTTGTAATGGTTTATATCTAACAGATAATTGAAAAGATGTCTCAAATCCGATTTAAGGAAACATTTATTTGTCACCTCTTTTTTGCATATTTCATTGCTTGTCCACATCTAGTTGGAGAAGCTGGCGCAGGTAATGTATTGTCCAACCCTTTTTACGGTTCTCTATAAATATGCTGTGTGTAAAAAGAATCCCACCATCGCTCAGCAGTCCTTTTTGTAGTGTAGGAGTAAGGTGTGTACTTGAGGCCTTCTGCGTAAGAGCTCTGTGCTAATCCTGGAGTTCTTTGTCCTTGCCATGCACATATTCAGTAAGACTATCTCTATTGTCATTAAGCCTTGAAAGATGAAAGCTGGCTCTAAAAAGACTTCAGTGTGTATGCCAGAAGGGTGTCTGGGATATATCATTATATCACATAGGAATGAGAAAATAAAGAAATAAGAAAAGATTTTGATGCAGATTATAAGATAATGTAGACAAAGGAAGTGTAGTTCAGATGATTCAAGCTAAGTGCATCCTTACTGTTGACCCCAAGTATTTGAACATATGTACTTGAAGAGAAGAGTTAAGGCTCATGACAATGTAATGGATTTATAGAAAGCATAGCTGAGAGATATTATATGTAGTCTGTGATCTGTTCTTGATTGCAGTATGGTTTTAATGGCCCTTTTCTGCACGGTTAGGAAAGTATTTTTCAATCAAAGAATAATACAATGAAGAGAGGCATTAAACTTACATGTAAGGGAGGCTAGTGGCGTCCTTATTTTTAGACATCATGTTACATTCAAGTGTATTATTTTAGAAGATCATAATAGTGTGTAAAATAAAAGAGTATATTTCTTGAAAATGCTAGCTCCTGTTGAAGTGCTGCTCTTATCCAGAAATCCTGAAAGCAATATTTATCTTTGTTTTGAAGACAAAATAACATACAAATAACATGAGGAGATAGGAGCTTTTTAATGTTAAAGCAGTAGGTACTTAATTGAAAACTGTTTTTTCACTTCTTAGGAAATATAAGATACAGCTTAAAGCCTTTTCAATAGACTTTAAAAGACATCTTACATGGCAACCAATCATATTGGTACATGAAAAGAACTGCATTCTCTGATAAAGATCCTCTTTTTCATGTTTTCAAACAGCAGCTGAGCACCATACTGTGGCAGCAGAGAACAATCTGAGAAAATGAACACAGATTGAAAAGGTCTCAGTTACATGACATTTTCAATGAAAAAAAAAGTCTGCCCTAGGCCCACAGTCAAAAGTTTTCACTCAGGATTCCCTAGAATTGTGGACATTCATTATTGTCATAGCAACAGAAGGTGTTTGTTTTCCTGAATTACCTTATCTGATGTTCTAATAAATACGTAACATGGAGGAAGAAAAATGAGAGATATCCATTTCAGGAATTTTCATAAGTATGCACAAAAGAAATCTCAGTTTCAGGAATCAGTTTCTCCCATTTATTTTTAATTTCCCACCAATTGCATCTAATTTTGCACTTAGTCTTAACGAGTTAAATTTTAGAGGACTGATACTTTCTCAAAATCTAAAGACTTCAGGATTTTATAATACATATATTTCCTTTCCATTTAGATTTTCTGCATTAAGGTGGATTATAATAATGCATTAATATCCATCATGATATTTTTAATCAGCTTCTTAGTTTCTTACTTCATTAGTAACAGCTGCACATTGTTAAAGATGTCTTTTTTTTTTTTTTTTTTTTTTTTTTTTTTTTTTTTTTTTTTTTTACATCTATGTTGCTTAGAATTAAAATATTAACTAGTCTTCTCCGTATTTATGAATGCTGAACTGTTCAGCAGCATGGAATGAGGGAAAGTCTTATGCCTATCATTAAAGAAAACCTAGATTTTTTAGAACTTTGCTTGACAGACTCCGAAATATTGCATAAATGTCACTGAGTTAAGGTTCATAACAGTATTTTATAGGGCAGAAAACTTTTGCAGAAACCTTGATCATTTAGAAACTGTCTGTGGTATAGACTTTGGTATTCGTTTTCTGAGTTTAGCCATACTAAACAGAGTTAGTTTATACGGATTTTCACTTCAGAATCGAGTTGCCAAATCTCTACCAGGACCATGGACAGTGCACTCAGCCGGTCATTTTGAGGCACTAGCAGGACATTTTCACATACAGCTTTGTTAAGCTGAAAATACAAAAACTTCTTCCTTCAGAATTCCTGATACACAAAACTGAGGCCCAGCTTTGATAGTTACACACCAAAAAGAAGTTTAATGTTTTGGAAACCAGTCCCTATTTGCGGCTGCTGAGCTCTTCAAAGTATGGTCCTCAGTGCTGAAGAAAATAATTAGAAATGGAGTCTGCTATTTTGCACAGTTCATGTGATTCAAGACCTCAAGTCTGTTTTTTCTTATTTGCCTCCTGAGAATGAAAAATGGCCAGTAAGGTGTTATGTCTGATGGAAAATTTAACAGAATGTCAGAGATGACTGATTAAGGCACTTTATAGATTAACAGATGAAGACTATAACAGAAGTTGATGGTACAGTGTAGAAAAATAGGACATATTTTGGCAATATAGTGAGGCCAATCAAGATTTGTCTTCAACCTGGACAGAGATATTAATCCAAACAATGAATATTTCAAAATCTGGAAAGTAATGGGTAGAACAAGAACAGTGTTACTAGTCCCAAAAGAATGCTCAAGAGCATTGCATCTTCTTTGTGTACAGTGAGTGGAAATGCATATTACCCATATTGCTTCTAGTCTGTCTTCCTTTCTAAAGCTTAAAATGGTCTAGATACTTAGCATGGTCTAGGCAATCAAGTTATCAACATAAAGTACTTTGGTAGCTTTTGCATGAGGGCCATCTCTTCTTACAGGAATTAATGATACTGTAGGGTCCCAGAGAAATTATAAAAGGTTGTTGTTTGATTGTTTTAATTACGGTGCCCTCTATCTTTATGAAGAATCCAGACAGTGTATATCTCATTCTCAAGAGAACAAACTGCTCAGAATGTGAACTCGGGGGGGGAAGTGTTTTAAAGGTGTACTTTTCTGCTTTCATCCTTCCAAGATACTGTAGCAGTGCCAGATTTGCCTACAGCTCCAGCTGATTTTGAAATCCTTCAGAGCTTTACGAATAGAACTCCACATATCCTCTAGATTTCTTTTATCGAAATAGATAAGATTTTGTAACAGCAAATAATACTGCAGAGCTGAACAAAATCGTGCTCCCATAAATGAGACTTGGATGCACTCAGACCAAATAACATTGTAGACTCATTCTACACAGACTTGTAGAAAGACAAAGATATTGTATTCCTCTTGGTCAAACAGAATTCCTATATGTCCATCTTGGCTGAAATTCCCATTAGCCATGGCAACCAATGAGAGAAATACACAGCAACAGATAACATCTAATTTAATGCTGACAAAGAGGTGGGATGCATTGATCTGTTTGGCAGAAAACTTCATTCTTTTTCATTCCTATAATTCAGATTTTCTCATTACTGGACACAGATGGCAAAATATAATTTTATTAACTATAACCATTTGTTTTGCAGTTCATCAATTAAATTGCAAAGAGTACAGAGACTGGTTTATGCCGGCCATTAACAAAAACAAGTTAGTAGCTAGAGCTATACTACAAATGGCTATAGATGTTGCATACTGTGCTTCAAGATCATTTGTTGCTATGACAATAATGAAGCAGAATAGCTGTTGGTCTCTGAAATCTCAGATTTTTCACCTTCCAGAGAAATACAGGTAAATACTAACTCTTCTTCTGGAGAGCTGGACTTCCTTCAGAACTACAATGAATTTATGTATGTACATTAAAAAATAAGTAAGCCACTCCCTGCTCATGAGAAAGTTAAATCAGAAAAAAAGAAAAATGAATGGATTGCAGAGCTCCTGGACAACAACCACCTCCCCTGCTATATAACGCCGATGTCACTGTGAACTGCCAGGTTCAGTGCCATGGAAAGAAAACTAATGGTTCCCATATACCTACCATCCATCTCCAAAATCTCCAGTATCCGCCAAGCACACTTTCGTTAGAAGTGAATGAGGGTTGCATGTCAAAATTCTTTCCTGATTACACGTATCTTTCCTTACCTAATAAGTGCACCCATATTCATTTTTGAACATCTGGTGAACAAATTGGATTCTGGAAATTATTTTCACCCTAGTTTCATGTATTTCCAAATAGTTGCAGAAATTTCCTGACATTCTCCACTTGAAAACTTACTCTGAAAATAAGTTAGTTCTCTCCTACAACTGGTGACCACGAGGTGGTTGCTACATAAACCCTTTTCCTAAATCACCTAGGGGATTGACCATTTTTTATGTCTGTATATTTTTAAAAATGCAGATAAACCCTCTTTTCTTTCATACTGTTACAAATTGTTAACTTTACCTGCAGGAATGCTGAATCACGAGAGGCTTACAAAGATTATGGACTGGTGGTGATTCACATCCCTAAATTACTAACTCACAAAAAGATACCTTCTTTGACTGGTTTCAGAAGTTGCTTAATGTAATTAGAAATGTGCTCCATGTGCTAGGATGTAGGATAGCCTGTACTCTGACAACATCACACACTATATAAGCTATTGGAAAAATATCAGTGAGAGATATCTCTTTAACAGAATATGGAGCCCTTGTGCACAGACAGTTCAGAACATTGGGCTTGTCTGGGAATTGTTATTACACAGAAATTTACTGGAAATAACAAAGGTGTTTGGACTTTGAACATTTTCTCTCTTTGATTCAGAAATACTCCATAATGATTATAAGGCAATGATCACAGGCTGCTGCATAAAAGTAATGTGTTATGATAGTAAACCCTTGGAACTGATCACACGTCATCAGATCTCCTCGACCACACTTAACTTCCCACTGGTGGCAGATGTATTTCAACAGTGATCATGGATAGAATTCCTTACAGCAGCTTCATATTTATATTCTGTATGCTGGGAATACCCATCTGCACCCCTGTTTGTAACCGACATGAATATGAAATTTTACAGCTTTTGTTCCAGGGACAGCCTGAGTTAAATCTCTCTGGGAGACACCTTCACCCTATCAGTCAGGTAAGCTAATTATATGTTGTTTACACAAATGATCCCCAGTGCCAAAGGCCTAAAACAATTCTCCTGTTAATAGATAATATATAGCCAAGATTTCTTCTTTTCAGACATTAATTGTATTTTTTTCTCTCATTCTCACAGAGAACAAAATTGTTTCATGCCAGTCTTCTTTTTTTTTGCATCTTAAAGCGTTACATGTGGAAGTATCCTGATTTCAGAAGGTCATGTTCATTACAAGTTTAAACACGTTATCTAACAATAAACTGGCATCTATTAGAATGGCATTAATTTCTATAAGGAAAATATGTTATGTGATAATTTTCACATTTTCTGTCTTCCAATCAATACTATTTGAACTATTTATTGTTGCTACTTTTGGAAAACCTCTACTTTTTTTTTGTTTTGTTTTGTTTTCTCTGTATTTTGAGATTAGAGCATCTGAAAGTGCCACGATCAAACTGAGTATTTAATAATTTCATAATATTGCACTCAATTTCTGTAAAATTTATCAAAGGCCTTTTACGTTTTTTTTTTTCACTATTATCCAAAACTACCTCCATTGTTTCTTTTATTTCTTATGATACCTACACTGAAGTATTGGTGAGTCTCCATCAAAGTTGCCTTCCTTCTGAGTATGTCTGTTACAGAGGCAGTGCTGCAAGGAGATCCGATATCTCACCTCTCCTGTGCTCTGTTTCATTACAACAGATGTTCTCCTAGATAATATCCAAAAAAATTTCTCGGAATTGTACCACAATTAACCAAATTATTAAATTATCTGTCTTTTCCTACACTTCCTACTAGTTTTGAAAATATCATTTGCTTCTAAGAGTCTAGAAAGGCTTTGGACATCTACTTCCATAGAAGTAAAATCTTCAGGTATCACCTTGATTTATGAGCTCTTTACATGATTTCAGCACAAGTCTTTACTCTTAACAATATCAAGAACCCAAAAGAAAGACAGACAGAAGCTGCTTCAGTAGTACCTTGAAGATATATTCCGATGATCTGTTGGGTAAATCAGGGGGAACCTATTGAAGTATTTTATATGCATCGTGTGATGAGGATTGTCTTCTTTTTTGGGTTTCTTTGGATAGAACAGTCCTGACAGTTTCTTCAGCAGAGTAAGCATTCATTTGTTTAATAATTGGGAGTATCTCACAGTGCTGTGCATACAGAGTCAACTGTGCATAAAAAATGCTAAGGTTATGTACAAAGAAATGCCTATTTCCTGTAAAATCACTGTGGACCTTCTTGCACCCCAGGTTCATATAATTCATGTCAGAGAAAACAGGAGCTCCAGAGCCATAGCCAAGAATAAAAGCAGGGAAAAACATGTCTTTGAGAAAAATAGATGAGGTCATCCAGTTACCATAAAATACACGTAAATGTTTTCAGTAGCTGTCTTTCCGTGCCACAGATGAGCCTTTGATGACATACAGCCTTTGTGCTTGCTTAACATTCAGAAGACACTTCTGACAAATACGGTTAGGCAATGATGATGCTTACCAGATTTGGGAATATGTATTGCTACCATTACTTCAGAGGTCAGTTTTAGTTTTTTGAATTTCAAATTAGGATCCAGTCATTCCCATGTAAGTTTTGGGAAAATGTCTGTGATGAATGAAAGATACACAGAACTGTTTGGGGTTTTTTCCCCATGTATTGGTAATGTTGGAGATAGGGTTATTCCTTTTCTTTGTATATTATGAATGACTGTGAAATACAAGAGCCTTAGATCAACTGTGCATATTGAAGAACTTGAATGTGACCATGTTTGTTTTAAGTAGGATTGAAATACACAATACTTATCTTGATTCTGAGACTAGATACTAGTATGGGTCAATGAAAGTTCATAACAATAGATTCAAAGGCAATTTTAAATATTTTAATGTCTATAATCCTCTGAAAGTGAGCCAAGAAATGCTCTCAGGAGTGTCTTCATTCTGCTTGAAGTCATCTGCAAGTTACTACTATATTCAGTGAACTTTCACAAGAAAGGTGATGCTTGAGACCTTGTAGAATTTATATAGAGTGTTACATTTCCAGAATGGATATCTAGCCTCTAATAATTTGCAGTTTATTAATTTAAGACATCTATTTTAATAAGTCCCAAATTAAGATTATTTCCCTCGTTTGTATTGAAGACCTCCAAACATGTCCCTTGGAAGAAATGAAAACAGTCAAGAGCAATTGTTGGAATTCATGGGTGCTAGAAAGGGGAAATATCGTATTGTCACATAATGGAAATATCTAAAGAAACTTGTTTAAATTTAGCTGCCATTGTTAAAATTCTGTGCTCCTTGCAAGTGCCTAGTTGTTCTGGAAAGAGATGTGTGTGTGTTTGGTTTCATCTATCACAGAGCTCAGAGATAGAATAATGTTCAATCATGATGTTAATCCCAGCACAAGAGTTTCTACTGAAATTATTCTATAGAGGATTTATTCTCCCATCTATGCAGGTGCATAAAGAATTCTTTTAATGGGTGGTGCATATGCTGTTGTAAAAGAATAGACCCCTTTGTATTAAAATTACATGCCTGGGATTTTAATGTAAAAACTGAAAAATCTCAGTGTGCAAAACTGACTTAAACTCAATTTTCCTCTCCCCCTTTTACAATGTCAAGACGCCTAAATGCTCAAGTGACTGAATAAGTACTAAATATTTAATGCATGGAAGTTATGGTAACTGAGTCTTTGATCTGAAACTTCTTAAAAACATCTTAAAAGCCCTTCAAAAATGGGTTAGTGTTTCATTACAGTCACTTAAAATAGATTTATTTTATCAAAACATCCTGTCAGAAACCCCAAAGCTGTGATTAATAACCTACATCATTTTGACTACAGCATCTCCTAATACTGGTTTCTTAGTGTATCAACACTGTTGTGGGTAAGAAATAGCAGGTCCTGTCATCTGTGTCTGGCATTTACGTGTATGCAGAGTTTCTCTGCTGAGAGTGTGAGCAGGTATATACACTGGAATCCACAGTGGGATTCTGCATGCTTGATGCTATTCGAACAGAATGTTTCTCATTTAATTTTGAGATTAACTTTTTTTTCTTCATGAAATATATTTAGTGGGACAGTTCTGTAAAGATGTTTTTGTATAGTAGTACTTACTAGTATTTGGGCAACATAAGCAGTGGGATAGATCAATAATTGATATCATCCTGGGAAAATCCTGCTTGTTTTTGATCTGTGCAGTGTTAATCTGAGAGCATCTCTGGCTTTGTCAAGACTTTGTACTTTAGACTTTCCCTCATTCCATGCTGCTGAACAGTTCAGCATTCATAAATACGGAGAAGACTAGTTAATATTTTGATTCTAAGCAACATAGATGTAAAAAAAAAAAAAAAAAAAAAAAAAAAAAAAAAAAAAAAAAAAAAAAAAAAAAA
>NW_020799109.1:8257502-8312566 GCF_003259725.1 Athene cunicularia
CCCCCCCCCAAGGGCAACAGACTATGAGATTGTGTGACTATCTGCTAGATGTGTAGAAGACAGAAGCATACATGGAGGCAGGTTTCTATAGGATGAATTTCTACTGCGTCCAGCAGACCTTTCATGAGAGAACTTGGCCCACCCAAATCTATCATTGCCCCCTGGTTGTAGGTGTCTTTCTCATTGGCTTTGTGCACTGCTAGATCCCACCCTGAAATTCCCAGTTTTGTTTTCCTAACACAACATGTTGTTTCCTAGCACAGCATGAACACACAATTTAGAATCTTAAATGATTAATCACAAACCACCTGGTCATTCTGGTGCTGAATTTTGAAATGTAGTTCTGAGTCGATGAGTTTTTAGTTCTTGCCCACCATTTTTACTTCTTAATTCATACCCGAGTAACCAGCGGAAAGGAAGCTGAAAAGGAACTGGTCTGTTTCTGTCTCCTCAGGAATTAGTAGATCAAAGCAAAATGTTAAGTGTATTCTGGGATAATAAAGGAAATTAAACACTAGATTCTGGGCTCACTGTAGGATCGTATGTAGTCATTTGCCATCACTCTCTCAAAGCAAAAGTTAAGGATTTCTTCTCAAGTCTCCCACAATACTAGTGAAAGGCACATGGCTAAACCCTCATGAACCACTTTGAAAATATATTCCTTGTTTCTTCAGGGAAATGTGCCTTTGTCAGTGTATAGCTTGTGTAGAAGATGTTTTGCATATAAAAACCACGTGTAGATTGAATCCTGTTATATAAAGCAAAGCTGGTTTTCTGTGGAGTCCTTTTGTAGTACCAACATTAAAAGGGTTGTTATAAATAAAAGTGGAATATAATTATAAATGCCCTTCTGAGGAAAAAAAAATCCTTGATTACCTTTGAATTCTTTTGCCCTTTAAAAAGGTTATATTTAACTGGTTCAGTTTCTTACTTGATGTTTCAGTTCCCAAGGGAAATCAACCTCCAGTACGAACTGTTTCAATTGGGTTACATGACTTTACTTTGTGTCTTGCATTTGTTAACAGACAGGTTATATAACACTGCAGACTAAATATACATTTCTCTGTTTTCAGCTACCACTGGTACTCCTCTGTTTAGAGGGATGACCAGAGAAATGGGAAATGGTTTTTAAAAGTTCTGCTGAAATTAGCCCCTCCTGATAATAGCATAAACTGCTTGGGAGTAGAGTCTTCAGGAGCAGTGCGAGGCTATAAATCTTAAACTATAAAAATATATTTAATATTTTGATAAGCTACATCTCATCCATGATTTTTTATGACCAAAAAGAAGTGGGTCAAACTCTGCCCTTATTCTCAGTGGCATAATATCTGTGGAAGCGCTATTGACTGGAACAGAATTTCCTTGAGTTACCAATGTTGTAACTGAGAAAGTAATTGGAGAATGTGCGTGCTGCCTCACTGAAATGCAGGAGGCTGAGTTCTAGGGGGATATTTTCCATTTCTAGGTAGTTTGGTGTTGAACAGCTTTAGATACGTTATTCTTATATTTCCATCAAGTAATGCTTTCCTGGTAGAGGAGGAGATGAAAGGACCTTTTAAAAAAAATATCAATAGCAAAAAAGAAAGGAAAGAAAAAGGGGTTTCATCCAGGCTTTTTTTTTAGTCACTGATCAATAGCCCCATGAGAGTGCCGGTTTTAGAGAAGAAAGACAAGCAAGCAAGAATCTTAACTAACTAGCAGGAAGTTGATTGTAGCATGCTGGTGTTCAGGCAACTAATAAGAGAGGAGGAAACATTTATGCTGAGAATCAGCAAAAGCAGGAACATATTTTACCGCTTTACCTATTTCATTTTGCAAGTCCAACATACTGCACATAGGCTCTGAAGATAAATTTAGACTAATTTTGTTAATTACAGGGCATAAAATTTGGAATGGGATGGACAATGAGCTATGGCAAATGATGTTTTGATTCAGTATACAATAATATTTGTACTTGAGATGCTACATTCGTGGCAGAAATAAGAGTCAATTATTGTATAAATTGGCAACAGCCTGTGTATTCTCTGTGGTGTAAGGTGGCACACTGGAGGGATCCACCAACCGTTTTCCTGGCAGCTAATTCCTTGCAAGAGGCGATGATGGTATATGGTATTGTCATTTCCACCTATATAAATTCATAGAGTTCAGTTAAAGCTTCTTGTGTTTCATTGTTGTACAGCCTATGTGAGAAAAAAAAAATTAGGCAAAGACAACGTGCTTGTGTTTCAGAGCTTGAGATACCTTTAGGAGCTTGTTTCTGTGTTGAATTGATATTTATTTTCCTTTTTATTTATTAAAAATGCATATTCTACCCAGAATGATTCCTAGAGCTTTTGGAGCACTGCTGAGTAAGCCAACCTACCCATATATTTCTTTAGAGTTACCAGTGCTCTTGGCAGGCACCCTTATTTTTGCAGTCACTTACTGATTGCATTTTTTAAATAAAGCTTTTGTGCTTTTTTTAGTGCTAGATTAAAAAAAAAATAAAAATTCATTTAAATTTCAATATCTGATAAAATAACATTATTTTTAAAGGAATCCTTCCAGAACTCTTTTTTTCTGTCTTCTTCCCACTCCCCCTTCCCCAAGTTTATTCCTTTTATTCACTGTGAGCATGTCTTGTCTTGCCTTCAGGCTGAATAAACTGCTGTATCACATCTTCTATGTGAAACCCATACAGTGACAGATTTATGTTACATTAACTCTTTCAAAGTTTTTTTTAAGTATTAGTATAAATCGTTTGCTTGCCTTTTTCTGTAACTTAAGTTTATTTGAAGTTGTTTGAGAGGCAGAAATAAATCCATGTCTACCTTCTCCTTTCTGGTTTACTGTGTGCCTGAAGTTATTCTATTTTTAGGGTTAGCGGTTAGTGAAGTTAGACTTCTAAGAGAGTCAGGAATTTTGAATTATATTTGCAGTTCTGGAGTAGTTGTGTGTATTGTTAGAAAAACGTGCTTTGTAGGTTTTTTTGTTTTTTTTTTTTGGTTTTTTTTTTTTTTTTTTCTGCATTTCTGTTAATATTTACAAAGGAAGTGTGAATTAGAATGGTGAAATATTTACTCTGATGTATAATGATGTGATCCCCTTCACAGCCACGCCCTTCACAGTTAGGTTTTTTGTTCATGCTATCTTGCATGTGACCATCTATCATGCAATAAATTGTTTTTTCTGTCCACTGTTCCCATCTTCTTAAGGCTTCATATTCCTCCAGAGTTTATTCTGATCTTCCTTGTCCTACGTAAAATTTCTTTGTCATGACTAACTTTAGTTATGACACATTTTGTAATTCTTAGCTAAATGATGGTTACGTTTTAAAATCTGATAGCTCAATACTCTCTCTTCGGGTAAGCTACTGATTTAGGGAAATTATTTTAGCTCTTTAGGTTCTGAGCAGATTTTTATTCCACAAACTGCTGTAACAACTATCTTTGTCCAAGAAACTTTTCAACACTTAAAGACTGGCCTGTAATCTTTTCTGCAGGAAAGATTTATCAAAATATAATAAGACTGTTATCACAAAATCTTAGCTGAAAATTAGCTTCAGTCTTAATTTCTTGTATGTGTCATCTCTATATGGCTTATGTTCTGGTTTGCATCTGATTGTGCGACTTCCTCAGCTAACTAGGAAGAATGGAAATCTGTCTTGGGAAACATGTTCCTCTGCCTCGCTTTTTGCATAGTTGTTATTTTAATCAATATCAGAGTAGTAAAGATTCAGTGTGATCAAGGCTTTCTCAGTTTCCATCTGTCTGTAAAGACACTTCCTTGTCTAGGTTCAGTAAGCGCCCTGAAGTTCTGCAGCAGCATCCAGGCTCTTTATTGCCTTTAACTTCTCTCCCAGATCTTTCTGCTGTGTCAGCTGAAGTGTTTACAGCTTACCCTTTCTACTACTCAGCATCACCCAAAATCAATCTTGCTCGCTTATTCCCTACTTTGATTTGCTGTCTTAGCAGGCCTTGTATCCTGATATGCAAATTGCTTCTTTGGTTTTCATCATGCTTTTGGTAGTTGGAAGCAGAATTCTGTCATTTATTTCAGAAGTAACTAGTATGATTTACTTTTGTTCTACTTTGCTTGAAATTGTTTGAGGTCATAACTGTCACTCAGGGCAGTAACTTGGGAACAGGAGCTCTTAACCATTTTCATTCTTCATCATCTCCATTAATATTGGTCTAACATTCAAACTGTAACCAGAGTAATAGCATGTATACTCTGTGGTTTTAATGCTCTTTGCATCAATGTTAACTTTGTGTGTGCGAAAAAGATCCTCTAAACCTTCTAATGCAAAATAATTTTATTTGTGGGCATATGGGAGTTAAACTTTCTTTCCCTTACAGTTTTCATTAGAGAGAGGCTTACTGGTACCATGGCAGAATGCTCAAATAAGCATTTTAATGTTGAATAAAGGTCAACACGCTGGAATTTGAAACCATTAATCCTTTTGCTCTTAAGGCAGGCAGAGCTTTTACAGACTAAATAACGCATTAAATAGTAGACTCTCAGAGTTCTGAAGAGGAGAAACATACGTTCAAATTACCCATTTAGATTTCTAGAACTTCTCATCTTCAGCTGTTTTAAGCAAAATAAGTTTTGGGTTTTTTTTGGGGAGGATGTGTTTTTTAACTTTTTTTTTTTTAATTATTATTATTTATTTCTCATTCTTCTGGTGGATGGGAAAGGATATTTCTAAGTTCACAGAGCTATGGAAGAAAAGACCATGTGTAGTGGAGACAATGCCGGTACTCTCTGGTTGAAATAATTATATCAGTCTATGGGTGTAGAGGCCCTTTGGTTCAGAGGAAAAGAAGTTCAGGCTCACTTTAAATTAATTTCTGGACTTTGAACAGTTGTGGCAGCCCTCTAGGACATCACAGACTTAAATTAAACCTGTATTGCCTTGTGTTGAACTTTTAACCTATCTATGACTGAAGTCTGTCTTTTGGGAAGGGATCCAGTCTTGATTTCAAGTCGTCAGGAAACAGAAAATCTGCTGCTTCCTTTGGTAATTTGTTCCAGTGTCTGATTACTCTCACTGTTAAAAAACATAAATCTAATTTCTGAGTTGAATTAATCTTGGATTATATATTTATTTGTTTCCTCTGGAAGCTAATTTTTTTTTTTTTTTTTTTACTACAAGATTACATTTCTTTCGATGGGGGGACAGAAAGGGGAAGTTAATGGTAATGCAACAGATCATAGTACTTGATTCTCACTTCAAGATATTTTATTCAGCCCTCAGGTATTTTCTGCGGCTTCTTGCTGTGTCTATTTCCATTTCTCAGCATCTTTTTAAAAATACAGGTTCTAGATTTCTGTAATTTTATTCAGCTTTACTAATACTATATTTGGAAAAATGAGGTGTTTAGTCCTACTTACTGCTCCCTGAAGAGCACATGCAAAGATCTCACTGCTGGGATGTTTCAGTGGGGCTTTTGGAATCACAGAAGTGGGAAGGACCTTTGGGTAATCTTGATCACCTTTTCTGCATGGCAGGATCAGCACTTACTCTGGACAGATTTCTGTGTTATTTCTGACAGCTTTTTTTCCAGGAGTATCCCAGAAATTCCACAGATAATCTGTCTTCTCTAAACTTTACTGCTTCTTACTACTTGTCAGAAAATCTAGCCTTAGTCTTACTGGCTGCTCTTTAAGTCATTCATGTGTTGTCCTATTTAACATCAGCACGAAGAGCAGTTCAGCAGTGTTGGGGCTCATTTTTGTCTGTTTTCTTTTTAGAAACTTTATGCTTATATCTATATTTCTTTTTCTTCTTTAAAAACCCTAATTTTTACAGGTAGTGATAGTTTCTAGACTATAAATTTCTTCTGGATTATCACCAGTTGGTCCTTGTTTTGTGGAGGAGCAGTTTCTCAGCCTGGATGAAATGATGCAGCTGCAGCTTTATTAGTGCGGAGTAGAAGGATTCTTCTGTGACTTGAAAGCTATAGATAATTTATCCATTGTAGCAGGACATTTGTCTTTTCTGGAGCAGCATAATATTGTGATCTAACACAAGTTCTCATTTTCTACAGAATGGCTACCAAGTCAGTGGTTCTCCATCCCCAGCAGTTAATTATTCCTGGCTAAATACAGTACTTTGTATTTCTACTGCGCAAGTGCTATGACTTCCAAATCAGATCTTTAAATTTGCCAAGGTTATTCTGAATTCTGGTCTCTTGTCCAGTGTACTTATTATGCCTCTGAAGAGGATATTTTCACAGCAAGTATGTTCGTGTTGCTATTTTCTAGGTCATTAATCAAAACACTAAATGCTACCAGACCTCGAAGAGATTTGTACAGTTTCTCACTTTGAGATATCTTTTCATGTTGATAGGAACATTGCTAACCACTCCCCGAGTACGATTTTCTGAATCACTGTCGCACCCACTCTGTACTATTTTCATCTGAATCATGCTTCCATGGTTTGCTTAGAAGATTATGATGTGGAAGAGGATCAAAAATAGTCCTAAGTACACATGACATCTAATGCTTTTCCTCTGTCCACAAGGCCTGTTACCCTATCAGGGAAGAAAATTAAATTGCTTTGACATGATTGTTCTTGACAAATCCATGTTGGATGTTATACATGACCTCATTACCTTCCAGAAACTTACAAATAGTTTGGCTATTTGTTTCAGTATTTTTCCATGAATTGAAGATAAGCCAATTGGCCTACAATTGTCACGCTTGCTTTTTTTTCTTTTTTTTTTTTTATCCTTTTTAAAAATAGACCTTACACTTTCCCTTTTTTTTTTCTTTCTCTTCCAGTTTCTCCAGTGTTCTTTTTAAATTCTTAAAGGTAAATCATAATGACTTTGAGATTCTTAGTTATCTCTTTAATAATGTTGAGTGAAGTTCATTAGACTCAGCCCATTTAAAAACATCCACTTTACATAAGTACTCTGAATATTGTACTTTCCCTATTTGAGGCTCGTCTGGCCCTTTGTCAGCGATATTAACTGTGATAGCTATGTGATCGCAGTTGACCTTGTAATAAAGACCGAGGTGAAATAAAAGATATTCATTAGTCTTTTTGGCATCATCCATCATATTCCACTCCTTTCTGAAGTAGTGGACTAGCCTTTTCCTTGATAACCCCCTTACTGGAATATCTATAAAGTGATTTTTATTACTCTTCATGTCTATTGATGTTTGCATCTCATCTTATACATACTCATTTGGATGTTTTACTTTTATTCTTACCAGATGGGTAGTTCCTTCCTTTTGCTATATCAGTCCTTTTTCTGTAGGTGTAGTCTGTGTTTTTATTTATAAATGTATAATTTCATATTTCCTTGCATCTAAATCACACAGAGTTTAACTGGCCCAAATAACAGTGACCCAGTTTCTGTGATTAACCTGCCCTTCATCATCATTCAGCTCTCTAGCTGTCTGTCTCATCCGTAGATAACAGCTGTAGTACATCCACCTTTTATTCTAGATCCTCAATTAAATGATTGGGCAGTATTAGCGTAATACCTATTTTTGTGGATTTCCATCAAAAACATCTGTATTACATGTTAATTCTTTAATTACTAGTTCTGGGGAATTTCTTTTAATTAGCTCTTCATGCGTTGAACATATGCTTTATTGAATTTATGGAATTACCAATTTCTAAATCCTATCGACATTTTGAAGTAAGTCAAAAGCTTCATGAAATTATTTCTGCAGAAATCAGTTGCATTGTCTGTTTAATTGTATAGGAAATGGAAAATAGCTTTCCAGAAGCAGAAGTGGGGAAAAAGAGGAAGGTAGGACGGAAAGGCTGGGTTAGGATGAGATACGGTGATACACAAACCCATCCATCTTGTCCATAATAGAATATAGAACTTTATTTGTGAAACGGGGAAAAAACAAAGAGTGGACAAGAAAAAGACATTTATATGCAGCTTCCTTTCAGGAACATATTTCCTTAATATCTGCTCTGCTGGTTTTTCTGTTCTTTTAAGCTTCTCTGATAGAGATGCAAAGCTTCGCCAAATGAATGTCCTTATATCTACAGCTTGCCACAGGAAAACCCCTGAGGCCATGGAGCTCAGCTTATTCCTACCCTTTGAATCTGATCAGTGTTTTGAACAGTGGCATCCATTGTTTCAGTGATCACACTTTATAATGCAGTGCTATTGCTTTTGACATTTATGTTGAATGAAGGGCAGCTTCAGAGAGGTCTACGGTTGCTTTTAGATCAAACACAGATTTGCTAGCCATCACCACCCCCGTCCAATATATAACGATATGCATTGACAATTATGATACTAAATGCATTGTGATTGTTTATAGATCGTTTCTTGATTTAACCAGTTGAAGTAGTTATAATATCACTGGCAATATAACAAATGTAAAGAGGGAATAAAAGATTTGATTAATATTGTGAACTAATGAGACAGGCCATTTACTTACAAGGAAACCTGAAGGTTAGTCATTCAAACTCTAACAAAAATCAGACTTTGTGAGATCATATTATAGCTAATTGAAGAAGGCAAATTCTAAGTATGAGAGTCATCCATTACTTATGTGTAGCCTTGTTTATTATACAACTAGATCTGACTTGCCAGTTATGATTTCCGCATGTAGAAATGTATTTCCATATTTGGAGGGTGGCAGTGAATGTGGCTCTGTCACATTTCATTACTTTAGACTTTACTCAGTTTCATTTCAGTCTGCAGTAGGACTGCTTCTGAAATAGGATTATTGACCCCTACCATTGATCATGCTGCCCCGGTGCGTGTGCGCGTGTGTGTATGCAGTTAGTACTACTATCAAAATATGAACATCTGAAGGTAAAAGTAATACATGATCTGCAGTGTAAATAATATCTATGGATCTTTCCTTTCTCTTTCTTTTTTATCCCCCTTTTTTTCTGAGGCTGGCTTAGTCTGTCAGCAGGATGAAAGGAAAAATTGCTACTCTTGTGCTAAATTTCCCCTGGGAAAGTAAATTATGGACAAGCCTCCAAGGACAATCCAGAAAGAAAGGGATAAGATATTGATGCGCACTGTACCTCTCACTCTTTCTTCCTTGTCCCACAATTGAGCACTCCTTCAATGAAAAGTTACGAGTTCCTTGTTAAATTGAATTTCTCTCCTCCTTGTCTCCCAATTTATTGTGATGCTGAAAATTTTATAACTTGGTAAAAACTGACAGCAGCCTCATTTGTCCCCACAAAAGGCTATCCAGTTTTGAAACAGCTATGAATGCACACACTTAACGACAGATAGTCATGTCAGTTCCCAGTTTATAGGAACTTTTTTAGTTACTATATTTTTTCATCTGTTTTAACCATTACGCTTTTGGAGGTGGGCAAGGAGAGGAGGGAAAAGGGTGGAGGGAAGATTGGTAGGGAAGAAGAAAGTTTTGAATGGTGAGTATTGTTGTACCGGCATTGCTATAAGCATTGCCTGAAGATTTGTTTGAAGAGGTACAGACAAACCTTGCTTTCTAAATTTCATGCTGCAACATTTTGGTGGCCACCAGAACCTCAAGGGACATTTCTAAAGAGAGCTTTTAAGAATTCATGTTTAGGCCTGTTCATGGATGCTATGGTTATTGATTTCCCAGGTTGATAAGCATTCTTCTTGGTTTTGCTATATATGCTTTTTCTCTATATGAATTTTAATAGAATACAGAAGATGGGAGATGTTAGAATTAAATTATGTTGGGTTTGATAGTGAACTCTGTCTTCATGGAGCCAAAAACCATGAAATGCTGGATTTGTTCCACTGAAAAAGATGGTGAGGGGAGGGAAGGATGGGTCTAGTTTCATCTTCAGATACTTTGATCCACCAGTATTTGACTCCATGATGTCCTGCAGCTCCCATAACCTCTCTTGTAGCATGACTCCTTGTGTCCCCAAAAGCTGCCAAAGTTGTTACTGCTTTCAGGTTTTCTAAAGTTCCCAGGCTTTTCTTGCGGGTTCATAGGTGAGCTGATGAGAGCTGACCGGTGTTTTATTTGTCCATTGCATTCTGTATTTTTGGAAGATTTGCTCAGAGTACTGATGAACCTCAGCTTTCACTGACCTTTCATAATGTGGTGGGGTGTGGCTGCATGTTGGTCTGAGACACAAAAAAGAGTGCTGTGAAGGGACTGCTCTTCTGAATGTGTGCCTGGAAGCAAAGTGATGAGATTTCCTCATGCTGATGGGGCCTGATACCATGGCTGACCAGGAAAGACGAGTAGTATTTGGCCATTAGAAACTATGTCTAGTCTCAACACAGAGAAATCTTTTGCGACTGACATCTGATAGCCTTGTATATTCAGCACTTGATATGGTTCCTGCTATGATGTCATGCAAGCCACAGTGAAGGTTTGAATGAAAAAAGAGATTTTAATGATTTCTTAACATACACAGTGTACAGCACCTCTTGTATCAAATCTAAATGTTGGAAAGAAATTGCTTGTTTTTTTTTTTCCCTGGTAGCTTTCTCTGCAGTCATGCAGGGTGCTTAATTCTGGTGAAAGGGAAAGCAGAACAACTGACATGCTACATGACATTCCAATTATGGAAGAAAAAAAAAATGTAGCAGATTGACAGGCCAATAAAAATACACAGAAGTTTTTTCTTCTTTCCAAGGATACATGTGCAGGAATGTGGCAGAGCAAAAGGCTGGGGAGGGTGAAATATGTACATTTACATATAGATACTTATATACATGTATGCATATGCCTATGTGCACAGTAAAACATTAATTCAACTGGTAATGATGTATGTTCAAAGCATCCTTTGTTCATGTTAGCTGAAATAGTGGGATTTTCACTATTCATCACCATACCTTAAACTGGGCCTGCCACTGGTGTGGCAAGTTGAGCAGAATTTCTTCTGTGTGAGTTGCCGTGAAGGAGAGAAGCCCAAGCTCTATGAGCAGGAATCTTTTCTTTTCTGGTGCACCACTCACCCGGAAGAATGATTGATATTTTACTTTTGTTGAAGCGTCCTCCTGAAGGTGGCTGCTACTCTGGGGGTGCAGGATTTAAGAAAATTATGCCAGTTTCAAGTTAAGCTGTGGCTTCCTTTCATGGGGGAGAAGACTGAGTATCGGGTCCATTTTTTGCCACAGAGGTAGTTCCATCATTTGCAAGATCCTGCGGGGCCATCTGATATTTTTGTAAGAACACGATGTAGTCTGGCCTGTAAGAAACTACTTGGTTTGCATGTACAAATCAGCAAGTTCAGATATTTTTGATAGCACTTTCTCAGACATTTTTCTTACGCACCTGATTTTCTGTGTTAGGTTTTAACCAAAGGGTTTATTGCAGTCAAGATGAAACCCTCTAACCAAGATGCAGCAGCTATGGTTGTTTTCTCTGTTGCTCGTATAGTGCTGTCCCTCTTTTCATTCTCCTCACGAGCTTCTTAGCCTTATTGCTACCAAATTCAAATGCCTTCTCTCTCTGCATCAAGGCTTCCCAGTCACATTGCTGGTCTCTCTTACTGCTTTTGCCTGTCTTATTTTCTACTCTCAGTTGAGTCCAAAGTGATAATTTATTTGGCCATTGCCTTACTTCTGAGCTCCTCAATACCTGCAGTGCCTCTGCAAGTTAGCAGAACAGAACCAGGAGGAATCCCAGCAACTCTGCCACTGTTTGGGGTAAACAGTGAGAATGCAGGACAGCCACACTGGGAAGGAGAAGGCCGCTCTGCCTTTGGTACATAGCATGATTTGTAGATTTGCCATAAATCAGTCATTTGCACAGGCTGCCTTGTGACATGTAATAGAGAGAACAGAGGCACCAAGGGAAATGTCACCCAGTTGCTGTATATACTCTCCATTCTCTTCTGTCTTTTTACACTCTCTTTTCCTCAAGAAGTTATTTCATTGCCTGTAATCCTGTGAATAATATAATATTTACCTGTAGGCAATGGAGAAAAGAGGAGGAAGGGTAAATAGCGGGTGCTGTTGCTAGTATTTGGGGTGCAGAGGTATTTTTGAGACTAGCAAAAGTGGAGTGGATGGGGGAGTAAGGGTTGGAATAGCCAGGCTTAAGAGAAGTTGGAAAATGGGGTACAGGTGTGTATCGTGAGAGAGGCATGAGGCACAACTGTTAGAAATGAGAATTTTGAGAACAGTGCCCTGAATTATTAGAAATAGCACTTCTGGCTGGACTCTGTCAGTAATACCAGGACAACCTTTAAAATTGCTGAATACACTGTCCAAATATTCCTTCCAAACATGCTTGGAAATGTTGGACTGCCAATAAGAAACAGTAAATAACGTTAGTGATACATGCCTTGTGATTGCTTCTTCCACTTTAACAGTACATTCATCTTTACATTAACAAGATGAAAGTTTTAGCTATTACAATATAATACTGCATATCTGATACATTAGAAACCTACATCTGTACCTGGTATGTCTATGAAGGTATTTTACCATGAATAAAGAGAAAACAAGTATTTGGATTCTATTGCCATGTGTTTGGGTTTTTTTAAGAATGTGATTCTGGGAGTACCTTTCAAACAATGCTTTACTTTGCTAATAAAAAAAAAAACCCAAAAAAACAAACCACAAACCTCTGTGTGTTTTCTGTCTGCTGTGAGAAAGATGACAAAGATCATGCATCTGCTCTGGCATTATATGACTTGTTTTATATGGCATTATATAAGTAAATGGCTTTTGCCCTTTATATTTGCTACAGCTTTTTTGCCCATAAGTTAAATCATATTTTGTTCCAAAAAGGACAGTTCTTGTATCTTCTTTCTCCTAGTATAGTTTACTGTTGCTGGTGAGCCAGGGTGTTGTTACTATGCAACAAAAAGTATACATTTCTAGCACGGAGATTAAATGAGAATGAGGGAAATAATAACCGATGCATAAACATAAATTCTGTTTATTAGGTAAAGCCATCTTTAAAGACTTTGGAATACTTTAATTCATACTTTTTCTGCAACTGTTTTGTTGAAGTGTTGGTAGTTTATCAAGCAGCTCTTTGAAGATGGTGTATTTTATATGTAAATCCACACTTTGCACAGTTGTATGTACGTAGCCAAGCATCTGAGTGGGAAGAATCCCTTCTCTTAGAGCCTGCAAAAGTGCCTGGGTGCAGGTGGAGCAGGGATGACCTCAGCCTGCTGCCTTCTCAGGTTCTTGCCTGGGTTTAGAAGAACTTTTGTTTACTCGCTTCCCTTTGCTACTTTTGGGAGAGCAATTCTTCCTGGCTTTATTCAGCCAGTGTGGTTAGTCAAGGAATGACATTTAGTCTATAGTGCTGATTAACATTCCCCGCAGTGTGAGGGTGTATATGTGAAAAAAAGCTTGAAAGAGAAGGAAATATAACAGTTCTTGCTCGAAAGAATTTGTTCATACCTACATTCTCAGCCCTTTTTCCTAGTGCTTCTCCCTCAGAATGCTTGATGGATTTCTAGGGAGGTGGAGGTTGAGAGGAAATGATGCTGTACGATGTGCAATTTTTCTTTATGGTAATAGGACTCATTTACTTCAAGGTGCTTGTGTGCCTTGTCAGAGACCTCAGTAGCTGCTTTTCAGTTTTTGACTGTATGGATGCTTACACAATCATGTTCATCTGAATGCTACATCTCAGAGAAGAACAGTTAAATAACATTTCTGTGTGTGTTGTTTTGGGGTTTTCTGGTGGGGGGGATTTTTGGGGTTTTGTTGTGTTTGGTTTGGGTTTTTTTTTAATAACTCTCTTGCACTCTTAAAGTGAATAAATTTTATCATTGAATTCAAAAGCTTTGCCAGGTATCAGCTTCCAGACTTGCCCATGGATGATGGCAATGTGTTCTATTTTCTTTGCTTTTGCATTTGTCTACAGAATTCAGAGTCAAACAGGAGATATTGCTCTCTGACAAAATTCTAAGGAAACAGCAAATGCCAATTTTCTCAACATTATTCTGTTGACACTCAGTATAAAACTCCTGTGATATAATTTGCCAAATTGTCAAGCATTCTCAGCTATACTGGACTTTCACAGAAACTGCGGATATTTAGCACCATCATGCCTGGAGACAATTGTCTCCAACGAGCTCTTGAAAGGTGAGAAAATGGTGACAAAGTTTGAGTTCTTTGTGGCTGACAGTTTGGGGTTTGCTTTCTGTGTTCCTGTATCTGCAAAAATATACGTATGCACAAACACTTACTTGGATTTTGTGTATCGCACTAACGTTTTCGAGGAAGTGGCTAGAGATACATCATAATACAGATGTAATGTCATCCTGAGCTACTTTAACATAAGAGCCAGCGTCTGGTACTACTGTGTGCATAAAAAAAAGCCGAGGCCTTAAAAGCGATGATCAAGACGTTTTGTACCTCTGCTAATTATGAGAATTAGTCTATTTCAGCAAATCAAAAAATGCATTTCATTCTCCAAAAACTATTTTCTTTGTCATCAGCAATGCCAAGTCTCCTTTTGCCTGACTGGGTTAAGAGCCAAGCTGCTCAGCTCTGTCAAAACTCAGGCAATTCTGTGTGGGTGCCAAAGCAGAATTTGCTAGTCTCTAGTCAGCTTTACAGCCACAAAATGCTGAATGAACGGGATACAAGTGGCAGCTGAGGTTCACAACTCGGGATCGCAGCTCTGGGTTTCTTTTACCAAAATTCCTCCTGATTTCAATTTTATGCCTTCAAGTCCTTTTTTAGACAAAGTCCCAAGCAATGTAGCTGACACTGCTGTCAGAATATAAGCTCTGTTGAGGCAAGATTGTTTCTTTCCTCACTTAAAAATGGCATGTACAGATGTAAATGCATAGTCTGAACAGATTATTTCGGTGAGGGCATACTTGTGGTCCTATACGATCATTCATCTTTCAGATAATAACAATGTGAATATTTATTCTCAGAGGATGTTTGCACTGTGCAACATGCATATGGTTCTTCTTTCTGAGCAAATTCTGAAGTAGTTTGTATACCATATGCAATATGATGGCCATAATACAGTTTACATTCAGTATCCAACGGAGATCCTTGAAGTCAGCTTCTGAGCATCTCTGTGTCTTATTGTCCTGTGTCACACGCTGTCTGTGTCAGGTCCTTTGTTGGGCTGCAGTATCTTCTGTTGCACTATTTGGCAGCCTGAGAATACCTAGTAGAAGAGGAATATTTGGGTGACTTACCTGGCTTGTGCCTCCATTCCTTTCTGCTGTGTGTAGTTAAACACTAAATATTTCCAGTGCTTACAGTGGTCTGGAAGTCTGCCGGAAGCTGAACCAGACCCGTGGTGTGTCCCAGGATTGCAGTTATAAGACTAACAGAGAACCCAGGAGAAGAAGGTACTGTCTGTTTCCCCCATTGTCAGGTGAATTGTAAGTGCCACTACCAGCATCTTGAAAATAGCCCGTTCAAATCCAAGTTGCCAAATCAAGTGGGTGCCACCGTAATCAGCTCTGTGTTTACCCTAAACAGTGTGTGTCCTTATTAGTGCCTTTTCAGTCCCCTCAGACATGCCAATATGGATTGAATAAACACTAATGATAATCTCGGTCAGCAATAAGACATGATATGCACACATACCGTGACCTCAGTGTTACTGTCAGTAATGCTGGAAGATTTCATTTGCTTTTGTTGCCTTGGTATAAACATCACAGTGTGGTTTTCTCAATCTGTCTCTCTATTTCCTTGAGTGCTGTGCTTGTTCTGATCTGGTTCTTCTGTGCAGAAGGTAGTACGTCCTTTGTATTTCCATTGTGGATTTCACAAAAGTAGCTCAAAGCAGCTTATAAAGGTTAGTGAAAGCAGCAGTCATTTAGCCACACATAGCCACGTTTCTGTGCTCAGGACAGAATGTACAGAATTCTATATCCAAATGAAATTGCAGAAGCGAGTTGAGATAGGCAGAATGTACCAGACTGGGAGTTTGGCTGGGACATGTTCCTATTACAAAAACTGCTTGGGCATTTTTAATTACGACAACGGTCAGGACTATGATTCTTGCGTTGTAGATGAAAGATTATGTCTTGTACTTTCTAACACCATTTCACAGATTTAGTTCTGACTCATAATAATAGTTGGAAAACAGTGACCTGCTGAGTCATAAGCATCCTTAAAGAAACGTTTATTTACTTGTATTTTCAGTTCCATCATGTTTATATTACACCCTCAGTAGGCAGTGTGTGAACAAATAAGATTTCAGGTTTGGTCAAAAGTTGTTAGAAACTATGAGAAAGGCTCAAATGAAATGCCTCCATATTTGATTTTTTTTTTTTTTTTTTTTTTTTTTTTTTTTTTCTGGAATGGCAGACAAAATACCCATGCTTTAAATGCTGAACAGAGTATGTGAGCTCTGTTCACTCTTCCTTACGTGGGAAGTGCTTCCACCCATGTATGACCAACTATATAATGAAAGCAGAAAGACAGAGCAAACACGATCTGTTTTCTTTGACTTTGCTGTTTGCTGTCTGCCTGCCTTTCATGGTTTCTTTATGCAAGCAAAAATATTTTGTGAAGCATAAAGCCCTGTGGCAAATGCTAATCTAACCAACAATCAGGAGAATAATTGTTTTGCAGGGAATATTCTCATTCTGTAATACAGAACAAAAGCCTTGCAATTAAGACAACAGAACATTAATAACACACATTTATCATTCTATATGAGCTTATTATTTCCAGTCCTTTGCAAATAGTTCTAATTTATATACCATTCCTTACAAAGCTGTATGTTAATGCGATCTGCATTCCTGTGTTAGTATCTAGAAATATTTTTAGCATCTTGTACTATAAAATTTTGTTCTCTATATTCTTAGGAGGACAGAGCACAACCTTGAAATCCATGAAATATACTCTTAACTTAGTCTTTCCAGCCTGATGCTCTCTACTGCCCTCTTCCTTGAGTCTAAGAGCTGGATTATAGATTCCTTTTAAAACAAATTAGATCCCTTCATTTTCAACTCTGTGTTATCTGGCTTCTTCCTCCTACCCATCTCATTTTGCCCTTCATTCTCAGACTTGTTTCTTGCTCTCAGCTGGCTGTTTATCCTTAGCTGTTCTGGCAGTCCCATGCTCCTACAGGAGAATCTGTGCCTTTTCCTACACTGTCCCATATGTCTGGCTATTTTTCCTTTCTTGGTCAATCCAGCTAAGTTACCATACTTGGTTCTCATGCATAATCCTAATGTTACTTTCTCCTTTGCTCTCTGAGACAGATGAATTTACTGGGAACGAAGCCATGGCTTCATGCTAGTGTCTGTCGGCTAAAGAGCCACTGGCTGAATTCAGAGAGAAGAATAAATTGCATATGTTAAAATGCCATTGCTGCTAGTTTGCAGATGTGAGTACTTAATACAGAATTCTTACCAAAAAGGTGACTTTGTTCTGCATTAGTTACACTCCATAGGCATTGTTCTAGTATAAAAGATTGTGTAGTTACCAGTGGTCCCCAATATGAATTCTGTGCATAGAAAGCTGAGTGGTGGTGGAATGGTTCAAATGCTAGTGGATTTTATTCTTAATAATCTCTTTAGCAATATACAATTTTTGTTCGGTAAATACTGAGGACTTGGGTGTCCAAAGATTATTTTAAAATATTGTAAAATATAGATATGAATGTGGCTAGCTTGTAACTAATTTTTGTCCTTCTATGGCTGTTGCAGTCTGATGCAATTCTCTGGCTGAGATTAAGGGAATGAGCATGTGAATAAATTACTGATATTTAAACAGAGGTGTGAATTTGCAATGCATGAGCTGCTCCATAGTAACTGCTTATGTGCATGCTCTGACCCGGTGATAAGTGGAAGATACTGTCAGTTAGTTTACACCAGTTAAAGTTAATCCAAAGAGGACAACTCTTCTTCAGAATGACTTGTCTTTTCCCTTAGAGGGTATTTGCAGTGAACTACTCATGCAACAGTGCTGTTACAAGCAATGTAAAAGATAATCAAAGATAAAAAATCGAGTTAGAAGTGTGAGAAAAATATTTGCTTATTGGATCTAGAATTACAGTCATCATAAATTGAATAACTTTCCCAACATGGTTATTGGTTTTGCAGAGTGAGAAGTGTATAACGTCTCTGAGATCAAGCCCTTCTATTTGATCTTTCTTCCACTTGTTTAACTCCAGTTTGTTGGCATTGTTTGAAATAAGATTCAATTGCTCAGAAGTGTTTTCCAGTGCTCTTTTAGACACCCTTGAGTAGCTGAGGCATTCATGTTAGGCTAGCAAATATAGCAGAAATCTACAGGAGACTAAAACCCTTCTAAAATGGCAGTGGGGGCTCTTGCAGTTACACTAAATTCCTGCGTTTGGGCAATTAAATTCATCCTGGCTGCTCAAAGACAAATTTATTCTCCATATTTCTCTTCAGCTTGAAAGTTTAGTGACATATACAGACTGCTCGGAGGCTTTGATTCTTTTGGTCTTTCAAACCAAAATGGAAATAAAACTTAAAATAATAAATCTGAAGTATATTAACTTGTATCAGAAAAACATTCTATTGAAAAATTTTCACCAGTATTACCCAGTTCACTTAGTTACTTGGTTTATTCAGTTACCAGTGGATCGGAAGAATTCACTACTTTAAAACCAGTATCTGTCAGCCCTCTATAGATGGGATAGAGGCAACAGTCTTTAAGAAACAGTCTATTAAGTAAAGAACATAAAGACCAGTTTTATCTATTCAGAGTTCCTGAGTAAATCCCTTTTCTTTGCCAGGGTGCAGGGTGAATTATAGGTGGGACAGTAGACCTTCCTTCACAATTAGAATTATTTATCCATGTGTCATGTCCTGGTTTTTATCACTTATCACTAACTATGCACATATTCATTATTTCATACATTCTTATGGTAAGAGAATGTGGAGATTAGATATGCTCCAACAGAAATTGCAAAGAATGAGGATATGCAAAGGGATGTCAAAGATTTCAGAATATGGTATTAAATTTTTATCAATATAACTAAAAAAAAAAAAAAAAAAAAAAAAAGAATAAAGGGTTATGCTACTAGAGACCCAGGCCCTATATCTATATGGAAAATGAAGGAAGAGGACAGGAGCAAGGGGTGTATATAGTTTTGTTTCATTTTGTTTTGGTTTTTGTACCTTGGAAGCCTGAGTTCAAATTTGGGTTTGACAGTGAGATAAATATAGCAAATATATTTTCCACTTTTCCTTTCCAAACCAAAGCAAATGTTTTGCTCCAGGGTATTTTTGGAATGTACAATAAATCAGTAGTAAAAAGAAAAAAAAATACTTAAACACTATCAAAGTGTTCTTAAACATTCAGTGCCATAGCATAATGGTATTCTAATGCTGCCACATAATGTGGAAGGAAAATAGGACACTTAGGGAAAGTGGCTTCTGAGATAAATTTGACGTATTTATTTTGGAGGGAAGAGAGAGGGTCTTATGAGATTGTTTTATTTTAATGATTTGAATTTATGATAGCAAATAATTTCTTACCATTATATGAATGTGATGTGAGACGCTTATTTTTCTGTGCCCCTTGGAAGTACACAGTTCTCCTCTGTTGAACAAATGCAGGGTTTTTTGTAAATGAAGCAATGGGAATTTGGCCTTTCCCCCCCCCCCCCCCAATTAGAGCAACTTCAAGGACTTATTAGCCAACGGTATGTCATTTCATTCAGTCTGATACCAGTCTAACCAAAATGTGTGATAAAAGTTGTTTTGGACTCTGTGTTTTTCCATTTGTCTCTTATCAGAGGGGCTGAAAATTTTTTCTGTTGCAGTCAGATCCTAATTTGGTCTGTTAGAACCATCACAGTTCTGGCTAAGGGAAACAGAACAGGCTTCAGTAGGAGCACACATACCATTGGGATCTGGAATCATTGCAAATTAAATGGCGTTATATAAGTTTGCCCTTCAGAAATTTGCTTTGGGAATTTCTAAATCCAAATAAAAAGTCCTTTGTTGCCAGTTAATGGAAAAGTTGCCACCAAATGATATAAAGTACATGCTGTTAGGTATTAGTGCACAGTCTCCACAATGTTACTAGGGGGCTCGAAAAGCTGGATTAGCTATCTTTTGGGAATTAATTTGTTTATATCGCTAAGTACATGGTCAACCATACAGCAGTGTGATTAGCTGCCATGGATTTCTATTGGCACAGTATCACTTTTGCTCTGTCATGTAATTATTGTATTTTAGACAGGTTAGCAAAGGAGAATTCTTAGCCTGTAGTTACTTATTCTCCACTATCTTTTGGAAAAAAAAAAATAATACCTCTCACCACTTTATATAATCTCCTATTACAGAAAGTGTTCTCTATCTCAGAAAATACATAAAGACCAGATTTTGCCCTCTGGATGACTGCAACTTAGTGGTCAATCTGTAAAGCTCCTGTTAAGTAACAGAGTGACTTCTCAGTATTTCTTTGTCCTTCATCTCCGTTCCATTTTAAGGATCTGAGTATCCGAGTTGAAGCAAAATGAACTACAGAATGAGCCATTGCTGATACTTTTGTTCTCTAAAGTCTGGATTATTATAACTTTGTTTGGTTTTCTCACGTATTATGGGCAATTTGTCAAGTAGATAACATTAGTAGAATTGTAGTTTTAAAACACTTCTGATCACAATCTATTTGGCTGCAGTAGGAATGTGAAAAAAAGTTGTAAATTGGTTATTACCCTGAGTGCAATTTCAATATAAAAAATTCCTCTTAAAGTGAGACAGAAAAATGAGAGCTTAAATCAATGAGAAGGTGTGTGCTGACTGTACAAACATGAGGTCTCGTTGGTTTCTGTGCTGTTTTCTGTGGAGGGTAAGAAGGATCACAGCCCATTCCCTTGAAAAATAATTGGTTCCAAATTACTGAACCTGCTCTGTCCCAGTGTATGAGCTGCCTGCAGGAGCCTGAGGCTTGTTTCCTGCGGCAGGAGGAGGGAAAGCAAGGACAAAATTGGCCTTGGTGAGTGGCCAAACTCTCATACCTAACTACAGAGTGTTAGGAAGACCATGTTTGAGACTAAAGATTTATATATGTCTGTTTTAACCTTATCGTGTGTTTTGCATAAAATGAGGTCCTCTCGAGTGTGAATTGTACTCCTTTTTATAAGGACAAGGTGACATCCGAAGAACAAAGATATGGACCTTAATGTAGGACCTACGTATTCATCCATTTGCTAATTACACTGAACACAGTGGAGTATCCCAAATAGATGGTGTCCAGGGCTGCCTGAATTCTATAGCATATTGTGTGTACAGTATTCTGCACAGCCTGGCAAATGTTAGTGAATTCAGTAGCACTTCTGTGGCAGTAATGACATGTAACCATCTGTGATTTCGCACCTGCAGAAGCCAGTGTCAGCTGTTGAAGTTCAGCAGCCCTGGCTTTCAATGAATTTATTGCCAAAAGACTCACTCATTTGCTAGCCATGGAATTCAGATAACCCTTTCTGTGAACTTAAAGGTCTTACATATTATATGGCAAAACAGCGCTGCAGAGAGCAAATCCTCTCCCAGGCAGCCTTTCTTAATAAATACTGTTTGTACACTGTAGGGCTTTTATAGAGTAAATAAGAAGTTTATATAAAACTAATAGCACTGCTGGTACTGTGACACTGGTTACTGCTCCCACTGGTACTGGGGCCTTTTCATGCAGGCGTTGTATAAATGCATGCAGGGAGACAAGCGCTCCCTCTAAAATGTAGAAAAGGGGAAAAGGTAAACAGAGGCAGAGAATGGTGAGCTGGCTTTACAGGCTCTACTGCAGCACCATAGGGAATCCAGGAGTGAAATCTCTCTCTTGATTTTCCCACCAGTGCCTTAAACACTGATTTATACCATCTGTCATGAAAACGAACAAGATTGACTCTGCTAGCAGGCACTCACATTAAATGATTTTATATAACTAACCTCAGAATAAATACAAACTTTGTTTATTCTGCTAACAAGAGAGGTAGTTCTAATAAATGGGAACAGATCTCAGCTGTTTCTTTCCAGAATGTGTGCTGAGTGTGGTATTTCTCACATGACCACCCTGATTCATCACACATGTCTTTGTATTGCTTTCTATATCCTTTTACAAAGGACTTTTGTGTAGATATGCAGGCTTCATGGTTGGTGCAAACACTGTCATCCTTTTCACTTAAGTCCTACTGCATAGGCAATAAGGAGATGAAAAGGACTGTGGGACTATGGAGGATGTGACCTGGCAAATCACTCAGTCTCAATGCCATAAATATTTGGTATCATAAAAGCTGCTCTCTCTAGATAGCTACATATTTTTGGTTTTCTATAATGAACACGACCCAACTGGTTACTTGTTAAGTTCTAGCTCATGGGAGAAGTGCTTTAGATTTTAAGATGGACAAAGAAGTAAAAATGTTTTCAAGATCTTGCTAACATTTCCAGTCTTCAGAACACGTGGCAAGTATGAGAAAAAAATTTCTAGAAAAATTTTTGCTAGGAGGAACAGAAATCAGAGGTTATTTTAAACCAAGATTTTCCCATATTTCCAGTTCTTCCAACATGCTAATAAAGTCGCATCAGATACAATTCAAATACTATTTTTTTCACCATATGTTCTTCTTTTCAGTGAGACAATTAAAAAGGTTCAAAGACAATTATAATTTTTTGAGTAGTGAATGAATCAAAAAATATTAGTTGCAAAAATTGGCCTAATATAATGGCAGCTTCCTACATGATGACAAATATAATAGCTTTGCCCAACTTACTGACATCAGCTAAATGATCATTTTTCTTAATTCTTGCCATTATGTGATTTAAAGAAGAAACATACATTGCCAAGAACACACAAAATGAATGAATGATTTTCTTTATCATAGAGGCTGGGGGGAAATCAATTTGTTTAATAATAGTTTGGTAAAAAATGATAATGGCTTAAATTATGCTAGTCACAGGCTTTGAAGCTGTGCTATTTCAGCTGCAGAACAGGAAATGATCTATAGCCATTGGAGGAACAGACAATGTAGAAAGGAAGAGCTGAGAGAAAGCCACATCTCTGTGCTGGAAAAACTCACGGAAAGGAAATTATAAAGAATTCACACTAACTTATTTAAATCTGTCTCTGTTCCTTTAGTTCTACTTTGGTTGTTTGCAGTGCAAGATCTTAGATGTAGAACTATTAAAAATATCAAGGTTTTTGTAAACTTGTCAAAAGGGCAATAGCCCCTTATTTTTTAGAATAAGGTAAATAAGTTCCTCTTCTTGTATGCTATAGTATCAGTGCATTTACAGAAAGTACACCTGTAGACTCATGAGACTGCAGGCTTAAATGTTAACTCTGTTGATGAAAAAACTCCTATTACTAGCACTTAAGAACCAGATCCCACTGACAATTTGGTTTTAGTACGATAAATTATAACAGGATTTTTTTTCTGTAGTTATTATACAGCTGCTTCTCTACTTCTCAAAGTAAAGATCCTAATGGATGCGATGAGTATTTATAGCTTAAACAATAACCGTGCATGACCTCTAGGATCAATGTAATTAGGGAAAATCAATAACAATAGCAAAATTTCAATATGTCAGCGTTCAACTGGTGGCTGGTAGGGCCAGTGTCTACCACACAGAACATCTTCAAGATCAAATTGAATTTTTTTTCTATGCTTATGGTACGGTGGACATTCTTTTGCAAACAGCTATAGGGTAAAATAAAAACCATACTACGGTATTGTAAATGTATTTATTTAGTAAGAATAATAATATGACTTTTAATACTACCGTCCTGGTCTTGTGATGCATGCAGCATATTAAAACTATGTGCAAGAGCCTAATATCTGTACTAAGTGAGGGAAGTCAAAGGTCTATTGAACACAACTTGCTTTCTGAAGACAATTTTCTTATCATAATTTAAGTTTTTAAGGAAAGCTAGAACAGTATGATTTTAAATACTTCAGCAGTCTTAGTGTTTGCTGCCAGTTTTTCTTCTCTATGCAGTAGTGGTCAGTGTTGATCTATTTCTACTGTTAATGAAGTTAGAGAATGTTTTGTATAGAGCTTTGTGGACCTGGCTTGCCGTACCTCACTTTGTGTCCTGACCTTTTTTAGTCTGATTGTTTCTTTCCATTCTTCATAGTCCACTTATTACATTTTGTAATCTGGTGAACTTTTCATGTTCTGTACCATTTCATACTGTGGTTTAGGTCATTGAAGTGCTCGTGATTTCAGAAGTTTGTCTCTTACTAAAATCAACATACTTCTTTCATGCTAGCATAAGTTGTACTTGTGTCCTAAATAGTTTTTCAACTATCTTGAATGTCTTTCCTCTTTACGCTTGCTTTCTATGCTATCTAACCCTCGCTGAAGTTATTGGTCTTGAAATTACTTTGTCTTCTGTTTACTCTTCTCTGCCTTTTCTTCTCAAAACTTGTTAACTGATCCAAGTCCCCTTTCACTGCTCTCCTCTTCCCTGTAGGGTGTAGTCAGACACCAGCTAGCCTTCCTATGCATAATTTCTCCTAGTCTTGCTGGTTCACAAAGCTATCTGGGGAGGTTTCTATTAGTTGACTAAGACTTCTTATTCCTCCTGCTTATTTCCTGTAAGTCTTTCATTACTATACGCATGTGTCTTAGACCTTCTGTTTTCTGTTTTGACCATCATGTGATTCCTGGAAAGAAAACCATCTGAGTGCCTGACTCCTTTCTGGTAGTTCCTTGAGTTTCATGTCACTCTACGTGATCTCACAATTGTCAGAGGCTAGGAATAACGGTTAGATTTGGGAGTTCTCATTTTTCATGATGAACACACACAATAACTGAAGTAACCTAATTGAAATGGGTAAAAAAGAAATTACACGTTTTTATTTTATAGAGGGAAGAAAAACTTGGTTGCTGACACCAGTGTAAGCATTGTCTTCTAGAGGTAGCTCTGTTCTGAGTAGCAATTTCATCCCTTCTTCCTCTTGTATCTCTGACAATGGCTTTTGTGTAACAAGATCAAGGGTCAAGTTGAATCAATTATCACCCACTTTTTGTCCATTCCTTAAATACTTCATAGTCACTTGCTCTGAAAAGGAAGTCAGGAGGCAAACAGCTGAATTTATTCCTAGATGCCATGTAACAATCAAGGGGTAAATCCTTTGCTCATATTTTAAGCTTTCCTCAGTCCTTTACCACAAAACAGCATTATGGTTATTCTCTGAGTCATAGTTATTTTAGATGAATAGGATATTATCCTATCCTCAGATAGGATATAAAAATAACACTCTGGGAGATAATGAAGTAATCAGAAAAAGTTAACGCAATGCCTTTGAAACAAGTGATCCACAAAATTTGGACAAAATTGTTTCTTGACATGAGTCGTGTAACTCATCAGACTGCTAAATATCTACATTTCCTTTTAAACATCTTCAGTATTTACTAAAACAAAATTATTATTATCCTTTTAGCTAAGACATTTGCATCATTACTTATATAGATCAAGAAAAATAAGTTTAGCTGGCCAGTTGCAGGGCAGAATCACAAAGTACTTCGTATTTATTGCCTACACAGGTTTTTAACGTATCTCCTAAGTAAGGTTGTCTCAAGTTTTCAACAAGAAGGTATGATGAGAAGAGGCTGATACACGCCCCAGAAAAATGCTCGCTTCCATAGCACTGTCAACATGCACTCCCAATGAACACCAAAATAAATAGTCTTATGAAACCTTTCAATTTTTTAATAAGTCAAAATACACTTTTCTGACAGTATAATTGCTTTTCATAGTGGGCCTTAAATCTGCACCACTATAAAAGAATAATGCTACAGTAGATCATTTGTGAAAACTTAATGAAAACTGAGTTAGTGAACCTCGGAGTCAGTAGACCTTGAAATTCACTTTCAAAAACTAATTTGCAGTAAATGTATGAGAAACATATTTAGACATGATAAACTTTCAGTCCTCTGTTAGCTAGGTGCAGATGTTTATCTTGATTAACTATTTTTTCTTTTAATTAATCATTTATGTAGGTAGCCAAGATGTTATGAGTTACACATCCATTAGTGACATTCATCCAACAAGAGCAAAATTATTTATTTTTTCTTAGCTTGCATAAATAATTGAATATGCCAAATCATGGCATTTCTTCAGTGGCCTTCACTTTATATATCTTACTGAAGATCCATGTGCTATTTTGATTATAATTAGGGCAAGTGAAAACATATAAACTGTGTTGGCAAACAATAACTATTAATGCTCTATGCATTAATTTTATGTGAACATAAATGCTTCATGTGCCTATCGGCGTGTATATGAATTTGTAACAAACACAGTCAAGAGATCTTTCACACTCTTGCTTCAACCTTCTGCTTTCTCTGTGTAATTTATGTAGATCAAACTTAGCAGCAACAGTTAGCCCCTGTGTTGAAGGGAAATGAGAAGGGAGTTGCACTGATTTCAGTGGGGCATGGTTTAATGATGCCAACTGCAATGGCACGTGGTTTGATGTTGCCGATCTATTTTCCATTAAACAAGAACAGATTAGCCCAGAAATATTTGTGCTCATGAGTTCTGCAGTAATGCACCCTCTTTAAATGAGCTTCCTACTTCAGAAAGTGAATAACATTTTATTTGGAAACATTGTGAAATGTACAATTTCAGCTCTTTTATCTCGAATTTCTAGAGCACAAGGCAAAGTCCTCTAGTCCGGAGATGTTTGGCCCTCTGACTGGTAACTGGGCACATGTATTCTGTGTTTCCTTCTAGCTGCTAATTCCTCAGTTATTTCCAGGACTTGCATCAGTTGCCTCTGCAAATTGCAAAGCACGGAATGAAGGTTTTGTTAGTGTCAGTGTGATTTATCTCTGGTTCACTGTGAACAGGTTGCAGATGGGTTATACGGGTTTTAACGCCATGAAGTCACTGTTCTTGGAATACGAATGATGTTTAAAAGGTACCAGGCTGATTAGCTATTTGTTTCGGCTTTCAAAATCTCTTTTGTGCTATACGAAAAAAATGTAATCCCATAAGACACTGGAACTCCAGGTTTACAGTCCAATAGATTTTCATGGCAAACTTTCTGCGCATTCATTTTTTGAGTAGTTTTTCTAAATGTAAGAGGGTACAATCTTTGGATTACCAAAGGAAGAGAAAGAAGGCACAGATATGTTAGTTCTGTTACAACAAAATCAAGTTCAGTTTAACTTGGCTCACTGATAAACAGAAATGATTAGGTTTTGGTTTATGATCTGATCCATTGCAAAGCTTTCACTTCTGATAATAATAAATAATGGTGAACGGTTACACAGACATTGTCATCAATAACTCAGCCCTGCCTGAAGATGAATAATGTATATTTAGCCTGATTTTAAAGATGGAGTAAATAAGATGAATGCCTTTCCTATGGTCACAAAGTAAGATAGTACAAAGACCAATTTTTTTACAGACTCATTCTTCAGTCACAAAGTTTTCATGAATTTCTTAGTTATAGCTGAAATATGCTCTCAGGTACTCTGGCATATCCAGATGCAACAGGTATTTTTCTGTTTTGCTGTAATTCCACGCATCTGGATCAGTTAACTGGAAATCTACTGATAGCATCTACACTTGTGAGAGCCATCTTCTACTTAATACTGTCTGTTCTACTTAGAAATTTCTTTCTGAATGCCAACTGACAGTTCTTCCACCAGTCAATGTAGTAATGGTCTCTGATCAATGAGGGTCTTGTGTCCTTGTTTCATTACAGTTCTGGGAGAGTGCTTTGTAGTCCAGTGGTCCACTCCTGTTCCCACTGAAGTCAGTGACACAATTCAGTTTTACTGACAGGCAGCAAGACTGTACCACTGGTTCGAGGCCCATAAAAGATGTGAATGTTTACCTTTAAAGTTCCTCCTACTATTGCCTCCTGCAGCAGATAGTTTCCTGAAATGAGACTGAACCACCATTCAGTAAAGTGCTTTAATATTTACACAGATAAAGCATTATAGGTACAAGCCATTGCTTTGTAATAATAAAGAAAAAACCAGATGCACACAAATACATTACTGGCCGAATCATTCAAGAGTTGTGTTTCTCTCTGTTTCTTAATTAGACAGATAATGCCCTAATCTGTTTGGTATTGTTTCACTTCTCTCTATCAGTCCCTTAAAAAATACTGAAATGAAGTTATCACAGAACTCCAGATTTACCCAGCTTTCTAGTCCAAATGTAAATAATGTAATGAGAGTGCTTTTCCAATCATTGTTCTTTAATTGGCTCAAGTGGAAATAAATGATGCAGGTCAGTTGCAATTTTTGCAAAACTTTTCAATGTAAGGTATGACAGGGTGATAAAGTGTGTATTATTGAGCAGGATATGTTTTAACTATTGAGCATCAGCAGGATCCCTTCATGGGCTGCCATGGAATACTTCCATCAGTCTTCACCCAGTGTTGCTCACAGTATCAGTATGAACCAAAACTATTTGTCCCATTAAGTTCTTTGGGTGAATATTAGAGATTTCTTATTTTCTTAATGATTTAGCAAAATAGTAACAAAAAAGAGTAAGTTTTTTTTTTTTTTTGTGTGGTTTTTTTTGGTGTTTTTTTGTTTGTTTGTTTGTTTGTTTTTTTTCTTTTGAGAAATCTAAGCACCAAAAAAAGAACTATCAATCACTGAAACATCTAGAACCCTTTGAGTTTTACAAAGCTGAAGACATTCCAGTGGCCTTCTACTTCCTATCACTTGCACTTGTGTGGTTGCTGCTGCACTCAGCAGGAATCTTTTGTGTGAATCCTAGAAAAGAGCCATCCCTTAACCTTGGTGTTACTGGATTCTAGAAGCCTGTGGAAGAAAACACCTTCCCAGCATGCACAGGATAAAACAAATTCAAAACACGATGAGGTTAAAATAACTTCTCTTATCAATTTAATCTATCTAAACATAGGTTCAAAATACAAAAAAAAAAAAAAGTAGTTAATTATTTGGTCACTGGTACATCACAGAAAAGAAATTAGATTATATGCTTAATCGCAGAGATATTTGCTGTCATGAGCAGGGGTAAACTACAAAATGTGAGGTGAAGAATGAGGTTTTTTCTGTGAGGAATATTGGTTGGCACCTTACTTAGAGGCACAGGGGAGGGATAAAGCAATATATATTGATTTTTCATCTTTTCATTTTTAAAAGAGCAACAATTCTGGCATTTGTACAGCACCATTAAATTGCAGTTGCAGAGTTTATCAAACAGTCGACTATGCAAAGCATCATTTTATGGCTACTCGCTTCTGCTCTCTCAAGTTTAGAGTTATTGACAAGCATTCTGAAGTATAGGGCATTTTTACTGGGTTCTTTGACATATTTAATACTGACACACCCTGGAAATCCTTCCAGACAGTATCACCAGCAACATGCAAAGCTGGCCTTTAGCTGGTTTCTCTTGCTATTTGACCTGGGATTTAAAGCATTTATGTGTGGCATATCTCAGATTTAGAATAAGAGACCAGGGTAGCACTCAGTGGGACTTGCAAGAGGGAGGAGAGCAGTTTCCTGGGAAGTAATGTGTGCACTTGGATCCAAATTATGTCAGTGTGATTCTGGATATAAAAAAAACTTTTCAGTCCTAACTTAAGCTGTCTGAATCATCCTTCCAGATCCAGGAGCCTAGTTTGCAGGTGTGGAAATTAAGCAGCTTCGTTCTTAAAATAGGATGTGTGAATATGGCCTAAGTGCCTTAAAGGCAACTCATTTTTGTTCATCACTGCTAATTGCTAAGTGAATTTCAAGGTTCTTCATTGTGTTAATTACAGGATACTGAGAAATCCCGGAATGAATCTGTGAATTCTGAGAGTGTTTCCATCACTGTATGCCTCAGTCTTTAATTATGATAAAATTACAATGGGATTGCCTAATTTTAAATCTTCGTTTTTTGAAGGGGGAAAATAGAGCCAGCTCCTGTCCGTTATGCGGCAATAAAGCAAGCTCTTATTATATGCCAGCATTATACCACGCTGTCTTATCCTTCAGATGATCAGCTTTGTTACGGATGAGGACAGATCAATCCAGTGTGGAGGAGGTGTTCAGCTCACATAAGAGTCCCACACCTCTGCAAATTGCCTTCTCTCTGTGGCCTACATCCATTGATGAACATAAATATGCGGCTAGCTCTTATTTCTGGATTAGTTCTATTGAAGTTGGAAAGCACAAAAGTACTCGTTTTTCTCTGCTACAAGAACCAGACATTGAAGAACAGTTTTGGAAGACAATTTCCTTTGCATTAGGATGGAGGGAATCATAAGTTTTGATTGCCGTGGAGAAGACATTTCCAAGAATTCCCAGAAATGGTTTGTGGCCATCCGTTCCTGCAGGCATATGTACAAACAGAATCAAGTGAGGTAAATAAAATGCTGACCAGCGATATTACTGACATTGCAAATTTTCTTCCCAGTCATTCAGGGACCTTTCATATATAGAAGGTCTCAGCTACAGCTCTTGATAAGTCTGCGGTAGCCCTGTGGGTCAATTAAAATTATGTCATTAAGTTAATGTGGCAAAGAAAAGGGATCACTGCAAAATAAAGTAGATTCTAGCATATTCTGTGATAATAATGAGGCCTGCTCTTTATTCCCTATTTTGAGCAGCTGAGTAATAAACCTTGTTGAGACTTTGCTTGATTGATAGATGGCTTCTATCCAGTGACTCCAGATAAGACAGTAGGGAAAAAGCAGCACAAAAACAAAAGGGAAAAAAATAAAACCCATCTCAGGCTGTTATGGTCTGATGGCTCAACGTGCTACTTTGTGTCTGCCAGCATATTGATTCTTTGCATTTGATAGCACTAAACTGGCACTTTTACCAACGGAAAGGATAGGATCAGGAATGACAGAGCAGAGGGAGTCAGTGCCTAGTTTCTGTAGCTTCAAGGCAAACAAATAGCATGGCAATGATTTACTTCTGATAGGGATAAAAGAAACTGGTGAAGTTGACTGTTGGTTACTAACCTTGTGTTTTACAGGAAAACCTTTGAATGATTTTCTGCTTATTGTTTTTCAGCCCTACAGAGATATTATAGTGCAGAATGAACTTACAGGGTTCTCCGTGTGAGTGTTACCAGCAAGTTTACCAGATATGTGTGTGTGTGGTGTGGCCTTGCCAGGGCAAAGAAAAGTGTCGTAAATCAGTACTTTTCATATAAAAATAAACCATATTTAGCAACATATTCTGCACAAACTAGTGACTGTGTTTGAAAATTCAGACAAAGACTGTAGGACAAAAATGATTAATGGTTTACCAAGTAAACCTCACAAATAATTTACAGGAAGAATCTTGTTCAAAGTTCTACATGATTAATTTGGATTCAGTCTCTCTATATCTACAAAACCCTCTTCGTATCACTAGGTGTCCTGTGCATGGAGAGAGAACAGAATATTACTGAGAGGATCTGCCATGTAAATGGCACCTTGTTTTATGTTCAGGAGTTGTAGCAGATATGCATGAAACTCTTGAATCACTTTATTTTGATTTGTATTGGGTTTTTTGTGTGTGATTTGAATGGGATGAACGTTGCTTGGAAAATGTGTTTAGATGACATACTAGAAACTGTGTTGTATTATTTTACAAGGGGTCATTCCTATTCCTGGATTTTAAAGGGAAATGCCTTCATCTTCAAATTACACATAATAATTAACATTCATGCTGAAGATCTTTGAATTCTTCCCAACTTTCCCCATGGATAGTTTAGTTTGCTGCTTAGACATGTATTATACTCTTGGACATGTAGTTGTGGAAGATGTAATCGGGGCAGAGATACATACACATGTCTGAAAAAAAAACATTCAGACAACATTCCTCAAATGTTGCAAATAGTCAGATTTTACTATAAATGAGCAATATCTAGCAGGGTGCAGGGAGTAATGTGGGAACATTACAGAAGGCTGTATTTCCTGTGTGTGGGTTAGTTAAAGATTTAATCCTTTATGTAAGATGAAAGGCACTGTAGGTTTCTGAAAGGGTATAGGCATTCACTGAGCCAGAGAATAATTATAGCACAGTGAGTTATAAAATTGATGTTTCTATGTTCAGTTTCATTGTCTTGTTGTAGCCTGTGTCTTAATGGATTAATTAGCCCTCCATTAGTGTGTTTACTCTGGGAGGTGGAGTAGTACCTGCTTTCATTTATCTGACTTATGTTTTAACTCTTTTATGTTTTTTTTTTTTTTTTTTTTTTATATAATCATTTGATTGTGAAATTTCCATTTCCTAAATGGATAAGAGGTGAGTGGAAGAAGGAATAAGTATGTCATAGTATTTAAGATTTAGTTTGTATCCAGTTTGCACTGGATCTATTCAGAGGTCAGATTTTTGTAGAGTTTCCAATGCAGATATTTATAGATCAACTTGTATTTTATAACAAGGAATTGAGGTATATAAATTGGTTTACATTTTTCTTACAAATGCTACCTTTGTTTATCTTGCCACGTTGATTCTCCCACTGACTCAGTCACCTAATGTTGCTTAAGACTACCAGCTGCTGGGTTTCATGGTGCTGATCTCAAAAAGTTGGTATCTGATGTTTCAGTCTAAACGCCTTGGAAACCTTTGAGGCCTTTGGACCTTGTTGAGATGATTGCTTTTTCCCCTTTGTCTGTCCTTCCAGGAGAAATACCATCAGAGTGAAATTATCAAAACAGCTGCTTGAGTATCGATTCAACAAATATAGCCAAGGCTTTCAATGAGCTGCAAGGGTAGCAGAACTCAAAGGCTTGAGCATTGGTCTGCTTATACAGCAGCACTATCTCCACTCCTTTTTCTCTATAAATATGCTTGGTAAAAAGATGTAAAGAATTCTAATCCCATTCCAGCTTCTTGTCACTGATTTCTTCCATTTCTTTGTACCTGCTCTTTCTGTTCCTTATTTCTGGCTGCGGGTTATATTTAGTGTTGGATGTCAAAGCCAGCCTGTGAATCCTACAGCAACTAAAATTTCCTTTCCTACATGGGGTGAAATAAAGACTCACAACCACCTCTTGCTCTACCAGTTGCTCTGAACCAACTCTAGGTTTTCTGCACACAGTTCTAACATGCTGCACTGACAACTTTAATAATATTGACATTAATTTTGTACATTTCAGTTACATGCTAAAATGAGGGGTTTGATGTGAGACTAGATCATGTAAGGGCTGACTACGCAAGCAGAAGCATTGATTGCCTTTACAAGCTTTTATTTCTGTACTTGCTATACATCAGAACCAGCATTACCTGTCCTGTGGGTAGGTAAAGTCCACAACATGGTTTACCATGTGACTGGTAGGGCATAGATGAGTGATGCCTCTTGCACTCTTCAAGGCACTCTTTGGAGGAACACCCAAATCAGCTGCATTCCCTCCCGTGACTTTTCCCTACTTCTTTGCTCATCCCACCATTTTGCAGATACGACCAGCGCACAGTGTAGAGGAGGCTATAGTATTGTATTTGATTTCATCATATATCAATATTCCTCCTTTAAAATAGGCAGACTGTTGATAAAGAAAGAAGCATGCATTCCATTATTTCTTTAAATAACAAGAATGAACTCTTCAGCACAAGTGAAAGCAGACCATATGCCTTCCCTTTGGGTATCCCTTGGCACTAAGGTTCTGGCATCACACTCCTTCGTGTAGAAGCCAGCAAAAGATGTTTAATGGCTTTCAGACTCCGAAATGAGTTCTGCGGCCATGTGTGTCCCTCTCCAGTTGTCTGAGGAGATGAGCTTGAATTACAGCTCAGCCACTGCTGCCAAGCACTCTCCATTATTCCAGCAGACCAGGTTGCCAAGCAGGATTTATGGTCCTTTTAACTCAATATCAGGCGATGGAGCAGCATTCTGTGATACAGACTGTATACCAGCGATTCTTATCAATGGAACAGGACTCTAAAATCAGGGAGATAATCAAGTCTGTAACTATCACATTGGTAATTGGCACCACTGAGAACATAGTTAAACATAAAAATACAAAGTAGGAATGCAGAAGAAATTACTTTGGTTTTGCTGTATATTAATGTGCTATGCAGATCATACAAATCGCTTTCACATTAAGGTTTTCTAACTACCTTCTTTGCCCTCTGTGAAGTTTGGGATATGCTTGCAATACAGTAGCTCTTGTGATTGGGTACAATCTTGATAATTACAATTGAATATTATTTTTAATAAATTGCGATCTGAGGCAAAGCTGACTTGTCTGTTGCTAATAGCAATGAAGCTCTGAATATATTAAGCTTTATTTTTCATTCCTATGAACAAAGAGATGGTTATGCCATAGATGTAAACATTTACATTCAGATCTAAAAGAACAATTCGTTTCTTCTGTGATATTCGTAGTTTAAAACTCAGTTTTACCATGAACCAAAAGTCTATCTCTCTGGTTATTTATAGCCGGGAGGAAAAAAAAAAAAAAAAAGGCAAATCATTTTAGAGTGGTCTACATATATTTGCAGAAAAGATAAGCCACATAACTGCTTGTGCTGTTGTATCTCTGCTAATTTGAATATAATGAGCAAACTCTCACCTCACAAAGATTGGGTCCTGGGGGTTAACATATTAGCTCTTTATCTCCAGTGCTATAAAAAATGTCATTGCCGTGCAGCTAATTATATTAAATAGTTACAGATATAAAATACATTGGAATAGTTATTTAATAGGCAGGCGAAAATAAATGGCATTGCAGCTATAATTTTCTTGATTCTATTTTTCAAAAATATTATTGATTTGTAAGATTTTTTTTGAATGCCCTTGCCAGTGGTACAAATAGCACCACTGACCTTTAGTGTAAGCTCTAAAACATCTGTAAAACACAGGTAAATTAGAACATGGCTTATGTCAGTATGATTACAGTATCTGCGTACAACCAATAAAACTAAGAAACTATAAACCAAAGAATGACATTTGCTCTTTACTGTTCACCATGAAGTATTCAAGCAAATTATTCTTCTGTGATAAATAACTGCTGGTGGATTTTACTGGGTGTTGGACTCAGCTTCAAAAAACAGCTTATCCAGTGAATCCTTTAAAAATCTATTTATTTTCCTGTGTCTGTGTTAGACGCACGTTCCGATACTTTCTATGTTATATATGAATCTGCTCACATTTTTGGTAAAAACTCCTTTTAACTGCATATCTTATCCTGACTGAATACATACATGTTTTTCCTCTTCTATTTTACCTTGTTGCTTGAGAACAAAGGCATTGCATTTAGGCTACGAGGCAATCTAACTAATGGCTAAATTAGTGGTGTTCAGAGGATACCAACTAAAGCTAAATTTGTATTGATGTTTACAATTTCCATTAGATTTCTGGATGACTAAAGAAACCAATTATTAAGCTGAAATAATGAGACCTGATATTCTTGTGTTATTCTACCATCTCAGACTGTGCTGAGAGAAGCACTGTAGAAGTCATCCTAAGTTATGGGAAAAAAAAAAAAAAAAAAAAAATCCATGGAAGATACTCTCCCAACCGTACTAAACTCGTAGATAAATAAAACATGACTTGAACAAACCTGTACTGGAAGCTCAACTGCTTTCTCACAGAAGTGTCAGTCAGTCAGACTTCATAGTATGTTTATGGTTTGCTAGTAAGTTAATTTTAAAATCTGTTCCTTTGGTTAGATTTAGCTGGATTTGAATTTAAAAATCCAAACCAAAACAAAACACCTAAAATAACCTGAAAAGAAGGACCATTTTTTTCTTCAGTTTACCAGGAAAGGCCTCAGAGCTGCTCCTTTCCCTCAGCACCATTCCCCACACCAGTGATGATTTAGCATCTGTTAGGTTCAATTTGCTGTTTCCCACCGTGTCTGTAGGGAGTGGATGATTTGGACATTTTCTGTGGAGTGTCTGACCATCCCAAATTGGATCCATTTGACTTATTTGTTGGTATTTTATCTGAAGCAAGAGAAAAATGAGGTTCTAGTAGTGTACACTGGGGCTGAAAATTAATGTTTTCCCTGGGGAGGAGTTTTGGGGGTTTTCCTGTTTGAAGGGAGCCATATGGGGGTTTGTTCCTCACGGCAGTACTTCTCAGAGATGCAGGACTTGATTTCTGAGTTCAGCATAGCCATTTTGGTCTTTTATGCCAGCTTTAATTTCCCTTCCACAGACGTTTTAGTGGATGCCATATTAAAGGTGAATAAACTGAGATTATACAACCTGCCAGCAGATTTTGGAAAGTGATATGAATTTCTGCCTGGTGGTTTTCTTCTTGTTCCTCCTCCACCTTCCAGCACATGGAGTGCAACTTTCTGGAGCACCTGTGGATGTCCGGAGGATGGGCATTCAGCGTGGGGCACCCCAGGGACTGAAACCATCTCCATCCTGGGGCTGATTCACTGTCAGAAACCCTTAGATGAGAGGATTCCCATCCCCACCATGGCCGATCTGTGGGAACAGTTAGGCCTGTGGAGATCTCTGGCTTTGTGCACACTATTCATTGTGCTCCTTTGACTTAAAGGCTGCTTTGGTTTGTGTAATTTTACAAGCTACTGAAGCAGGACCTATTGATATTTAAAAAATAATTAAAACAGTCAGAGTATTGAGTATTAAAATGCTGCCTTTATGCAGTATCTACTTTTCATATTACAGCGTAAGATTTTCACTCTACTTTTGCTATTATGAATCCATTACATGTAGATGAATGAATACTATTGTTAATAACCATTTACAGCATACAGTGTAACAGCTCCAAAGGAGCTATTAGAGTTTACTGTATGCTGTGAATATATATGAAGAACAATACACAGACCTCAGCTAAACTGTAATGAGTGCATTGACATAATATCAGCTCTGAAAAGAATCTAAGACTCCATAGCATGTGAATGGCAAAACAAAGGAATTCAAAGTCCAGACTCCTCTTCTTTAAATCACCCAGCTACAATGTTCTGTGATGGGTATCATTACTGGTAACGGTTCCGCAGTGTTGCTTGTAATGGAGTGTACAATGATTACCTCTTGTACTACGGATGCCAGTGTTTAGTTCACAGTGTCACCTGCTGTAGTTCTGGGATAGCCCTCACATTTGGGTTGTCTTGCATATCAGCGTGCTGGGTGAATGGGGAGGTTCATACCTTAACATGTCTGATTTGGAGTATTTTAGGTAGAATACACTCTAAGTTTTTAGTAGGTATGTGCACTTGTGACAGAAAAGTGTTATGAGAAAATGTTTGCTATATATGTGTGTGTGTCCCTATATTAATGTTAGAGTTTTGGCAACACCTTCGGTGCAGAGGCAGATCTGAATAAACGCAAGCATGCAATAGGTTTAATCCAAACCACTGCAATATAAATTTCTTCTGCTTCTAATACAAATCTGGAGGTCATTTTTTCAGAGGTAAAATACATTTTGCCTCTTTGCTAACTTGATTCTAACACTCCGGTGACAAAATTTTGTGGTCTACTGCCTCATCACTGGTGTGGTAAGGGACCTGCTCGGAGGGAACTCAACAAGTGCTCACAGATTGCTTTGGTTGCTGTATCCATTAGGCTGGCCAAGGACTTTCCATTCCTACATTTTCAATTATATTTTGAGATTTAGTTTATTGCTTTTGATTGCAGCTTTAATCTGTTCGGGAGGAAGTGTACTGAAATTCTTCATGTTCATTGACCACACTTGGGAATTAGTGGAAATTGCAATTTAAATGGCTGTCCAAATTTGGTGCTAATATTTATACCCTTGGCTTTTTATTTTCATTTTTAGAGCTTTTCTTCCTGGTGATGTTCTACTGAATTCCCAAAATACAAACCAAATTATTGCTAGCTGGGACAGAGCTGCATGAGGAAGGTTACTAAGGTCATCCTTTAATTTTAGTTTCCTCTGAGCCAGTTGTAGCTCCTGAAACTTTCCTGAGAGTCAGGAGTGCTCTCTAACAAGCAATCCCTGTGATGCTTGCTTTTCTGAAATGCAGGTGGAAGGCAAGGTAGAAAGCAAAAGTTTTGATCTTTGGAGTCCAGACACAATTCTCAAAACACAGACAGCTCCACAGGGTAATGCTGCCCAGAGCTTTCTTACTGTCCACAGCTATGTGTCTGCAGAACACAGTCCTGAGCGCTACTGGCTCAGTAAAGTCAATGGCAAAATTACATTCGAAGTTGTAAGTACAAATTATTTTCCATCACAAGGAAAACCCTTCTTGTGAAGTCAAACCATTAATTAAACTGTTTAAGCCAAAGGAAGGATAATAAGAGGCCCATATGAAGTTAAAAAAAAAAAAAGGGAAAAGGAAAAAAATGGTAGTATCTCTCTGCTGCCAGGGATTTAACTTCTGCAGGCCAGAATGCAAGTGAAATGGAGCAGCCCCACAGCAAAGCTCTTGGCATAGGCAAAGCCACAGTTTCAGTTTGGGCACTAGTTGGAAAGAAGAAGGTAACAAATGTGCAGACAGAAACTTGCCATATCAGGCATTTATGTTTAAACTTCTGGGAGGTGTCAATAAAGCGTCTAAATAGTAAAGTAATGGTAAATTTGTTCTGTGCATTTTTCCTTCCTATACCGAAGGGGATAAATTAAAACTTCTCCTTTCTTCAGTATATATTTTTAATAAAAAGTTATATGCTCATACCTTCATGTAGTGTTTGTAAAGTTAACCTTAACATGCACTTAGGGATCAGCAGTCAAGGGCACTGTTAAAGACCAACAGCGGTATGGAACAGTGTTCCCACCATGGCCTTTCAACCACTGTTAGCATTGCACTCTGCTGGTACCCACAGATTTTTAACAAGTAGACTGCCTGACAACATCAGAAAAATCAACACCTTCACTTATACTCTATCTTCATAGTTTCTCATCTCTAATCCAAAACTAGCGGACTGATATTTTAATATCTGTTTTCTAAGCACGTCTCCTTTAATTAGGTCCTGTGCACTTCTTAGATTTGTTTCATTGCCAATATTAAACTGTTTTCTGTATAGCAAACAGATTCCAAGGCAGATGTCCAATCCTTTTGGATTTTGCTTACTGATTGTAACATTTATTACTTCTTTCATGCAAACATAGAGATAAATTCTTTTGTTGAGCAACAGACCTACACCGAGTATGTGTAAAACCATATCAACACAGCAGGAGCTCAGAAGCGTTAGTGGTAATAACTTCCTCTGTATGGCGTTTGCATGCATTTTACCTCAGGTTTCTATCTTTTTTCTCTTCAATTTCTTTGGCCAAGAATTTGGCTCAAGCTTAAACTTCACTGTTATATGTACTTTATTTGAAAAGGCTCAAGGAAAATCACAGGAGTCTTTTCAGACAAACTAAATACCCAAGCCACTTGCATTTTAGTGTGTAAATCAAGTATGTACCAATGGAGAGAACTAGCAAAGGGAAAAGGTAGTGTATGAGAGGATTGGATTAACTTGAAGAGTAGTCTTTCAACAGATTTACTATTATATACAGCAAAGAATCAGATTTTGTTTGTTTCGGATCCCAAACCACTCGGTTATGCTCAGTGAAAGAGCAAAATGAGATTACTCAGGAAGGATCAGACTCGATTGTTACTCTGCTATGTTTAAGTAAGAACTTTAGAAAGGAATAAGCTGAGAATAAGTTCCTGATTCTATTTGAAGTCAGTGTCATCTTCAGAGATGGGTTCCCAGAGGTTGAGGCTGCACATCTGTAACTTGAAGGAGTCTCCGCAGACCCATCAGCCGATGCTGTAACCCTTGGCTGATTTATAAGGTCACATTCTATGTCCTTTATAAAAGTCATGTGAGAAAATTTCTTGAACTATTTTTGGAGGAATCTGCTACTTTTTTAAAATAGCTAGAACCACTGTAAAAACCAGCTTCAATTTATGCCTTACTTATGTATCGTAAGTCTGTGTTGAGTCTGTCAGACACTCTGCACGTGCACAGTCATTCCCAATGGGTGTGCAGTGACTTGATTGGCTTTGTTCCAGGATGGAGAGGCTTTGGAGCAGCACAGTTCCCAGGGCCACCACGCTCCTTAGCACTGACCATGCTCGAAGGGTTTATTGTGCAAACACATAAATTTAGTGAGCCTACTTGAATGGATATAGTTACACGTGGGGTGAATGTTTGTGATGTCGGGACCATACCGAGCCCAGCCAGGTTGTGTTGCTGTCAAGCAATTAACTTTCCAAAAGAAATAAAAAATAAATGTGACATTTAAGCCATTCTGTGTGTTGTTTGTACATACTAGAAAGGAGGACAAAGCACATGCTCTTAACAGCTCACAGGAAGAGTATGTGTTTGTTTTCTCTTTGTCCTTGTTAAGACACTCTCAACATACTAAAGCTGAGAACCTTTAATTTATCACCTTCCTCTGCTTGGAGCTTTATTGCACTCATTGCTTAAGCTAATGCAGGTGGTCGTGCCTTGCTTTGCAGCTGGTTCTGCTGTTACTGATGGTTGCAGTTTACTTTTTTTTTTTTGCTCTGCCTCTATTTCTTAGACATAGAAATTTTTACTTTAGTTTATTTAATTTGCAATTATCAGTTCTTTATCATTTTATTGCCACTTCTCCGCTGTGACTCTAAAGGAAGAACAATGTTTATTCCTTCTGCCCAGCAAGGTTTAGAACTGATTCTCTGTATTACAATTGTTCTTTGTTTCATTATAATGCAGCATCATCTATTGTTTACAATGTATTTATGAGCAGCAGGGACTTGATGCCTTTTAGAATGAAATGCCTTCATTCTTTCTAAAAGTCTCCTTATGTTTTTGTGAAGCACTAAATATCCTGATGGTGTTCAAAAAAGGAACATGATTGTGAGCACAACAAAGAGGAAAAAAACCTGTCAATCTAAAAATGCTTCCTCTTACTCAGCAAATCCCCTCTCTCTGTATTCTGAATCGTCTGATGGTAGTGACACAGAAAGCTTCTGGTAATGTTTATTATATCTGTTAGTACTGCAGAGTCAATCTAACTCTGAAAGCATAAGCTGGATTTTACTTTGACTCACCTGTTTTGGTATCTACAGCTTCAGTCTGGAAAGAAATTGATGCATGTAAAGTACAACTTTAATTATCAATTGAGTGATTTAGGGGCTCAGTTGTATTTTCAGACATGACTTAGCTACCTTAGGAACCAAAATCTCTTGACGTTTTCACATCAGTGGGATTTCACAGAGTTTTCCTTTGAAGACACTGATCATAGTCATAAGGTGAATACTGGGGCCAGGTATCCCCACAACAAATTGTGTAGCGGACAGGAAGTGTTATGGTATAGATTCATGTTAAATTACATTGAATAAAGTAATACCAAGTTCCAGCCATTGTCATACAAATACATGAAGGGTAAAATTAAAATTTGACTGAAAATAATATGCTAATATGGAAATTAAGGTCATAAAATGAAAGGGAGTATGGAGAAACAAAACAATCAACTTGATATTAATTTTTTTAGTACTAAAAGTTACAGCTTGAACACTCAAAGGGCTTTTCAGAGATGGAATGTGAGCTGCTTGCATTTTCATGAGGCCAACTTTAAAATAATGTCCTCCCTGATTAGCACAGTGAGCATCATTGCATTTAATTGGGTAATGACCTCTGCTTAGTGAATGTTATAAACTAGAGTGAAATTTGAAAAGAGGTACAATAGCAAGCTGCAGTAATCATGTTTCTATTGGTATTGCCAATTGAAGATCATGAATGATAAACATTAAACCACAACATGTAAACAGATTTTTCCCTGCAGAATTTAGGCTCAGACTGATCACTTGTCTCTCTTAATATGATTTGTCCTGGCTATTGAAAACAAGGACTCCTCCCTCCCCCGATATCTCTTCTAATGTAATTAGCATCTAGTCAATAATGCTCAGCATTTCATTTTACCGCTTTAATTAACAAATTCAATTTGTTCAAACCGCTGTGAAAACAAATTAAAAGCCCAGTGAATAAAAACCTCTAGTGCCAGAGATGTGTCTAAGGTGTTCACCAACTCTTCCTCTGTTAAAAGACCATCTTTTGTATTTTTTTCCCCTGTGAAAATGACTGAGATTTTCAAAACTTGTTCTGATTTTTGTTCTGCCAGAGCAACTTCAGATTCATTGTCTGGAAAGAGATACGGAAAGAGATGGTTTCACACCCAAAATCGCAAGTCCAAGGAACAAAGCAAGACTCTCTTGCCATCGTGCATAAACTGTGACTGTTGAGCATGTACTTCTAAGCCTTTCCAGTGGTCCAGAGATGCTCTTCAGCTTGCCTCTCTTCCAGTCTGCACCAAGGTGAAACAAGGATTTCTGATGTAAATGCAGCAGAGTCTGTACTAGCCACAGCTGCCTCCATAGCAGCCTGTGTGTGGCTAGGACAGGGCTGCTGATTTCTACTTTAGCTTTCAAAAAGTGGAGTCCCCTGATGCTGCAGCACCGGGTACCCATGTTGGTCCATGCACCACCACCCGTCCCTAGGAAACTGCCAAGGCTGCAAGAGCCGCTGTGTCCAGTAATGTCATGCTTTCCTTTTATTTTTTTCTTCCCCATTTTCTTTTGTAGATGAGAGCATTTACTGTACAAACATTGGCAGAGCTCTGGAAAGGTTGAAACAATATAGATCGGGTTTAATATCTACTGTAAATGTCCTGGAAACTTGGTCAACAGACCGGCGTGTATTTATATGCACGATAAACACAAACACACGCAACCCCCGTACGGCTGTTTGGAGGTCGGCCTTCCCTTCCTGAAGAAGGTCACTGGCAACAGTGGGCTTTCTGCCAACATGCAGCATTTAGCTTTGCAATATTCATGCAATGGGTTTTTAATATTTACAGCTTTAGATTTGACACAGCTCTCCTTACTTATTCTGATTGCTTTGGCTTTTTCCGAGACCTTCCTGAGGTGGCTGTTCGAGAAATACATTTAAGAGAGTAAATGTTAGCTACTCAGCAGAGCTGGGGTTGAAAATCAAGGCTGCTGAGGTGAGTGTCGCACCTCCGCCAGCCAGAGGGGCCTCAAGGAAGTTTGTTGGTTGAGATTTGTGTTGCAGATCGATGTGGAAGCAGTGGACTGTGTGTGCTGGCTCCCTGCGACGTTGCTTCGCTTGGACGCTGCGGTGTGTAACACCGCCACCAAGTTTAGGTTGGGACTTTTCCTTCAGATGGGGATCTAGTTTGAATGTCTTTCCTTTATCTTTCTCTGTATAACTTGTCTTAACTGCAATATCAGTCAGATGCCTTTGAGAAATTCAGTTAAAATTGGCTGGTGGGTACAGTGGTGTGGAGAAGACTTGACAGATTAGAGGGGATTTTTACATAAACTCACTTCTTCAGGAAACCTTGCCGAAAAAGACCCTCACTTTGCCATGTCTCCCTTTGCAGTGCTCTGCAGATGATTTGCTATGTCTCAGTTTGAGAATGTGGAGCCTTTACTACTCCGTTAAGTTAATCTCCACTTTGAGTTGCTCAAAAGTTCGTGAAACTGCACTTGAATATTGCATTTGAATTTTTTTTAATATGATCACTTCTAAGAGTGATGTAATATTAGCTAGAACTTTACCTCTTTCATCACTGTACAGGAAAATTGGTAGTAGTTACTTCAAGCTGAAGTCCTGGAGGAAGTAAACTACTTCATCTTATGATGAATGAGAATATGAAGTGAAAAGCGTGATCATGTATTAATGTAAACAAATGGATGCAAGAGCTTTCTGAGATCCTCAAATGGGGGTATTTAGAAAATTAATGATCATATTGTACATTCTAATTTCTCTGCAGTGGAGTCACCAGTCCTGATCTTTCATTTAAAATTGCCATTGTAATATTTAGCAACACATACTGGTGGTGTTGCCTGAGCAAATTTGTGTCTAAAAGGATTGCATCTCTGCTCAGATATGTATAGCTCATGTCTGTCTGTCTCTCTCGGTTTCTTTTCTTTTCTTTTTTTTTTTTTTTTTTTTTTTTTTTTCCAAATGTAACCGCATGCCAAATGGTATAAATTATCCAACCATCTGTCCCCCTTCTTCAAAACCCTGAGGGAAAATAGATCTGAAGTGTAGCTCATTTTCACCAAAAATGCCAGTTGTAATAGATCCTCACTTTTGCATCCACTCAGCTTGTAACTGGCGGGAAATCCCATAGCCTTAACATTTTTGGTAGCTAACTTGGACTCTTTAATTAGCAGGTGGACAGTTTTGCCTCTTTTCAAGGATGGCAGCAGCTCCTGGACCTTCTAGTTTTTCTTTCACCTCTGACCAGTAGAGGAGCTCCCCCTGCCTGTTACTTCTACAGCGTTTTTAAGAAGTGGCTGAACTGTTCACATTTTCCTGATATTTTCTTTGAGATTTAAATAATTTCATCTAATTATATATCTCCCTCCTTAATTTTCTGTCTTGTAAAATAATAATAAGGAAACTGATTTTGCTGCATGAGTCAATTTGCAAATCAAGCAGCCTTTACATTATTTCCCTGTCTGCTGAGTTTCTGCGCCGAGTATCACTGTCTCACATATATGTTTCCCCCACTCTGTCTTTCTGACTTGTCAGTTGAAGCTGAAATGCTAATTGAAATCGAATCTGCTTGTCAGTGTGTTGCCACTGTGCCGCTCTCCCTCCGGTATGCTTAGCTGGTGTGTTCGCTAACTGGGAGTTAGGAGCCTTTATGTTGAAGGATCAAAAGTGCAGGTGAGATGATCTTCCTTACCACTGCTGTCACATCGTGTGATGAGCCAAAGTTGTTGAACCTTGTGGTCCTGTGTAAACTTACTGTACTGGAGGCATCCTCCGAAGTCACGTCATCAGTCTTCTGCTTAACTGCTTCTAAACATGGAGGATGAGGATGAGCAAAGGCAGCTGACCCTGGGACAGTTCTGAAGTCCAGGAAATTTCTTAGTTTGGGTTTGAGTTGTTATTAAATGGGGAACTTATCAGTTATGCTTTCACACGCTCTCTAATATATCGCATGCTTTTCTGATTTGAAGAGATAAAGAGAATCAGATCTGAGATTAGGAGAGCTTCAAATGCAAAGATCTTTCAAAGATACCTGGTCCTCATGGCATGATATACTATCACTAGAGCTCTATGGCTGAGGTAGAAGTACAGAGTCTTCCATACCTCACAGAGAAAAAACTTTTATATTCCAAAGGGATGCATATGACTCTTATAACAGTTGTCAGAATCTATAGAAGGTTGAAAAGTGTCTGTGTTACATTTGGGAATTTGCATTATATTTCTTGTATCAATTCAGGAAGAAGGTAAAGCAAATAATTTATTTCCACACATTAGTAACAGCACTCATATTAGTTGAGTGCTTTTTACTGGGATTGTAGCCAATATTTCCTCATTGTTGTGTTAATTTTATGTAGCAGTACATGAATAATATACCAACAACAGTACTTTACCGGAATTTGCTGTGGTCAGTAAGATCTGTCCTGGATGAACCCAGGGGTCTTAATAAATCACGTAATTCTGGCTTGTCCCCAGGATATGCATCCCAGCCAGAGTTTTCAGCAGTTTGAAGCTCACCTATTCACATTCCTGTGTGACTGCATTTATGCTTACAGTCATCAAATGAAGTATTATTGCAGTTGTGCACAGGAATGCATACTTAGATGTTTTTTGAATTTCGCTTTGTTAAATTGACGCTGTGATAGGAGCCCAGTCCTGATAAACACAAGTATATAAGCAGGTGTAGAGAAATTCATATGCGTTTTGGTATGTGAACCTCTGGTATCCTTTGAAAGTATTTCCTTTGACTCTCTAGAAAGTAGGTTAGCTGGAACTGTTTACCTTGCTACAGAAAGAATTTCCAGATAGCAATTTTTAGTAAAACTGTGGTCTTCAAGCTTATCTCAGTGTGACAGCTCTTCCATTTCAGGCAGATTAAGATCTTTTCCAAAGCACGCTGGATTGGTGGCTATCCAAGCATATGTCATTAGGCAAAAATGAAGGATAGGTATTGAAAGATGTCTTTTAGCACTTGGTATTTGATGTTGATTTTTTTTTTTTTTTTTTTTTATACTAACTAAGCACATATGGTTATTCTGTTAGCAGAAGTATTTAACCCTAGTATCCTGTAGGTCTGTATCCTGTGTCCACTAACAGTACCATGATAACCCCAATTCTTCCTCTCTCCCCAGAGCGTAATCCCTGAGATCCCCCGGGCAAAAGAAAACAAACTATGGCTTGCCTTGGGTTTTATGTTCATGATGGCTATCAGGCATTGCTGCCAAACAAAAGATCTGGAAAATGTAGAATTTGAGGTCAGAGGGACACTATGTTGGATCTTTGCCTTCACCAGCCTTCAGACTTCAGGAGAAAATTGCCAATTACTGAGTCTTAAGTTCTTTCAAATGTCACTGACAGTCAGGTTCAAAAGCAGGTTTTTATGATCTGGATTACACTGACGGATGAACTGAGAATTTTGCCTTGCTTCTAGAGAAGGCCAGTATTTCCTGCAAAGACTGTATTTAAAGCTTTCTTTAAGTGTTATTCTAGCAAGACATTTAGAATCTGTTTGCCTTCAGTTTGCTATCTGTAAAGCAAAGATAATGGTACACCTCAAAGGTGTATTGTCAGGCTTAATCCATTAATTTTTATAAAGTTACTTTCAGCTTCTGAGATAGAAGGCACTAAAACAATGCAAAGTATTATTCATACTATTATTATTTTATGAGTCATGCCAAGACGTTTCTTCCTCTTCATAAGAATTCCAATAAGATCTCGTTTCTTTATTGCACAGAGATGATGTTTTAAGTTTTCATGTTTCCTCAGGAGCAATCTACTATTGTTGAAGTGGCCAGTACATTTTAAAGAAACTGGTTCAGTGTCCAATATTTTTTTTGTTCTTAACCCTGTTGATATAACTCTAATCTGACCGAAGCCCGAAGATTGATACCTTCCAGTTACCTTTGGTTTGTAATGTCAACTTGATAATTTTGCATGTCTACAAGCTCAGGTTAATAACCGCTGTGCTGAAGCTAAATAATTTATGAATTTGTTGGTCTTCCAACTTTGGAGAGATCCGTAATAACACATTTCAAAAAAAAGAGAACTGATTACCTCTAATTGCTGTTTTATGAAGGTATCCATTCTATTAACTTCAACCAGGGTAGGAAACTACACAACAGGTGTGTTAAATAGGTAAAGAAGGACAGATGAGGGGTTATACGGGCAAGATGATAATTCTAAACCAAATGCATTAGCATAAATTCAGAAATCTTAGCTTGCTGCTTGCCTAACCAGTGCCAGATTGGAGTGACTTGTAGCTATCACTCAGAGGCAGAGGAAGGTGTTAAGAACATGTTTAAATGAGAAGACGATGGCAGCTCTACAAATTTTGACAGTCAGTTTATGTGAGGCACAAGTTCCTTGCTCTTTGTTCTTCACCAGTTCCCAAAGGGCTTGATTTTCAGAAGTGCTGAGCACTTGCAGCTTCTGTTGACTTCAAGTGGAGTTTTAAGTGTTCTGCATTTGTGAAAATCATGCCCAACTGGATTAGCACAAAGAGGTTTTTCTTTCAACATCAGCCAGAAATCTCTTTTCTTCCTACCTGACTTTTCTAGCAAAACACAGTTACTGTTTCCTAACAGGCAAAACTGTATTATTCTATTATGTATTTCAGTTCCTTGGTGTCTTCGTGAATATGTGTTGGACTTTATTATGCATTTGTACTATTTCTCACAGAGTTTAAAAATAAGAGATGGGAAAGACCTGCTAGGTCACTTACTCCATGTCTCCAGTAGTACAGCATTGTTCCTTTCAACATGTTTTCTTGTGTTTTGTCCCTCCCAAATACTGGAGACATTCTCATTTGAGGTTGCAGTAACAAAGGCTGCACAACAGTTTATCTTTCTTTCAAAAATAATACACATATTTGTAAAGAAAAGAAAGCAGAATATTTTTAATCCTCCCTTCAAATTGAAAAAAGTATTTAATTTATTCTACAGGCAGTTCTCCTTTTCATATCGTCATCAGAGGCAGCTGCTGTCATTGGAAATAGGGGTGTAAATGCAGGTTTCTTTGCAGATTTTATTTTGATTCTTAAAAATAAGAATGCATAACAAAAGTGATCTTTTTATTTCTGCTCTTTTGCTGTTTCATGGCCTCTCTCCCTCTTTCATGATTTCTGGATGCTTCTTCACTTTGGCATGTGACCAGGGATGCAAAATACCCTAAAGAATACATTCAACAATGTGTTTTAGTTCCACATTCAGATATATCTTTGGCCACCGTGTTCCGGAGAAGTCATTGCAATAGACATAATGGGCCATAATTCTGCCATTAAATCCAGGCTGATGATAGGAAGAAGTGTAGTCATTCCAGTAATAAAACTGACTGCCCAGTACAATATAAGCTTTCTCCCTCCTCCATCTGCATTAAATATAATTATTGGAAGAACAATCTCTGGATACATTTCAGTAAAATATTTTACCATAGTACTGTTTTCTAGGGCAAAAGATTTTGTTGTCTGTTTTAAAAGGCCTTATAAAAACAGCTGTCTTTCAAAATTTTTGTTATTTACATGATGAATCTCTCTAAAGTTTTCTCCTAGGGAGATATTATTCATATTCTTTAAATTTTTGTTATATCTATTTAACATATAGTACCTGAAGATTTTTTTTGCTTTTATTATTATTAAAATGAATGATTAAAAACTGAAGGAGGATGGTAACCTTTAATTTATACTCCTGCTCAAGAAGAGGTCTTTTTATAGTTATATTCAGGTCATTTTTTATTTTTTTTCTGTGGATCATCTATACTATTAAATGGGGTTTTATTCCAATTTAGGAGACACTTCGTCTTTAAACCTGTACTTACATTAACTTTTGTACATGGTTGCCCAGGCAACAATGTAATTGCATGAAACAATGGCATTCTCCTATGTACCATTTATGGCAAGTTTGCATTTGAAAAAACTTCTTGTCTTATCATCAAAGCAGAATTTGTAACCTTCTGACAGCTGAAGGAATGTTCAGGGGCCTTGATTCATATTCATTTTCCCTTGTAATTTTAATGGGTACCATCACCTTTCATTTTCACGGTATTTCTTTTTTCCCCCTATGATAGTTACTGTTTTACATGAAAATTCTAGAGCAGGCAGAAGAAACTGATTAAAAAATAGCTCCAAGAAAAGGCTGCAAGTACCATTCTTCTAGCTTGTAGCCTGTGAAATTGCCACTGTTTAATTGATCTTCTATAAGCTTATCTTTCCAGTGAGATGTACCATTATTGTACATTAATCAGTGCCTCCAGACATTATCACTGAGGTAACCAAGAGCTAATCAAGCAAGAATGGAGCTGGCAGACGCCAAGATGTCACGGATGCCTTGCTGTGTACGAAGTCTGTCAGAGTTTCATCTTCCAAAGGAACCTGTTTTCGCAGGGCTGCAGACTTTGTATAACCTTGTCATAGTAATGGAAGAAGGGGCAAGCACCCTGAATGTCAAAGAGGTGGGCCATGCAGGGAGCTGGCGCTCCTGGAATCCTCTAGATGGCAAAAACCAAAGTGACACTGTAAATAATAATAATAATAATAATAATAATAATAATAATAATAATAACAACAACAACAACAATAAATGATGCTATTTAAGAATAAACAAATTGTTGACGTGTTGATTAGTTTTTACTAAATAGCAGTTTCTAAGGGAAGAGAATCAAGCAAAGCAAATTTACAGTGGAAAATATTCAGAATATATTAGTCCGGCATTGCAAAGTGCTACTAGAAATTGCATTCCCACTTTTTAATTGATTTTATTTATATACATGCTCATATAGGAAAAAAAAAACAAAAAACAAAAAACCAAAAACCAACAAAACCACAAACCTCTGAGTTTTCCTGAATGTTATTTCTGGCAGCTAGATACCGTATTGAGGAAACAGCAGAACAGAAAAACAATAAAGAAGTGTACCAGATTCACTTAATCAATTTGACTAAAACTATGCTTATTCTTGCAGAAATATCGGTGTGACACTTTACTGTCAATTGACAGAATCTGTAATTCGGGATAGAATGCAGCCTAAATTGCAAAGAGGAGCAGCTGAATCTTTGTGCCATAGGTTCTGTCATGTGAGATGAGTTTCAACTGCTGGCGTGCCTGAGCTGCTGCTTTCTTGTTGGCAAGTCAGTGCCTCAATGGCATCCTTTAAGTATTTCCTCCTACCATCTTGCTGGTGGTAGTAGAGAAGCATCTCCAGCGCTGGCACCAGTGAGGTGCAACGGTACGGGTGCAGACCTGTTCGCCAGTCTGCTGCTGATATTCATTTGTAGGATTTACCCAAAAGATATCTGAAGACTTGGGACCTACAAGTGTACCTTAACTGTACGCCTTACTAGATCCACAAATTATGTAATGGAGTGAGGACAAAGCTTTCCCCTTTAACAGAGGGTAAAAAGCCTGTGGTTGGTTACCCGGAGCTTCGAAAGTTGGTGTTTCTGATCTCCTTTTCTTCTACCTGAAGAAGCAGCCAGGTTTTCTCCCCACACATTTGTATCCCAGTGGTTTTCATGCAACTTCCAGGTGCACTGGAAGAAAAGAATTACTTCTGGCAGACACAGTAAACAGTCACTGACAAACAGTTTGACTTCTGAGGTTTTTCTCTTTGGATTTTGAAAAGCCGCTATATTTTGCATACTGTATTTTGTTCCCGGTTACCAAGAAATTGTGAATTAAAGAAATACACTGTGAAAGCATTAATAAGCAGATTTTGCATAGCTTTCACTTTGTAATTCCACTGACTTCTGTTGATGTATTCCAAATATAAACAGGTAACAGATCAAAATTTGCCCACTGAATACATATACAGTAAATGTAAAACACTGAACCAAATTGCCTGCTGGCGTACATCCACTGACAAAAAGGAGTTTTGCCAGAAGGTAGTTTGGCTCATTATAGCTAGTAATTTGATTATTAATAAGTGGAAAAATATTGCTAATAGTTGCTAAGCTTTATTGATGACATTCTCAAAACTCTATTACTTCCATAGAGTGGATCTGTCAGTACTGCCTTACACCTCTTTTTTATTTCAGTGAGGATCATATATTCATGATGGTTTGCAAGACCAAGGTCATTAATGAAGATGTTTTCTGTTGGGCGGGAGGGAAGGATTGGTTTAGTTTAATTAAAAAACCCCATGAAATAGAAATACTGCAGAGGGATAAATGTTTCCCTTTCTGAATATAAACATCTTGGCATCACCTCACTGTTTATTTTCAAAAACTGCCTAAGTTTTGCTTCCATATTTATCTAACAGCAGGGGATCATTATCCTGTGACAAAGTTCTATTCCACTGACATTATCTCTTAATTAGAATTCATCTTTTTCTAGTTCTACGTAGTCAGGCTGTAGTTCCCACAAGTCCCATAAAGCAATGTACATTTTCGGAGGCACAGTGAAGAGGGAAGGTCCCGCAGACCGTTAAGAGCTGTTTAATAAGCCGCCTGGAGTGGAAAAGGCTGCTTTTATTCTACATGGGCATATCTATGCAGAATTGCTGATGAGGGCCAGCCTCTGCCCTCCCTTACATCATGCCAACTGACTTTAAGTGATGTGCCAGGCCAGGAAGGGGAGGGTACTGCTACAGTTGAGAAAATAAATTGTTTGTCTTCCTTAGGAGACAGGGAGAGGAATCAGCTTAGGGCTGTAATCACGTTACACTTGGAAGGTAGTGGGGCAGATAAAGAGCAACATTGTAAGGTGCTCTGCAGTGTGCAGTGAATGTGCACTAGTTGTGAGTGGCATCATTCCTACTGCTAATGTTGGTCACGCTGGACTCCCATGACTCCTATTTTAGAGATGAAGGCACTTGCAGCTACTAATGCATCGTTCCCTTCTCTTAGGAAGTGTGAGTAGCATTATTCTGTTAGCCCCTTCACAACAGCAGGTAAGCAGCCTGACCCCAGAAGTAGGTGTTTGGGTGTGTAAAACAAAAACCGATGAAAATAACGTAGAGATGTTAAGCCCATTGCTCCTTCATCGTGACTTTTGGTAATCTATTGCAGTGAGACTTACAGCATCACTAAAAAACATTTGTTAATGTCTGAGCAGCGAGCGCTAAGGGAGAACGTTAAAGTAGAATTCTAAAATAGATATTAATATCTCTATTTTTTATTTCAGTGGGTAGAAATATGAGTAGTCCTTCTCACTGGTGTTTGGACATGCTACGTCTTCTGAACTAGTTGACATGTCCTACCCAAGGTCTGCCTTCATCAATAAGAGAGGTGCATAGCTTGGCAAAGATAGTGGAACAGTCAGCAGCTGCTCTAAAGCATCTTTTCCTTTATGTAGTGCATTACAACTGAAGTCACCACAAACAGACACAAATCTAGGAAAAATAATTGTTATCCACCTGTTGGCAAGAATAGTGCCTGCTGCTGGAAATAGTACTCATGTGAAAACCCAGTGTGAAACTCCTGGCCACAGAGTGTAACAGACACCAAAAAATATAGAACACTCCCCTAAGAGCAGATCCCTGAATGCTTATCAAGAAAAAATAAGAGTTCTAATTGCCTAACAAATTTCAGATAATATTAAAGCATATGCTTTGGCATTACATTACTTCATTTTAGGGACTGGGAAGAGACCAAAGGGAGTAGCCTTACCTGAACAGCTGTGTAAAGTAAGGCTTTGGGGCTTTTTTGTATTTTCTTCCACAATACAAGCTATTAGACATTGTTAAGGAAAGAACAATGGAAAAGATTGGTCCATGAGCTTCATTAATTGTGGCAATTCCTACGCTGGCATGATTTTTGGAAATGGTTTCCTGATAATGTTTTGCTATGAAGTAGCACATGAGGATAAAAGCAAATTCCCTTAAAAGTCCCTAGTCTGTAAATTAGCCCATGTATAATTTCACTTAATGTTTTAAAGTGATGTTCCCAGTTCTGCTTTTCACATTATTATCATCTTCACTTACACCGTGTAAATTTGTTCAGACATTCAATCCCTTTCTCTGTCCAGAGATGCAAAGAATATAAACTGCAAAAGATAACAAAAGCAAACTATTGGCAAGTTTATTAAATCCAGGAAATGGTGTCTAATTGAAAAGTTTGCTAAATTTGTTTAATGATGTAGTGCTACTGAGAGCTGTTATAACTTTATTGTATTGAATTATGCAATATCATACTCTATTGTCAAATGTTTCCTTGATTCTCATTAAGGCTGTGATTCATGCTAATATTATATCATTTAGACAGGTTCCTCAAGCAGTGTTTTATTATTATTTGTTAATTTATGAAGCATAGTTTCAGTGTACAGTCATACTTTATAATATTAAGGAAGGATAGAATATTAAACAACCAAATGCATCCAGATACTTAGGGATAATTCAGCTACTGGGAGACAACGTGTGTGAGGAGACAAAGGAATTGTATTACACGCTGGTCAGGAACATCTGAGTTTTCCTAAATGGTGTCTTTCCTTTTACATGGGCTCACATTCCTTTCAGTTCTAGCCTGCACTGCAGAAAAACTATTGAATTTAGCTCCTTTCTCTAACAAAACCATACGAAACAGTCATTTTGTCAAAACTTGTGTTGTCAAATGTGGGTTTGCTGGTTTCTCAGTTTCTGATGCTCTTGTTCCAATCTTGACATTTCTAAATTGCCTTTACAATAATTTCTGGATTCAGTATTTTTTTTATATTTTTTTTTTTTAAATTCCCTGCTATTATAAGCCATTCTGGAACTTGCATTTTATGCTACATGGATGTGACCAAGCTCTTACAGTGAAAGTTCAGATCAAAACTTTTGGGAACCTGGTTAAGTATAGACATGTACAGAGTTTTCCATGTTTCTCCAGTGTGACATCTGGGACTTGTGTCCAGTGTTCATTTCACAGGCTGAATGCAGAAATACCTGGCTGATCCATTGGCCTCTCCTTTAGCTGTGTCCCATTCCCTGCTTGTGTTTCACTGTTACACAAGAAGTTTTCTTCTTGCACTCCTCACCTGGAGTGGCAGAAGGATTGCATCCATCTTCAGTCTTCTCCCAGTTCATCTGACCTGCTAGAATTATGATGGTTTCTCTGCTTCTCCTTCCCCAGGAGGACAAGTTTTCTTCTTCCTTTGTCATATGGTTGAGAGGTTCAATAGAGTCTTGGGGCTAAGTAAGTCACCAAAGATCTCTCCAGTTTTTAAAATATAACCAGTCGCAGAAAAAAGATCAGCATTCAAATGCTGACATAAATATGGTATCTGTCCGCCTCTTGTTCCCTCTGTTGTTGTGTTTGCAATGCATTTGCTGTGTTACAGAAGCATTTCTATACTACTGTCTTCCAAAAGCTATTGGTATGTTGTTGCTAGCTGCTTATCGTGAGCGTTTGCATTTTCATTACAATTCTGTGAGACTCCTGGCCTCCCTGGCAGGCACCGTCTTGCCTCTCAGGAGTCGGATCCTTTGATTCCACAAGCTTCAAGGACTCTTCAGCCATCCTGGGTTTTTGCTGTGGCTTCTGGTCACCAAATCAGTCTACTGGGCTATGAATCTCTGTCGGACCATTCAAATTAACTCAGTTCTGGACCTGACCCCGTGCATTTGTTTATTTTCAGAAAGGGCATTCAGGAGTGCAAGGGTAGGCTTGGACCTGGTTTGACAGGGCAAAAATGTTGGATGCTGACACATGAAAAGTTAGGTTTGTGGCACAGGCATGGTCTTCTCATCCTCTGGTGCAACTGAGATGACTGGGAAGAGCAAGGTCCTCCAAGTTCCTGCTGGAAACACCCTTGGTGAGCCTAAATCTCCTCTGCCAGTTCTTTATTTCCACTGCTTTGTGGCTGAGGGAGCAATTTGGAGTGTGAAACTGTTTGGCTAAAGTTTGGTGTATTTTCAGTGATTTCTGAAGAAAGGTATGAATTTCCTGACTGCAAACAGATAGGAAGTCACTTGCCCTCCTCTGCATGTATCTTTATTTTCTCACTGAATTTAAATCAAGATATATTTTTGAAGAAGCGTAATTACAGAACAACATGTAACTTGGTCAAATTTTTGAAATAAAAAAAAAAAGTCTTATGAATAGAAGTAACCAGCTGATTTGAAACCTAACCACCTCAGTGTCAAAGAAATTTTCATACTAGATTCATAAAGTCAAAATGTTTATTAAAATAATATATAAAATAGTATAGCACAAAAATGGTTCTCACATATAGAAATCTTCCAAGAAAAGACCTGTACCTGCTTTGATCTTCTATGATGCATTTGGCTTTCATTTAAGGAAGGTAAATCTAAGTTTCTTAGCAAGTATTGGAGACCTTTGTGTATTCATCACACAATGCCAAACAATAAAGTGCTTACAAAAAGTACTGCACTGAACATAGTGATATTTGTCTCCTATCAAACACTGTCTGTTCCTAAATTCTTACAATTCTATTTGCTATGAAAGAGAAGTATTAAAAGCACAGAC
>NW_020799109.1:8312616-8341736 GCF_003259725.1 Athene cunicularia
ATTTTTTTTTTTTTTTTTTTTTAAATGATCTGTTTGGCTTTCTTTCAGTATATCAGTTATTTTCCTTGTGATATGCAGTATTCTCACTATAAATGTTATCATATGATTTGATATTGCTTGGATCAAAGGTGATTTTTTTTAATATATGAAAAGTTTTAGATGGGTCTGCTTCCCTTTATATGTTGGAGATTTACAGGACCAGTTCTTGTCAATGGCAGTGCTAGGTAATAGGATAAATCCTTCCCATTGATGGGGAGATAAATGCTGCTTAAATGTAACTTTCAAATCTGCTAGACACTGCTTAGCATGAAGGCATTTGTCTCATTTGTGTTCACTTTAAGGATCTGAAGAGCAGATGCAAAAGACACATAGAACTTTTCAGCTGATGTCAGAATGATCTTCCCCTAATAAATACTTCTTAGAAATAATAAAACTGGTCAGCTTTATTTCCCCAGTGAAAGAATAAAATTTTAAAACGGGTTTTTAAAGGGAAGGGCAATTCATACAGAGGTCCAAATAAGAGCAGAGGACTTTCGCAGTTTGCATACAAGGAGATAAAAGGATAATCTGTGACTGAGATCATTTGTAAGTAACATTCAGCTCCTTCAGGAAGTCATATCATCACTTGGGAGACTTTGGGCTGCCTAAAAGTGTCTGGTAACTGTTTTGGTTCAACAGTAAAGGAAAATTAACTCTGCCCTTATAGGTAGCCTCCCATGGATCAGAGAAGGACACCTTCCACATCCAAGTAACACCAATGGCTCCAGACACGTCAGATTTTTGTAGCTGGAAGCGCATGTAAAACTCCTCTCATACAATATTCCGTACCTGTAAATTGCTACCTTTGACAGACCTGCGAGTTTGTTTAGAGATACATTTTGTCTCAGATAAAGCTTGTTAAAAAACCCGAATAGGGCAAATCATTAGTATGTACCAACTGACAAACAAGTAGTCAGCTCCAGTTACATGAAAATAGCCTGGGTCTATCTCGCGGCTGCTTCTAACAACTCACAGCAGACTCCATTCTCTGTTTGTGGTGTACTAGTAATTACGTTCTCGCTGGCAGGATTTAGAGTTTGGTTGCCAGGGCCCAAGCACCATGTAGCAAGTGTTTTGGTAATGAATAAAGACGGCAATCAGCAGCAACCTGAGAGCTAGCTGAATGAGACAATCTGGCGGGCACTGAGGGGGTCCTGCTGGCTTGCTCAGATGGGCAGCAGGCAGGGATGAGATAATTGATAGGAAAGGGTAATGAAAGGAAAGGAAGTGGGAGGGGGGGAGAGGAGAGAACAGATTTAGAAAATAGGCAAAGATTTTGACCTTAAAGCTAATAGGCTACTTAGGATATTATTTTATAAAGACCAGGATAAAATGAGCTGGCAGCTGAGTGTCGGTATAAAATAACCCTTTGTGAATGTGTGCGCTTGTGTGCATGTGTGCACACGCACATGCGCATGTGGTAGGCTGGGGAGGGAGGAAATCCCTGTGTGCAGATTTTACATGATTTCTAGGAAATAATAGAAACGACATGAATGGTTACGCGTAGGATCCACGCTATGGCAATGTTATCTTGCCTACATAGCCTGCTAAAACACATCAACCAGGTTTTGAAGTCAGGAGCTTACTGGGGAGAAATTCAAAGTGAGGGAGGGATATGGCCTAGAGAAATTCATATAGATATGGAAGGATTTCGTATTTTGGAAAATTGAGTCCTCATTTGAGACATATTGCATACAATAAAAAGAGTTCCACTGATTTTCAAAGACCTTGAACTATTTTGACTTTGAAAAACTAAGTGGATATTTGTCTCGCCATCATCAAAATTATGGAAAATTTTGTAGCTACAAAAAGCAGCACATATTCAATTTGATGACATGGAAAAGGAGAGAATTTAAGAGCAACAAATGAAGTCGTATATACTTTTCTTTGCAAAGAAATTATTTTCTTAGACTGAATTCTTGCAACAAAATTAGTCTTTTATCCTTCACAGGCATGGAAAAAAAAAAAAAATCCCCAGATAAAATCCTTAGTCTCAGAAATCAAACTCCTCCCAAGACACAAGAGACAGGTTTTGTGGAAGGAAGATCTTTTCCTATAATTTTGCATCCTTCTGACACCAGACTTGCTTCCTCCCAGTCTGGTGGGCATAGGAAAAGATTAAAACTTTTGCATTGCTGTTTCGTTGGGGATATATATGTATATGTATATATTTTAGGAATGAGCACAGAGTTCAAGACAGACAGATAGGAAGATGCAGCATGAACCAAGTGGTGATATTTTATACTTGGTGATAGGACTTTGTAGATAGAAGATAGATCTTCTTATATAATTTTAGGATACATTTTTACCTAACATTGACAAGCCCGTCAGGGCCAGGCCCTTGAAGATTTGTCTTCAGCAATCTATCTTGTTTCCTTGTTTATTTCTGTTTTATATTTTAAACACATTGTGGATTTTAACACAGGTCATCTTCCCTACATTTTCAGGTATTATGAAGGTTTCAGTAGGATTTTTGGTAGTTTAATGACTCTCTGTTAAGTACTGTAGGAGTGTATGATTTGCTGTGTCACCAGGGCTGGAATCTTTTCAGGTCTGATAAATCAGATTATCTTGATCTGAGATAGTACTTTGATAGGAAACCTCGGTACAGGACATGGATTTCAAAGGGCATATTCCTGGTGTTTCAGTAACTAATGCTCCTCTTCTGAACTTATTCTAAATAAGTTACAAAGCGCACAGCAGTGCTAGGTGTTCTTGGCTTTGGGCAGAGGTACATCAGCACTTCAGGGTATTTGCTATTGAAAATGTACTATGCTAGCGAGAACTTAGCCGCAAATGCACTTTTTCCTGCCCAAATTTCAAACAGAAATGGTATTCTTCACATTCTGGGATTTTGAAAAATTTCACGCTGTGCTACTGTGTAGAGTTCATCAGCACACTGCTTTCTCAGAAATATGGAAACACGTTAGTGATAAGAGGAATTATTCCATATGGAATTTTACAAAGCGCTTTGGGATCCTTTTAGATAAAAGATACTATATCAGACATTATGACATGTGTTAGTTATCAATACCTGTCATATTGTGACTTTCTCAATCGCTTCTATTCCTAAAACTGGAGCAGTTTCAGGAAACTGTCTTTTACCCAATTTACCATTAACTGTGACGTGACCCATATCGTACCCTTCTTCTTTTCAAGACCTTCTGAAATATATTATAGATGCTCTCCATGACCTTTCCTAAAAGCTTTTTAATTGAAATGTTGTCATGCAGCTTTCATATTTAAGGTAATTTCATATTTGATGGCATTCAAACACAAGCTGAAAGTATATTACAAATAGGGAGGAGGGTAATGCGGTTGGTTTTCATGTGGGCTCCATCTAGTGCTTTGCTGGACCTGTCAGAATGCTGCATGGTCTAAGGCATATGACAAATTTATCTCCATCTTTCATTTTTACCAAATAAATACCAAGGCTGCAATGACTTCCTACAAATGCTACTGACCAAATTATACATAGAGAGAAGATGACTCGTTACCATACAGTATTATGAAGTGTGCTCGTACTGGCTACATCTTTGACTGCTCCATCGCGCTTGGATGGACAGCTACTCTTTGCTCTCAGGAGTGTAGTAGAGGTTGTGACTGGATTTATTGGATTATTATTTTTCTGGGAAGGGATTATCACCTTTGTACTTGTGCGGTGCTTGGCATAGTATGCTTGTTGTTAGGACATTATGGTACTATGAATTATTGCGGTTAAAAATAATATTTGTGGCTTGGGAAAATGGGTTCTATGAATAAATTAAACTATTGTCTAATTGTTTATATCTGGTTGACTGAATGCCTGTGCAGATGCTTTTGACCTCTAGAAATACTTGTGTTATAATCTTGTAAAGTAGTTCATATATATTTTTTAAGGAATGTAGATTTAGAAACATCAGCCAGGGCTCTAGACTGGGTAATTCATAGTCAAACAAGAGGAGAGAAAGCTACATACTTAGCAGTGGCTTCAACTCAAAATAAACATTCAAGCTATTTCCTTTAACACATAATATAGCAGACTATAAAAATCTGTACAATAAGGACGCAAGTTACAAAAGTGATCATATCCTTTATTCTGAACCGTAAGTAGAAGCTTGTAAGATAGTATATTACAATATTGCTCCATCACAAAAAATCTAAACCTTCATTAAATTAAGAAAATAATATTATTTATTATATTAGGGCAAAATGCTCTATTACTGCCCAGAACAGAATTTACTTATTCTACAGCTTTCTGTTTTATACTGTTTACACAGGATTTCCACTAGTTTCTTTTGACTTTCCGCATGTGAAGAAACACAGCATATGAGGCAAAAATCAGTCACTGCAGATAAAAAAAATCTGCAATGTTGATTAGACAAGAGAATTATTCATTGGGCCAGTTTCTCTGTGGTGTAATTTTACTTAGCTGTATTGAGTTCATTGACTGATCTTTATTGACTTTATTTCTTTGACTTCATTGTGGGTATCCTGATTTACATCAGCTGAGGATCTGGCTCTCAGTATTTAATTTGCACAATAAATGATAGAAAGTCTTTTCAAATGGAATCTGCAGTGTAATTAATGAGAACTGATGCTTAACGTTGGATCCTTTCCCAATAGCCTGTTATGCAGCACTAAACATTATGGGCCAAGTCCTGATTTCACATTTTTACGTCAAATTCCTATTGACCTCAACAGGAGTTTCATGTGAGAAATGATAGCAGGATATGTCCTATTATTTCTTGAAAAGGTCAGTGTTCTGATAAAAGTGGATGAAGCTGTCTTTTTCATAGCTGTCAAGCAACTTGGCTTAATGTAGTCATGGAATCTCACCATGATAATAGAAATCTGGCATGCTTGCCTTGGTACACCACATTGTAGCTAACCGTGAGCCCTTGTCCTTGCTTTATATATGATGGCTGAAATTCAGACTTTCTGAATTAGATATTACTTACTGGAAATGTGAGCAGCTCCCGTTGAAGGAAAATGTATGCCATCTCCCTAACATATATTAACCATTTATATTAATTCTTTGCTGAGTACTTACTCCTGGATTTCACGTTCTGTGCATGAGCAAGGAAATCCTTGAGTAGATTTTTGGCTCTCAGATAATAGTAGTGTAATAACTACAATTCAGAGACTGAACAGCATTGGCTTACAGAGAAAAATCAATCCATTGCTGGTCACTTAACTTTACTTCTACCTCTGGCAAAGACTAATCAAAATATTCTCTGAATTTGCTATAGCTGTTATTTACCATTATTACAGTTGTGTAGCACCTCCATTTCCCATCTGTGATTTTTGTCTGCCTCTTGATCTCCCAAATCATTTGTTAAGTGTGCTCAGATAAAACTGTTTTGACAGTTTTCTGGTGTCAGGCAACTGCTTATCCATATAAACCACCAGAGGAGGGTAGAAAAGTATAAAATCGGAGCCATTAAAAGATATTTGGTGCCACTTTTCCCCCTGCAGAGTTGTTTGATGTGCTGACCCAAGTTGGAAGAGCACTAGACCCATTTACTCCAGCCCTATAGCTTCCTCTGTAGGAACTGACTTGAAGCTTGAACTCCATGGCTCAGGCTGAGGCCTTGGACATCTCTATCCTTTCTTCATCCCCTGACTTTCCATTTTGTCTTTCAGCTGCCAGGCTCTCACCTCCTGAGCCTGCACTCATTGCTTATTTTCCTTGCTACTGTGGATCTGCAGGTTCTTCTCTTGTACCAGTTGGTAAGGACTCGGGCAATTTTGTCCCCATTTGGTATCTTTTTGGACCAGTCTTTATCATGAATCTGTTTAAAAGCTTACTTGTCTTTTCAAACCACTTTTTCAAGCATGCAGTTTGAATACACTTCATATGATCTTTCTTAAGGTGTTTGGTCTTGCTTGAAGCTGAAGTCAGTTTGTCCTTTCCTCTGCATATTAAAAGACAGAAGGATTCAGTGACTTCATAGCATTCCAAGTAGCTTCCCAAATACTCTTTAAGGGAGAAAATTCAGATACTTCAGTCCTGATGGTTCTTGGTCTCCTTCAGTTTGTATTTCAGCTTCAAAGCTTCTGTGTTGAGAAAACCCTCCACATGAGCTCCTGAGAGAATGACAGACGTGGGGAAAAGGCTGTGAGGTACCTTCTATGGCATTTAGAAATTTTGCTTTTCCAAGGCAAAACTCAAAAAGAAATTTCTAAGTACTAGATCTTGTTACCCAGAAAGACAGGAAAGTCAGAAACTTGAAAACATATTTAATTTTTTTTTTTAATTTTTTTTTTTAAAGTTTACATTCTGGGATGCAACAGATCACTTCTAGGGAAAAAGATCATTAATCTCAGTATCTCAGTTTGAGAATTGGAGAAGTGATAAACAGTTTTGTATATTGTCTTCTGAACAGAGTTGACACTATGTGTGTTTGAACAGCTGGTACATGCTACAAGCAGAAATTCCCTAATAGAAGTGGCTGTTTGATGAGGAACACCATGGTGGAATCCTGGACTCATGATCATCTTGTTCAAGACTACACTGGGGTCATTATATTGCATAATATAGTTCCTAGTTTACCATTCATAGATGAACAAATATAAACACAAATGGCTAAATGAGAAGCCTTCCTGTGTTGTTATCATTTGAGAATGGAAGAAGGGAAGTGAGTTTAGATTGGTTTTGTCCTGCAACTTCACAGATGATCTGAAGTATCTAATACTGTATAAGCTTTGGCTTACTTTACAGAACAAGGTGTTTACAGAACATTGGGGCAAAATGGGAGTACATATTGTTAGTGAGCTGTGATACCTACCAGCTTTCTGGTTTGGGTTAAGGTATTGGTCTACCTCCATAAATGTCTGCAGCCCTAACTGATCCTTTTTTAGTGTTTTGCTGAGATTTGCTCCAAACTAGGATCTTCATCTGGGTCTTTCTCAGTGATCAGTGAAGAAAAAGGCACTTCCAGAGTGAATTTGATCTTAGGTTAGCTCAAATGCTTTCTGGAGCTATCTGTCTTTCCTCCTTAGCTGTTTATGTTGCTTAGAGGGTGATTTAACTCCTAAATAAGGTGCACCAATTCAATTACAAAAGAGTGTGTCCTCCTTAACCTAATCTTGGGATGAGTGGATCTAAAGCAGTGTAAAAGAGAGGGGAGCTATTGGCAGAGTATTTCCTGGTAAGAAACCCTGATTTTAGAAAAGACTTCTGTCATCTGAAGTATCCTGGATATTTTTTTTCCTCCTTTGAGAGGTGTGTTCTACGATACTATGTGTCCCCAGGCTTTCTTAGGAAGACTGAAAGGTATGGATGTTTGAGGAGTGGTATTGTTTGGGTAAGACTTGATTTCTGACAAGCCATGGTACTTAGTAAGTTTGTATTGCTTTATCGTTATAAAAACACACAGCTGTAGTGGATAGCACAGAGGTTTCTGTATGGAATTCCTTTTTGGGAAACAATGATCCCATCAAATTGCTAGTATGACTCATGCTACGTGTTTGAATCATTTTTATTACACTGCTGATGATGGCTTGGAAAAGCCAAGTTTTGGTCATCAATTTATTCTGCATCTTTTATATTGAGTGACTCTTGTATATCAGAAACATGGTCAGTTAGACATTTTTATGAGTTCAAGGAAAGATCTTCCGTGTAAATAACATCTAGTCAGGAATGAAAAGCACTATGTGCACATATGACCTGATAATGTATTAAGTATGATGGCTTTAAAGCTGTATTTGGTTTGTAGCATACTAAATCAGAAAGCTGGATAGAGAGATTGCTCAGCTGACAGAAATACACATTATAATGTTAAAGGACTGAAAAGTTGGGGGTTTTTGTGTGGAGCTAGCTAGGTCCTGAAACACAACTGAAAACTAACTGTTTCAGAGGGGAAAAAAAATTATAGGAAAACAAAAAAATGGCAACCCCCAAGCAGGCAAACCTCTCCTCTCCCTTTTTCTATTTCTTTTCTGTCATGAATTGTTTTCCAAATATTTCCATCTTGGTTATACAGAAGGTTAGGGGGGGAAAATAAATTAGATTATTTTAAAGTTATTAATAGCCTGACATTTGTTATGTGTATACTGCTTAGGTAGCGTAGATGCACCGTGGTTTTTCAGGATTTATTTTTCTCTTTATAGATCTTTGTCCCATATTGCAACTATTTAACAACTCTCTCTGCAAGTCACCTTCCTGATTTCTTTTATAAGTCTCATCTACGCTTTAAATCGTAGTGTTCTTTTACCTTGAAGCTTCAGATAAGAAGGTTTTAGAATATTAGGCAAATGTGAGTTTGGAAGCTGAGAAGAAAACTGGGTGATTTCCCCCAATACTTGTTTTGCAGATGCTTGTGTGACCTTCTAGGGGTACACATCAAAGGGACCTTGGTGTGGGCTGAGCACCACTTCACAGGCAAGGTGTAATCAGAAGGAACTGATGACTTCCCCCTCACCCATTCTGATTTACGAATAATCCAGTTACAAAGCAAAAAGGTGGCAAAATTTGTGGATTTAGACCTGAAAGATCACATGGCTTCTTTTGCTAAGGACTGCTGAAATATATTATATTTAAACACTTCAAATACCTACATATAAATACAAGCTTCCAAGTAGCTAGAAGCATTCGAGCCTTTTTATCTCAGCATAAGGTAAATATCATAATGTCTGCACTTTCCGCCAAAGACGAGTTTTTTCACTTCAGTTTTACTTTAACCACTACATTAGACTGTTTGAAAAACTCAATAATATGCCTTAAGAAAAGCTCCAAGAAAACCCTAGAGTAGAGTTTGAGTACATTTATCTTATTTCACATTAGTTAAGGGTGAGGCTTGCATGTAGTCCCATTATAATCAGTGGGACTATTCCCATTAGTATGGCAAGCAGGATTTTGGCCCTTTGTTTGTGATTACACATTCTCTGCCTGGTCTGTTAGACTGAAGGGTATAATAAAATTAAACTATTGGATTAGAATGGTAATTTCCAAACACAAATCAGCAAGGGAACATGATTACATTTGCCGTTGGAGGATAAAGTGAAGCATTCCTATTTCTCTCTTGGTGTATCTAGGCTGCCTAATGGAAGTAATTGTGTGTATCCAGAACAAAAATGTGAAAAAATGCAGAAACATGGACAGAAAAATGTGTTCCTAAAAAGAAGGAAAAAATCCCAGGGATTCTTCTGATTCTTCTTGACATTTAGATCAGTTACCATATCTAAAAGCTACCAAAATTGTTAAGGCCTGCTCCTGAACAGATTTCATCTGGATGGGACTAGGAATAGCTTTTCTGTATGAATAGCTCTCTTCATCCGAAAAAGAAGACACCGTTTTCTTTTCTTGAACTAAGAATGTGACTATAGCACAACGTGCTCTGGAAGGGGGAATAACTTCCAGTTTCAGTTTGGCTATAGCTGTTAGGAATTTAAAAATTCATCCATCCATCCCTGTTTACCTTCAGAAGATGATGAGAGTATGGTTTACAAAACAAATTTTATTATTCAGTGGTTTGCTGCTAAAGCTGGTTGGTGTTCAATAGTAAGAGCTAGCTTTTACAGGGCATCAACCAAACTCTTGGAAGTTACTGAAAATTGTCCTGTTGAGTTTTGCACATTTTGGATCCCTCTCCCAGCAATTTGCATTTCAGCTTCTACAAAGTTCTCTGAAACATAACAAATTAAGCTTCTGTGTTTTCTGTCAGGATAAATAGAATAAAGCTCACTTAACAGACAAGCAGAACTAAGGCCACCAATGATTCATGCACTTCCATCTGCAGTTGGGTATCTACCAACCTTTCAGCCCTATGAAAACCATTTCCCTGCTATATTTCTGGTTTCCATTCCTCTCACCACTGATCCCTGACATCTCAGAGTCTTTTGCTCCAATATAATTTCTTTGCAACCCCTAGAAACAGGTCGTATTACATTTTTTTTGTTCAACTTTCCTTTTTTTTTTTTTTTTTTTTCTTTTAAATGTACTGTGTCAAGGTGCAATCTGCACATATTTCAGAGCATATTCACTTTTGCAGAGGAATATAAAAACTTCAGAAATGCCCTACTGAGTCAGACAGTGGTCTGTCTAACACAGTGTACTGTCTCCCACAGTGGCAGCAAGAGATGCTGTATAAAGAGAGCAGATGAGCCTGGCCACTGCCTGCAGTCCCTTCTCTTCTCAACCCCTCAGCAGCCACAAGCACTGGATTAGGGATATTAGAGGATACATCCCCTCCTATTCCCTTTAGGATCTGTTTATGGACCTGCTGTCCCTGAATCATCTAATCTCTTTTTGAACTTGGCGATACTATCTGCCTCCACAGCCTCCTATGGCCACAAATTCCATAAGTTCAGAGCCTGCTGTTTAAAAACTATACTTTTATAGGCTTTAACCCTGTGTTCCACTAGTTTCAGTAAGAATGATGGCACCTGGTTTTAACTGTGAGATTTGGTGAGTAATAGCTCTGTTTTCTGAATTCATCTTACCCTCTACCTTCAGGATTTTGTAAACCTTGATCACATCTCACAGCCTTCCCCTCTCCAATTGAAAAGTCCTATCATTTTCAAAATCTCATTAGGGAGCTTCTCCATCATTTTACTAATTTTCAACCTTTCTCTGTACCTTCTCTCATCTTGCTCTGTCTTTCTTAGGATGAAGACACTAAACACAGTATTCAAAACATTCATGTTCACAAGAGAGTGTGTAGCCACAAAATCATTCTGGTTTGTATGCAACAGCTTTTCTTCTGGTTCCCAACATCCTGTTGGGGCTTTTTTGGCTGCCATTGTAGCAAATACAAGTGGGAAGTGAATTATTTGACATGGTTTTTCTTAACACAGAGGGGGAGGAGTGGAAAGAAGTAGTTTACTTAAGCTCTAAATTTTTCAGGATGGAGTCTTTAAATAATCATTTGAACATAAGATGCAAACTGAGCCATTTGACATTTTTCTTGTTTTTTTACAGGTCAGGGATTTTCTCTGTTCACATTTTAAGAAAGCAACAGAAATGTAGTGCCAAGGGTGATTAAGATGGTTTATGGTTAATGCTAGCAGTTTATGGTTAGGAATGAACAACAGAGTAGATTATTTTAAAGACGTCTGCTTAAAGTAGCTTCTGTGTGGTTTAATTCTTGTTGTTTTTCAAATTAACCGATACTGAAACTGGACTAAGATTTAAGAAAGGGAACAGAGAACAGGTAGGAAATGTGCACTCAGTAAAAATAATACCCAAATGTTTTAAATATTCTGTCATTCCAGTGGCCTATGGAGGGCATATCAAACTCCTTGCAAACCGAATGAAATGGGAAACATCTTCCCTTTGATATGCTGCAGCTGTTGCTTTTGGTGTGATTTACTTAGACAAGACAAGACATTTTGTTAAGCAGACAGACACAGTAATGACTGTAGGATTAACTAAAGATGTGGCTGGAATAGAGGGGACAGTGCACCAGCCCTTACCCAGACACGAAGTCAGGACGTGGCCAGGATGTGCACGTGGATCTGGGGGCACTGCTGGGCCTTTCACAGAGATGTGCCCGGAGAGGTAAAAGGAGATCTGGAGTCCACAGTGGAGAGCATATGCTGGCCCTCCTGCCCTGCAGCAACTGGAAGTTGTGTTTTGCTTAATCCTACAGGCAGCCCTAATGATTTTGCTCATGCTTCTTGCCCGACCTAGGCAAGCAGGATTAGGTGCAGACACAGACCAAAAAGACCATCTTTGTCTCACAGTATTTTACAGTGCATGTTAAATGGGATGACAGCATTTTTCAGCCTCTCAAGTGACTGTTGAAACCAGAATTGCCCAGGGATCCACATACTACCATAATGGAGCTGTGTGTATACCAGAAGGGACAGATAGCTGGCTAGAAATGACTGTTCCTGTCTGTTCAAAACTGAGTAAACTAAATTTTATTACTATTTTATAACATAAAGAATACTGGAAGTATATTTTAATAATCTAATATGTTGCTAAGAAAATAAAAGAGGACTTTTCAAAAATATATTTATTTTCATGGCAACCTTTCAGATCATGAAGTGTCCTGAGGTGAAGCTGTATAAGAAAACCACACAATTTTCTCCCATACTTGCTAATGACTCTCAGTGATAGTCATCCTTCAATGTCTTTGTCATTAAAAAAAGTAGGCACTTAGTAATTAAATACTTTGGAAAAAAAGCAAGAAAGAAAAAATATTAATTAAGGATTAGGAGGAGTTTGTTTAACTGAACACGAATTGCGGGGAGGAAAGATGTACTTGCTATATAGGAAAGTACCTACAGAGTTTGCTGTACTAAAACCTCAGCCTGCTACAAGGGATGATGATGAAGTAGACATATATAGTTTATCTAACAAGAACACAGCCTTTAGAAATTGCTGGAATTTGTTCCCGTTAGGTCTCTAGAATTTACAGTAATATCCTTTCAAACACATAGTGATAAAACCTACATTTCCATACACTGTGTTAGGTTGAAAAGTTATATCATTATGTTCAGAAAATGGAAGAGAAAGCTTGAAAATCTTTTAAAAACATACTGGGAAGACATTTTGCTGTTGTATGTAACAGCAATTCAAGTAAAGGTAACTGATTCAAACAAGATATAAACCAATCCTCTTACCTTGCTATAACCCCCAGCATTCCTTAAGTCCTTCTGGAAAGAGAGTCAATAGTACAGGAAATATTTTTTTCTTTTTATGGCATCTGATATAGACAGTTTTAGAAATCTCACAGAAGAAGCCTATCAGCAACATTTTCAAATTGCATGGCAATAAACTTTCAAGAAAGGCAATGCCCTCTGAGCCCCATTGCTACTTGTGGGTAGTTAGTGGCATGATGAAGCACCACCTTATACTTGCCTACAGAAAAGAGTATTTGCTCAGCTCTGTCTGACAAACAGACCTGGAAATGAAAACTGCCATGATACTTCAGTCCACCAAGGCACCAGTGGAGTTAATGCATTTCAGCTGCATAAACTGCAAATATATATAACGTGGCATGTATAGAAAGGCCACTGAATCTTTAAAGGGAAACGGGCAGAGCTAATAGGTTTCTTTGAATATAAACATCAGTATATATTTTCGTGACTCAACTCAGCATATTCTATATGGGTTGTAATTTTAAAATTAGTGGTTGGAGGGAGAGATAAGCACCATCAATAAATTAAACTGTAACCCAGCGGTTTAGTCATGAAAGGTTAAAATAAACTTGCTTGATTGATTATGAATTTTAAACAGTTTTTCTTCAATGTAATCAGTGCTCTACCAATGTCATTGCTCATTAAAGAAAAGATTTTCATTCCAACATTTGATTGAGGATGTTTTTTCTCATTTGCATTTTGCTTTCTACCGAGTAAGCATCTTGCCTTCAGAATTATTAGATTTTTTTCCCCCCTTGTCTGTCTATAAAAGCCGTAAAGTGGGATGGAGCAGTGATTTAGAGCGATACTACATAAAGATTGAATGAAGATATTGACTACCAGGCCCTAATGCAAACAGGACTGTCTGATGGACTGCCTTTGACAGAATGATGGAAGGGGGCCTTGTGGCCTACTTAGCTGCCCTTCTAATTGGCCTTTATGAATATTTAATGAAATCAAGATGAAATTCAATCAGAGCTTTTACCTGCTGAATCTTAGGGAAAAAAAGCAGGATATTATTAGATTTCCCTAGCCCTTGTATACAATAAAACTGTACTGAAATATCTGTGTGTTAGTCAGGTGGCTGAGATATGCTTTTTATCCAGGGACTTGGTTTCTTCCAAAGGAATTAACCTTTTTACCACAAAAAAAAAGCAGCACAATTTTCCATTTGCATGCATCACTGGTATTTTATTACTGGCATAGTATAATGTTTAAGCCATAAACAAGCAACAGCTATTCCCTTTGAAAACATACCCTTAGCAAATTCTTAGTCTATGCCAATTTGAAGCCTTTTAGGGAACTTTGAGGTCATATAATAGTTTCAGACCTACATAATGTTGTAGCCTAATATTTTGTGCCACATTGGTTGATGTATGAGAGAGAATTTGCACAATCTCATTTCTCAAACATAATCTAGGTTGCATCAATAACATTACATTATAGCAATGAGGTATAAAACAGTCTGACAGGCTCCTGCTGTAGTACACTCTTACATTCATTTAAATGTAGATTTTGTTTTTCTGAGTGGAATGCCAGAAAAGCTTTTCATAGAAGCACAATGGACAGATTAATCTATAAATGGTAAATTCAACAGTGAAGAAGGTTTTCCCCATTTTTAGTATTGTGAATTTTATCTTTCTCCCCCAAGATAAGCTGTTTATTCACAGTATGTTGCTTTTATGCATTTTCAATATAATTTTTTTGGACAGAAAGGAGTTTGGTACTCAGAGATAAACACAGCATGTTAATACTAAGCAATGCATGAGTAAAACCTCACAGATGTGACTAAATAAGAACAGTTCAATATCGTTATTTAAAGGCTTGATTTCTTAAAAAAAAAAATACGTACGTGGGCATCAGTAATGCTCCCTTGGGTCTCTAATGCTGATGTCACCATGTATATAACACATACTTGAGCAACAGAGAGGTTCATGGCATTATTAGGTGGGGCATGGATGAATGAATACCTAGCTTCCCTCAATTTTTAGATATGTGTAACTATCTCTTCCTTAACACATACAGTAATGGTAACGTTAATAGGATTATTTATACAGGGCTATGCATGAAGTCTACGATAAGCTGCCAGATTCTGCGAGAAGCTTTTAGTCTGGTGCTTGTACTTCCATGTGTCAGGGCAAAGAGCAGGACTAATAGTAAATAATGAAATAACATCTGTTCTGGGGCGACCACAGGTCTGTGCATTCCAGCTTCCTGCACCAGCAGTGCCCAGTGGCAAATGCTTAGGAGAAGATTATTGGAGTGGATCCCTGCTTGTAATGGGCTTCTACTGTAAGTCAGGCTGGTAGCTCCACCGTGGGGGGGTGGGGGTGTTGAGGGCCTCCACAGGGCCTCTATGGGTTGCTGTAGGAGCTAGAAATAGTCTGAGCATAAAACAAAAAATAGAATCATAGAACCACAGAATGGTTTGGGTTGGAAGGGACCTTAAAGATCATCTAGTTCCACTCCCCTGCCATGGGCAGGGACACCTTCCACTAGCCCAGGTTGCCCAAAGCCCCGTCCAACCTGGCCTTGAACACTCCCAGGGAGGGGGCAGCCACAGCTTCTCTGGGCAACCTGTGCCAGTGTCTCACCACCCTCACGGTAAAGAATTTCTTCCTTATATCTAATCTAAATCTTCCTTCTTTCAGTTTAAGAGCAGTGCCCCTCACCCTATCCCTATAATTTGTGATAAAAGAGTCCCTCCCCATCTTTCTCGTAGGCCCCCTTTAAGAAAGTGATAAATGTTACAGTAAAAGTGAACAAAATTACAGTACTGGTGTATCTATTGGCATTTCATTGAACTGCACCTCTATTTGCTAACACCTAACTCTTGCTTTACTGTGAAGACCTAGGCTGAGCTGATGCTAAACACACTTGGCCATGAAGAACCCCTGGGGCTATGAGGAAGCTGCTATGAAAGCACAAGGTTAGCAAAATGGTGCCTGTTCCACTCTTACACTGATGCATACTTTGTTTTCTAATTGTTTGGTTTTTTTTTTTTTAATCCTCCCTTTCTGTGGAGTATGAGCTGTGAAGCTTGGGAGTTGGGAATTCACAAGCAAAATCTGAATTCACACAGGAAAAGTAGTTCTCCCCAAAGCTCCATTACTTCAGGTAGCTCTTTACCCAGGGGACAGTCATCTAGTGTAAACAGCAGCCTACACCCTGATGGCTAAAACCATTTTAGAAGCAAACTAAATGAAGTTATAACAGCATATTTTGCTTTTTTGAGTCTTCTCAGTATATACAAAAAAATTGAAGGATGGATAAGAGAGTGAATGCTCATGCATGTATCTGCATGCCTGAATGCTGAGCTAAGAAAAACAAACACTTGACAGTCTTTCAGAGCCTAGAGATGCTGTATAACATCATCCACAGGACTGGCGATGCAAGTATAAGGCTCTCCACATCAGTCTCAGTTTGGCTTTACATGAACTGTACACATGGGTGAGGTATTTCAGCCCGCTGATGAGTAGTGGTTCTTTGCATCTTATTGTCCAAAGTCCTTTTGTAATCTATCCATATGGAAGATGTAGATAACACAGATCTTTTCATACACCTGAGGAAAGAGTATGCACCAGACACTGAAACTCGAAAGTACCTTCTGCGGTATTTCTCAGTAACTATTCAGATTATTTTGTGAAGCTTTATTTAAATGGACTGTGAATATTAATGTCACAGATTTGCTTTCAGTAGATTGAACACATCGGTTTGTCTTCAGATCAAACAAATATGCAGTGGATTTCCACACAGAGATTGGATTGCTTATTTAAACACATTTTAGTGATGATAATTTATTTTTTTTTAAAAAAGGGTGTTTTTCATAAACATGGTCAAAACAGTAAATTTGGATGCATACACAGAGCAGTGCTTACAAAGATAAGTCTGCTGGCTTTCTCAGAAACTATGTCCAAGATACCAGTAGCCTTTGGACAATGAAAGCCATGACAGTGAATGATAATTTTTTGAATGTTTAAGAATTCATTCTGTTCATCCCCTCTGTTAAAGTCAAAACTTATTTAAGATCCTACTTTAACATCTCACTAGTCTGCAATTGATGCCTTGGAGTTTCCTGCAGCTTTCGATCTTACTGGAACACTAACAGTGACCTCGGCAGCACCAAGGCAGAATATAATTTACCAAGTGAATGATATGGTATGAGGCTGATAATGAAGTTTATATTCAAGTCAAATTCAGCTATTCATGTGGGATGCATTCCTTCATGATGTTGATCAGAAATGAAGGCAGATACTTTAGATTTGGGGAGGATTGCAGTCAGTACTGGAGGTGACATGAAGGCGGTAAAGTACACCAGTGACTCTTCTAATATCCCGAAAGGTCTCAGCGAAATGTGTCCCGATTTAGGCTTAACACATTTCAAATAGAAAATTCATTTGTGGTGTATTTCTATGTTTCTTCTCTCATTAGTTCTTGGCAGAAACCAGTGAGAAACCAGTGGTATCTAGAAATCATGTATTTAATCTGAATCTCTATTCACCCTGGGCAGAAGATCAACTTGCTAATTATTTTGTGGCTAGTTACCACTGTGTGGAAACATAATAGAAATCAGGAGTGTTAGCTTGTATTCTAGAAAATCAGTATTTGCTAACATTTCTGAAATCCTACATATTTTAAAAGAAATTGGCATTATTTGCATGTTCATTTATAGATGTAGAGATAGAGTAGTATCAGGGAGTTACTTTAGAGGCCTTGGCAAGGCTAGGAGTGGAGTCTGGGGCAAGAAGCTAAAATAACTGTCCTCTTTCTCTCTATTCATCACTGACCTGGGTGAAGATGTTCTAGGTCAGGCCAAGAAGCAAGCAGTAGGTGGAGTCACACGACAAGCAAGGACAATTTATTTCCCAGGACAGGAAGCAGCAACAGCAGGTGCAGAGGTTGCAGAAAGCACCTTTCAGTAGCCAGTGCAAGTACCAGATGTGGTTTTAGCAGCTTGTTTTACTGAATGGGCCTAAACTACTTTCAGCACAGCTTTGTCTGCAAAACCATTACAGTACTCACTTGTATCAATGTTTACTTCAGTATCATGTGTCTAATCATGAACTATAATAACAAGCAGTATAATAAATTAAGAGAATATATGTGTATTCAGATAGTAAATGTCTCATCCTTCCAAAGATAATGTGCCTATTTGTCCTGTTAAAGAGGTCTTTGATCCTTTATTTAGAGCTGAGGAGTGACTAGAGTCAACTTCTTTGCTATTGGACCTGTGAGACAGTCTCCTGGGATCTACTCCCAGTTGTGTAACTGATTTTTTCTGTCACCTTAGATATATCACTCTTGCCTCGCTTAAACCCTTCGTAAAACAGTAACCGCACCAAATCAGACCAAAGGTTCACTTTGTCCTGTAACCGGTAACAAGCTGTAACAAACACATCATTGAGAGTTGCCATAGCAGGCAGTTATGGCATAACATCTATAGCCAAATTTCTTCCTAAAATTATAAAATGGTTAAAGTCTTACGCAAAGTATAAGAGCTAATTCCTCTGCTTCTTTCTACCCAAAAGTAAACCTGAATATTCTCATTAGATTTACAGAAATCAAATAATTCTTAAATCATACTGTTTTCCTTTACTGAGTTGTGCTGCTGTGGTTCAGAGATGAGCTATGCATATTGTAAGAATTATTCATAAAATGTTTTAAATGTTCAGCCCTTCTGCTTCATTGAACTATCCTTGTCTCCCACCATTTGGTAGTGGTAAATGGCAGTCAACTTAATTTTTTTATACCATAACTTACTGTCTATGTCCTTTTTTTCCTTCTATATTAGAAGGACCCAGTCTTTGATATATGCTCTGCTGATCTAGAGCTATATGTCCACAACACTTGTTTCATCTGTTTCAAACAGTTAACACTCTGAGATACAGTGACCAGAACCTAATGCAGTAGGCAAAGAAATATTTATAACATCTGGAGTACTATTCCTTTCTGATAATCAATTCATATCTTTATGCTTTGCAGAACTGGTGTGCAGCTCGCTATATGTAATACATTTTCAGATCATTTGAGGATATATAGTACCTAGAAGCAAAGTACTATGATGGTATTATCCGATCCTTTATATGCCTAAAGAAGCAAATTCCATTTCCTGGATCAGACAGAAATGAAACCAATATCCGAGCCACTGTATTATCTATACACAAATTCAGAATACTCTGATCTCTCACCCTCAGAACATGACACGAGATCTTTCCTCGGCTGATGTGGTATTAAGTTGATTAGACATATTTTATCTAAGAGTATCTCTGGACTCCAAAGCTCAGCAGTTAGAGCTTGTGCCCAATTTGGTTTAGCTTAATCCTGCTGTTCCAGTACAACTTCACCAGAGGGTCTTCTCTTTTTCAAATTTTGTAGAAAATAGACCTGAGCTGTAAAACAACATTTGATCCCAGCAATTCGATCCCAATGCAATTCATTTGATTCCAGTCAGAACTGCATTCAACAGTGATCAGCAAGCATTTCTAAAAATAAAAGAAGTAAGCAGCAGATACTGCACGATGCCAATAAAGAGGATGGTCTCACTGTGCACTGGATCAGAGATCTTTACAGAACTAAACTTCCTGGATAGGTTATATATACACCTATATTCAGCAAACAAAAAGAAAAAAAGAAGGAATATCACAACTTCACAAATGGAAGTGATCAAATTGACAGATTATCCCAAAAGCCCGAGAGCTGAAGTGGAACACAGTTTGTAATGAGTTACGAGACTTTCAGCTGGTATAAATAAGCTAATGTTATAACACCTGAAGAGTTGGCCCAACATTTCTGGACTGGGGTAGGACAAAAAATTTATGCAGAATTTCCGGCAAATTGGATTCTTTCACAGTAGCTATTATTATGAAAAGAAAAGGACAATTAAAGGGGAGGAGAGGCATGTTAATATTAATAATATAATATGAAGAAATCAATATAAATTAATCCCAGAATATAGGGTATAAATGTTTCATTGTCATGAATTCAAGAAGTAGGATGCATTTCAACTAGAATGCATAGGAAAAACAATTACACAGATGCATGTACATTATTGCATTGCAAGGAAATAAATGAAAACCTTAAATTATTACTAAATAGCTACAATTCCTTCCCCCCCCCCCTTTTTTTTTTTTTTTGTTTTGTCAGGAATAATGACTATGTTTATGTGCCAAAGGAAGGCAAATATATATTAGTCAGACTGCTGGTTCAGGACTGAAGCCTATGACAGTATCTTTAATAATATACAGTCTATTTAATATCCGCTTTTTTGTGTCCTGCACAACTTATAATTATTGCCAGCAGGCAAAAAAGGGAACAGTAGGGGAAAAGAATACAGTGGAAAAATCTTTCCTGATCACTAACAAACGGTATGAAAAAGATAGGCAGAACGTATTAGAGACAGTGTTTGGATTCGAGTGAGTGGAATGAATTGTACATATACTGTGAGACAGTTAAACCTTGAAAAGGTCTTACCAAACCTCCATCACATGAAATGGAGGGTTTGTAAAATCTAAAAACCTGAAGCAAAACCAGTTTTAGCCTGCAGGCCCCTTTGGAGTCTGGACTGTGCAATTACAGGTACTGCAGATGGTGGCAAGCTGAAGGCGCTATTTATTTTTTGGTGGCAGACCAAAAGTACTCACACAGGTTTAAAAAAAGTGCTTCTTATTTGCTTTAGTCTCTGTGTGCCCTCAGCAGCACATTCTGTGGTTGCTTAGAAATGGACAGGTTTTCAGAAAACTGACTCCCAGTTCAAGGGCCAAATTCTCTGCTGGCTCAACTCCACCAACAGTAATGGTGTCCATCCAGCAGAAAATTTGGCTCCAAATGCTGTCTGATTGGATAGTCTGTCCATAGATTCCAAGAAGCCCAGAAATTTTCAGCACTGTTTAAGTCAGGGTAGTTAGAATAGAGTCTGAGTATGGGCTGTGTTTTTCACAGTAAAATCAGGACTAGAGATGCTCTAGGATATGGAGTGGAAACACAACATTTATCTGTGTTGCTAATGATTCACTTTTGGAGGGCTTGGCTCATATTTGTAGGGGCTCTGGAGTCAGGAGATAAGCAGGCAAGTGTTATTTCTATTCCCTTAATATAGACACCACAAAATCACCATACCAGGGACTCCAGATTCCACTATGGAAGTCTCTTGACATGGCATTTCCAGCTGGTCAAAACCAAGACCTACTGACAGTGGTGTGGTAGGGCGGGCAATCTGCAGTAATGGCCTGCCCGTTCCAGGCTGTATTGTCAGACAATCTTATTGCAGAAATACTGTTTCTCTTTTTCTAGATTTTTAAGGACACTGTATGTTGGCTCTCCATACTGTTAGATGCTTCAACAGTTGGTATTTGTCATTTTTAAGTGCCTTATTTTTCCTTTCAGACAGGTATAATGAGATTTGATCTTTCAATATTTTCAAGTGATTTTGGATGCTAGATATTTGTAGGAATTAGGATTGATGTTTAAACTATGCCTAACTGAGCTAAGAAACTAAAATCTTGTTTAATAAAGGTCCAAATCACTTTATAAAGACTTAAACCTCTAGGCCAGGTAAGCATTTTCAAAAATTTGTTAGCTCTTGTTTTAATTTAATGGTCATAAAATGTAAATATTACAGAACTAAAATAAAAATTGACAGAGAAGTTCAAATATGACCACAGTAACTGGAACCAGTTTAGCTGGCTGGCATTGTCTGGTTTCATTTGCTTGATGCAAATGGATGTGAACCTCTTTAACATAGAGCAAATAAGTCCTCCAACATATCTGACATTATATATTTACTAGGAGAGATATTTTGGTTCCAGAATTATTCACTAGAAATACAGTTGCATCCAGATAACTGAGGCTGCAAGTTGCCATCCCTGTTTTTTGTTTTATTGTGCTTACAAGTCCCTCATTAAAAAATGTCGCTTATCTAGATTGATAATCTTGGCCCAGACCATTTAGAGAAATCCTGTTTCCTTTCCTAGTTTTAGTGGCATACAGCTTTTCAGTTCTATCTACTATTTCTATGAAATCTCTGATCTCCAATTTCATAGAAGCAACATAAATAAAGATTTTTTTTTTGTTATTAATTTTCATTTTTTTCACTGCTACAGCCACAGGCTCAGAAAATAATTTACAGAAACATGGCAACCCTCTCTCCAACTAAAAGCAGGCACTGCTTCCCTCACAGTGGTCATACCGATGTGGACATAAACTCCAAAGGCCTCTTAACTAAAAAGACTGATATGAGAAAAGAAAACTCAGTGGTTTTCACAAGCAAGCCAGAGCTTGCTGGCGTGCTCCCAACAAATGCTTTCACTGGCACTGATGCCCCATAAGCACCGAATTCATTTTCTGATACTAGGCTATTTATGATTCTCATGTGAGGTATGACAGTCATTCATCTTTCTCACAGGACAAGCAAACAGGGCAAGACCAGTATTAACACCAAGCATGTTGTTACCATTACTCAGTACTAGATTTGTTGGCATCGTATCTTTCAAAGTAACAGGAGGTGGCTCAAAACCATCCTCTACAGCAGCTGTTTAATAAAACTTCTCTCCACTAGTTGCTTTCATATTTTAATCCCAAATCAACCAGATTAGGGAGAAAGAGAAGCAGCACTACAGGGAATAGAGAACTGCAAAGACAGCAATGAGATGGAGAGCCGATTTCATACTTTTCAGCTATCGCCAATTTTGTTGACATCCCGTCTAGCGCTATAGGGTTCCAATTCCCCATTCCCTTCCTCAGCCAGGTCCTCTCTTTATTTCTGAAACGTATCTGTGACTCAAGGATAACATGCTAATATGTTGTTTTGCTAGGAAGAATTCTTCTCACCTAACCTTATGAATTAGAGTTAAGCATCTAATTCAAGCTCATTGTCTAGATTTCTTCAGTAATAGATGTAGAAAAAAAAGCACCTCTACAGGGCAATATACTCCATTCTGAGCTCGGTGCTTACAGTAGATAAGACTAACTGTCCTTTGGAGGTGTTTGCTTCTCTTATTTTGAAAGAATCCTAGTTGACCAGTTTAGCACTGATGCATATCTAAAGACAAGCGAGATTGATCCCATATACTGTGACTTGACAGGCTGCCATTTTCAAAACTTGTCTATAAAGAGAAAGTTCTCCTTCAAATTTACTGATTGAGAGTCTGTGGCTGGCCCAGTAATGCTGAAATCCTACTGACTTTAGCTGAGCACAAATTGTCAATTTGCATGATTTCCTTCAGGCATTTATCTACCTATGCCTCCAGCTGCACAAATCACAATTAGTTTTGTTCTACCATTTCTATTTTATTGATATCTAGTATCTCCTATCTTACTTTCTTATTATTTCTTCTTTTTAGTATAATGACCTGACAGAAGTTAATATCAGTTTCTACACTAAAACTGCATGATGGAGTTATAGAACTTTTGGGTGAAAATGAGGGAATGCTTTTACAAGCCATTCTTTGAAACTCCTGTTCAGAACAACAAAATCACTTCATCCCTGTCATTTTTAGCAGGGATTTCATTTACAAAGAGGCTTCCCCATCCCAACAATTACATGAAAGAAAAGAAAAACACCATTGTGCCTGTCATTTTCCCACATGAACAGCTTCCATGTAGATTTTTTTATTTTTTCATATATATGCGCAAGTATAACTAACATCAGGCATGTCTAATTCTACTACAGTCTACTAGTGGTTTGGTTTTTATCTGTCTGTGGAAGCTGGAGATATTTATATTTGGGTTTGTGGTGTACTTGTCCCTTATGGATCAATTATGACTGTTCAGTATGATGTAGCTATTTTCTTTTACCTTCTTTGTACTTGTTCTTGTGAAACCAGAACAATCTGCGAGGAACAGGTATGTATAGTAACAAGTTGAGCGTGCATGGACCTGATGACTGAAGGTTATAGCTTATTCTGTCAGAGTTTACTTCCCTTTGTCTTGTTCTCCAGTGCGGCTGAATGTTTTTCCCCCAAAGCTGCAAATGCACCATCAGCATGACAGATTTACCTGCATATGTCTTTATCAAAAGTTTTTCTAGTTACTGAGCTTACAAAGTTTTTATAAGAGTGTTCTTAACACAGCTATATTCAAATACAGTGCCTTTGGTTTTTCCTTCATCTTTTTCAGGTTGTGGTGTGGGGTTTTGGTTTTTGTTTTTTTTTGTTGTTTTTTTTTTTTTTTAAATTACAAACAAATTGTTTGTGCCAGACCTGCTTATGCTTCTCAACTGTTCTGCTTGATTGTGCAACCAGTGCAACGTAAATGAGCCCCTAACCTCAATGCTGAGCAGATTGCTACAAGATAGAGACCCAGCAATTCTTATACTAATGAATACAGGTATCTGGCACAGGCAGCAGTGGTGGGTTTCAAGCTGCTGGAGGTGATGACTTTAGAGACACAGAGAGAAGATCAGAAATTACAAAAAAAATCCATTCCAGACTGTTGGGAAGGATTCTTGTTTCTTTCATGCCTAATTCAAAGAATTTGCTCTGTTGGATGTGTGGCAATGTTTGTATTGAGTTCTTCCTGTTCCTTCAGGAGTCTCGATCTCTTACGTTTCTTCAGATGTGTTCTTCAAGCTTTGTCTTCTCAAATAACTGAAGTTAATTGGATTTCAGAGAATAAGCAGAACAAAATGTGTTCAACCCTTAACCTCCTTTCCTTTTGCTATCTCTCATAGAAGTTATATCCATTAATGCTAACTGGTGTTCTGATTCAGAAAATCATCTTTCTAGAATGGTATTACTTGCGAGGTTATATTTAGTGCCACTTGAAATTCATCTGGCTTGTTTTCCTTGTTATTTCTGCTTATGTAATGTGGTTTAAGTATTTCAAAACTCCTTTCCCTATTTTTAGATTTTTCTTATTCTACAGCATCTCTTACTAAAGAGACTTAAACTAGAAATGAGAGTTTCTGCTTCCTTTCTTTACTACTGTGTTGAGAATCTTCCTACCAAGATTAAGTTTAAAATACCTAATCCTGAAAGAAGCATCATCAACCAGATGATTCAGGGAAGTAACTGTTCTTGCATGCCTTCCAGCCTTTACAAACTTTAGGGTGAAATTAATTTCACCTGATGACAAACCATAGTTGAGACCTTGTTAAAGCCACCAATTCGGTCTCTGTTTTTAATGGCTGGTGTGTGCAAGGAAGCTCTAAAAGATGATTCACTCTCTTCTAAGACATTTCTCTGAGAGAAGTAAAAAGATTCATCCTATAGAAGTGATTTTTTCCCTCCATCGATAATAAAGAGAGCCAAGATGACTAGCTTACACTAGATGACTAGTTTCTAAAAATACAAGGTTGTGAAATCAGTCAGTTCTATGAAATATGGAATATTCATACAATCTTACAAAAATTACACACAACCTCATCCAAATCAATGCACCAAATTATTTTTGAGCAGGAAATATAGTTAAACTTGATTTGGGTTCCCTCAGTAATACTTACTTGTCTGGCTCTGGCATGGCAGCATCTGAGTGAGAAGTCCGAGCGGTATCCTTATCCCAAGCTTAGGAGCTCTAGTCTCCAGTGAACATTTACCACTCGTTCAGCATAGCTTTCCAGATGTATTATAATGTGCTCGCTTTAAAGTTGCAGGAAGAGAAATGTGTTGATTCCTGAACAAGGCTGAAAAATCTTGGCACTCAACGGGCTACCCTAACTGTCACACTGAGGCATGTAAGTTAAGAGGTTGATCACCTTAGGATGACTGTATAGTGCTGAGAGTTGCCTGGATTAGGAGCCTCATGTGTGTTCTGAATTGCCCTCTGGATCAGTCTTTCTTTACACTACTAAAAAGGGAGACTAGCCAGCTAATAAAAGCTCCTAAACTGAGTACCTAAATTTAGATACTGTCAACACAGCAATACAGCTGAACTCAAGTTTCAACCATGAATGGATTCATCATTTTGTGTTTCTGTTCTGAAATTGCTCGTAATTTACAATCTAAGGATACAAACATTGAGACTTTGTGGGTCTTGCTTCTAGTCATTTTCTGAAGATGCAGATCTAGAACTATTTATGTCAAGGGAGAATTTCTCCTGCAGATTTAAAGAATTATAAAGACATTTTATGAAATGTTTATTAAAAATAGGCACTTTTATTTTTTCTGTTTTACTCAAGAAAATTCTTATTTTTCAATCTCCTTAAGTAAGTATTTTTAAAATAGCCTGGTTGTAATATATTCTATGTGTACTTGGGATCAAATGCAGTGTCTTCTTGGAGATATATATACAATTATTTTATCCAGGCTCCTTCCCCCTTTAGCCATCTTAAGAGTGCCCAAGGCTACTTTAGACCAACATTGATAAAATTAATTCTCTGATTAAAGAATAAAGTCTGATATCAAAACTATGTACACTGTAGACTTCCATTGTTATAGAGTCCTTCTCGGGTTCATAGGCTGCAGTCTTTGAAATATTGAATTACTCTGCAACTGTCTATATTCTCTTCTGCATTTAAAAAAGTGTTCATATATGATCATTTTATGGATGCCGTTTGAATACCAACAAATTTGCAAATCTTGCAGATGGCAGGAATACAACTATTGCTCAAAGACTTCCTTTAAAGCTTCCTGGCTGTTAATAGAAAAGCTAGTAAGTGTTTTCGAATCACCTCTACTTCAAAATACCTTGAATATCCTACTATCTCTCATTATCATAATCTTTATTAAGAAAACCACATAAAGTCTAGAACAGGTAGAGCACATTGTGAAGTTGTTTTCTGCAGATGGGAAATGAATAACTTACTGAAGATTACACAAGAAGTTTATGGCAAAACCAGTAACAGATACCTGATATTTTAGACATGGTATCATCTACCTCTGATATCATAAGCCCAAAGTGTTCTGTGAAGGGAGAAGGAGTATTTTTCTACAGTGAAAAGAAAGAAACAACAAGGATTATTTTTGTTACTTTATGTCACTAAATCAGGGTCCTATTCAGTCTACATTGTGAGTAAATTTAGTTAAAACTAATGATTAAAGTCTGCAAGACATTTTTTTCTAGGAATTTAATGATGCATCGCCTAACCAGCCCCACCCACAGAAAATCAACCCCTGTTTTAACACACTGCTTTACCTAAGTTGAGATGCAGACAGTCAAATGTTGTTATATATTCAAAGTACATGATTGGAATTGAAGGTCTGGAATTGTAGCAGACCAGCACCTCTAATACGTTTAACTGGTATTTAATGTGTGAGCACACTGAAGACAGAATATATCAAAGAATAATTCTGTCCCAAAGAAAAGGACTAAATAAAAATTGCCAAAAAGCTGTTGAATTTCTTAAATGGACAGTCTCTGCTGAACTCTGTTGAACTGATGAAGTAGGTCACTGAAGATTCCCTTTCTAAGACAGTGCTCCTACTGAGGGAACTGAAAACTTGAGGCAAAGTGTTTTGCTGCCGCTGGACAGATTCAAGGAGGGGGAATTAAATTCTAGTGCCTTGAGAAAGGAATTAAGTGTTCCACGGTAGTGCAACGATGCCAACTGGGCCAGTCACAGCCTGTCTGGTTGTGCAGTAGGGCTTTCCCCCAGCTCTTGGGACCAAAGCTCTTTCTAGGAAAGGAGGAGGCACGCAGGAAGAGAGGGGTGCGGGAAAAACATTAAAAACAATTTTTAACACGCAGAGGAGCTAAGGAAAGCAAGCAGCTATTGTTAGAGAAAGGAGCAGCGACAGTCAGCAGGAGACTGAGAAACACTAATCACTGCTAAATCACTGGAAGATGTCCCCACTAAGCAGAATTGCCACCCCTGCTAACCAGCAGCCATTGACATTAAATATTGTGGAGCTGAGCTCGGTTCTCTCAGAGGCGTGCTGATTAAAAATGCCCTGATGAAATGTTGTGTACTGTAAGAAGTGGTACTTAGTATTTTGTCTTCATAATACTTTAAATTGCACTATATCCCCACAAGGTATTTTGCCATTCTCCATTAAAAATGGGCAACTGACTTTCAGAAGTACAGAACAGCTGCAGTACTCAGCTGGCTTCATTTTGGGTTTGAGGATACTCCGATATTTTGAAAACAGCCCCAAGTTTTCACCGTTTGCTACTAAATAATGAATTTTCTTTACCCTACCTGTTTTCAAACCCTGTCAGTCTTAATACTTCTTCCTTAACATAGATTAAAAGTTATATAAAAGGCAAGAAACTGTTCTTACCACATCAATGCAAGATATTATTTTATTTTTTTTTACTATGCTGATTTATGATTTCACAGCAGTAGCTCCATTAAGGTCTAGAGTGAGTTTTCACATCATAAAAGCATAATGTTTTAAAATTCTTTGTATTTTAGGACAATTTAATGAAGTAGTTAAAAATTGTCCCAGACTGAAGATGTTTTCTGCAATCAAGGAAAAAAAAATCTGGTAAAATATAGGAAAGAAATGAAAAAAAAAGACCAAAAACAAAAGAACTCACTCCTGATCATAGAAAGATGATTCTGGAGAAGCTCAGTGGGAGAGTTTTCCTTTTTCTTCCCTACTCTCCCAAATGCTTGTGGTGTGCCCTGCACTAATAGCTCTTTCTTTGTACTTTGGGGTTTTTTTAAGGGAAATTAAAAAATAAATAAATAATGCTCTCTTTATTACTGAAGAAGGTAACTTTTTTTTTTTTTTTTTTTTTAAAAAAAAACCAGGAATTCAATAGATTCTTCCCCAACCCAGTAAAACTTACTACAGAAATAAAAGGAAAACTCCAAATCCTGCTCTTGCAGGAGCAGAGGAGATCTTCTCTGTTGTGTCCTACACTGCTCATGTGGAATGACTATGTCTTTTTTGGCTTCCACTCCACTGTGGTTTCTTCAGAGAAAAAATCCATAACTACATACAAGGCTTAAACTTCATCCTTCTGAGTTTTTATCTTGTCTTAGCCCAGCCTTCCTTTTAAACCGTACACCTTTGGAGTAGGAATTTGCATTTGTCTTCTGCAGCCCTAGGGGTATGTTCTTTACTTAGCAATTCAGATGGGGTTTAAATACTGTACAGTTAGCAAAGTGAATTAAACATATGAGACTCCATTGCCCTTAAGGAATTGTTAGAGATGACAGGAATTTCACCCTGTTCTCTCCTTGTAATGTACTCTGATGTGTAGAAGGGAAATGGTAAGAGGGTGAAAGGAAGGGGAAAACAAGCAGTAGATGTGAAGATCGAGCAGGATTATCCATGGATCAGGCTATAGGAGAGATACCTGACCCCACAGTGTTCTTGTGAAGAGCCCCAGGAGGCCACCTTTGCTATTAGGATGGAGAGCATCTACTTAGGTCTGGCAAATATTTTGCAATAGCGTGGGTCAAGGACTCTCCCTTGTCCCAAACACTTGAGGGTTTTTATCTGACAGTGCAGTATCTGAACATGTGAAGTTACCATAATTTTGGTTTTAATTAATTTAATACTTGAGGGAAATGGAGATTTAGATTTCCAGTTTTCAGGAAAAAGAAGCCTGCCTGGGCTAAAATGTTGGGAATGGTCTGGTTTTTTTTTGTTTGTTTTTTTTTTTTTTTTTTTTTTTTTTTTTTTTTT
>NW_020799109.1:8341786-8364775 GCF_003259725.1 Athene cunicularia
TTTTTTTTTTTTTTTTTTTTTTTTTTTTTTTTTTTTGTTTGTTTGTTTGTTTGTTTTTTTGGTTTTTTTTTTTTTATTATCTTAGATTTGGGAAAGAAGCTTGTGGAATCCTTCAGGTGCTGAAGAGGGCATCCAGATCCTGGTACAAAACTTCTCCTTTGAATAGTCCAATAAAAACCTCAGAAACCCAAAGCACTATTGACAGTCCTAAGAAAGAACTCTCTTCAAAGCCATATGTGTTTTGTTTGTCTTGAATCTGTAGAGAAACCCCTGAGGCTTCAAAAGAGAGAGACACAGTAGTGGAAAACATCCCTCATCCTCCCCATCACTTGACTACCTCACAGTGTTATATAGAGAAAGAAGGCTGCCTCAGGAAGAGGAGTGCTGGAAATCAATATTTGATCAGATCTGCTTGTGTTTATTGACATAAAAGAATATTTCATAGAATCACTGAGGTTGAAAGGGACCTTGGGAGATCATCTAATGGACGCTTAATGTCAGTAAGTGTTTTCTAATCTGATTGGTCCCTTTCCATATACAGAAATGGTCAAGAGGTACTTTTGCCTCCAGGCAATGATACCGGCTCCTGAGCAACTTATGACAGCTGCTTTCAGTGGCAACTGAGAGAGAAACGCTGGTTGGCAAGCACAGTGCCCACACTGAGACCTGAATAGCTGTTTTTATAGCTCAGTTTCCTGGATGTTACATGACATTTCACGTACGGTACACAGCAGAATTCTTCTGCCCTAATACTGGGGTTTGTCCTAACAGTTGTCAATGCAGAGAACAATTGCCTGTGTAGTGAATCAAGGTGAAATATGACGTTGTGCCTGTGATAAGTGAAATCTTGGTAAAATCGGCACTAATCTTTAAGGGGGTTATTATCACATTAATTTAGACAGACCTTTCTCCAGCTCTGGAATTTTTGTGAATCTGTTGTCAAAGTTTACAGGTTACAAACACCCAGGTCAATAGCTGGATGTTCAAAAAACATTCTACTCTTGCAAAAAATTATTTTCTTTCTTTATTTATTATTGCTAACTGCAGATCCTGTTCCACAAGAGACATATGAATATGCACTCCCCCCACCATGATTTTCCTGTTTTGAGGGTTTGTTGATATGCAGTTTGCATGTGGCTCAAAAGGTGACTCATGTACAGTGTTTCTTCTATCTCGAGAAAAGAACAGTGGCTCCTAAACTGGTTTGGCTGTATCCCTCATATGGCTGCTAGACCCCACTGTTGCTGCAGGAGGATCTTGAATTTTAGTGGAATAATCTATTTTTTGGGGTCTTACAAACCCAGTCAATAACTGCTATGCTTCTACTTGGAGTAATGCCCTCTATTTTGAGACTTAATACTTGAGACCAGACATTTGTAAGATACATAATTAGATTTTTTGTTTTCTTTTTAGGGATTTATAGTGTTACTCATCACTATGATATATATTTGCTTACAAGTAATAGTTTATTATAGCAGATAGCAATAGATAGTACTTCTCTAATAGCTAGTCATATTCTAGGATATTTCTCTACAAGTATATTACACACTGTTCTCTGAGTGTATTCTCTCTGCAGTCAAAGCTGCACTGCCAACTTGGGTAGAAATACCCGGTCTAGTTTTAAACTTCCTTGAGTACATATCAGCAGGAATGTAGCTGGAGCAGAATGGATCTCAGAATGGGCTGGAAAACTTGCTAATGACAGTATAGCATTTCTTCCAACAGGTTACAAATTATACAGTTCTTATGCTGTTGAGAATGGGGAATAATACATCTCTCAGAGCTATCACTGCATATTTGTTATCAAGTATTGCTATAGCTAGGTGATTTCCGTAACCCTATTCACACCCCATGGAGTCAAAAACTAGTTTATTGATGCATCTGTAATGAGTACGTCAATGCTATGGGGAGGGGCGAAAGAGGACAGTGCTGAAAACAAAAGAAAAAAAAAAAGACAAATACTGTCAGCTTTGGATTGTAAAATGCCAAATGATAACAGAATATAACATGGTTTGTTAACAGTAGTTTTCTATGAGTTGTTTAATATTGGGGAATGGAATAGATAAGCATACGTGAGGGAGCAAGAATGAGGAATAAAAAAAAAAAAGGAGAAATAAAGAAAAGAACAGGTTTGAAGAAGCTGAAAGTTGCTTGAAAACTGATAGTATAGCAGATGAAAAGACACCTTAAAAGATCAAAATGGCTGTTGAAAGTGAAGCTGTAAATAGGAACCTTTAAGGGAGGTTTTCTACATGCCCAGATTTTCATGGCTGTTTTCTCATTTCTGTGCCATTGCTCACAAAAGACTGTTGGGTGTCCGGACACTCAGACGGGGTTGCTGTGCATGCACAGTAAATCCAAAATGTCTGACATGCATTGCTCTGACTGCAGGGAAAAAACTGTACATTACAGGCTGCTTTGGAGGATGGGATTGCTTTTTTTCCAATTCATTGAACAAATGTGTTAAAGAACTAAAATGTGATGCTTTTGTGTTTCACCAAAACTGCAGGGAAATCACATTTTTTCCTTTTCTTGTCATCAACACATTTTCTTTATTCATGTAACAGTAGGTGTCATTTTTCTTTAATTATGCCCAGCTATCATATGTTGCTTTTTATTTGTTGAGGATGTTAGTTTCAGGGAAAATAATTTAGACAGTTCCATTTTCAAGCAACAATACACTAAATCCTGTGCTTACAAATTGCAATTAGATAAGAATTCTTCTTTCCACAATCAAATGTGGCAGTTTCTTACTGGAAAGTAATGATGAATCAAACTTATAGTGTAAAATGGGAAGATCAAAGCATTCAACAAAAATGTAATGAAGAAAATACACTTTTATGGCTTGGCATTTTAAACGTCCTCTGTTATATATCACCGTGGCAGCATACAATAGCATAAGTCTTTCTTTGGGAATGAATACAGATTAATACAGCCTCCTTTTCTGTGTCAGAATTTACTTCTTGCTGTGATGGTATTTCTTTCTCCCCCACTCCCTCACATACACCTCTCTTCCCACCCCCCAGTCCTTAAAATTACTTTAAACATGTTTAGCCTGTCAACAAGCCTTTGCTAAAGGGTTTTGTAGCCTTTGGTAATGACTTCTAATTTACGTGACTAATTATCCCGGGATAAATAGAGATGAGGTGCTTTAGGATAAGGCTAATCTGCATGTCTGCTGGAAGCTTGAATACTGCATTTTATAAAGATACAAAACTCAGCAATTCAGTGAAATTAAGGTTGTGACAAAAGGCAGGCAAATTCAAAATGAAGGCAAATACTTCTCTTCCTAAGCTGCTGCAGTTGGATGTGAGATAGATGCTGACGTTGTGTCATGAAAAGAAGCATCAGCCCTGATTCTGGAGTTTATTTGGATCTATACTGAAGCTTGAACAGATTTTGCTTATACCATTTACAAAGATATATTTTCATACAGAATTGCATCATGATTTGCCTGTCTTCACTATCCATCTTGTCCTAATTGTGTTGCCTTATTCTTGAAAACATAGTGGTTATCTATCTATAACCACCTCAACCCCTGATTTATGCCACAGTATAAACAAGCAGCAATGTGTGTAATTATGTATACAGCAAAGAACAATACGAGCACAAGAAACTTAGTCTGATGTCTCAACGCTGCAAAATGTTATCCCAGATAGAACAAACTTATGCTGGTAACAGAGGAAAACAATGAAAGAAAGGAAATAGAACACCCTTTCTGTGGAGCTAAGTGGTTCAGTTTTCAGAAGAGCTCTTGAATTTAGAACTTGACCTCCACAACGCTATGCAGAGCAATGCATAAGTACTTTAGGAGTTTAGTCTCATTTTCAAAAGTGATTTAAGGTTTCAGAGTTCTTAGGATGCTTTTACAAAGTCAGTTGCAGATAGGTCTAGCATTGCTCTAAGCTAGAGGGACTCAGTGCATTTTGCAGATCTGCTGGCAGGTGCTTCCCACGCTTGCACTTCTGAATGATTTTACAACCTCACTCAGTTCCCACCTGCAAGCCTAGAGGTGGGCAACACTAGACTGTAAAGACTGCGGACATGTCTTTAATTCTTACTGTACATCTCATTTCTCAGTCTGAGATGTTAAACCAGGATGTGCAAAATGGAAAAATCAGACTTGTATCTAGGTATGTACCAAAATGTTGTCTTATTTGCTGGAATTTCTTTTGAAAACATGATGTCTAACTCTTTTAGGAGCCTACAATGAAGTACTTAAGACATCCAGAGCTAACTTGCCCAGAGCAGGGAGAATGACAGATTACTCAATTCCCTTTTCAATTACTTAACCACAGGATCATCATTCTACTTCACTCAAATTGTGGTATATTGATTTCTGTTGTGACTCAAAAGATTTTAATTTTTAATAAAAAGTTAGTGTGATATTCTCTTTATGTATATAAATCCAGAATAATCTGCCTTTTGCAGACAGGGTATTTAAATTGAAAGACCCCATAATACCTATAATGTCTATAAGGAGCTCTCCCTGTGTTCACTTAACCAGTACCCCCTTGCTTAGTTTCCCCACAGGATAGAAGTAATGTAAAAGCCTTTGAGGCCTAGATGAGAGAATTGTAACATAATGAACTTTAAAATTTCAATAACCCTTAACAAAAACTGCTAAAAAGCTCCCATGATATAGAATCAGAGTTTCAGAACATCAGCTGATGTAAGCTATAGGGAAGTAAAAGGAAAAGTTAACCAAAGCCTTTCACTCTTTCCTCCCAAATTAATAAATCTAGGTTTGTGGTACAGGTAAATCCTAAAGAACTTTTGTAGGCTCAGCATATTGACCCCAAACTCCATTTTACTGAGAAATGTGTTACACGACTCAGATGAACAGGTTTCCCTTGGAAATCCCAGCCCCCAGTTAACTGAGAAGCCAGGTGTAGCAAGTTTGCTAAAACAACCCGCGTTCAGGACAGCGCTCCTTCCCAAGCAATCATCATCATAGAAACCTGTGTCCAGGTAAAAGCTTTTATAACAGCAATCTCAATAGTGATTAAAAAAATTCTAGATATTTTTCCGTATGACAGCTTATCTAACCCTGAGCTTCCATGGAAAAGCTACACTGCATAACTTGGTCTGAGTATTAAAAGGAAATTTCTTGGGGACCCTCTGTACTTTCTGGCACATTTCTCAGGGAGGGACTAAACAGTAAAAAGCCATTCTTCACACTTGTTCTTTGGCTTGTCCTCTGTGACCTATTTTCTTGACTAATCCTGTGATTTTTATCCCAGCCAATACCAAATTGCCTCTGTTTCTGGCTGCTCCTGGCCAGCCCTGTAACTCTGAACTCCCAGCAAAATCTTGAGGGGAAACGTGGAATTTTGAGTGGTTTCTCCTGCTCCGAGGTGTGCAGAATCAAAGGACAGTATAAATAACACCAAAATGCAAGAGCGGCAGCCTTCTTTGTATTGATAAATGAAGACTTTTGTGCAGATGAGATCTTCTCTAAAAGATAAAATACGATGAGGTTGGTCTATGTTATTGATACTGAGATTTGTGGTCCTGAAAGCAAAGAATCCCTTGTCACAAGCTTTACAGTGATGATCTGTGAAGCTTTTTTTTTGTTGTTGTTGTTGCCAAAAGAGGGAGCTCTCACAGAATTATATATCCTTTTAGCGATGCTTTTGCTTTTGTGATCGGCACTTTAAAAAACTCTAAGTTTTTTTGTTTGTGGTTTTTTTTTTTTTTTTCCTTGGGGCCTTTTTGGTTTAGAAGAAAGTAAGTTTGTGGCACAGATAACATGTGCTGTGAGTTTTGCCCTCTTTGGGTTCACGATGACCTCAGGTCACAAAGAAAGAAAATAAGCCTTTCATTTTCGGTTATACAGTTGGCTATTATTAAGTACATAATGTGGTTTCATTAAATGCTGTATTTTAGCATTCCCATGTTGGAAATAATGAATAGTGCCAAACTGGACAATGCGGGTTGGGCACTGAACTTATTTTAAAAGATACACGATTTTGTCTGTTGTAATTTGGGTTCCATGCTGTATTCTGTTTATGTGAGCTGGAATTACCAGAACTGGTACACTGTTCATCTCTTAGCCACTCCAGAATGTTGGGTTTTTTTTCTTCTAAAAGACAGTGTCTGAGATGGGTGAGTAGGATCTTTCCAGTTTGTTTGATGAGGTAAGGAGCAAATTAGTGCTGGGTTTATTTGTAATCACTTGTAGGGTCTAATTCAATAAATTCTGGAAGGACTTTGAGAATTATGCAACTTGTTGCTTATTTTTGCCAGTGGATTAGGTTCAAAGCAGTGAGCAAGTACAGGCACTTTTATTAGTGTTTATCTTTAAGGAGAAAGCATTTTTCTCAGGTTTTCCGATAGAGACAGCAACAAATAAGAAGTTTACCAGAGAGACTCTGTAAATGTTGATTCATGGTTCACCCTCACCCCTTTCTGAGCTTGAACTGGTTAAAGGAAACTCTGGTGAAGACAGATTACAAGTATTTTAGCTGATCTCTGCCATCTTTCTGAACCTGTACAGTTCCCTAGACTAATTCCCTTTTGAAGAGTTTCATTTCAACCTAATAGCCTCTATGACTCTGTGGCTCCAGTACCCCATTAGATATTTAGTTGGTTTTGCACAGGAGCTCTCTTTTCCACTGGAATCCAGTAGATATGACATTCCAGCGTTTCTTATCTCCCCCAAATCAAAGCCAAACTGAGCTTAACTTCATGGGAGTTCAAAGCCAATAATTGGGCAATAGGATTTAAAAACTACTTTTACTTGATCATTTGAGATATTTTGCCATACTATTTTAAAATGCAAATTCAGAGGCTCCAGCATGACCGGTTTCAGTGAAATTTTGAGGCTTAGACCAGATTCTCAAAAATATGTTAATGCTTAAAAGTCATTTGGGTGCCTAATTCACTTCTAGGTCAGCTGTTATTGAAAATGTCACATTCTAGCTCTGGGCAATACTGGAGTTTTATAGAGCAGGATTGTTGCATCAGAGTAAAATCCTGTTACAGAAATGCACATTGATGATTCGTTGTTAATAGATATTGTGTGAAGATTGCTGAGTGATTATTGTACCGTAATAGTGGTGAGATTCAGAGTTAAGTGCGAGGAGTAGATTGTCTGCGATAGGAAGGATCACATTATGATGATAACTTTCCCTTCTCTTTTCCATTATGTTCTTGTTGTCTTTTTGAACACTATTAGTATTCTCAGCGCTGTACAGAAACATACGGGAGACTTAGGGCAGGAGCAAAGTCGGCTGCAATCAAACTATGTGATAAAACAGAAAAATCAAACCAAAAATAATTTTATGCATTTTATTTAAAAGAAGAACATTCAGAGTTAAGACTGAAATGGCCAAAATGGGTGTTTCTGACATTTTATGGATGTTCTGCATAGGTAGTGTGCCTCCAAATATTGGATGCTCCTATATACCATATGTGCTGCAATTCCTAAGCAATACAGCAGATGTTTTAGGTGATCAATTCAGATCTCACTGGCTTTGTTTAGTTCTCCCCATTCCCAATTTTATATGATGTGAATGTGCCTGTCATGATAAGTAGAGGAACAGTTCCATATTTAAAAATCTGTGCATAATTCAAATTTGACACAGTAGCAATGCTAAAACACCCCCCCCCAACCTAGAAAAATCTCATGTTCCTTAGAGTTCAAAACACTTAGTTAGGAAAAGCTGTGGCCAGTAAAAATTAGCTTTCTGTGGCTTGAATCAAAACTTAACTATTTTTTTGAGGTTAGGTTTATTGTATGTGGCGGATGAAAGCTGACAGTTCTGATTTCTTTGCTGATCAGACGGCTGGGATAGGTGGTTTGTTTGCTTATTTGTTTTAAGAAAAGTTTGATCTTATTCCTATGTAACCTCCTCCAAAGCCAGCTTCCTAATGGCACCTTTTTATCTGCAGTTCTCTTAACACTTTCTTCGCTGCTGCCCCTTGCTTTGCCAGCTCCTAGTATACAAAGTGCTTTTTCTACCTGAAGATCATATTTCCTTTTTTTTTCCCCCCTTTTTCAAGGAGCTTATTAACAGTAATCCCCAATGATTTTACTTAGTTTTCTGATCATGTGGGCTGGAAAGCTATTCAGATGTCATTAAAAAGCTCATTTGAAAATACTGATTCTAGTGTACTGTCTGAACCGTTTTAGTTATTTGGGGGTATAAAAAGCCTTGAACTCTCATATTTTTTCCAGTAGTAAACGAGCATGGATATGTATCTGATGGCTAACACAGTCGAACCACTCTCTTCTGGAGTGGTCTGTGGGGAATAAAGTAGCTGCTCGCCTCTGCGGAGGCTGGGACTGGCGAGGGCAAGGGCAGGCTGTGCTCCAGCACCTGCCCCGCATCTCCCCTGCAACCTGAACCCATAGGACTGTGGTAGAGGGAGCTACATTTCAAAAGAAAAAATATTCTCTGTCTTCAGTGCCTAAAAGAAAAATTTAAGCTCACTGGGAACAGGCATCAGCCTGACACCTAATTTAGCCACAATGAACTGGAACATTTACATTTGTGTGTTGGTCTTAAAAAAAAAAAAAAAAAAAAAATCCTGTAGCATAGCTGTCTGACACAATAGACTTCAAGGTAAGAACAAGGATAAATTTTCCTCGTATGTTCACCTATGGAAACTTTGCTCACCTTTTCTGCAGCTGTGAAATTGGTTTGAAATGATGGACTGATTCTTCCTCATGAGTTACTCGACATAACACAGCTCTTTTGTTAACTAAAAAGTATGTACTGTTTGGGGAAGCAAACTGCTATTCCAAACACAGTGTGTAAATGTTGTTGTTAACATTTAGATAATTAATTTTTAAGGCTAATATTCTATGGATGTTTGTAAACCTCTTGGATTTCTTCTAATAAATTAAGAACATAAATAAGGGCAATGGAAGCGGTTTAAATATGGAACTGTATTTTTCTGAATCCTGGAAATTTCAGGGTGACTTACAAATCATAGGTAAACATCCACATTTCAGATTATCAAAATAAACATATTTTCTGTGTAACCCAAGAACAGCTGCTTTGCAGTAGCTTCATGACATAGTTACTACATTCTCAGTTAAATGTTTCTTACACTTTTATCCGTAAATCTCAGCTTTTGAATTCTGCAGATCTGATTCTGAGACACATGATCTGCCTTCAGTGACTGTCTCAGCAAGGGGAGCTGGAAAAACGCAGCCTTTGGCTCGACTGAACCCTGAAGCAACTGCATATTTGTGATGCAAAATTAGCAGTTTCATATCAAAATTGTTTAAGAGAGCATTTGGTTCCTTCGTCTCTTCCACTGAAGTCCCTGTGCTTTGGGTGCTGCTCGAAACAGCCTTGTATTTGTCAGTCACCACCAAGATTTTTCCACAAGTGTTTGTTCTGTGTTTTTTAACGACTGTTAGATATATATCAGATAGCAGGTCCCCAATGAATTGCTTATAGAACAACTGTAAAAGAGCGATAATTTGAAACAGTTAGCAAGGAGGCTAATGAAAAGAGGATTTCAGACCTCTTATCTCTGTTCAGTGTACGGGACAAATGTTATTCCCTATTTTATTAGTCAGAATAACCTGACATGTACTGAAGAGAGGAACAAACTAGTAATATCTGGACGGCCTCGTTTCCTTACACAGATCTCCATTTGAGGCTGCTCTCGGGCAAGCTAACTCAGCTCAGTGATTCTGATGAACCAAGCCTTTATTTTCTCTTTTAATATATCATGACATATCACATACAAGATACATACCTCTCTTCAAATGTGAATAAAAATGTCCTGGAAGGGTTTTCACAGTTTAAAGCACCTGGGTGAAGCGTTTGGGCTAAAATGTGAAATTTCACAAGTGAAATAAAAATGTTCAAATTTAGCTGTATAGAGCTAAATACTACCTTGGTTCCAGTAGCCTCCATTTTATTGTTTTTATTAACAGTTCTAGAGACACCACCCATAGATCAAACATGAATTACACTAGATAATGTACAGAGACAGAGTGAACCTAGAAGTGGCTGTAAGACATCCCAATTCTGCCCTTGTAGTCTTTGGGAGTTTTGATACAGGTTGCAGCCTGGGTGGATCTTGTTCCAAGTTCTGTGGCTCCAGATGCTCAGATATAGTGATTTAGTAATGGTTTCAGCATGTGCCGTAGAAAACTACAACAAAATTACTTCAGAAATGAACAGAAAAAGTGTTGGGTCTTTGGAAAGTAAGATTGTTCTTTTTACCTCCCAGACAGCTCACGCTCATTGCTGCCATTTGACTTCTCCAGACAGTGCTTTCATGGGCTGTAATTAAATATGTAGTTTTTAGAAGAATGAAGATTGGGATGCTCTGAATCATTTGTTAAGTGAATATGACAAGCAGTGGTCTGGTTTGGAAAAAAAAAATTGATTTTTTCTTGAGCAATAGAAAAACTAACTCACTGCCATGGATTCTGAAAGGAAACAGACTCAAACTGAAATTAGATGAAAAGCTTGAAATTAGATGAAACCACAATAGTCAGGCATATAAGTTTATATATTTGTCCATACACACTAGATTCTAATTTAACTTTTCACTATTATTTTGATCATGTTGTCTTGACTTATATACAGTAAACAAGGAACTTTGCACAGTATAGAGAGGGGAAAGACTTTCAGATAAAATAATCCTCTTAAATTAAATGTGAAAACACAGTTATTTCCCCCTTCCCTCCTGCCTGTCCCTATTACAGAAAAGTCTTTGGCTGTAATGGTGCCTCGACAGCCAGAGCAGAAGTTGGAGGGGTGGAATCAGTTGCCCCCTTGATGCAAAAAAACCCCCAAACCAAACCAAACTGATTTTGTCCAGCTGTTATGCAAGTATTTGGAATCAGATGTTTCCTATCTTACTGGTTTACATTCCCATAATATTCGCAGTTTGCAAATACAGATGAAACTGGACTTTTGCTGGACTGAGGAAAAGGGGAGAGAGAGGAAAAGTGAATGTGATAGGAGTGAAGGGCCAGTGAATTTAGAGCTGAAGATTAAAAAATGAAATCGCCCGGTCTGGTGCATTGGAAATCAGTTGCATTGACTCCCCACACACTGATTTCCTTTGGCTCCTTAAAGAGATGCTGCTTTAACTAGGAAATGTGTGTGCTGCCAGGTTTCTATTGGTGAAAAAATGCTAGCTTGGTCTTAGATAGGGGTGATAATTTCAAGTATTTCTTAGGTTTTTCTTCTGTACCTACAATACATAGCCTATATGGGTTCCTTATCTGTGTGATGTCTCTATACAGTTTTATAAACATTTATTTCTCTCTGTACAGTGCAGAAGTCAATAGACACACCTCGACATATACACACACATTAATTTTTGTATGTGTCTGTGATTGTATATACATATGCAGTATTTTTATGTGTGTACATATCTACAATTATAGTGATGGTAAGTGAAAACCTGACTATCAAAACAGAATAAGCTCTGTCTTTTCCTTCTGATCACTTGGATGCACGGAGCTGTAGGTGTGATACTGGTAGCTTTGAAACTGAATGGTGATGGCACTACAGAAGGATTTTGGAGATGATATAGCCTATAGATATCATGCATGACAAATTGCAGTCATAAAGTTCTCCCAACATTCATTCTGCTTTGTGCTATACAGACAGCCCAGCCACTTGGGCTTACAGGCTAGAAGTTTGGTTTCCTTGTGGAGCTGAAATATGCTGTGTTGAATGTTTAAGTTCACAAGATGTTTGAATGTCAAACACCAGAAATACAACCTATTATTGAGGCTTTCTTCTCAATAAAAGGGCATGCATTACCATTGTATACTAGTCATTTGGTTGCCTTCCAATATTGCCATCTTTGAGTGGAAAGGGAATATATTTTGGGCGTTTGCAAAATACCTTCAACCACTGGAACTGTGATCTGGAAATTGCTGTGCTGTGTCGTCACACGGCTCACCCGCATCTCAGGCACACTCCAGCACCTTAAGAGAAAGTAACACCTGAGATAAACACAATCAGATAATTCCCACAAAATCCGAAGTAAAGGCAGGGAGCTCTTGGAGGAGGAGGGATTTAGGCAAACGGCACCTAGAGAAATTTTGTTCTCTCGTGATTATTGTCACTCTGTTGCTGAATCACGGGGTCTTTTTAAATTCTGTGACTTTAAAGTCATAATTCATAAGTTTTATGCATGAAAACACAATCATTTTGGGGAAATTTTATGTTCAGGACTCTTGTGTTGCATCTTTCATATGTTTTCTTCCTTCCATTTGTACTTATATCCTTACAGTGTGGAACCACAGTTCTGTTTCGTAAAAGTTTATCAAAGAAGTGTTTCTTTTGACTGGGCTCAGGTGTATTAGGAAGTGGATCGTGTCAGTGCTGTAATTCAGAGTTTTGTTTTCCAGTTAAGTGCTGCCCTGAGCAGAATTTCAATACAGAGCAGGAGGCAAACCCAGTGCCAACACATGCTGCTCCCCAGACAAGAAGATATTTAACTTCTTACAAAGAAGGACTCTTCTAGTGAAAATTTCTTGTCCTTCAGAAAACTTCTCAGTAACTCCCTCAGAGTTCTAGGTGTTTGGGGTTTTTTTCTCTTTTCATAGAATTAAATTTTTTTCAAAACAGTGTTTTCTTTGAACCCAAGTCGGCCTTCTCACCACCTGTGTGCTGGCTCTTCTGGCATGATGACAGTTTGTTAAATTTAGCATTAATTGACATGGAGAGAGTAGGGCAACTACTACTAGCTGGTAGCTAAACTACTCAGGTTGGATGCAGATGTTGGAACATAAGTCCCACTTTCAATACACAGTTAGTTAGTTATAGACAGCAAAAGAATGTTTCAGAGAAGTGATTTGCCAGTCAGAGCACTCATAGCTGAGTGTAAGAAGCTGAAGTTCAATCTCAAGGTCCAGATGGGTCAGAGCAGGGATGTAAACCTCTGGATTTGTGCCTCCATTATTGTGTGATCACAGGCTTCTACAGCTGCATGTTTAGTTTTAAAATTGCTTATGTTGGGGGTTAATCTGTCTTGTCTGTTATCTAAAACAGCCTATAAACAATGCCTAGTTAGTCAATATCCTATTACTGGGATAGGTAGATATGCTTTGTTTCTAATTAAACATTCATTGAACACTGTTGCTTACCCCCCCACAAAACGGCGAACTTTCAAAGTTCATAATTGCTTTCACTAATGCTGCTCCTTTTCTTTCTAAGACTTAACCTAAGACAGGAATTCACAACTAAAGAATGGCTGTGCAATGCCTAAAGCGATCTGCATCATGTATAGATTTTGGTTGTTAATGGCACTGTGTGTGGTCTGTATAGTTTTTCCTGCCCTTGTTTACCTTTTTTTTTTTTTTTCCCCCAAATAAATACAATTTAAAGAGAAGAGTTTATTAGCTCCTGCTGCTTACTGTGTGCTTTAAGACATAATCCTCTGTTTATGGCATTACAGTAATCTCTATAGGCATTAAGTAATTGATGTCACAAGCACAGGATTATAACCATGGCTCTGTAATTTACATAATAATACACCAAACTATGAAAAACCTGCATGGTGGTTTGTTACCAAAACAAACCCTTGAAAATGCTGAGTTAAATTGTGAAATGAGTAGATCCCAAACCCTTGCTGTGTAAGTACATATGCTTCATTTAAAACATGCACATAGCCACAGCCACCTTCTTCTAAGTGGAACTACAAAGAGGCTTGATTCCAACCTGGATGTGGGGTCAGACCATGGAGAAATGGGACTTATTCTCTTCCTTCATTTCTTGCAGGCCCAAAGTTTTTGGGGAAGAGCAGAACAAAGCACAGACAAGCTGTTGTCTACATCATCCATTCTTTTTCCTCAGTCTTTACTGGGGCGGAAATATCGGTGTTTTTGTATGTACTCCATATACTTACATACTCTACACAGGCTGCAGAGTGAGTAGAGCACTGGGTATCCATGCATTAATTTGTCTCAGCATTTCAGGCTTGGATTAACAAGGAGGATAGAAACCTGTTAAATCGGGAGTTCTGAGTCGAGTTTGCCATTTTGGTTCAGTAAAGGGATTGGATTTGCTTGCCATATTTTGCCTCGGGTTAAAAAGAGGCACAATTGCTGACTAATCAAGGATGTCCTTTTCCATGCACACCTGAGGATGCACTGTGTATGCATAATATACATCATCAAACCATACAGTTGCAGAGAAACTACCATTGTGTTCTTCACTGAGGTGTGTAAGGATGATTGTTGTTTTACAGGTGGAGAAGGACAGAAAACTAAGAGGCTTTCTGTTGTCATAACTCTCATTGGCAAAGTTAAGGATCGGTGAATTCCAAAGCAGTTCATTTCTCCTTTCTTTGCTTCCAGAGATAAGATAGTCTTAATAACTTTCTGTAGAGATGTAAATATCTGAAGTGAATGGATGGGCTTTTTTTTGGTTCCTGGTGGTTCAGTAAGAATCTGGATACTATCTTTGTGACTGCTCTATATGTAAATAAGGTAACCTATGAATAAAGCACCAGTAGATGTCACTCAAGAATATGTGGAACAGACTGTGAATTTGTGTGACCAATAAAACGGAGCATGCACATTGCAAATGGCCTCTGCTGTGCAGCTGCCCAGGTTGCTCAGCCTCCCGTGGCTGTTGCGTTGGGCAGTGATCTGATGCTTTTGGTAGTAAACTGCTCTCAAGGCTGCAGGGCGGTGACCTACTACTACTGCCATAGGTACTACCGAGCATTTGTATGTGTGTCCAAAGATATCTTGCATGGCTTTTCAATCTTTCCCTAACCTTCATTGTATTAATATTCTTTCTAAATGGCTTTTGAGCAAAACAGGACTGTAAGAACATTATGCACAAGTGGTGTATTCTTGAGATAAATAGCTAAAGTGGGGAGAAGGAGAGGTCTTAGCTACTTGTTTGGGAGTGTTTTTTGAAAGGTAAGAAAGTACCATCTATTCCTGGCACTTAGGTTTTGGGAAAGAAATACATAGGTGTCAGATACTAAGTAGAAGAATATGTGAACTAGAAGGATGAGTAAAGTAGCTTTATGGTTTGGTGCTGCCTTGCATCATTTGGACTTGGTTTTGATTCTAAACCAGAATTGAGTTACCAAATATTGCAACAGTCAAATGTCTGTGGAGGTAATTGTTAAAATGGTTCAAAATGCTCATTATAGCCCTTAGTGTGAGGGATAACATATCCCAAACTACTTTATAAGTGTTCTCCCACACCTATATTATCAATAATTGTTTCCACAGAGTAGGCTACAGCAAATGCAGTTTACTAACATCCCAGTCAAGTGTCAACGAGCTGACTGGTTCATTTTATCATTATACCGGGAAACCTTATCAGCTAATCACAATGGAAGTACAGAATGTGAGATCTTGCTTCATTATATGAACAAAAGTCTGTGATTTCAGGATGGAAAGAAAATATTATTGCTTGACATAACGTGATTTAAAAAAAAAAAATAATCATCAAATTATCCATTTTAACGGGATTTGAATTAGTAGCTTATTGGGGTCGTTACTTAAAATGAGAGTTTCTCTTTGGAGATGAGTCTTGCACTCTGAAGGGAAGGAAGGTACAATTAGAGAAACTTGCATTTGAGTAACTAGATCGACGTGCAATGCTCACTGAGTTATATTTAATATTTCTAACACCCTCCTTTATCTGAGCCTTCTTTAGAAAGTTTTTCCGGATGTTGATTAGCCCTGAATATTTCTTAAACTTTCCAACAACAAAAAACTCTAAGGTATACCACTCCTCGATCACAGAAACGTCCGTTGCATAGGAGCAGAACACACCAAGGTGCACAGCTTGTCACTCGCCAGGTAGCAGTGTGAGAGGATGGGATACAGCCTTTAACCTCTCCCTCTGCACCTCCTCCTTCCTCCCTCAACTCTACTGTAAATACCTTCAGTGCAAAACCAAGAGCCTTCTGGTGGTGCTTGTGGGCAGCCCTGTTTTGCCATCCACACCATGCCAAGTCGCATACTTGGGATCTCTGATCTTTTTCTGAACTTTTAGGGTTTTTCATGATATAATGTTAGAGGGTACATTTTAAAAGCATTGACATTACAGAGTGTTGCAATAATAAAGGCCATAGAAATGTGAAATTCACCCTTCAATACATACTCAGCTTTATTTTGCGAGAAGATGCACTGGTATCAATCATTCTTATGTCAATACAGTCAGTTTATAGAAGAGAAGTGCTAATTTAGAAGTCAAAAGGAAAAGGCACAATTAGTAACAACTTGTGGCAAAGCTTCCAAGAAAAAAAAAAAAAAAAAAAAAAAAAAAAAAAAATCACACAACTTGATTTCAATTTTAAACCCTCTGATTTGCCTGGTAGTTTGAAGGTGGTAGGGAGAGACACCTGTTCAAAGCACATTAAAATTAGATGGAAGAGATCAATAGCAGAGACCAGACTGGGTGAAATACGTTTAGGAAGAGCAAGTCTTCCTGTGGTCCCAGAGAGTCAATTCCAGCTTTGTGTGGGTGACTATGGCAGGTGATGTTAGTGAGATGGGCAGCCTGCCTTTGGGTTCATAGCTGCAGAAAGTGCTGCCCACGGAGTGAAGGCAGGCAGTGAAATGGCGCAAACCCAGCAAGGGCTTTCTAAAGCTGGAGTTGATCTCAGCTCTAGGTTTAGGAGTTTTCTATGGAGATTCAGAGAAAGGCAGGTAGGTACACATGCCCTTTGTGGTCTAGAGAAACCCCTGCCCCAGAATGCTGTCTCCTGGGACGTGAGTGCACAGGACTGCTGAAGGAGCTCCAGCACAGCAGCCTCCTGTGTGCGATGCCTGGGTGGCTGGCGGCCGCCTCCATCTCTGCTTACCAGCAATGCTGGATGTTGGGGGCTTGGAGATGGGGTGTGGGGACAGAAGGCAGGGGTAAGGATATCTTTTGGATCCTGGCTGGAGGAGGAGTGTAGGAGTAGGAAGATGACTTTATAATTGCTTTTTTTTATCACTCTTTCTGACTATATTGACTTTATACTTGACACAGCTTTGGCTGGCAAGTGAGGCCCAGATACATTCAGAATTAGATATGACTAGGCTCATTCTTACATGAGAAGAAAATCATCGGTTGCTACAGAAACAGCTCCATATCAGTCTCGTGGGGCATCTTTGCATCTGGCTTTTTTTCCTTCTCTTTTGCTAATCTGTAGATAAGAGTCACAGCAAGTGCAGCACATCCCACATCTATAAAAAAGGTTGGAGGAAGTCTGCAGAGAGCAAAGTGTGAAAGAACATCTCGTAGATAAGCTAAACTTAAATGAATGAGTTAATTTACACCCCCTACTTTTTTTTTTTTTTTTTTCCCCTAGTTTTGCAACTCTCACTGAGTTAATTGAGGTGAAAATTAAATGACACCAGTCAGCAAATATTTTAAAGACTGTCAACATCCAGGAAGAGAAAGGAGGTACCCAGAAAGGGATTTACTAAGAAAAATTTAGGAAATAATCTGCAGGGTGAGTTAGAATCTGTGTGGAGAAGATTGCATATTGCAATGGAATAATGTTCAGGAACTTTCAGGCAAATTGCTTAACTTGGTAAATTAAGGAATTAGTTAAAAATAAGTGTATATTATGGGTGAACAGGGACTCTTCTGCACACTTCAGACCAGCTCGCCAGCGAGGTTTTTCAACTGGTTTTCTGAAATGTAATGAATTCTTGGTGCTTAGTAGATTAATATTTATTGAGTGAATCAATGCTTAATTTATTAAAAAATTGCCTTCCTTGTATTTTAATATGATTTATTACTCATCAGTGCTTATTGCATTAATTAAAGATTGTGTTAATTTTGCGGAAGTGAACACAATCTGCTGCAGGTTTGCTGCAGAGCCCTAATGCACCGTAGGGACTGTGCCTCTGGGTAGTACCAGTGATAGAAAACTGCTCGAGGTGGGAAGCCAGCATGAATCACCAAAGGCCTCTTCCTGCCTTTAGGCTCTCAAATAGCCAGCCAAGTGAAAATGAGGATGCTGCCCCTTAAGGGTAGGACAGGATTATAGCAATAAAGATCCTGTGGCGATACAGGGAATCTTTCAGTTTGCCTCTTATAAATTATGGCTGATGCTGTAGAAATCATTTTAGTGTTTCTCATGGAATGCTTTTTTGTCAACGTAGGTGAAATCCAGCCTTAGCGATATGGGAAACACTCACCTCTCGCCCGAACAGGGATGATAGTCATTACATTTCCGTGCTTAGGTTGTAAGTAATTCTTGGGACAGTAGGTTGCCTGAAGATTGGGATAGTCCCAAGCATCTCTGCAGGGGCAGGTGTTTTGAGAAGTGGAAAATTACTAAACGGAGAACAAAAAAAGCCAGACATCTTGTGAGATGAATCTCTCAAGAAATCTGTCAAAACAGGGAGAGGGTGATCACGCTGGAGGGGGGCAACAGCTGCAATTTGCATCTTTCGGCACTGAAGGGAGAAGCAAATATATAAAGCCCCACAGTCATGAAACTTCTGATGCAATTATTTTATTAATCTTTGTGACACTTGTAATGCCTCTCTCTTTAAATTCAAATTCTGCTGCTTTTATAGCTACTCATAAGTGTGTCTGTACGTTTTTAAAAAAATTCCATCTAGTTACTAGACTGCTTGCATCCAGCTGAGCCCTGGAAACGTCAGAGAGCTAGCCCCTGAGATCCAAGAGCAGGCTTGAATTTCCAGAAAGCGATTGGACCCGTAATTAGCGCATTTTTGCGTGTTTAAACGCATCATTCTGGAATGCACATTGCTGTTTCCTCCTCTCCAGGGCTTGAGTGAGTGTGCACAAACTTCCCCTTGCCGAGTTAAATTAGAGAAACCTCTTCAAGGTCTGCTGAAGGTCAGAGCAGAGAAATTTTTTCTCTCAGTGCAGCGGGCAGACGGTAACCACTGTGCTCCAGCCCAGAGCGCTTGGGTGGAGCCAGCGCCAAGAACCCGGTGGCATTTCAAATCCCCTGCAGCAGTTAGGTGTTAGATGCAAAAGATCAGTGCTGCTCCACTTGAAGTCAGAGAAATAACTTGAGTTTAAAGTTCAACACATACCCAAAGATTCCTTGGATCTGGAGTCAATTTGTTTTTTCCAAGGCCAGCTTGAAAGCAATGTCCAGGCAGGAAAAAGTTATAAAATGAACATTTGACTTGTAATTTAATTTTATGTCTCATTTTGTTTAGTCTATTCTATATGCTTTTGTTTTCCTGTAGTATCAAGTTTAGCTATTTAGGTTGTTATTTAATGTTTATTTTTGCCCTAGTTAATAGACAACTCAGGATCAGGGGCCAGCTGGGCTACATGACTTTCTCTCTATTCCAAATCTCTACATTTTGCAACCTTCTTTGATGCAGGATATTTATATTCCACCTTTTTTCCCAGTAGAGAGGCTTTCACAGAGTATAGGCTTTGGATATATATTTTCTGCTCTGGCTGTTCATTAGATATACAGCATTTGGAATTCCAGTTGTGCTCAGAAATGTAAGCAAAGCTTTTGGCCCAGTGGGTGCTAAGCCCTGGCATTTCATAGCTTTGTACATATGAATCAGGATTAAGGCACAGGATCTATATAAAATTTAGCTCATTAGGAGATGTTTCGTCTTACAGCTCCCACTGGGGAGGCGGGTCATGTGCTTACACTATTGCCTACTTTGCTTTACTGCTCCCTGGAAAAGGAGTGTGGGGTGAGCAGACCCCAGCAGAGTAGGGAGAGCATTTCTGAATGGTTCTTGTGGAGATGACACAAGGCAGCAGCAGGGTCTTCTGCTCCCTTTTACCATTCTCCTGGCACACCTGGAAAAAGTGCTTGGCATAGTCTGGCCTTAGTGTTTTCTAATAAAGTAAATGTGATCAAGCACACTGCTAAGGTCACACTCCGAATGACTTGTCAGAGTAAAGAGAGGAAGGAGTACCTATGAAAACAGACAGGAATGAATTTTCTCACAACTATGATTTGTGTTGTACAAGAGCTAAGGTACTGAGGGCCAGAAAAGTTTCAGAAATTTATTTTTTTTTCAGGTTCACACCCCACTCAGCTTCCCAGCAGGCCACATTCACTGTTGGGTGTGTAGCTCAAGCATATTCAGTTGATGATCAACTGTGCCAGTGACACTTTACGTAGAGAAATGATGGGTTTGGAAAGGAGTTTCATCAGTCATAGTTTCCAAGGATGAGCATTCACAGTAAGGAATACCAAGTCCATGTTTCCTCCTCAAGGACTTTGAGCTGTCACCCAGGGAATACAGTGAATGCAGTGATGAGAATTAGATTAGAAAAAGATCAATAGGGCTGACAATAAATGGAAGTAACATAGACATTATTGGGCAAATTAGGAGAGAGAAATTAAACTGGACAGTATAATCTTCAATGCCAGCTAGACACACTAATGTTGGGCAAAGTTAGGGAGCAGACAGCGAGTTAGAAAGTGCTATGAAGAAGAGGGAGTAACAGTCTGTCTGTGAGATGGGGAAAGCCCTGCTGGTGATGGAAAGCTCTCAGCCCACAGAAAGGTGGAAAAGGATGATAATGGTCCAGGAGAACATGGATTTCAGTGACAGGCTACAGAGAGGCAGTGGTGGGGAAGTCACCCAAGACTGGGAACATGGAGTAAGCAACAGCCTTAGCTACATGTTACAGAAGAAAGGGAAGCCCAGATGCACCCCACAGCCACCAAGCCATTGGTGGGATAACTTGTTCCAGGAAAAAAATTTTCTTAACCTCGTGGCACAGGTTGGTTTGCCCTGTGAAGGTTTGATGCCCTTCCAGAAACCACTCACCTTTTTAAACTTGATTATTTGCTATAAAAACTCCTTATAATTTGCTATCTGTACAAATATCCAGTGATGATCAAGTCTGGCAAGCTTTTGGGGAGAGGGATATCTGGTGGCAATGAGATCCATGGGCTGACTGCACTCAGCATGAAAAGAAGCTTTCCTTTTATCAGTCTTGAGTTTGTCTAGATCCTCTTACATGTCTTTGAAAGGTTCACCCCAAGGCAATATAATTGTGTTTGATCACATAGAGGCTATGAGTCAGTGATTGATATGAATAAAGAACTTATAGTTTCTTGTCTTGGTTCCTTGTCTTCCCTGTGGAATCAGAAATCACTTTTATAAATATATCGGTCCATCTGTGCTTCTAGCTATCCATTTCAAGTATATGTTCCAAAAAAGAAATAGTAACACTTTATAAGTGCAAATAAAAACACATTAAAAGGACTGAGCAAGGGGGGGTTTTCTTCCTTATAAAATACATGTGGATCCCATCCAAAAGAGTTACGGTGAGCCATGTAACTTGTAATTAATTCTGCTATAAATGTCAGAACACTTACTTTGCAGGTCTAAACTGACCCACTAAAATTAGTCCCCTTTTAACAATTCCTTTTATAATTTGTTTTTCAGCAGAAACGGCAGCTTGACCTCCTGACAATAACCAGCCCTGGTAAGTGAGCTCTGCTGCATGGTTCTCTTCTCTTCTCTTCTCTTCTCTTCTCTTCTCTTTTCTTAAAGAGATGGTTGTCTAAATGTGTTTTTCCCCTGTCTCTGACATGCAAAATGAAAAACACTGTTCCCCAGAAAATCTTTCACGTAATAACAAGTGACAGCTATATTGTGCTTGGCAAAGCCCCGGGCAGTTATCCGTTCACAGAGCTGCCTCTTCAGACCTTTACTCTATGAATTTGAGTGCTGATATTTCTTTAAGCCTCCTGGGGTTACAGTTACTGGTATATCTGCAGGGCAGATGCCCTCGAATTCACAATGTGTGTTCAAGTATCACAGAATTGCAAGTTTGACTTTCCTTGGTGGCAAACGTGGAGACAGTGGCCCTCTGTGCGTGTGGTGGGAGACAGGAGGTCCAGGCTTAGGACTGGAGAACCCTGAAGCGAGTAAGAAAATGTTTAGGTAAAATTAAAATGCTTTAAGCAATCTGCTTCATAATGGCTTTTGTCATTTACCTATTGAGGAGGTAAACCAACATGTGTTGGGAAGGTGTTGGGCTTTTTGGCATACTGAGTTTTGAAGGTCTTGGTACAGTGATAGAAATGCTCATCGTTTTAATAGTGCTTCTCCTTGGTCTCAGCTCTTAAAGCTGGGTGACTTTTAATTTATTACTATTTTTCTGGCTCAGTTTCCTTCCATTAGCTGCTACAGAAGTCTGCTGCCCACCAGCTTCAGATGTACACCGTGCTTGAATAGTGCTATCTTTTAGTTAACTTTCTGAAATTTTCAAATGCATGAACATATTAAGCTTTCTGTTTGGCTTTAACTGGGACTAATGAGTTCTGACTTTAACTGGGAATAATGTGTTAGTGAAATGAACAGGTGTTATGGGAAGTGAACAAAATGTGACACACATTTGCCTGGATAACAATTTTGCATTAATAATTGTTCTGACATTCTAAATGTAGATATCATCTGTGACATGGTTTCTCCTTCACTAACCTTGTTAAAATAATAAGAATTAAAATAAGGAGGAGGATCACTTTGTTGGGACAGATGTTTGAGGCTATTGGCAATTGCATCACATTTTTGCATGTTCACTTTTCATGCAGTTTGCAATTATGTTAATGTATGCTCAGGGCACTTGCTGATAAAAGCAACAATACAGTGTGATACAGCCATTGTCACTATTCTGACTGTAACTTCAAGGACAAACATGGCACATTTTTCATTTTTTGTATCTTCAGCATTCCCTATTTCTAGAGGAAAAAAAAAAAAGATTTCTGAAGGTCTTAACTGTAATAAACACTCAGATCTTGGATAAGGGCACCAAGTCCACAGATACTTTTTTAATAAGAAAAAAAGAAGGTTGGGGACCAAAATAACATAATATGAGAGTTTTCTGTAAAATGAATTTATGATACCTTCCACATAATTTCAGATACAGTATTCACTGGAACAGTGAAAAGGTTGTCTAAATTGAGTTTGTGCAAAGACGTGATCACAGTAAAGAGCTATTGCTTCAGATCTCTCAGTTTAATACAGCAATCTACTAAATCAACACAGCAATTAGCTGGAAGGATCAAAATAGCTTTCAATAACTGCAGAGGTAGACATACTGCCCTAAA
>NW_020799109.1:8364825-8378297 GCF_003259725.1 Athene cunicularia
GGGGGGGGGGGGGGGAAAGCATTCTCTAACACAAATTTTTTTTTTGAAATGCAAGTTTTACCCTTTGATATTTAGCCAGAAATCTACAATAATTGGCTACATAGGGAAAAATCCTAATATTTTTGCCGTGATTATATAATTGAGTGCCTAAAGTTGTGCTTTCAGTAAAGGCATTTTTCAAAAGAAGCCTGATGCTGGTTCAGGCCAAACTTACCTAAGAACCGAAAGCTGAGATTTTTCAGAGCCTGAAAAAGTTAGGCACTTAATTCCTAGTAGGATTGGAAAATGTCAACCTGTGGATTAAAGGGTCTAGTCTGGGCCCTACAAATACAAAAATAAAATAAAAGAAATCATAGTCTTGAGGCTTTTGTCTCTCTTTGGAGACTGCAGCTTTAAAATATTTCATTCTTTTGAGTCCTAGCTCCAAGATCTGACATCAACAGTCTGTTTTTACAAAATCGTGATATCGTTTATAATGGCTGAGATCAGCCATAATCATTGTCATCCCTTAATTTACTGATTCAAATTAGGGACTGGGCTATTTAGTTGCAGCTGTAAATCCTTTGGGACTTGTTCCTGCTCTCCACCTTGCCGCAGGCAGGAAGCCTTTGTTTGTGGAGGAGGTCACTCAGCCTTATTTATAGTATGAAAGTCCTCCATGTCTCGCAAGCAGTTATCAGCCACGAAAGCCCTATTGCTTAATTGTAAGAATAGACAAAGGACTTCAAAACCAAAGGTGACCTCTGTGATTTGCACTTCTGTCATGGTGAATATCGTCTTTCTTCTGTGTGCGCGAGAAATTCTCGAACCAGTTTTTGTACATTTAGTCAAAAATCGCTTCGTGATCCCTTGCAGGTATTAGAACAGCTCTTCTCTACGTGCCATGAAAAAAAAACTTCCAAAAATTGATCAGCCAGTTAAGGAGATTAATTGCAAGGTAAAACAATGCCATTAATATCAGTTAAGGGGTGTTGAGAAACCCCTTAAATTTTTGGTGCCACAAGTGCCAAAACATTCAAAAGAGAGGTTGTGGGATCACCGAAACCTTAACGTTACCTCATGGCAGTCGCGCTGTTCCCCGTGGCTGTTGCACAGTTTCCCAGGAGTCACCGATGGGTAGGAAGCGGTGCCCGTTCCTCATGCCCTGCATCCACATCCTTCCCGCACTGTGCCGAGCCCATGCTGTGAGGGTGACCCGCGGCCACCTCTCGCCTTACTCCAGATGGCTGCAAACACCCAGCGATGTGCACGCAACTCTGCGTGCAGAACCTGATCGCACAGGTTCTTGATTTAAAAATACGTTTGTATGTTCAACTGAGCAGGTAGAGATCGTTAATCTGTAACCTGCACTGAGAGCACTCTGGGAAAAAATGGGGGGGAAAAAAAAAAAAAAAAAGAAGAAATGCAGAGGGTGAGAGCTGCAGCTCCAGCTACACATTTTTCATGCAGCATACAGAGCTGACCTGTTCCAGCGCCCCTAAGAAAACAGCTATGGAAAGCTCCACAATGCACCCCAAACTGAAGGAAGTCTTTGCTTTGCTGTGGGTCTCCAGAAACAGCCAGACACAAATGATGCATAAGCTGGGAGCGAGCCAGGCTCCCTCATGCTCAAATATATTCCTTTGAAGTAACTGACACCCATGTAAAATGTGGAGGGGAGTTCACTGCTCTGCCTTACTGCTGAGTAGCTGGAGGAATGTTAAGTTAAATTTATCAATGCTCTCACCACACTCCTTTCTTCTTGCCCCTTGACATGTGAGTTACAATTAGACTGTAATGTGCTGTACGGTTCAGGGTGCCGGAGTCAGAGCCGATGTGCGCAGTGGGGTGGGGGAAAGATGTTAAAAATTCATTAGTAGCTGGCAGGGACATGCTGGCAGGGAGTGGGACATAATGAGATTTAAGTTTTGGTAATTTAAATTTTCTTTAGTTTTACCTCTGAATTTGATCCAAAATATTTCCTTAACGCTTCTTCTAGTTGGCTTTGGGTTTTAGGACCTAATCTTCAGGTGGTTTAATTTGGCCTTGCTGCACAAAGGAGATGAGGATCTGCCCTTAATTTCTCTGTGATCATGTAGTAACACTTTGAACATGCACATACAATCACATCACATTTTGTGGTAACCACTCAATAGTTGCAAATAAGATATCCCTGTTTCCATAGCTTTTCCATGGAGACAAAGCTCTTTGCATCTCCTGTGTTTACGATAATAATAAAGCTTTCCAATTTCTCTCCTCAGTAAGGTAAGTTCATCTCCCACTGAAGTATTTTTTAATTATTGATACCATAAATGGAAGTGTGTTGGAAACTATTGGCTTTGAAAATAGCTAACGTGATATTATCCAAGAACCATCAGGAAAATTCTTTTGAAATTCTCTTTGATTCAGCTGTCCTCGGGGCTTTATCCTTCTCTACCAGTCTCTCTACTGCCAATTTAAAATAACATTCTCTTGAAATCAGTGCAATGTCAGGAGAAATTCATCAGCACTGTAGGTGCATGTTTCCCAGATGTATATAAACCTACTACATTTGGCAGCAGTAAATTGATTGCATTTAAAAAAACAGGGGTAGTTGAATATTCCATAGTGCCCAACTTGGCTACAGCATGAAATATAAAGTATTTTAGAGCTTCTTTCAGCTCTGTTTTAGGTGAAATAAAGTAAGACCTGTCTCCATAATTCCTGCCTTTTGATTTACACAGATTTTCCTCTGACCACATTAGAGGTTTATATGCAGGGGCAGAGTGAGATATTCCTAATCTGTGTGGAGCGGCATTGAGATTTGATGAGAAACGTTAATGACTTTGTGTGTGCTTCCCCCTAATATTCAAGCCCTTACACTTTTAAACAGGGAAAAAGGCTTGATTTTAAAAGTATTTATCAGACTGATCTATGTGGTGAAATATTCTCCCCCCTTTAATATCGTCAGTGCTGCATGCTCTAAAAATGTCTCCATTTCATTAATTTGTGATACACTGCTACCCTGAATTCTTTTAAGGTGGCTTTAGTTTCTGCCATACATATTTTACTGCTTTAAATTATAGATATAGGACTGTTGCCTAGTTAATTTCCTCTGGTTGGGAAAATATATTTCTACTCTCCTGGTATTGCATAAAGTGATATGTGGGATTTGCTATATTTTTTAGCTGATTAAGTTTTGCATTTCTACATATTACTGCTTATGAGACCTCAAGTAAAACTATGTAAAGGAAGGGGAAGTTTTATAGTATATTTGAAAGTTTCATTTAACTATAAATTCCACCACTAAGCCCCGCTACAAGACTTTTCCATTACCTTCCAGGATAGTCTGGCTATCTACTTCTTTCTAATTGAAGCATGAAAATAATATGAACTCGAAGTCATGAAGCTATAAGACAGGTATTAGTAAAAATGATACAGAGTAATAAAATGTGACAGAAAGTTGTTTGCTGCTAAAATTCGGGTACTATTTTTGCTAGTCCTTATTAATTAATAGTACATTGATTTTGGTCTAAGTATGTGTCAAGGGATAGCGTCTTGGGTTTTTGAACAGCCCAACATAATTACTGTTCATGTTTGTTAGTGAAGCTTCACATGCTATTTTATTTGAAAAGGTGATGGAGAAAAGAAATTACTTATCTTTCCAGTAATAATTGAGTCTTTTAATGCTCAGTGATGGATAGGAGTGAAACTATTTCCCATATCACTAAGACACTGGGTCTTAATCCACCCATTTGCCCAGAATAATGTAAAATAACTTGGGAGGACAACACTTCATTGCTCAGCAAGGCAGTAGACATGGTTTGTTTGAACCCACAGTACAAGAATTTCTCTACCATACGAATAAAATATGTATGCTAAAGTCTCAGCTCAGAGTGAAATTCCTGTGTTGTCAGTCTTAGCTGAACCCTAAAACTACAGGAAGAAGTTTATTCCAGTCTTGATGAAACTTCAGCAAGACGACGTACTAACAGAATGCAGAGAGAAAACGTGGACTTTTTCTTTTCGTGCCATTAAGTTGGTTTCAGCTGTCCTGAGGCTAATTAGGAAATATGACTGTATCCAATTCCTCATCTTTACTCTGTCTGAAGAGCTGTAAGAATTTCCATTTGCTGTGATAAGGAGAAGTAATATTGTTGCTTGTAATTACTTATTCACGCAGATCAGTACCTTCCTAATTCTTACTTACACCTCTCCATTTGCCAGAATAATGACGGCAGAGATGCTACATACTCCCCGAACGGTGTTGCTGTTCCCGTCTTTTCCCAGAGCAGACAGTCTTCACTCACAACATGGCCCAAGAGAATAAGTCCACCCTGATCTTTCTGCCTGTCCCCGATCCATCCCCATCTGTCTCCCCCAAGACCATCTATATCCATCTCAAATATCATAGTTTTGATATCTATTGAAATGACACTTTCTTGATCCAATAACGAAACTATTTTTTTTTCATTTAGTTGCAAAAATATTTACTTTTAGTAAGGCTGTTTCATCCCCACCTTTGCATTTTAAAGAAAGGACCTTTTTTTGGATACATGTAGAATAAGTGATATTTGCAAAGTCAAAATAGGACTGCAGAGAAGATATTCTAAAGGCTAATCCATTACTTTTGAAGAAAAATATCAAGCTTTTCCACAATGCCTTATTATTATTCTGGGTCACCATGATGTTTCCATGCACCTTGGCATGTCCCTTTAATTGGATCCTTACATAGGAAGGTCCGGCATAGTTGCATTGAAAGCTGACATTTCTAACTAACTGACCTTTTCAGGCCCAGTGATACTCCTATAATGATTATCCTCTAGCATTGTTTGGACACAATACCACATACTTCACAGCACATAAAGAATATGTTCTTTGAGAACTATTCAAAATGCCCAATCTCAAGTTAGCAAAATGAGAAAATTGGGTGCAAACATTCATCAGAGTGTTATTGTGCAGGTATCGATTTGAATGCCCTTTCATTTCTCTGGGAAAAAGTGTTGTATTATAGAGCTCTAAATTAACTTCTGTTCTGTTTTTTTTTTTTTCTTTTTCTTTTTTTTTCCCCAGTAAGTATAAAAAGGTCAAATTCATTCATAAGACTGAATAGATTTGCAGGATATAAGCAATAAGATAGCAATCAACCTTCAAATAACCTTTAAAGAGACAGTATCTTTTCTTATGAACAGTAATTGATCTGCTCATTAAGTCACTGCATACTCTTTGGGGCTCACCTAGGCAAAAATGTGTAAGACCTGTGACGAAAGGATGTCAGGTAGCGCAAAATAGGAATAAATCCTCGTGTGGAAATATAAATATTTTACAGGTTTTGAGGGGTGTAAAGTTGATGGAAGGATTGACATTGCGATGTGAATTCCTTGACTTGACGGTTATACTGCTGAGTGAAAAAGACATAGAAAAGACCTTGAAGTGTGAATTTGCTATTAGTGAGGATGACGATGATAGCATGTTCATACATGCCTGAAAGCTGAATGCATCTTCAACTTCCCTTCCGAATTCCGTGGCCTATGTGGGAGGGCGATCATTGCAGTTTGCCTCTGGTCAGTGTACGTATAGAGGGGTGGACGCGTAGGGGAACTTCTGCAAGGGAGCCTTCTATACGTTGAGTCTGCCTTGCCACCGTGTATTGCAGTCCCTCTTTTAAAAAAATCTGGGTTGTGGAGTAATGGCTTTCTTTGCACCATGAGCGCTTTTTGGATTTCTGTGGGGGTTAATCATCTCTGCAAACGCAAAAACAAAACCTGCGTTCAGCTTGTTGTGGTGCTGATTCCCCGACTGCAGCCTGCTGTAACCTTCACAGGGTCCTGGGCTGTGTCCCCGCAGCTCCTCTTGTGTAAGCGAGAGCAGTTAAAGGGCTGATGGAAATTTTTTCAAGGAAGCACTATTTAGCTAGAGATTCACTTAAAGAACTGGGATTGTCGATTTAAGATACCAATCAGAGGATTAGTGTTCTGTCCATGTCCATATTTCATTTCTGCATGTAAATCCACGCTATGTTTTTGGTATTATTTTTATGAATTGCACATGCACTGAGGACTATCTGTGCATAATTGATTACAATGAGTTGTCTTGGTTTTTATCTTTGATCAGGATTTTCAGAAGCAGCAAGTATCCCAGCTGACGAGGCTTTCTATGCTGTAAATGTTTGCACATAATGCTTTCTGTTTTACTTCACAATGTGCAGAATGAGCATCTGGCTCATTTAGAGAGAGTGAAAATGAGCAATTCTGTGCACAGGTGTATTGTGCTCCTTCTCTTTTTGCATAAGCTTGAGAAAAACATAAAATAATATATTTTCTTTTTTCCTTCTCCAAAAAAAACACCCCACTTTCTTGAGTATCAGATGTTTTTAGAAAGAATGGAAAGCTTGCTTTCTTTTTAATGAAATTTTAATTTGCAAGGGCATCTGTATGGAAACAGTCTCTTCACTTAGAAATATTCTTTTTTGTTTGTTTAATTATCTGCTGAGTGACCTGGACAAGACTTAGTGAAAATCAGCTTACTAAACATCTAGAAGACAGCAGAGGATTATATTGACACTACAAAATGGAGTACAGTGCAGAAATGCATGAGCTACCAGAGACCTGAATAGCAGAGCTGTGCTGCTTGCAGCAGACTCACCAGTGTGGGTCCAAATGCCGACAAGCCATGTTATCTGGGTGCTATGCCTGAGATAAATAAGCCCTGACTTTTTTTTTTTTTTTTTTTTTTAAACTGGCTTTAGGGTGTTGTCATTCCAGTGCTGCTGAATTGCACCTGGACCTGAACCTTTCCTTGTGACTTTTCTTTTTTTTTTTTTTTTTTTAACCTAGCCTGGCACATACAGCTAACTGCTTCATTTCTATTTCAGTAGCACCCATGTATCCCAGTTCAGAAGGATGTCATTGTGCCGGATGCACAGTGTGACACCAAGCTGCCTCTGAATAGCTGGTGACTTAAATAGACAAAGCAAGGGGCAGTGGGCAGGAAACCTGGAAAGAGAATGTCAAAAAAAAAAATTATTTTAATAGAACTGCATTTTATTTTTGATAAGCTATCCACTGCTGTCTTTATCACCTTCTAGACTCCTTGTACCTCTTTGCTACACCTTTCCTCCAATCTCTGATGTAACAGAAAATGGCAGAACAGTGATGATCATACAGCTACAACGGATGGGACTGAGGAAGAGGGGAGTTGGAACTGCACAAAGTACTTTTTCTTGGCTCATTTGTTTCTAAGAATTACCAGTGGGCTCATTTTTTTGGTATGCAGATTATTTTTTGTGAAAGCAGTCAACCAAGGTCACTGGGAAACCCACAAGAAAGGATAACCTAGAGCCTTTATTATTATTTTGAGCTTGTAACTTAAAGGCACAAAGGATTTTTTAGTAGAGATTTGAATGGGGAAGGTGTGATGGTTTTCTGAAATCAGACTGAAATGAAAGTGCAGGATAACCCATGGTGGAAAAGTGACTTGTCCATCACATAGCTCAGTGCTGTGTTGGAGGGAGTTATCTGAGACGCTGCTAAATGAGATAACGTGAGCACTGTTTGGCAGTAGTATCACTGCAGTGTCCTTAAAAAGCAGGTTAAAGGAAGGTGAAATACTGTTTTAACACCATGGTTTGCTTTTGACGTTGCAGCTAGCTGTGGTATCTGGACAAGACACTGCACTGGACCACGTAGATGCTGTGAGTGCCAGGGCAGAGTGCTGGCAGAGCAGAAGGCAGGGGAGGGGCAGGGGCACAAGGTGGTATGGGATAAGGTCTGCAGTGGGGCCTGAGGAGGGCAACGGAAACCACAAAGTTGTATTTTCTGGGCCAGATGAATCAAAATGAAAATAAGTGTGTCCAAAATATCTAGGAGACAGCAGGGGTTTTATTACTCATGATGTTTTTATTGTATTACCTGCCCTGTTACACAGCTGCATCCATTGTCCTTATTCTCTGGGGACTACTGGAAGGAAGGAAGGAAGAATTATCTGTAGAGACCCTGATTTTCTGCCCATCCTCCAAGGCAGCCTCCGAGCAGTGCTAAATTCTGCTGTGGTGCTGCTGTCCCCTGTGCTAAACCTGCCTGCTTGACGTTCCTCCCAGGGACTGTGAGAGTGTAGGGCCTGTGGCTGGATGTAAAAGGAATCCTCATCTGGTCACTCAGACCTGCTGCAAGTTTGCTTCGGGATCTGATCCAGAACACTTAGTTTGCCTCTTACCTAGAACAAACCCCTAATCGTTGTCAAAGATTTGACAAACCTGACACCGAAAACAACTTCATGTGCTGTGTTAGTGTGCGAACCTGAACCCCCTTGCTCCAGCGGATGGGCCTGAATTTTGTTACTCAAGCACTATAAAATAGCTTTTATATACTAAATAAAATTTCCTAAATGGTCTAGTTTGCGGACCTGGGGCAGCTGCTTTGGGCCCTGGGCTGGACCACTGCCAGCAGCATGGCAAAGCAAGACGTTCCCATCTCTGCCCCCCTCACCCAGGCACGAGTGGTCACTCCTGCCATAGCGTTGGCTTCCACACCGGCCACGTGGGCACTTGTGGCATCTCAACAAATGCCTCTCAAAGCAGAAGCCGTGGTGTCATGTGCGTTTGTACCTAGCACAAATAGAGACGCTATATAATAGTGCTGCTACTAATAAATATAAACCGTATAGATGTCAGGTTGCCCTGAGAATGTATTCTCCCCACAAACCAGGCAGCTCTACTGCGGTGTTCAGGAATTAACTGCAGGAGTATTACTCTCTTAAGGCTTTGTGTTATAGTTCTGTTTTCTTCACCTCTAACCCCACAATGGATTATGACCATACTTTCTCTTATAACTAAATGCTCTTCTGTCCTTTGACAAAACAGATTTGTGTCTTTTCATAGCTTTCTGTAGAGGGCTAATAATACATGGGAAAGCTTTACTGCCCACAGGAGGCTTTGCCTGGCTGTAATAATAAGAAATGCTGTTGAAAAGTCATGATCAATGTTAATTCAGTTATTTTTCATTTTCTTTTTTATAATGAAATCTTCTACTTTGTGCATTTTATCCAGTGCTACCCCATGAATTGCTCATTGGAGAGAGGGGTCATTGGTTATAAAAATGAATTCTTGTTGTTTGTCCTCATACAAAAATAACTGCAATATTTTGAAATGATGAATTTAAGGGAGGAAAAAAAAAAGTGGAATCTTGGATGTACAAAAGATGTAAATATTGTTTTCCAGGTTTTATGGTTCCCAGATGCCTCCTCTAATTGCATAGCTAACCCTGAGTTTATTAAGTTATTTTCCAGAGTCAAACTCATTTGTAAACATGTCAGAATAAAAACTAAATTTAAAAAACCAAAACCTTTGGATTAGAATTCTGGAGTGATAAACAAACTAATTTAGAATGTATTTGCATGTAATTTACATGTGCCAAAATAGGATTGCATGTGGTTTGTAAATACAGGTCTTGAATCTATTTAACATTACAGAATAGCACAGAAGAAATTAATTGTAGTTTTAAAAAAAAGAGGTTAAAATAATAAAAATATGACTTAAAATGGTCCATGTTTGAATGTGATTCAATGTGCTGAAACTGGTGAGGAGAGATAAGCACGCACAGAAAGCTGTAAATTCTAGCAGCAACATCTGTAGTAGTTAGAATACTATGTTTTATAGCAATCCCTTTCCTCCCCCATGGACATTACTATGGCATGCAGTATATTTATTATTCACTTTCTGCAAGAGATGTTTTCCTAGCACAGCCTTAAAAATAAGGACTGTTTCTTTTAACGTTCAGACTTGTTCAAAGATAATGCTGCCAGCTTCCATTTGAAGTATCTTGGTCAGTTTGGCCTGTACACTTTGGCACAAGATAACAATTTATAATTATCCTGCTTTCTACAGTGGTACCAAAGGATCAATCAGCAGGCAAATCCTCCACTTTCCTAGGTACAGTCTCCATGTGGAGAAGATCTGTTAGTCACCGGTGCCTGCAAATCTTCCAACCTGAGCAGATAAGGCAACTTTAGAGAGGGAGGAGAAGGTCAGGCAAGCTCGTGAGCAATGCTGGTGATGGCACTTGCAGAGTGATGCTGAAGGGAGAGGCTTGGAGCAATGACCACATGGAGCTGGCGGAGTCTTGTGAGGAGTGTCGCAGATGCTCAGGGTTCAAGAAGATTCATGTACTGGTTATTTCTGTTGTTGCACCTGCCAGAAGGAGGCTCTGACTGACATTTTTTTCCACCCAAAATACTATATGTCAGGAGGCAGGATGGAGGATACCATCTAGGCCTGCTGCTTCCGAGATATGCAGGACAGAGAGAAACATCGTCTGTGGAGATCTGAGGTAGAAGGAGTGACAGCACGCATGATAGATAGCAGGACTTGCTCTGGCTACTTTGGCTTCTGCTTCTGCTGTCAATGCTGAAATGCATTCTGGGATTAAAGCAGCCATGGTTTTGAGGGGAGAGGAAATTCTCTTTGGATAGCTTTCTATTCGAAGATAGAATTGAGTGAATCCAAATGTAAGGACTGAACTTAGTAGTACTGAAATCGTTTGCTGGAGTTATGTGGGAAAGGATGCTTTATTTACTTTAAAAAAAAAAAAAAAAAAAAAAATGTTTTCAGGTTTGTGTTGAAATACCAATATCCTTTTCTATAGTCATAGCCTAGCAGCCCAGAGTTTAAAAATGGCAGCAAAGTGGTCCTGCAATACTTGATGTAACAGGGTCTGTGGAGCCCATTGGTGTTGAATCTCACTTGTTTACAGACTTTGCTGAGAATATGTAGAGAGGTAAGGATTTCCCCTCTGTATCCTGGTGATTTTTTCCTACATTTGGCTTCATCTCATACATTTTCTTTCTTTATAGACAAGGGAGGAGAAAAAAAATAGGAACAGAGGGGTAAAATCAAACTTATTTGGGTAGGAGACAGAGTTTTATGAATTTGCTACTCAGCGTTTTTCTTGAGTACCGTGGAAGAATATTTATTATCAAGGAGGACCAGATGTCAGGAACCTTTCCATGATTTTTTCAGCTCATAATACTTGTATTTCTATGTGTAGATAAATGTTCTAAATATTTTCTTGTACTTATCATTTCATCTCTGGAAGAAATTAATTCTAGCTTTAAAAAAAGGTTTTATTTCCCATTTGGCTATGAGCCATTTTCTATATCTGCTTTAAATGTTAATTATTAATTAGGGTATAATCTATTTAAGTCTCTTTAGCTGTCCATCTCTTCCAAAGGAGGCAGCTGGATGAAACAAGAAAGATGCATCATTATATAGATGATAAATTAGCCTCTTATCCCAGAAGACGACAGTTTTTCAACACCAAGGTTGAGATATACCAGGGCCTGGAGTGGAGGAGCCTCCTGGCTTCTCTCCACCTGGTGTTTGATACATAGCGTGAGTCTACTAAGATGGCTTTAAATTACTGGTAGTAGTGGAGCATCATTCCCATGACTTCCATTCTACCAGAGTTATTGTTGCTGGTGAATGGCCTTAGTGGCAAGACTTGAAAGTGAGGAGTTAGAAGAACAATAGGAGGTGATATTTTTTTAAAAAAAATGAAATCCAACAAGTAATAAAAAGCTTTTGCACATATCCCAAGTGAAGCAAATCCTTTATATGAAGATCAGTGAAGCTGCAGCTCTAGTATGTCTTGCAAAATCTGCTGACTGAATTTGTTATTTGGGGGATGGGGAGTAGTATGTATCTCTATACAAATGAATGGCTTCTTGAAGAAAATATGTCATAGCTACCTTTATCAAACAAGTCCTGAAGTTGAAATGTGAGGCTGACAATTAGCACCAATGCCCAGCTGTGAAAACACAAGTTTCTCTCATTTATTTTAATTATATTTTTGTTCAAATATTTACATAATTTATCTCTTATTTATGTCAAACTTTATTATCGTTTTCAACAGCAAAGGAGACACTTTGGATTACAATTGTGTATATTTGTGTATTTAGCTCTTTATTTGCCAAGTTAAATGCAAAAAAGAGCCCTTGTTTATATGAACAGTATCAATATGGACTTATCTATACGAACAGTTGAAAAGCTGGGCATTAGATTGTGCAGCTCATCAGTCTAGCTTCAAACCTTACCCAGCAAACAGCTGAATGACTTTGGAAATCTGCAGTGTGTTCCTGAAACTTTAAATGATACCATTGTGTTGCCTGATGCAGCTTAGTGGTTCACAGATCAGTGGCTGGTGAAGCTGGAACATTTTCTCCTGTATTTTATCTGTATCCATTGTTCACAGATGATCAGCTCCAGAAGGAAACTCTGCTTCCATGCTGATATTCCCTTCAGAAAGTTCCTGCACTGGAGCACAGACACCCAGCCCAGTTCAGATACACATGCAAATGCTGTAGAGTTACATTACAAATATGTTTGTCATACTGATAACAATATGGCCTGATTTCTTTTATTGTAACTCAAACTGTCCTGTGCTGTTGTGACATTGCTCAGAAACTTGGAGAAGACAGACACAATTGAACTTTTGTTCTCTCTAGGACTTGGGCAGGCAGCTCAGGCAGATGGTCCGTTTGGGATCCAGAGCCAGAATACTTGCACGTTCATGATTTCCTTGAAATGTAGCTGGCAACAGTGATGTTCATCTGTGATGGATCTACCTTGGATGATGAAATCCAGAAAGCAAGTCACTGCTCCCAGGATTATATTTCATTATATAGAAACTAAAAGCTCCTTAAGATAAAGGGATGCACTGCCCCAAATCTCTACGTAATAGTATGACCTAGCTTTTACCTCTCACAAGTGACATCTTAGATTCATTGCAAATGTCTGCTCAGAGGACAAAAGCAGTCAAAAATGCAAACAGCATATTCAAGAATATCAAGAAAACTAAAGAACAAATTAGATGTAACAATACACTGCTCTCAAAATAGGGTAGAGCTAGCAGAAGTACTGTGGAAGACAATGAGGATGATCAGCAAAATGGCTTCTGTCTGAAAAGAAATCAAGTAGGAATGTGATTTTTCAGTAGGATCTGCCACTAGTGTAAATGGAGCTTGAACTGAATTTCTAAAGTTCATGGGTTTTTTTTCATAGTTAAAAAACGCTGAAGCCACTGCTGTATAACTATATTTTGAACCACATGATGATGGATAAATACAGCAATAAATACAAGTTACTACTGGTCCAGGGATCATAACAAGTTTATATTCATTAAGGGTGAGGAGAAGGTGATTGCAACCTGTACTATGGTTTGCTTGAGAAAGACTAAACTCCCACAGCTGTAGAAATTTCTTAGCAAATATTTGAACAGAAAATGTGCTTTTTTTCTTCTTTTTTTTTTTTCTTTAAAGAAAATGTATTAATTGTATATCTCTAAAGCCACATCCCTTGACATGAAAGAAAACAACTTTGACTAAAAATCCGTTCTGGTTCAGTGATAGAGTGAAGAGAGCATTAAAAAGTAAAACTCAAATATTTAGCCCTAATGGGAACATAAATAGTTATCAAGTAAAAACAGAAGAAGGAGAAATAAGAAGGGGGGAGGGGGGGGGGG
>NW_020799109.1:8378347-8427286 GCF_003259725.1 Athene cunicularia
GGGGGGGGGGGGGGGGGGGGGGGGGGGGGGGGGGGGGGGGAGAAAGGATAACCAAAGACATGAAGGAAAAATCCATGTGGCAAAGCTAAAAGTTCTAGTTTTAGTATATTTGCTAGGATCTCTTTTGTTCTAAATAGACTAAAACTCTACAGGTTTTAGTTCATAGTGATGGTGCAAGAAAGGCAGATATGCTCGGTAAGAGTTTCTTTTGGTTTCTGTCACCTTGGGATGAAATGCTTTCAAGTCCAGTAATAACTGAAAAGGATGTTTTTCTAGTCTGTTAGGGATAAACACTCTGAAATCATCAGGCTGAGACAGACATTTCTTGTACAGGAGTCCTAGAGGAGCTGAGGTCACATCAGACTCAATGCTATTATAAATGAATTGGAACATTGGGGGAGTGCCATTATAGTGTGCAAATACTCAAGAAGGAGGATTGTGTGACTCAGGTTAGCACAGACTGGTATTTTGACAACAACCCCCGGGAAACTAATTAAAAGAGTTGATAGAGGTTTAGTTACCAAAAGTTAAACACTAATGAAAGGCAGACAGCATTTTGTGAGAAAGAGGATTTGTCAAACAATTCATCTCAGCATTTGAGTATGTTACAAATTTAGTTGATAAAGTGAGCTGCATAATCTTTTTCAGGTGTTTGATTTACAACTTTTAAAATTTAAAAATATAGAACGTATTAAATAGGTTAAAGATCAGTCAAGTGACACATCTCACAAATCAATCATCGTGGGGGAATCTCACTTGAATAGGGCTCTTTTTAATGGGTTTCTTTTCACGGTAGTGGGCCCAATGCTATTTCTAATGATGATTTGTCGGTGTGATTAAAACATCACTGTTGAGTGGCAAAGAAGGATGTAGAGAACTTAGTCATACAGTGAAACCTTGATGTCTTGAAGGGCTGGATCCGTTCACACAATATGCATTTCCATATAGCAAAAAAACAGATTTCTGCTTCTTAAAGCCAGGAATGCAGCTGAAGCCTGCTTAATGGAGCAGTATTGACTGGAAGAATTTGGGATGGTGTTTGTCAAGTAATTAAACTGGATGTAGCCTGGAAAGGTATATACCCAAAACAATTTTTTTTTCCCCTTGAATATACAGAATATATACAGAGAAGTACAATGGATCAGAACATCAAAATATATCTCAAAATATTATATACCTCAACATGTGCTATTCTGGTATCCAATTACAAAAAAAAGACATTGAAGTATCAGGGAGTTCAGAAAGCATTTTAAAATATAAGACTTTAAACTCTGTTTAGCTTATCAAAAGTAAGACAGGGAGTTGATGTGATGAGCTTTTGAAGGTAGGCTCTGAGCCTACTGATAGCATGTGTGTATTTATTTTTTAATACAGACAAGTGATCCAAATTACTTTTTTATTCCTATGTGATTTACCTTTTGTGTAGCAGCCTTTTGTGCATTTATGTGTTCATGTCTGCATAAATGAGAGCGCTACACTCAAAGGCTTTAATGGACGTTAAGTCCCTGTGTACATATAAAATAAAAGGGCAGTTTACAGGAACGTATTTACAGCAAGAACTGTCAAAAGATATTTTGGGTATCTCTCATAATCAGGATTGGAATCCCATGGCAACAGGCAAAGGTCTTTTGTTCAGCATGGTATGGATTTAAAGCATAGTATTTACAGTAATATTAACTACCCTGGCTAGTGCATGAGCTGGACTGGTGTTCTTCGAGGCTGGCTGAAATGGTATGAACTTGCTTACTATAGAGGGATGAAATCATTGCTTGCCTGAGTTTAGATTCAAGTAGGTAAATAATTTGCAGCTTTGTTTTGCTTTGAATCTATCTATATTTGATGCTCAGACATTGTCGAAATAGGCAGGGTATCAGAGAGATTTCTGGGAAGATCTACCCTTTAGTGAAGGGAGATAAACATATCCCAGTGTTACAAGGGTGTGATCAAAGTGAGGAGTTGTGCTAGTAGAGAGCAATATAGTTAGAAAAGCTACCAAGGAGAAGTGATAACAGAGTTTAAGAGAACATGTGAAGTTTTACTGTAGTTTCTATACAAGAGCGGAGCTCAGAAGTAAGCTCTCAATATTCCGTATTTTTTTCCTGACTTCTAGGTGACCAATTACACCACGTAAACTAGTAAAAGTATTTCATGCTGTGTTAAGCAAAGAAGACATGAACAAGAGCAACATGGGAGTAAAGCATAATAATTTGTCTGCTGAAGTACTGTGAAGTTAATAGCACTGTATAGACAAATGAGAAGATGCATAGAAAACCAGAAATGGCTAACATTGAGCAGTCTATCAAAAATTACATTTCTGTTGTACTACTTTCCTCTTCCACTTTGAATGAGGTGTCCAAGGCAATGAACTACAGCTGGAAGTCTTTGGGCTACATTGCAATGTCCCAGAAAATAAAAAGCTGTTGGAAGCATGCAGAATAAGGAGCGAGCAGAGCAGGTGTGCTTCTGAAACAAAACCATTTTAACTCTTACTTCAGACATAGAACTCTGACAGAATCTCACAAAAGTTAAAGATCAAACTAGAAGTGGACACCTCACATCGCTAAACTAATAACATGGAAGAAAAATAGCCTTGCGTGAAGTTGAACGTTACTTTGCTGCTTTACAGAACCTTTTTATTTGGGTTGTTGGAAGTCTGTGTTTCCCCTTAACAAGGCAAAAGAATTTAATGGCTTTATATTGTTTGGAGTTGAGTGAGTGCCTGCAGGCTTGCTTGATGAGCAAAGTGACATCCTGAGGAAACATACAGCAAATTGCAAACAAAATCCTTATTAGTAGTGGCAGTTACCTCCTGGAGTAGGATTGATTTGGAATCCCTGTAAGGATAGTGCTCTCCTTGTTCAGCCAACTTGACAAATAAGAGCATTTCTTAGGAGTTCATATTCAAGTTGTCTTGGTGGTAATAGAATTTAACTTTCAGATTCAAAACAATTAAAGCAAGGTACTGAATGTCACTGTGACTGAGAGATTCACTTTAAAAGTTACACATACACCCCTTTTCTATCGCAAATGCAATCAAAAAAGCTGCTGCTTCTGCTCATCCTTAGAGTGGTTATGAAGAGCAACCAGGATTCAAAGATTTGGGATACCCCCAAAGAACAACATCATTAACCGTGGGGATCCATGTTTTGTCTTAGCTCAGAAACCCAGAAGATTATTTTGATCCACCCTCAATGTGCCAGGGAGGACATAGAGATAGTCTGGACTATTTGACAAGAGCAGTGTGAAGCCGCAGACGTGTTATTTTGGAAACTTTTTTCCTATAAGAAATAGTGATTTTTTTTGGTATGTAAGCAGTGTAATAACAGCCTTGACAGGAATCAAAACAATCTGCGGTATTTGTTTTGTTCCCCATCAGCCACTACTTATGTCACTGCAACAAGAAGTGAAAAGTACCAAAATGTTTGTTCCTCTTTGCCCCATACAACTGAAATATCTGAAAACATTTACTTTGAGCATGCAAAGAGGCTCTGGAGTGGAGACAATTGACAGAAATACTTGGATCTAATCCCAATTTGTGTTGCTCAAACTCTGTTTAGATTAAGAAATTGTATAGACTGACAGAAGTGGATTTTTGGAGCAGAACAGTTGGCACTGAAGACATCCTACCTTATTCTATACATTTCTGAGGTTTTTACGTTGGAGCAGCTCTAACCTGCTCCTGTGACTTGAATCCCTGTAGGTGGTTGGAGCACATCTAATTTAATTTAATCTGAGGGGAATCCATTTTGTGTGCTCCAGGATTGATCTGTGATGTGAATCAAAGTGTGAGAAGTGTAGGTAATCGGGAGGCTGGCACCAAAACTTTAAATGCTTAGGATGTCATATGGAGGAAGTAAATGTCTCCTTAGGTTACTAGTGTCAAACATGTTTCTCCCAAATTCCTTTTTAACTCAGGCCACCACCAAAATGCTCTTAAATTTATTTGGGTTTAGTATTGTTTAATTTAGTGTGAGAAAAATCACTGGTAACAAAGTAAAATAACAGCTGTTATTGTAATGCATCATGTGGAAAGGCAAGCATCTAAATATTTGCTATTTCATGTATCGAACAATATTTAGTAGTTGTTATCTCTATTGCTGGAAGGTTGGACTTCTGCACTTGATAAACAAAATTGTGTTGATCTTCACATATGAAACCATTCAGAAAGGCTATTAATATACATTAATTAAATATGTGCTCACATCCTGACTTTTTTTACCTTAAAGTATATTTTACCATTTTAAAAGGGCCATTAATAACCAGCAAGGACCAATGATACCAGAATTACAAGCTCACTAGCCTTCTAAGAATTCACATATTGCTACCCTGCAATTTGGCTGCAAGCCTTGAAACTTGCATGCAATATTTAAGGCTTCAGCCTGCCATGAGATCTGTTAGGCATATAAGTAGCTATTCTGCAGTATCTGCTTACATTGCATCTCATGTATGGTAATAGCCTGTTGTGGGTGGATTCTTGAGCACCTAGAAACAGTCTGCCCTCTTAAAACTGGATAAATAAGATTATTTTTTCAGTTTTCTGATTTGAATTAATAATGCACTTGTATATGCTGTATTTTCTATACCCTAGGAGGACGGTCATGAAGCATTGTCATGTTTCATGCATTCGAGGCTTGATACACAGGGTGTCCCGGCACACTATAGCACTCCATTGTCAAATACGTTTTCCTTCTCAGGAAACAACTGACATCAATTGGTGCTGGAAATGAAGCGGTAAGGTAGCTGGTCCCCAGTCTGTTCCTCTATTGATAATGCTTTGTTTTTAAGGAACTCTCAGTAATCAATTGATCTCACTTCAGGAAGGATTTAAGTATCATTGATACTATCTTTTATGGATTTTTTAGTTTCTTCTGTGAGAATTATTTTTAGAGGTTTCCCTTTTATGAAGCACTTTTTTCTCTTCTCCCCTTGAACTTCTATGAGTTCTTACTGAAGAGCATGAAGCTCTTTTTTAATTTGCCTACAGTGGGGGAAACAGTCAAAAATTTGATCAGGGAGTGAGTGGATTGAATACAACGAAAAGGTTGTTGGTTTTTGGTTGGTTTTGTTTTGGGGTTTTTTTTTATGCTTAGTTATTCATCTGTTTAGTTTTGATTCCTTAGATAGTCTGTAAGAAGATAATCTATTTGAGAGAAGACTGAAGGAAAGCCAAATGAGAGACTGATTTACCCCAGAAATACTACTCTGTTTAGCAGATTTGTTTGCAAGTCTTCTCACTTGGTAGCAGTCATTTCTTAGTTAGTATAAACATGGTCCACCTTCCAGGGTTACTCTTTGTTTGTATAAGGGCTCCAGTCTTTTACACACTAGATATCAGCTTAAAGAGTGTGAAGACCCTTTTCAATGACACACCGAAGTCATTACCTTCTGAAAAAGCTGGTACATTAAAAACGTCTGAGAACATTTCTTCAGTTTCATCACAGCATTGGTCTTTTCTTCTCAGTGGCAGACTTGAAAAATTTGACAGGGTAACCTAACACTTCCAGAACGGTGTTAGAAGAAAGATGCTCCTGTGCATAAGAAGTAGAAATAACATTACATAAACCGTACTTCTGTAATCCTTTTGGGGTCTGGGTTATTTTCTGAATTTTAATGGAGAGTATACCGAATGCTGACAAACAATTATTGATAGCTTTGTAATGTCTTTTCTAGGCTGTATTTGTAAATTGTGCCTTCTATTTCTTCTCCGATTTGTGAATGAATTTGCAGAAAGCCAGGTAGACCAGAAATGTCCAGCAGTGGAGTTTGGTGTTTTCATGGCCAGAACAGTCACAACAAGGCACTGGCAGGCCAAGCTGTGTCCCGGTGTGCCTCAATGCCTTCCCTGAAGGAGAAAAGCTAGAGGAGGAAGAGGACAATCCAGTCCTTATGCCCATTCAGCCCCTGGCCTTTTCCCCCAAGGCTGTCAGCAAGGGTGTTAATTAGTGTCAATTGTGACAGTCAGGAGTGGGATTGGTGCCACAAATGCATTTGCTAAACTAGTCTGCCAGCAAACAGTCCACAGATGGACATGATTTTCATTCACCACCAACTTGGGCTGTGATGTAATGGCAGACCTGAAGGTAGAAGTTGTCTAATATATTGCTATTCCCTGTGGACTCTGCACTCCTCCCGTATTTCTTTGTTTTAGAAGAAATACTGGAAGGCTGCAGTTCAAATGTTTCATTTTCCAATTTTAGTTCTTTCCCTCCCTTTTGTAGACCACTCTGTAAGTACTTCGATATTGATGAGGATATTTTCTCAAAGGTGTCTGAGGCTTCTGATTTTCAGGGATCAAAGGAAGAAGTAATCTGGATTTTTGCAAAAGGATACATGACAACGTTGGTGTCGTATCTTCAGTGAAGTGCAGAGTTAATGTGCTTCATCTTCTCCAGAGGCTATTCTAATACTAATGTGCTTTTACGCCTTAAAAAAGTCCATGACCTAAATACAAATAGGGAATACAGTATGATTTTACTATTTAGTTGTTTAGAGATGCAAGGTTTTCTGGCTTACCCTGGATGTTCATGTTTAGCTTCACTATTGCCCAATTTTTTCTTTTTACTGTTTTCTGCAATCTCTGGTATTATCATTTCAATCCATTGATTCTTTGGCTCTGGGATCACCAGATACCAAGGTCTCATTTGTACTCCTCTCCACCTGTTTGAATGGCAATCAGAGACCCCAGCTGCCAAGCTCTGCAATATTTTGCTCAGTTGAGGATTTTGGTTGGCACCAATGCAGATTTCATTTAGTTATGCTGGCAGCTTTCACACTACCACTGGGTTTGCTATAGGTGCAGCCCCAAGTGTTTTGGTCACTCATTCTTTTTACATAGACTAAAAACATGTAAAAAATGTGCCCAGGCAAGTTGTTCCTTCATCCAAATTTGCTTTATTAAAAAGGCATTCCATTTTCAAGGTGGAGGCATGCAATTGCGCTCTTCACTTGGCATCACGTTCTCGTGCTGGCGGAGATGTTTGTGCTGCCCTTGGCATTCCTCCTCTATGTTTTTCTCTATCACTCTTGGGGTGGCTTTGGCAGCTGCACTGGCCAGATGCAAAGCTCTTGCCTCTTTTCCAGCAGAGGCATGTGAGGTCTGTGTAAAAAGCTTTCTGGCAGAGACTCTGCATTTTGCTTGGCTCTGCTTTGCTTCCCCAAGATTTGCTCTTCATCCTATAGATGTACTGTCTTCTGACCCACAAACAAGCGTGAGGAATTCAGTTGTGCAGGGTGGGTGTTTGGAGGGAAAGCAGCTTACCTAACACACACAGAAAGCCCTATTAGTGCCTGTGTCCGCTCCATTTCTGATGTATAAACAGTTACTTTGACATTTAATGAATTTGTCATCTTATATCTTGGAAGCACAGCAATACCATGCACCCCTTTAGAATAAACAGTTCTGTTAGCAGAAAGATTAATAATGCCTGCTTGCAAGTACGGATTTTCTGATCTTTAATAAGTAGTGAGCTCATACTACAAATTTTCCCCTGATGAAGACATTTTAATAGTCTCTCTCTCCCTGAATGGTTTGCCTGTTTTCATGAAAAATGAAGGAACTTCTTATTTTGCAGGCTACTATCCTTTGTCTAACAGCTTGAAATTATTCAACAGGTTCAAGAGTTACTGTAAACATGCATACTTAAGGCAAAAAAAATGGAGATACACTTTTCCTTCATGTGTCAAAATAGCCAAGACAAATTCAAGTAGGAATGTTATTACTGACCTCTGCCAAGCTAACATCGTCCTGGAGTGTTTGTACTGGCAACAAGCAATGTCCTGCAATAATTTCTCTCCAATGTTAATTATCGTTAAGTGTTCCTTTTGTTACAAAATAATAAAGATCCACCTTTGAAAGATTTTGACCAAGTTAGTGAATTTGGTAGACTAACACTTCAGGATGTTTTAGTTAAATAACCAGGACAAATTCTGCCTTCAGCCACCGTACCTGTATGAAAGAACAGTGAAATTTTATGCTCCCAGCAGAATTCAGGACTTAAAACATTCATAAATAGAGCCACACAGTAGTGACAAAGGAGATACAACTGGCCAGCAGGTCCCCTAGCCTTGCATGGGGAGAGCATTTGGAAAAGTGGGGAATATTCTGCGACACTGATGCTTATGTCTCTTTTGAGCACAAGAAAGACTTGGCTGTTCTCTGCAGTCTGTAAAAATTGCTCGCTGTTTTGACACTTGGGATTTGGGTTGTTGGAAAACTTTTCAAGTTAAAGTTGGTTATTCCCAAATGCTAAAGGTGGTAGTATTAGCAGTATACTTTGTAACTTGTCACTTTATAATCCCAGTCTTTATGTAGGAATCAGGGTTTTTTCATCTCTTATGATTAACAGGCAGAGATACATGGCTCATGTGATGTGATTCAGTGTCAGACTCAGGAATAGGCTGTGGGAGTCACGGCCTCTGCCCTGGGACTGTACCCAATAAACTGTGACACAGAAGTACGTTTCTGCTCTTTCCAGTTCCATTTTTCTAAATATTTTCCTTCACCTTACCCGCTGTGTTTTTATAGTTGCAGAGATTCATAAGGTGCCCGTCAGAGAAGCATTCAAATGTCACAACATTAAATGAAAGGCAAAACCTTAACTCTGAATAAGTAGTGCATACTCAACACCCTCTGCTTTACCTGTAAAACTGTTGCTCATGCTGAAGTTCTGATGAAAAATTGTTTGATTTTTCTAAGGGAGACTCCTGAGGGCATCACTACTGCTGTCACAGAAAAGCCAAGTGCAAGGTGCCTCATCCAGTGAAACCCCCAGGGAGGGTGTTCACGTTCTGATGGACCATTAGGTGGAGCACTGTGTCCAGAGACCTTCCCAGGAACGTGAAGCCAGAGGCTGCCCCGCAGGACACCGGGCACTTGGGATGGTGATCAAGGAATATTTCAGTTAGGTCAACAGTTTTACCATATATAAAGATCCCAAGACAATCGAGCGATTGAGTTTGATGTTCTGAGGACGTTGAGTTTCTAGATCACCAAGGATTTCATAGTTAATAACCCGGCACTCCAGTTTGCACCTGGAACGAGACCGGCAGTCAGCAGGAGCCCAAGAGCAGGTGCAATATGCTCTTGTCCATTTACTCATCCTCTGTGGCAGGCAGCCACGTCCTGCACCAGCTGAAGCTGCCAGATGTCCTTCGGGTCAGTCCCGCATCACACGCATTGCAGTAGTCAGGAGTTTTACTTGCTGTTTGCTTTTGGTGACTGTTCCTGCCAGTGTCACTACCTTAGCCTGTCAGTATAAAACTCCCAGTATAATTCTGCATGCTTCCTGGGGAATACTCTAGGGGTGAAGGGGACCTGTTTAGAGGTGGAAGTCTCCTACTGCATGTTAAATTTTAGTTTTCTCCATCTGACGAGATAGCACGTTAGCTATCATTGATGTCTTTTTAGATTATTATCTTTAGTAAATCACTTGCTCATCCTGAATTTTATCCATAGGAACAGTAAATTTCCCTTTATCAAGAAATTCCCTTGTCCCTTCAAACTATGTGACATTCTGTAATTATTAACTTCTTATCTGCTTTTTTCTTAAACACCAAACTCAGTAGTGTTCCCTTTCAAGCTGAATTGGCAGAACTCACTGTACAATATGCTATTGTCATTCAGTTCAGGCTTTTTCTCTAATGGCAGCAGTTAGCTGAAGTAACATTTCAGCCCCAGCTGACTGCAAGTGTAGGTTATAATTTTCTGAGACGACTTCTGATTGTGATGTTTGCCTGCTTCATGAGACAGTGAAGAACATCAAACGCGTCTCCATAAACATCATAAATTTTTATTTACATTTCTAATTGAGCTATGTGTTTAAAAGTTTCATGGGTAGGAAGAAGTATTGATCACTGGTTGACATTTTTAAGAAAAACTACTACTGCAAAATGAAATCATTCACTCTCCTTAGACCAAGCAAATTGGAATAGTGTTTGTTTATAAGAAACAGGAAAGACTGGAGTTTATTTCGTGACCGATTTTATATTCATATTTTATGTGGTTTGGGATTTTTTGTCACAGTAATCCTGCATATCCTGTTTTCTATTGATTTGCCTTTTTTATTTTGACTGGTTTTCAAATTGTTACTAAATGGGCAGAGTTAAGGTTGCTTAGCCTACTTTATCATGTGCCTCTAATTCTCTTTTAGCCACAGTCTTAATTTGTCTTTTTTTCTGGGCTTTTATTGCTTGTTTTTATGGTGGGGTTTTGTTTTTTGGTTTTTTTTAATTGTTTGGGGGGTTGTTTTGGTTTGGATTTTTAATAGCTTTGCAAATTCTTGCAGGATTTATTTATTTTTCCTTAATTTGCTGATATGTACTCTTAGACTATACTACTTTTTTTCTCTATGAGAATATGAAGTGTTTGCTCTGATGGCAACAATGCCTCTTTTCCTCTAGTCTCAGGTTTAACGTGTAACAAGCTTGAGTGTATTTGTTTGTACTTTAATAATATGCACATCCCCTATGTGCCTACGCTGCTGTTTCCCTGATGGTAACCAAGAGTGCTGTGAATCCTCATTCACCAATCTTTCTCTTCTCTTAAATGTCATAGCTGTCAGCAAAGGAGTGATGTAAAAAATATTTTCTAGATTCTTCTGTGATCTGCTGCTACTTTCTCCCATGCAGCAAGTGATGGGAATCATTCAGCAGGGACAGCTTAGAAAATGATAGCAGCTGAGTAAATCTGACTCATAGAATTAAATATCATGGATCAAATGGGCTTCTGCCAAACTTTCCCACTGGATTTAATGTAAGACTCTGACCCTCGTGGTATTACAAAAGTGGGTCAAATTTTCTGTGCTTGTACAGTAGGTCTTTTGACATTTTGCCAAGGCCAGTATGCACTATCAAAGGTTTTATCATCAGCTGCCAAAGAGATAGCTACAAGTTTTGAATTCCAATAAAGAGTGTAATTGAATGCACCGTGTCTCAAGAAAATAACAGGGGGGCAATGGATAACAGTGCTTATTACGCCTCTGTGTTGCCATGAGGAAATTTGGCACTGAGGCTCAGCTCTAGACTAGATGGCAAAGATGACAGCATCAGAAAGGAGAGAATTTTATCCTTTCACATTGGAAGACATTTCAGTGTCCCTCTTACACGTTTGCAACCACCAGTTCAGGGCTGTTCTGTTGTGTCCAGAAGATGCAGGTGGGCTACAGTGGAAACATGGTATGTGGCTCAAAAGGGAGCTTTTATTCTCTGTTTTCTCCCCTTAAATACTAGTGGCCTAATCCTAATCTTGGCCACATACCTCTGTCTCTCGCTCTTTAATACAAAGATTTTGCAATCCTTCTCTTTCTGTCCTTTTAATGGTTGTTTGCAGTCCTCAGCCCTAAAGATCCGATGTCCATTTATCTCAAAGAATGGTTCTCTTCTCCACAACACCTCTTGTGAGGTAAAGCTGATGCAGTTTTCATTGCTGCAGTCTACATTTCATCTGATTGTAAGTCCATAGCTTTTAATCTTTTCCATCTTGTCCACCTTGCTCTGTCATGGGGGTTCCACAAGCCGGTGAACCTGGAGTTTTCAGTGCAGTCACTTTTGCCCCTTCCCATATTAGTGGCATGACAGCTTGTCACTACAGAAGTATTTATAGTGATGCTAACTGCTTCACAGCCTCAGGTGGGGGTAGGAGAACTGAGAGCTAAGGATAAACCAGTGTTGGATGTCCATCATCCACAGCAGGTCACAGTTCATCCAAGGCAACGGTGAAGCGATGCCAAAGGTACAGGGCAGCTTAATGGCGCAACAGCCAACATTGCAATTGTAGAAGCTTGACTTTTGTCCAAAATGAAACAAAATCGAGTCTTCTAAAATGGCGATAATCCTCCTTATATTACTGGGGTGATATGGAGGGGATCATTTATCTGTGAGTGTGGTGTATAACCTCAGACTGGTTGCGTGCTAGATCCAGCCTCCCTTGCAGTTCTTATAACTCTTAATTCTGGCAGCACAGAAGTTAATAGTTTAGGAAAATTTTGCTTTTTTTATAATTAAGTCTGTAGAAGGTAGAAATCAACAGTACAGTGCGTTTTCCCAGCAGAGACCGTAAATTAATTAGGAGCAATTTGCTGTCAGAAACAATTTCCATAATTTTAAGTAAAAAAGCAGAAAACCCGTTTTTATCCTGAAGTGATTTAACTCCTGTGAAGATGAATTATGTGAAATTGCGATTTACCTGCTCCTGGCTCCTGGTACCCAGAACAATGTGGATGACTATTCAGGTGGTGGTTACTACTGATGGGGCAGAATTTCTGCAAGTGATGCCCTCTCCCCCCACCGTTCAGATCTTGACCTTTTCATAACAGAATTGTCTTTGACACTTGCAAATTCCTGTCAGGAGATAATGAACAAATTGGAGTGCTAATCGAACACAGGCCTTTTCTAGGCTTTTGCCTGATAGTCACGCAGCAAAGGTCACAGTCTAACTAATGAGGGCTTTGGGTGATACCTACACAATATGTGGGCTTTTCTGAAAGGCCAGAATTTATGGGTGCCACTTGGGGACAATTCAGCTATCACAAGCATCTTAGAAGTACAGGAAGGGATGATCCATCCATCACTAAAGCCCCATTATTGGACTTAAACACTCAGCCTCATATGCATAATTGCCAGACCTTGGGCTCCTTAAAAAGGCCTCAGTGTCATTATGATAGATCCTCCTCCCTGTTTACTAGGAAGAATGAACATGAGATGGTCCATTGTGGCATTTAGTATTTCAGCCCATCAGGATTTTAGGGTGATTTGCAGATATCAAGTCACTGAGATGCTGATTTAAATGAAGGGAACATTTGCAGAATCATAAATTTGTCCTGTGAAGTCTATTATGTGGATACCTTTCCGCAGCTGATAAGCATTAAAAAATTTACTGCTTCACACTTGCATTTTCTCCCTTTTTTTGTGGCCTTTTCAGGTGCGAATATATTTATTAGTCCTTTCTTTCTTTGCTGACGTACAATTAAAGCAGTCTGACCTCTAGCTGCCAAAGGTTTTACCAAAATACTTTTTAGAAACTGTGCCTTCCAGAGGATAAAATCTGCTGTATCATTAGTTCTTGCTTTAAAGTGACATGCACACTTTATTAAAACTGTTTCCAAATATGTAGGAATTATAGGCTAGAGATGAAAAGGCACTGGAAGATAAATTAGGGTACTATCCTCAAAATCTGCAAGTTACCTGCAGAATATTAAACCAGCTTGGAGAATGGTAATACAGGAGTGCTGCTCAGCTACTTTCTCAGTGTGCTAGCACCAGATCGCAATCTAGGCAATTACATTTGGGCTGGTCTCAATCCATTTCCATTGCATACAGTCTGATGCTGTTTCCTCGCAGGAAAAGGTCCGTAGGATTGCCGTGTGCAGTTCAACAGCTGCTGCATTTCAGTGGTGGGTGAAGCGATCCCTACGTATCGTTGATATATCAGTTTGGCTCGCACTCTCAGATTCTGTGGGATGTAAGGTGCGACATAAATAGATGTTATATAAATATTTTTGAGTTCTAGAGATACAAGCTATAGCAAAAGCTTGAATTAGAATTGACAGCATAATCAGTATCTACATTTCACACTACAGGGATGATGCCTTGTGCAATACAGTCTGCTGAGTGCCACCCAGCATTACTGTACACTCCCAGATCTTCAGAGGGATTATGAGATGTTAGTTTGTGTACTCTTTTTCTTTCATATTTACTAAAAAATATCTGCTTCTCTTTTTTTTTCCCATTAAATGATCATCTTGAAACTGTTTGTTTACTTACATACAGATTCAAAAGCACCACCAGCTGAGGGTATCTGTTTCAGCAGTGCTATACTTGCTGAATGTCTGGGTACCTCTTAGCTCATAGAACTGCTGAAAGGCAATGAAGACACCCTCTCCTGGTCATCCACTGAATGCAGTATTTTTTTTTTTTTTTTTTTTTAGTCCTATTTGTGCGTGTTTATTTAAGAATATGTTTGGCAATTAGTGCTCATTTGAACTTGGAGTCCGAGACAGTGATGTGAGACATCTCTTTCAAACTAGCATCACTGCATCACAGTGTATATCAAGTGCCAGGTCCAGGTTAAGTTGTGCTGGATATGATAAGCTTGGACACACTGGACCGTGCAGTGAGAAGTATCTTGTGTAACAGCATTTGAATATTGCCATCAAGACCAAAAGCTGAATGACTCCAGGGTTTATCTGTCCTTAAGGTTTTGTTTTGGGTTGGGTTTTTTTTGTCATTCAGCACAAGGTGCCTTAAGTCAATGAGTTTGGAGTCACTTTGCAGTCTCTCTTCCAAGTAAATCCTATGGCCATTGCTCTTCATGCTCACAGTGACAGCGCTTGAAAGACTAGATGTAACATCTGTTGAATAATGGGCATGTCTGGGTTGTAACAGCAGGTATGAGAAAAAGATCAGAGATAATTTTGTGCTTTGCTTCACTAATATCTTCTACTTTGTGGAACCTTGCACTTTGGAGGGAAATTTCCTGCCATGGACTATGCAGCCTATTTCAAAACACATAGTCAGTTCTTTCCCACTCAACATCTAATATAAACCCTCAGAATACCTATTGTATGTATAACTTGCCCTGAGTCGGGCAGAACAGCTCCTATTTTAGCAAGGAGTACGCTGGCCATTGCATTATCTTGTTTGGAAATAAATATATAAAAACAAGAAAGCATGAAAACTCTGTGCATATGTCATATACAGCACAGGTGCATTAGCTATGACAAAACCTCTCCAAGAATATATACATTTTCAAAAAATGTGTATACGCAGTGTTGGGCACATAACACATTGATGATTATACTTTGGACCACTTAGGCATTGTTTCAATATAATCTCTCCTTCGATATAATCTATAAACCTATCAGTGCTTCGATATAATCTATAAGCCTCCCTTGGGAGACTGCCTTGAAGGATGTGGGAGTCCAGGAAGGCTGGATATACTTCAAGAGCAAAGTCTTAAAGGCACAGGAGCAGGCTGTTCCCGCGTGCTGGAAAACAAGCGGGCGGGGAAGGAGACTGACCTGGCTAAACAGGGACCTTTGGCTGGATCTCAAGAACAAAAGGAGAATCTATTGCCTTTGAAAGAGGGGGCAGGTCTCTCATGAAGACTCTAAGATGTAGTGAAATTATGCAGGGATAATATTAGGAGAGCCAAGGCACAGCTAGAGCTCAACTTAGCTACAGCTGTTAAGGATAACAAAAAATGTTTCTATAAATTTGTTAACAGCAAAAGGAGGATTAGGGAAAATCTCCCTCCTCTACTGGATGCAGAGGGAAACATGATAACTAAGGATGAGGAAAAGGCTGAGGTGTTCAACGCCTACTTTGCCTCAGTCTTTAGCAGTGGAACTGGCTGTTCCCTGGACACCAGCCTCAGGAGCTGGGAGATGGGGAGGGGGAGCAGACTGAGGGCAGCACAGCTGAAGAGGAGGTGGTCAGAGACCTGCTGCACCACTTGGATGCACACAAGTCTGTGGGACCGGATGGGTTACAGCCAAAGGTGCTGAAAGAGTTGGCAGATGTGCTCACCAAGCTGCTTTACATGATATACCTGAAGTCATGGCTAAATGGGGAGCTTCCATTGGACTGGAGGGTGGCAAATGTGACACCCATCTACAGGAAAGGCAGAAAGGACGACCCAGGAGACTATAGACCTGTCAGTCTGACCTCGGTGCTGGGGAAGGTCTTGGAGCAGGTCATCTCGAGTGCCATTAAAAGTCATATAATGTATGGTAACCAGATGATCAGGCCCAGTCAGCATGGGTTTATGAAAGGCAGGTCCTGCTTGACAAACGTGGTCTCCTTCTATGACAGGGCAACCTGCTTACTGGATGAGGGAAAGGCTGTGGATGTTGTTTACCTTGACTTTAGTAAGGCCTTTGACACCGTTTCCCACAGCATTCTCCTGGCGAAACCGGCTGCTTGTGGTTTGGCTGGGCACACGCTTTGCTGGGTAAAAAACTGTCTGGATGGCCAGGCCCAAAGTGTTGTGGTGAATGGAGTTAAACTGGGTTGTCGGCCAGTCACGAGTGGTGTCCCCCAGGGCTGGGTGTTGGGGCCGCTCCTGTTTAACATCTTTATTGATGATCTGGACGAGGGGATTGAGTGCACCCTCAGTGAGTTTGCAGATGACACCCAGTTGGGTGGGAGTGTTGATCTGCTCGAGGGTGCGGAGGCTCTGCAGAGAGACCTGGACAGGCTGGAGCGATGGGCTGAGGCCAACTGGAGGAGTTTCAGTGAGGCCAAATGCCGGGGCTGCCCTTGGGCCACAACAACCCCCAGCAGCGCTACAGGCTTGGGGAGGAGTGGCTGGAGAGCTGCCAGTCAGAGAGGGACCTGGGGGGTGATTGACAGCCGGCTGAACAGGAGCCAGCAGTGTGCCCAGGTGGCCAAGAAGGCCAATGGCATCCTGGCTTGTGTCAGCAATAGCGTGGCCAGCAGGGACAGGGACAGGATCTTACCCCTGTACTTGGTACTGGTGAGGCCGCACCTCGATTCCTGTGTTCAGTTTTGGGCCCCTCACTATAAAAAAGGACATAGAGTTGCTCGAACATGTCCAGAGAAGGGCAATGAAGCTGGTGCAGGGTCTGGAGCACAGGTCATACGAGGAGCTGCTGAGGGAACTGGGGGTGTTTAGTCTGGAGAAGAGGAGGCTGAGGGGAGACCTCATCGCCCTCTGCAGCTCCCTGAAAGGAGGGTGCAGAGAGCTGGGGATGAGTCTCTTTAACCAAGTAACAAGCGATAGGACAAGAGGGAATGGCCTCAAATTGCACCAGGGAAGGTTTAGACTGGATATTAGGAAGCATTTCTTTACAGGATGGGTTGTTGGGCGTTGGAATGGGCTGCCCAGGGGGTGATGGAGAACCCATCCCTGGAGGGGTTTAAGAGTAGGATTGACATAGCGCTTAGGGATAAGTTGTAGTTGGGAACTGTGAGTGTTAGGTTAATGGTTGTACTGGATGCTCTTCAAGGTCTTTTCCAACCTAGACAATTTGTGATTCTGTGATTCTCTACCTCTTCAAAGCTTTCAGCTAGTCTGTCTTAAGAGATCCTTTGCTTTTGCAAGTCATGAAAAAAACACTTTAATAGGAAAATTTCCCTCATCTACATCTAGCCTCCTCTTCAGTGTCTTCCTTACAATCTTCCAGGTGCATGTACTCTAGAGCTGCTGTTAGTTTAACAACTTCTGGTTTTAATCTAAATTTCCAGTTCGAGGTTTCTTCAGCTGGAATGGGTTGAACTACAAAATACTTTATCAGTAGGGGACCTAGGATAAAATGTTTTGATTTCTCTTTGCCAGAATTAGGCCAGGATTTGGAAAGTTCCTTGCGTTCAGACATGCCCTCTGCAAGCTGCTGTTTCCTCATCCTTGTCGTGCTCTTGGTCCTGGACGTATGGATGGCTGTACCCTCTGAGGTTTACTGGGCTGCTTGTGGCTTTCTTCCTTAAGTTGAATGCAACACATCTGAGCTACAACCTTGCTACTAAATCCAAATGCTTCTCTCACCTGTAAGCACAGACTACAATGTTTATTCCATATCAACAATGACATCTTTGTACAGGATGCTTTGATGCGTCATAATCTGGATATATTCTCAACATAATATACCTGCAGCCTTTTAGTAAACTTCTGCTAAAGTTTTTCAGAGAAAACTTTTCAGAGGCTTGTCAGGGCACAGTCCCAAGCATATCAATGAACAGCTCAGGTGAATCAGTGCTAAAACTCTTCATTGACAGGCAGTTCTATGACCAAGATAGTCATAAAACTAGTGTCTCCACAGTTGTTAATTCTCTTTCAGGAAGGTTGGAGATTTTGGGGGATTTTTGTTTAGTTTGCTTTGGTTTTTTTTTTTTTTTTTTTTTTTTTTTTTTTTTTTTTTTTTTTTTTTTTTTTCTTCTTCTACATAAGTCTTACTTGCTATTAAGCAATTGAAAACGTTTTTGCCATGGGGTAGAAGAAAGCTTCACACCTCAGGCCACTAGGAACACACTGATCTCTTGGTGCAGATGTATGGGAGGAAATGTGTGAACTCTCGCAACTTGAAGGTGTTAAACTTTATCAAATGGACTCTCCTGTAACCTCTTGGAGACCTGCTGCTATCCATTATAACAGAAATAATTTCCATCTGATTTTTCAAGTGGATGCTGCTGGTGGGATTTAAGCAGTAGGGCCATCTGATGGCTCCACCTGAATTTTATTTGAAATACCAGGTAGCTACTAGATTCTTATATGGACTGTACTTTTGTGTATAATAAATATAATGTGTATATAATTTATAATAAATACATGTATGTTAAATCTAATGTGTTCTTAGCATCATCGTATAATTAAATATGACATTTAGTTAAAACAGTTTCCAAACTGGGAAGATCATTGAAACTGAGAACATACGTGGCTCAGAGAGGGACTCGGTGAAGGCAAATCATGAATTTAGCAGTGTCCTATGTATTAAACATTTTGTAAAATATTTGAGCTAGGGGAACAAATAATCCAAGTAATGAGTAAAATTCCTTGTGTTGTTGCGGGGAGGAGACATTCTTTGGCCTGAATCCAAGAAAGTGCTTAAAAGCATGTTAAACTTTAATGAGGTAAATAGTCTCATCTCTATGGTGCAGAACATTTAGGCTTAATTTTAGGCACATGCTTAAGTTCTTTGCCAAATTGGGGTCTAAAAAAGAGTTATGCTTTTGCATTTGAGAAGCAGGAATGATATCACATGACTTCTATATTTAATCACAACTACTGAAGGCAGCTGGGATTTTGAATACAGAATACTTAAAGCAAACTGTTCTTGATCAATCCATAGAGAAATACTCAGAGGGAGAAAAAAATATATACAGTAAATTTGAATAATGAACAATTTTGAGGAAATTGCAATCTGCTTGCAGACATTTGGAGAGCAGAAAGGAAGCTAAATTTGTTGAGTAAGTTACTTGCTGTGATCTATTCTCTTGGCTCTAATTAGAGGGAAGTGAGCAGTAAGGGAACCCAGAAAATGAGACTGCTGTGGACTGAAGTGCCCAAATAGAAGACTTTAAGTTGGAAGGGGGTTTTTAAGTGGATTATTTTTCCCCAAGTATTCTTTAAATAGGAGGGGGAAAAATGGTGCTTTAAAATGTTTGTTTGAAAAAGAAGTGCTAACTGTATAAACTAACAGCATTGATGCTTGACAAATTTGACAGAAAACATTTGTGTGTTCTTTGGAATTCAGATCTAAAAGTTTACTTTAAGAGTTAACTCTTGTCAGTTTAGAGCTGACAACTCTGTAAGTTTTTAACTTTAAGGTTTATTACTATATTACCTGAGTATTTTCATCTGCTACTTCAGTTCAGACTTGCTCATTAGTTACTTTTAGTTCACAATACAGCAAATGGTTCTATCTTTGAACACCTTACATGACTGATGGCGGCTGTATGTAATACTAAAATATAACAACTTCTTGCTATTGTTTCTTCTAAGCAAAGCTTCCAGCCACCAAATCCAGGGTCATATCTAGAAACTATTTAATTCAAACACTTCCCTGATCAGGCCACCCCTTACTTCATAAGAGGTCCACAGTGACAGTCTCTCCACACAACAAAACCTGCTCTTCGTAGCAACAGGAAAACTCATTTGTGGAGGGCAGAACTTTCTACGACTGGTGGTGAAAAAGAATAATCTGTAGGAATGCAAAACTATCACAGGTTCATCTGCTCCAAGTTCAAGGCATATTTCTTTGGCTTTATTCTCTTCAGTACAAAACTTAGAGCAGCAGTGTATGTTTATAAAAAAAAACCACACTACCATCTAGTTAAGAAAGTAAATGGAACCTCTTCTCTCATCACCAGTATTAGCAACCCAATGTAACTCATAAGAAGACGGCTCTTGGATTCCTTTTGTCCAGTTTGTTGTGCCAACGAGGAGAGTTGGGAGCTCCTACTTTTCAACTTTGATGTGCTTGTAGTCCCGAGTTACTTTAGACTTTCTAAAAGACATAAATATTACTTTTATTTTTGTATCTTTCCTATGCACTTAAAGTGTATGTGGTAGGCCGAGTGCTTTTTAATTGTTTCCATATCTCCTTTAAAATATAACTTCCATTCCAAATTTCCATACTTTGTAGTGCTTCTCTTTGTGATTACTGTATCACCACTTCATATTCTCTTACAGAAGCTCTTCTCATACACTATTAATTGGATGTGATTGCAGTACGTGTGTCTTAATACTGCAACTGGGCAAAAATACAACTGAAACATTTTCTCCTGCATGCATTTATAAATTAAAAATAATCTGTCTGGAATTACTAGAGTTACTTCAGATTTTTCACAAGCAAAGCGGATACTTTTCTGTTAGACAGCTTCTAACAGAGAAAGTGGTGCCCATTGTAGCTTGAACAGTCTTAGGCAGTGAATGTCAGGACCTCATTCCTTCCTATTTTCTCTCTCTACCAATGACATTCTTGTTCATGCCACTCAGATCCATGTTTTTTCCCCTTGATTTCATTCATTGTATTGTAGCCTTGCAGGATTGTTCTCAGGGTAGAACAGCTTGTTGAAAGGTGTTTATAATAACAATTACACCTACTCCAATCACTAAAGCGTAATCTTTATCTTAATCAAAAAAAAAAAAAAAAAAAAAAAAGGGGGGGGGGGCTTGAGTTATTTTTCAATTACAGCAGGTGAAGCAGAACGAAATTGTTACAGCCATTTATTGATTGTGTTACTATCCATTAAGGTACAACAGAAGAAGTCCATCATATTGTGTAACAACTTAACTATTTAAAATAACAAAGGCTTCCTATTGTTTCCCTTTTTTGCCATTATCCTGACAAATACGTTCTACTTCTGTGCTGGAAATCAAATTCAGGAATCATAATGAAGAAATTCTGTATTCAAGTTGACATTATTTCTTCCCCTAGCTATTGAAATTCGTCAGTGTTTTCGTTGAAAAATAACAAGCAGAACAAAGGTAATGAAATATATTAATTATATTAATGATGTTTTACTGAAACTGGCTGCTTCCTAAAGCGAGTGCATATATAACTAAGAGGAGGTTCTATCAATGGGTAGACGATTAACAGGTAATACTGTCACAGTACTAATTTTAACTGCTATGAACTATTCAGCCATCTGACTGACAAACCCTTTGAAGTTTTATGATGAATACCAAAGTTTATCATGTCTTCTGAGGTGGGTGGATGCTATTTGCTAGAGAGGAAGCCAGTGGAGTTGTGTAACGAATGGCAGATTTAGTGAGTGATACTGCAGCATTTAGATGTTGGTGACAGCATGCTAGAGGAGTGCTCTTAATCCAGCAGCAAAGAGGTTCATAAACTAGGTGTTAAACTGGAGCTTGTAGTGTTGTGCCTGATGACTGGATACCAACATCCAGATGCAATAAATAATGATATACCGTTGCAACTGAAATGCAGTAGTTGCTGTCTGCTCTGCGCTAGGTCTGATGAAGAACTGGCTGCTAAAACGTCTGTGTGTCTGTGTGTGTGTACATGTCTGTGTGTTTAATAAGCACCTCTGCATCTTCTTGGCAGCCCAGTGGGAAAGACTTTCTGGACCTGCTTGGGACTGTGGTAAAAAATGGGTCCTCTCCAGAGAAGAGAAGTTTTCCGCATGTGACAAAGAAAAGTCCTGCTGCTAGCAATGCCAGTCAGTGCTGCTTAGGGAGAGGGGTGGGAGCCCAGGGCCATGCACAGTGTTACTGCTTGTTGCAGGCTCTAGCAGGTTGTACAGCATATCAGACCTGTGTGGTATTCAGTTTGTCTCATGTTTATTTTCATGAGTTCTTACTTTCACCCACATACTAGTTTAAATTTCCTACTCATAAGAAAAAAAAAAAAAATCTTAAGAAAATGAAGAGACAAATAAGATCCCTATTCTACTTCCACCAAGGCTTGTAAAGAAATTATTAGGACCGGCACCAGAGTCCTTTTCTCCATCATATTGAGCATGTCTTAATGTTGTTGCCACCCCTTTTCCCATTTTCAGTTGTCAGACCATTCTTCCCTAGCACTGTAAATCTTGTGGTGCTGTGAAAACTGCTAACATAAAGTATTTATTGCTTCTTGCTGTGACCACAACTACTCCGAACTTATTCACTGCACATAAGCTTCAAGTTTCTTGTACCTACCTTCAAGTAAATTAGATTTTCTATTTTAAATGTTGATTTAAAAACAAAGCAAGGTTGTCATTCAAACTACAGCATGGCTTTGGTTGTACAGGTATTTCTGACCTAAAATTCCCAATGATCATTTTTGGGTTTGAAATCATTGGAAAGTTTTGTTGCCAATTCCTGCATCCTGCCCTGCTGTCACTGCATGTTTGTGCTCTTACAGCTCTCAGATGTCTTTTATTTGACTTGTACAGTAAATACCTGTCAAACCCCTGAAGCTGTTTCATCAAAAAAAACCCTTGATCTCCATAATTGATGCTGAAATGCTCAATATGAATACCAGTTGTGTGTGTCAATGTTCTTTAGGATCTGCCTGAGAAATGTTGTTGTAGGGGGATGCCTGCTGCATTTGTGCAGTTTGGCTGAGGATACACTGAACAAAAATGAGCTGCACATCGGGCCTGGGTAAACATTCGCTACCCTTTGTGCTTTCAGGTCTTCCTGCTGAGCATGTAAAGAGGTTGAAAAATAGATATGAAACACCTTAAAACATTATTGTGCACATAAATGTTGTTTCTTAATATACCTCTATAGGTATTTGGCAAAAGGGCACCTCTGCAACCATATCTGAGCCCAGCTTGGGTCTTCCATTAGTGCAGTTTCACAGACTGCAGTACAAGCGTTGCTGATTTACTCAGTGATGAAGTAACAGGTCATCGATAACTTCGTTTCACTGACCTAGCAGATACCGTGCATATGTGTTGTGTGGTTGCCCATGAGGGGTTAATTTTGTTCTCAAAGCGCATTTGGGAGTGTGTTCAGGCAGCACACAAAATGAAGGCTGAGAATCAAAGCAAGCAGGCTATCTCTTCCCACAGATCTCACAGCAAAATTTAGGAGCTGAACGATGCAACATGTGCATAAAAGCTTGATAATGTTTTTAAAACATATCGCTTGAAATATGTTAACGCATATGTTCCTTCGTTTAGAACTCTTTCATAATACATAATTTGGCCCTTTAGCTTTACACCCAGCTCATTATGGCTCATATGCAAAGAGAAGCCTTTCCAAAATTTTCTCCTGGTCTTTCCCCAACACCAGCATGACCTTCCTTTCCCATCTAAGCTTTGTGGAGTCCCTTCTCTCTCTTTGTGTCCCACCGTCCTCATTCTTTCAATGCCATTCCCAGTCTGGTGGTGTTTTATCCCACCAGTGTTTGCAAGGGTGGCAGCTAGCCGTAGTCTGCCTGAAGCATGATTCAGCTTGCTCTCATTTCAAAAGTTTAAAGGTTTCCCATGGTTCAAATCTTCCCGATTGTCTGTGAATAATTGGCTCTTTTTAAGAATCAGGTTAGTTGGGGTTTTTTTAATTATTGGTATCAAGATTAGATAAACAGGATAACGGAACTCCATTGTTAAAGAAATTGTTGGTCAAACAGGCAAATCAAAGTTCCATGTTTGTTTTACAAAAAGGTTTAAATTCAGGTAAGACTGTACACACACATGCACACAAACTGTATATGAAGACCAGTCTAATTTCTCAACTCAGTAAGATAATAAGCCAGTAGGTATAATGGCATTTTCATTCAGATACTGGAGGAGAAGCAAATAAATCATTGCTCAGAAGTTTATTGGATAAGGCAAGGTAACTCTTTTTGCACCATATTTTCAGTTAAATAAAATATGACCTTTACACAGCGCTGTAAATTGGCCTTGAGCACACCTCTAGGTGGAATTACCTTCGCTTCCCAGGTATCACATGCTGCAGGCTTCCACTGAGCCCTTTGTGCATGCATGCATATTACAATGCTGATTTGTAAAGTCTCCAGTTACTCAGATGTATGGCTTAATCAAACCAGGCTTTTTCCCGATTTCTGAATTTTATATAATTTTGTTCTCGATAGTTCCCTTTCAAGGTCAAAAGCAATCTCTGTGCTTCTAGGAATATTCTACTTGCAGTAATTTTTGATGCTCTTACAGTTTATGGGTTTTACTGGAAATTTGTTTGTCTCTGCAGATATTGGGTGCAGATGATACTGAACAATACCTGCAGGGAGCATCATTCTTGATCTGTTTCATTTTGTGTAAAATGGAGTAGAAAATTCTGGGTTAATTATCACTATTAGACGACTTCCCTGTGCACTGCGGTCATGAAGCCTGAGTCAGGAGATTTCAAAATACCAGATGCTGATCGTGGTGAGAGGAACGAAGATGCTCACTTACTCTCTTGAACATCTGAGAGTGCCTATCAATGTGACCTGGTACAGAAATGTGAGAATCCAGGGAAGAAAGAACAAAACTGTTACTGCACTTTTCTGCCAAAGTCTTAACATTGAAAAATTGAAAATTGGGTAGAAACTGGAAAGAAGCTTCCACATGAAATATTTTTTTTTGTGATTAACAGTGTGTTTTCAGAGCTTGCACCTTTCTGGTTTTGCCTTTCATTTTATTTCCAAATCAACAGCACTGATGGACAGGATTTTAAAAATGTATTTACAACATTTCCCCACATTTCCTTTCTTGCTCCCCACATTTGCTTGCTACATATTCTAACAGTATGTGAACAGCCAGAAAATATGAATAAATATTTTTGTGTGAACTACAGCTCCATTTCTAATGCCTGCTGAACTTAAAATTTTTTAGAAGTTTTATGCCTAAATAGTTCAAAAATCTGTCTTAACAGTTCTTTCTATATGCTGTTCAAACTAAAATACATAAAATACCTCAATCCTTGAAGTAAATTGAGTCTATATTTTGATAAGCCAATAAGCACGACAGCTCATTCTTCGTTTCCCCCACAACATATGGGGCTTTCTGTTTATTGTCTTTCACTAATTTGCGGTATTTTCCTTTGAGCTTTTGTCAGCAAAGGCATACACTTCCCTCTGCGGTTTGTATTTCTTCAGAAAAACACTAGGTGAATTTGAGTAATTTCCTGTTGCAAGAATGTATTTGGTTTGAGAGTTTAGGTGAATTATATTCTGCTGATTAGTGAAGCAAGTGCTGTGCTCCATCTGCTAGAGAATGGGAATGGGATATTTATAGCGTGATGGATGTTACTGTTGGGTGGGTTTGTAGTGCTTCAATATGACTAAGCGGTTCACTAGGGTTGTAGGCTGCTTCGTTTGGTTTGTTTTAAAGAGGACATGCTGACTTGGGGATAGGGAGTATTACTTCAGAACTGTGGCTTTGTGCAAGAGCTACAATTAATGTATTCAGCAACAGGGACGAAGTCAAGGCATGCTACCCTTTTAACAAGAAATTTGGGAAAACAAATGCAGAGAAATAGGGATTGATACACACAGAATATAATTTCTCAGTTATAAGTGAATATTCAATGCTAGACTGCTTTTCCCCTCAGAGCAATTAGAGAAGATGGAGATTAAATTTCTTCTGTGCTCATTGTGCAGTGTCTAAAAGAATGTTTCTGTTGTTCTAGCTTGGTCAGGATTACCCATCTACAATTTTAGAAGTCTTCCAGAATTCACACATTTACCCATCCCGGGAGCAGATAGGTGTTTCAGCGCAGCAGGAATGCCCTGTAGGATTGTTAGGGTGGCTCTAGAAAATGCATTCATTTGTTCTGGTAAGTGGAATGAACACTTGAAAACGCCACTGTTCATTTCTTAATATATATTTTTCTTCCAATGTGACCAGAGTGACTGTTTTTCAGCTTATTGAGATGACAGTTATAATAAACTCAGAATTTTCAAAAAGGCCTCCAAAACCAGGAACACTAATTACAGTAGAATGGCACAAGGATGTCTTAGTACTGAACCATGTTGAAATTTCCTGCTCTTTAAAAGTCAAAGGGACGTATTCTGCACTTGTTTTCCTTAAGGTCATACAAAACAAAGCACATTATTTGAACAAATGTCAGAATAAAATGTCTGTAATGAAATATAGTATTTACTTACTTTCAGCATTTGAACTGTGACAAATCTGGAAAGGAAATCAACAGTTACTGCTCTTGTTAAATAGTCCTTTTAATATTAAAAGTAAGTTTACATTGCTGGACCCATGTGTACCTTAATGATTCCTGGAAGTACTATGACTTGGCCCAAAGGAAAGCATGAAGTTATTATGTGTGAATTAAAAGCAGCTAATTAAAGTGAAGGAAAATGGAAGAGATTTAGGCGAAATAAAAGCGCTACTGTAAAGCTTTTATTAAATGCTTCTACAGTGAATAAAGAATGTGCAGGAAAAAATGAACTACTGATTTGTTTATCTAAAGGCTGCTTACTGCAGCCTCCTGGTCAGTGAGTGAGGCAGAGTCTTCTGAGCCTTACTCATCCTGAGTCAGAGTTTGCACAGGTTTGGTTCTCTTGTCACCCAGAAATGTATCATGTATGAAATGACCAAATCTGAAAATGTGATCCCACTTGCCACACCACAGAATGATCTCCTGCACAGATGGAACAAGTTACCTATTGAAAATGTTAGGGATAACACATGTGCTCTGCCAGTTTAGCTGGTGCTAAATGAACATTTGCTTTCTTCTTGATGGAAGTTAAGATCATCGTATAACCCACCCAGCTCCCACTGAGGTAACTGGAAACAGAAATAGATCCTACATGGAATAATAAATAAATAAAGATACTCAATGCCAGAGAACTTGATGATGATTAAATCTCCAAGCAGAAGAGATTAAACTTCACTCACTCTGTGTTTTTAAAAATGTCTCCATCATCTATTTCTGAGGACTAATCTTGACATACTTCCTTAGAAAAGTATTTTTAATAAGTTATTCGCATGAAGAGTGTGTGGGTAAGATTTCATGCTCAGATTAAGGGCAGGCAAGAAGTTGATTGACAGATGTACAGGAAGGCCAGGAAGGCAGTTGACCTCCTGGATAACAGCAGCATATAGGGTACTGTCGTTGAGAGCCAAACATCCTAGTTTGATTTTGATGTCAAGAAACTTCATTCAAAAGTCAGATGTTACCTAATAACCAGACGAGGCTTTTTATTTTGATGGAAGTGTGAGAGTAAAAGCTGGGAGGAGACAGAACGTTGATTTTTGAAGGTTTTGTGGCACTTGAGATGGACAGTTGCTTTCATGGTAGTTACTAGGAGAGATAGGAGGGAAAATTTTATTGAAAGTTACTAACATCTGTCCCTCTGAGGAACAGAGAAAGGCTAAGGGAAAGTGAGAAAATAAGTACCAGCGTCTGGAGGAAACTGTATAGAAGACAAAGCAAATCCATAGGGGAAGAGGAGTTATAGTAGATGAAACAAAAGTTGACTTTATGAAGTTGAGACAAAACATGAAATTACAAGAAGTTTAAAATTATTTTTGATTATATAAAACCTATATGCTTCAGTTTTTGAAAACAAAATCTGGTATTATTGTTCTCAGGACTCCTCGATTTATTTTTTTTTCTTATTTGTTTGTTTTTACTTGGTAATAAAATACTTGCAATGGCAACATTTCAAATCCTGGATGGTATCCAGCTGTTGCTGCTTTTATTGTACTGGAGGTCCCACAGAAGGACTATATTGCTCTTCCAACAAATTGCAGTGTGTTTTTTTTCTGAACAAAACTTCCCTCTCCTGGCTTTATTAGTGAGTCAGGACTTTCACCCTAAGTGACTGGCTATTCTGTATATACCCAGAAGAACTCTGTATTGCTTGTGATGAGGGTGACTGCTCTGAAGAAGGCTAGTGCGAGGGATAACAATCTCCGAGAGCGGACTTGGTGCTCCCAGTGAAACATACACTGGGAAATATCACTGAATGCACTAGTTTTATATATTTAGGTTCATTTTCTGTTCTTACTTATGCCTTCATATCTCTTATTTTCAGGTCATTTAAATAAGAGACATGTGGTGGGACTCTATCATTTAAGCAAAATTGGTATTCTGCCATCCATGAAATTGCATGGACACCTTCAACTTATCCCAAAGTGCAAATTATGTGTATTTCTCTCCTTTAAAAAGTCGATGTGAATAAATGCTTAAAAATATGGGTCACAAAAAACATTAAAAACAATCTTTTTTTTTTTCCCTCCAGGGTTCATTTTGTTATTTCCAGCCTTCCTCTCCCTCCTTCACAGCAAATATATTGAGTTGGATTGTTGTTGAGTAAATAACAGGACTGTTTGACACACCTGCCATCAACTTATTGTTTCAGTCCAGGTGCTTATTATCTTTCTCCTATTTACTCGTGATGGAGAAGTTTCTCTCATACAAGCTACACCTGTACCTCCTAGCCTGTCCACAGGAGCAAGCCCAGGAAGACGGCTTGATGCGTTTCTAGCCTGTGACTGGTGTGACCACATTGCTATGTTGTCTTTGCCTGTAAACCCCAGCAGTGTCTAAAGGAGCCCGTTTAACCTCTCTGTCTGATGGTTAGGTGACAATATTCTCCCACACCGCAGGATGTGTGTGGCCGTGCAGCACAGGGCTGTAGTTGGGTTTGCTGCAGGCAAAATACAGGAGGAAGCATCTCACTATCATACTTCTGATCTCCCCTAAAATGTCAGGTGTCTGAGTTCAAATGTACTCAGGAATATACAGTGTAATTCTGAGGTTTTGCAGGACCAGAAAAGTGTGGCCGTTTACTGTAAATTACTCCCTTCATGTTAGCAACCTTGTCATCTAACCAGTGATCGTGGCGCAGTCTTTGATAGTCACCCCAGGAGATTCCTGGAGTTGTCATCCGGTCCAATACCCAACCCAAGCCAGGGAAGCCTGTACCATGCTTGAGGGATGTTTCTCTAACCTTGAGGGACAGAGGTTGCCTGTTCTTCATAGCAACTAGCCATGGTATCTTGCAGTCTCAGGTCAGAGCGGTCTACTGATGTCTAAACTAAATTGACCTTGTTGAAATAAGTCCATTGCTTCTGCCCTCTCCACTACAAAGAATAAATCATTCCTTTCCTTTTTTCTTTTTTTTTTTTTTTTAACAGACTTTTAAACATCTGAAGTTTGCTTTTCTTGAGACCGAACAACCTTATTTCTTCCAGCCATTCACTGTGTGTCACCTCGTAAACTTCCTTGCTCTCTCACTGCTCCAACTAAGGCATTACAAATGCTGAACAAAGTGAGCAGATGAAATCGCACATTTGATGTTTGCCTCATTTGTAAAGTTTGATGCTGTTGACTTGTGTTGAGTTTCTGATTTAAAATATGCCACAGTGTTTCTTACAAAATGTCTCTCTCAAGTTGTCTTCTAGCCTGTATTTGTTCAGATAATTATTCCTTATGTATAACCTTGTCCTTATTGATCTGTCACCATTTTTTCATCAGGCTCTTTCTCCAATTTGTCATGCTCATTCTGAATTTTAATCCTGTCCTACAATATTTTTGTGGTCTTTTCAGCTTGATACCAATGACAGAGTCCCTGAAAATGATGAAGGGGGAGGAACGGGATACTCAGTCTGGATAACTTATTTCCTAATTCTGTCATTTATTATGAATTGTTTGGTCTCTATGAAATGCTGTTAGTAAGCTGATGTACATAGTATGGGGAAGATGTATGTTTAGCTATTATTTCCTAAGGTACATTGTTTATGAAATATTGAACTGTTATGAAAAATTATGAAACGTTGAAGATGAAGGTGACAAACAATGGCAGAATATCAGTATGGATAGATATTTTGGGTTCAGCAATCTGAACAATCCAAGTTATACCGGCTGTTTGCAAGTCTGGAGTGCAGATAGAGCAGTTAAAGCCTACAGAGAGGTTAGCCCTGAACTTCAAATTTACATTACTATTTCAAAGATGGTGACCATTTGCAATTTAATCTGGAGTAACAGCAGCTTGGCTTCTCAAGATAAGAAGATAGTGATTCAATTAGTTAATGTATGTGCCTACACTTAGAAATACTAGCCTAGCTTTTAATGATGTAACACCTTCCTCCACTTCTTCATGTAAGGTGACTTGCAGACTTGCTTCTGCCTGAAGGGGTTAGCATGTAAAATGGGATCTTTTAATAACCCCAAAAGGCAGGACCTGCCTGGTCTGTGCCATCTAGGAAAACTTGATTTGCTCTTCTGGGCCTGCTCCAGGTGTTGAAGATGGTACAAGTTGGATTAGATTTTAACAAGGCAGAATAAGATGAATACATAACAAGACCCGATCCCATCCTTATGTCGTTTGAACATGCTGTAGTTTTTCCAAGCCTACTTGCTTCACCTGTTTTTCAAACTGCTGTTCACATACCGTTGACTAAAAATGGATGAGGAAAAATAAATTTTCTTACTGGTTGTGTCTGAATTTATGACTATTGAGCCTCCAACTTTCAGTTATGATCTGTCTCATATATGTAATAACACATTTTCTGCAGGTGATGAGGTTTCTGTAACTTGTGATGAACTGCAGGCAGCAGTTTGGTTTATTCTGTAATGCTTCTTTGTATGTACCTGAAAATGGGTCATTTTTCTCCTGCAAGAATCACAACAGGTATCTCTGCAGGGGGACAGTCAGCAGCTGAACGGCATAGGGAAGGAGAGATGCTGCCCTTAGGTTTACTCCGATTAAACTGCTGCTGTAGCTGGAACAAAACTACCCAGATACAGGCTCTAAGCTTTCCAGCTGAAAATTGTTCACTGGAATAAATAAAAACGATGATGATGAAGATTGCCTCCTTACCACATATAGTGGGGGGAGAATGGAAATTTGTCAGTCGTGGGTTCTGGTTTTGGGACTGCAGAGATTGTTTCCTTGTGTGACATTTATAACAAGAAGTGTCAGACTCCATCCTGTATGTATCAGACTAGTGTGGCATTGTATATTAATCCTGATGGAAAAGGATTATGTGATTTTCACAGGCACTGAGATAGATTATCCTTTTTGGCCTGGCTGGAGGGTAGTGAGAGTCTCTTTCTGCAGACGCTGGCAGGGAGCAGAGTGCTCCTGGGAGAGCAGTACCAGAATAACCAAGCGTGAACAGCAGCTCCGATTTGAACTTTCTTTTCGCTTTCCATTCATTTCTGTTGTTTGAATGTGCTGCCTTTGAGGACTTGCGTCTTTGAGCAGGGGCAGTGGCATGGATTGCAATGGTAGGGGCTTTGAGAAATCTGTCTGTTAACAAGCTCTTTGAAACTCTGAGTAAAAATACCTGAAGGAACTTCTGGGATAACATCACATTTAAAAAGCCTTTTCTCCTTGTTCCTAGCTGCCCACTCTAACATTAAAATTTTTTGCCCAATATTTTGATAAATGATATCTTATCCTTAGGTCTGGACACAACTGATATTTTTGATGTTTTGAGGTATCATGTTAAGATCTCTGCTGGCTTTCATGTTAGTATCTCTGCTGGCTTTCACCAGTCATGGTTTTACTGGTTCAGTGCTCACTTCTCACCTCCATCTATCCTAGGGACTGCGTCCCATCCTCTCACCACCTCTAAGTTGCCTCCCTGAACTTTCCTGGTCTGTTCCACAGAAAATGCTGCTTCCAGGATGGTAACAAGATAGCTGCTCTTGCTTGCAAGAAAAAATCAGGTTGCTGCTGGTATAAGCTATTATGGCACCATTGCTTCAGGGGCTGAGGGGTCTTGATCACCTGCATGAAAGATGTTTGCTGTATGAGAGCTGTTCCCCATCTTCTCCGGGGAGAAGCATTGGTTTGGGTAAGAGGTTCAAGGGTTGGATCCTGCCCAATGCTCACCAGCTGCACCGTGCTGTAGCAGAGTAAATGATATGGGCCAGATCTGCATGGGGTAAAATGATGTCGCTTCAGCCACTTCCTGGGTTGTCAATTTACAATAATTGAAATACAAGTATGTTGGGGTTTTAGTTTTGGTTTTATTTTGTTTTGTTTTAAATGACAATAAAAACTTCTATTGGACAAAAAACCTGCTGGGGAACTAACTAAATCCATAGGTTTGCACTGGGACACTGCAGCCCCTTGCTGAACCCCTTGCTGAAGTCCATATAATTTACATCACTTTTTTATTTCTTTGGTGTTTATAAACTCAAACATTTAAAAAATTACATGAGCAAATATGGAAGTTCAAAAATATATATATATTTTAAACTATTTTATATTTGCCTTCTGACTTCTCAAGAATTTCATACAGAGAATGTTTTTTTCAGACCTTCCAGAAAGCAACTTACTCTTTCCTAAAGTAGGTAAGATCAGTTTCTCCACAGAAATGTACATTTTTCCCTGGTGTCTTAGCAGGAACCTCACAGACTGGACACCTAGATTTTAGACAGCCAAAGTAAAGAGAAATGAGAAATAAAATCCCTCTCTCCCTGGTGGGAAAGCAGGAATGTTTGCACACTATGTCGTAGCTTCTGCTCGTTAGACCTGCAAACTGCCCAGTGAAAAATGATCTGAAAAAAAATGTGCAGTGAGTAATTTTTTTTTCCTTCCCTGAGTTATACCTTTAATTAATCTCCATCAGTTTACAAAATCCATTTTTACTCAGAGTTAAAAAGCATGGACTTTGACGAATAAATCTAGTAGCATGTTTTTGTGATTGTTGCTGCTTAAGACCTGTCAGCTACTCAAATGTATCATTACTAATTGCCCACATTTCAACAAATCAAAACACTATAGTTTTATGTTAAGGAGGGAGTTGAGCCCTTAAATTACTGTATTAGCTTTAAACTGCTTTAGTGCAGTACATGGAGACATGTCAGTTTAAATTCAAAAGTAATAATTCAAAAAGATGTCAATAATTGAAGAGAGCATACACAGGTTTATTTATTTTAATCCAGTTAGTCTTGTTCTTTTGATTTGCTTTGTTTTTATTTTTTCCACGTATCCCTTATGGACCTGAGAGAACAGTATGTAAGCAGTGGGTGAAGGTCATTAAAAAAATCAGGCTATTTACTTCAGTGAAACCCAGGCTCAACTCAGGATATCGCATGCAAGTTACAAACAAATCCAAAACCCTACCCAATGATAGAACTGTAAACCAAACTACGTATTTTGTTGCAAGAAGTGCAACCATTCCATCTCTCTGCAGTAGTGCTTTATATTTCACAATATAAGCTTGCTGTGAGCTCTCCACATTTGTTGTCTACTTGTATTTTGACTTATTGCCATTCCTGGGTTTGTACCCATCATCCCCATGTTTATGCAAGTTAGAAATGAACAGTAAAAAAACCTTTAGCTTTCATACTTGCAACTATCTTGAACCCACATAAGATCTCATTTAATTCCTTTTAGTTTATTCTTTAGGAATTTTTGAACGCAAATCTACATTTCTTCTCTTATTAGGGACATCTTTGTAATTTCAGGTTGCATTTTGCAGTGATTTTAAAATATTTTTCTCTCCTCTTTGTTTTTATATCTTTGGTAGCCATACTTCTGTTTGGTGTTTTATCTAAAAATTGCTGTGCATAGGCTCTGTAACCCCCAAACCCCGTATTTCTCAGTAATGTCTTTAATAGCCTTAAAAAAAAAAAAAATCACTTCGGGAAATATAAGATTTTCAGAATAAGGTAGCTAATATTTACGTAGCATGTGATTGAAAGTATATCTTTAATGCTCAACAGGCAGTAATTTATTCTGGAAAACTAAGGTAAAAGCAGCTGAATGTGGTGTCGCGCTGTTGGGAAGGCTCTCGTTTACACTGGTCATACCAAGAGCCTTAACACAGACCTTAGAATAGTCAGCAGCCCCTTTCTCAGTTACACTGTGCTGTAAAAATAGTCACCCAGACGAGCAACCAGAAATTTGACCTTATAATGCTCTACACTAAAGCTAATCATTGTTACGATAATCTTGCTTTCTTGCTTTACTCTGCCCCTGGATCATTGCATGATATTGGTGACTTTTTAGGAGATTTTTATTGTGTGTGCAAGAATGTGAGTCTGATAACACTCAGAGACTCTAGCAAGAAATCTTCCTAAACTCCAGTCTTTATTAATACAAGGGCATAGGTGGAGAGAAAATTGCTTTGTTTTGGGTGGGGATGGAAAGAGATTGATTTTATCATTGTGGATGTTTATCATTGGAAATTATTTTTTAATGTATCTTAGAATTCTTACTGGTCCATGAAATAGAATAGATATAATGTAAATAAAAGGTAATAAATATTCAGGCCATGCTATTGCTGAATGACAGTTGATGCTTTCAGACGATTTTATGTATCCATCAGTGATACCCTGCAAATAATTTATTACAGTGTGCCTTCTGAAAGTATGAAATTTTGTTAAGTAACATTCAATTAATGAAATAGCACGCCTTAGGCAAAATACCTACAACATGTGCCACTCATCACTCCCAAAGACTAAAATCAGTCTCTAAAAATGAGACAAGTGAAAGGCAGTTGCATGTTGTACCAAGGAACAACACAGTCCATTCAATTCAAGGGCGTTTCATCTCGGGGTGCTGACTACAGAAGCCACCTAAACACGGTATTTGTAAGATTGCTTCATCGCGCGACTTACACTGCGTACTCACCTGCCAAAATAGGCACACAGATCGGAAACTAGTCTAGCAGACTGTCTTTTCTGTAATCAAGGAGTTTTATGAGACTTTTTCATGGACATTATCTTCTGTATCCTGGCTTGGGATCAACAGTGCAACGGGGTGGCTAAGAATCACTTCTCCTGCTGCTCACAACTAAACCTCTTGCTCTTTGAATCCTTTTATTGCTTCCCCATCTTTTCTATAATAGTGCTGAGTCTTCTGTCCCTGTTAAGACTCATGTAACCCAAATCTTGTCTTCAGTACATCTCTGCTATTATCTTCTGTATCCCTTCTACTTCATATGCTCCCATTTCAACTTCATCATCATCACCGTAATGTAACTACCAGATGCTTTCCTGATACAGCTTTCCAAATTTTGTTTTCCTTCTTTATTTCTGAGGGGAACCATTACCTGTTCCTGCACTTCTTACCTGCATCATCTCTCAGCCAGCCTGCTGTCCTGGGCTGTTTCTCAAGTCTGAAAGCATCAACTCTCTAAATCTCAGCCTGCAAAAGCATAGTCAGATAGAAACTGTTGTGGCCTGAATATCTTTGTTAGTCATATACGAGAATCAGAACTTACTGTCCCAGCCATGTGAGTTGCTGGTAGCTTCAGTGGGCTTACTCATGACAGCAAATGCAACATTCAATAGTAGGCATTTGCAGGATCATCCTCTATGATTGTAATCCCTTTTAGATAGGGAATGTGTCAGCATTTTATAATGGGATGTAAAGATGCATGTGGGCCATACAAAGTCTCTGTAATTAATGTTGCTCCATCAGTTGATTACAGGACTTTATAGATTGTGCTATCGTGATACAACCGTCTGAGTTTCGTACTTATGAAGAAAGGATTGGAAGAAAAAAGGGGGAAAGTTGTGTCAAATGCTTCTTGATTTGGTAGCTCTTTCTGTGACTATACTGTCTATCTGTTTAGAAATACCCTTGACAATAGAGAGGCATCCCCATGGTTTCTTCCCCAAATTCTACCTGCTGCTTGTGCCTCAGACTTTTATCTCCCCCAGTGTGTGTTTATGATATTTTGGATTTATAAGCATAGAGAACCTTTGCCTGTAAATTACACCAAGTGTTTCTCTTTGAACTTTGCGTGAGCATCAAATTGTTGAACTGTTTGACAGTTTGAAAGAAACAGACAACGAAGCTCAAAGGACAATAATTCTCCCTTACGCAATCTAGAAAACAATACTATAAAATATTACATCAGCTGCTGGCAGCTGTACGTTTGCCTGCTTGCTAATTTACTATCGCAAGTGTTCCAGAACCCTTTGTAATCCAGCCATTGCTATTTATATTCGTAATGATTTATTTAAGGACTCTGTACACGTCAGCAAAAAGTCACCAAAAAAAAAGCAAAATGAAGATTAGTTGGCTGAAAATGCATAGAATAGAGAAGAATAACCCAACAATGGAGTTGAGATAAAGTTTATACACAGTAAATAACTAAAAAAAAAAAAAGAAAGAGAGAGAATAGCTTTATTTTCAACTCAGCATACAGGAGCCAGAGCCTCTGATTTTGGCACTAGGCAGTTCCCATCAGAGACTATTAAGAGCAAGGAAACAGGTGTCTGGTGGCCAGCAAAGGAAATGAGAAGCTGTGACACCTGAATTGAGATCACAGACCTGCTCCTGCCTTTGTGTCTGGAGAGAAGGTATTAACCGCTTGATATCTCAGTTCCTCTGCTGGCTGTAGTGGCACCCAACTCTCAGCTGTTAAAACTTTTTTCTTATTTATAAGATGTTTTTTGGTTGTTTTTTGTTGTTTTTTTTTTCTACAGACAACTGTAATGATGTTCTGTGGAAAATGCTAAGTTAAGAAAAAATGATGCAGGATTGTGTAGTGAAGCGCAACACTTTTTAGCATTGAGTCTCTAGGTCATTCTGAAGCAGGGATTTGAGTGGTGTCCCTTAGGATTTGCTGTTATACATGCTGAAATGATCAATCAAGGATAAAAAATGGACTGTTCTCATCTCATAGATCATTTCACAGTGAAACAGTTAAACTCCTGGCTGCTTTCTGAAAAACAGAGATCTGCATTAATAAGGTGACCTTATCAGAGCCACCCCTGGGGGGAAGGGAGGGAGAAAAAAGGTTGTGGAAAGAAAGTGAATCCTATTGTTAATCTTTTTTCAGGGAGACTTGGATTCCTCAATGCAAATTACTTTGTATTTAAATTGTATGAAGGCACAAAAGGTTCGTGTCTACAATTGACAGTTATTTCATTAGCTGACTCATGGAGCCTTGCAAATGGTTTCTAGTGTTAACTTTCCTTGCATTTGTTTTCTTTGTTCTTAGCAGATCTTGTAACAGTGATCATTTTGATTAATGTATTCAATGTTCTGTTTTACTCCCGATTCATCTTTTTTGCAGCAGTCAGCGTTCCGGCCTGGGTAAGGAGAGGCTACAGGATGACTTTAGTGTTTCTCCAGTAATGCCAATCTGAGGCTTCCAGCTGGAGACAAATAAAGCATGGAGGCTGATGTAATGTATTTTGGAAAGTAGCAACCCCAAACACAGGTTAAAACAGACTTTCATCATCAGATGTAGGATTGTCTCAGCCATATCCCTCTGTGACAGCAGACGAGCGCTGCTTGGCCCTGTGCTGCTAGAATATTATCTGTATCACTGAGAGCCTCTCAGGGCTAGGTATGCTAGCTTCGTGCCTCTGTTGAGATAGCTTTGTGGTTCAGGGTGGTTCACTACATTCCAAAACTAGACTTTGTGTGCTTGTCTGTTTAAAAAAGCTGCCATATTAATGGAGGTATTAATTCTCCATTAGGTTAAAGTTCATCCTTTCCTGCTTCAGGCACACCAATACTAGGTGTCTGGTCTATGCTACATATTGAGGAACCAGCAACACGTTCAGGAGAGAATGGTTCTCCCTATCCCTAAATTGATGGGCGATCACTTCTCTGGAGGTGCTGACCCTCCATTGACCCAAAAGATGAGCTTCAACAAGCTCCTTAAGTTTTGTATGTTGAAGTTTAGGTGGATCCTGTCAACCTCACCTACTGACCTACACTGAATGGCATCACCAAAGTTTCCACATCAATGTAAAAAATTGTGTAAAAAAAAAAAAGTGAAAATTGCTTCATTAATTGCCCCAGATACACACTGATAGGCAGGCAGGTTGCCAGAGGCCTGCAAGCTCTTAATATCCTTTCCCTCTTTTCTTTATTTCTTTTACTCAGCACTACATTTTTGTTCTTTTCAGAACTTTTTGGCATTTGTTGTTGCAATCAATCTGCCGTTCCCTGCTGACGCCTCTTATTGCATTGGTTTTTCAAAATCTTTCATCAGCGCCTCAAGCATTACATTGTTCTTCAATCTGCGTCAAGCTCCTAGTCCTAAAATACAAAGACCTTGGGGGCTGGGGCCTTAGTTTCTTCACAAGTCACTCTGTCTCCATTACCCTCCCTGAGAGTCACAGCTTCAAGAATCTTATCATGGAAAGATCCCAGGACAAAATGCTTGAGATTCAAAGGCAGAGCCTCAGCAATGAAATCAGAAAATATTCAGGCCTAACCACCTCTCTAAAATATCACTTTGAAACTGTTGTTCATATGCAGGGGATGTGAACTCATCTGAAGCCTTGTGAATATTTTCAAGCTATTTTCCATTTTTATAGGAAATCCAACATACAAAAGGTTTTCTGAGAAATGTTTATTTGTGAAAGTAGGAAACGGGTTTTTTTCAGGTTCAAATCCTTGAATTTTTTTTTATTCTGATTTTACATGGTCAACTACAAAACAAGGAGGGAAAGGTTTTGAAGGTGACTATAAGGGAGCCTCTGAGAGAAAGCAGTGGAAAGGTAGATTTTTTGCTTCACGAGTCTTAAGTATTTTTCCCTGTTCTCTCTTCTGATTCACAACAACAAATACATAAGGACTTTTTCAGCCTTACTTACTTACTTCTGAGCAGTAGATGTTTAAAAAGTGAAAGAGAAGAGAAGGATAGAAGGCAATGAGTATCAGAGAAGTACAATAGTTGATGGACACTTGAAACTCGAGGGGAAGGGAATAACAGAATGACTCAAGCTATGTCAATGTGAAATGAAACAGCATTGTTCATTTTCTTTTAAACTGTATTTTGAAGCAAAAGACTTTATTCTTAGATAAAATTCCATCAAAGTGCTTTTTCACACAAAATTTTCACAAAACAAGAGTTTGGCACATAACTGGACAGCTCTTTCAGCTGCTCTGGAAAAATTATTCTGATCTCTTTGTCCAAGATAATAACACTGAAAGCATACAGATGTTCAGCATGCAAAATATTAAAGAGAGAAAAAAATACTTCTGCTTAATTTTTGCTTTAAATATTTTTATGCCAAATGGTAGACTTTCTGAACACTATCACAGAGAGCTGTTACTTGTGAACAACAATTTCAATATTTTTGGTTGAGTTTTTGCTTAATGTATGAATCCCACGTCCTTGCTGTCACAAAATCTCCATTTTACCACTTTTGCAATATTGCTGGCATATGTCTCCAGCTGTCTGTTGCTGACATAGAATTGCTTGTGATTATCTGATGCTGAGCTGTTCTGCTCTGGTTTTGTGTTTTTAATCTCTCCAACAATACCTGAACATGCTGTGCAGATCGTGATTATTGGGGCACAATACAGTCCTCTTTGAAATTTACTGTCCCACACAGAACATTGGAAATTCTTATGATCTTTATATCCAGGTTGAATGTGGACCAGATTTCTTTCTGATTTTATAATGTAACATTACAGACTGTTGACTTATTGACTATAACGTTAGCATTTTCCAGATTGGCAGACAAATTGCCTTGTAGGAGTGTCTACATGTATTTATACATCATCCAAAGGTTAAACTATAGAATATATTTTAATTGCCTAGAGATAACTTGGTAAATTATATCACTAGGACCAAAACTTCCACATCAAAACCCATGTTACTACCCGAGTAAATAAACCACTCAGCAATACCAATTACTGACAGTCTTCCACTGCTTAAATAGCATCCCAAAGACATAGCTGCCATTTTAGAGGAATTTTTAAGACAAGAGGAAATTCTAATATTCTTCTTAGCCTTCCTAAGTTCCTAAGCATGGAGTTTATATTGATCTTGCTATTTCAGTGAGGACCACAATTAAACAAACAAACAAACAAACAAGAAAATTAGGCTTTCATATGTAAACTTTTTTTTTTTTCACTTCCAATTATCTTAAAATTTGAAGGTGTAAAAAAACAAAACAAATGTACAAAACCCCAAACAAGCCAAAACATGTAACACACTGTAAGAGCAGCAAGTATTCTCACTGAGAATATTGTCAGAGGAAACATAACCTTAGAGCTATTTGAGGTGTTTAAGTCTAATTATTAATTACATTTCTTACTTTCCACTTCAGGCAACACTTTTTTCTCTGTAATACAGACCCTCAAATAAATTAGTGAGGAATAACAAGTTTCCCACAAATCAGCTGATTTACAGTAACTGCCCAGGAATGTGCTCTTACAATTGGTAAACATGAGTTAATTCAAAGTAGTTTGCTCTCAGTGGAAGAAGTATGTTACCCTGCAATAGCTTCATCACCTGCTGTACTTTTACCTTTACAAGTGATCAGTAAGAAGTCAACTGGGGCATAATATATTGAGCCTGAGAAACACATGCCTTCCTTTCGGGGGGGGGGGGAAGGGGGGAGTGACTTGAAGAAATTATGAGTGTCTTAGATGAAGGAAAGAATTTTAACAACTGGAGACACAGAGTGGGGGTCTGAACTCCTTCAGCCAGATGGGGGAACCAAAGCCAGGCATCTCATTTGCCAGGCAAGGGCCCCAGCGAGGTGGTTATCAATAAAAGATGGGAAACATCTCTGTGGTGTCCTCCTGGTCTTTCTGGATGCTTTTGAAGGAAATCTCTTTCGGCCTGTGTTCTGAAAGGAGGTTTACATATGCCTACCTTCAGGTGAGAATTTCAGGCTGTTAAAAGTAAGAAGACAGAGGTATCCTCTTTCAGTCTTTGCTCCAGAGGATTGGACTTACAGTGCTCTGTGCTCCACAGTTTCTACGGATGGGATTTTGGCAGCTTCCACACTGAGCACAGATGGTATTTGAGATCTTGTTCTGAGACAGCCCTGCAGGGTAAGCAATAACTCTGTGGGATTTCTTGGATTGTAAATCTGAACGCAGGTATCTGAGGTCCACCGCAGGTCTTTCTAGGCCCAACCTCTCTTTGAGTCCATTTCACAACATGAGGTGTGAGCAAGAATGGTGACTGTCCTTGTTTTTAAAAATAATACTGTGATACTGGTCAGGGGTGATTTCAATGAGTTTTGGAGAGACCACAGAAAATCAAAATATTTGTGTCACGCATGGTATGTAAAATCAGTGAAAAGTCTCTGTGGGCAGTAGCTGATCACGAAGGGATATATAGAAGCCTCAGTATAATGAAATTGCTGTCTCCCCTTTTTGTTAAATTATAATTGGTGTCCTTGTTAGTAATCACACTATGGGACTAAAGACTGCCTTGCCCTTGGAGACTGACTATGCCTTTCATTGTATAGTCCCTCCAGGTCAGAGGCAAGGGAGATAATGGTCTCTACTGAACTGTCCTTACTTGTTAAGAAATGTCAATTCATCACTTTTCATAGGTTAAAATTATCTAAACCATTATTAGATTACTTCCCAACCAGTTACCTATTTAGAGCAGTATCTTGAGCTACTGCCCTTTGCTCCTTCTGTTTTAGACCTTAAACAAAATTCAGCCCTTCTTTGCTCTGTGCTCTTGTGTTTTTGGATAAAACTGTAGTTATGTTTTATATGTATGTTCACTAAATACTGTGATATATTCTCAGTAGTGCCACCTTTTGCTTGTAATATAATCCCAGTTGTCTCCGCACCGATTTTATCTTTTCTACTTTATTACCTCTTATACGTACTGGTAAATAAAAAGGGAGCGAATTTGGAAAATATGGGCCATTTGGAAGAAAGTCTGTGTGTATCATATCAGAGAATTTGAAATATTATGGAAATATCCACAGCTCCCAAAGAGTCAATCTATACACCAAGATTAAATTTAGGGATGGACACAAGCCCTGTTTACTCTCTACTGTTCTGGAAACACTGTTTTTGCAATATTTTCTGTCCTCAGAATAGTAAAACTAGTTACGATGAATTTAGCAAAGTCTGTATGCTGCAGTGCCCCAGACAGTTTCTTATTTTCATTGACATTATTTTTTCATCAGTTTGGACTGTGTAGTATCTGCAGACGGTGTATGTTCAAAATATTGGATTGCTGTGTTTTTGCATACAAACCTTATAAAGGAAAAGAAATACCAGACTGTGTGTACAAGCATCAAAATTTGATTATATGCAGGATCTAATCTTAATATCACACCATCCTCACTGAAAAGCATTGCAAGAATGTTCCAATTCATATTCTGAATGGTGTGTTTCTCTGCAGTCATCTTGCAGAATTCTTATTCCTACCAGGAGAATATCAGTATATTGAGCTGAATAAAAATGTATACATTAAATTGCTTATTCAAATGTCCAGCTTTGATGTTTGTAGGGAATTTAAGCAGGAGGCAATACAACCTGAGCTTTGTTTTATTGATACAAGAGGCTAATGTGAGTTAAAAAACAGGAAAGAATGAGAAGTTGTATAATATACTGGAAATGTGAAAAAAATGCAGATTTCGGTTATTAGGTTTCACAGCTGTATTTGCATAGAAATATACTAACGGCTGGATGACATTTCATGCATGAATTTGATAGAGCATCCTTAAATGTATTCATGTTAGAAGAGTACTTAAAGGGAACCTCGAACTCAAAAATTCCTGTCTTTGTTTAAAAAAAACAAAACTGTAGTTTCCCTAGGGTATTCTAGTACAAGATATTTCTTTATGAAACAAAGCTTCTTTTGTTATGAGGAATACTGTGACAGCCTATGAAAGGCCCTCCTTTCTGATCACACTTTGAAAAAGATCCTGATTCCCCTGAATGTCAAATATTATTGCTCAATAGATGTTGCTCAGGCATTTGTGGAAAATACTAGAAAAGCATGAGGCCCCTTGAGGTTTCAAACACTTCTTGGGTTATCGGTTTCCTATGCCATTTTCTGTTTTGAGGGAACACCTTCCTCATAAGTGGGGCAAAGAGGAATGCCAGTTTTCTCTGCTGTGTGAGATGAGAGAAGTTAACTCTTCCTTTAAGAACTAGAAGAATTCCTGGTGGAGTCTATCAGTTATCCCATGGTATGAATTTTGGTGGGTTGGGTGACAACAACTCCCTCAACAGTTGCTTGTTTTGTGTGGTTGTTGTTTTTTTTTTTAAATTCACCTATGAGCACAGACCAGATGCAACTTCATTTGTAACTCATAAAGATATCAGGTTTTAGTAGGAGTGGAGAGGTTCTCAGAGTATAGTAAAGGTTTTTATATCAGTGAGCACTTGCAATTTCAGTTTCCAGTAGTTTCAGCATTCAGTTTGCCAACTGTGAAGAATTATGTTCTTTTATTTTAAATATGATTATTAACAAGACACAGCTGAGGAAGGCACTTTTCTGAAATATTGCAAGGGTTATTCCTGCTCTGTTACCTCCCATTCACCTTCCACAACAGGATTTTACATGCTCATGTTAGTTATGTTCTCAGAAGAGCTGCTGGTCCATCTCTGATTGTGACTTTCATTAGAAGTAGAAAACTCTATCTTTTCTTCTGAAGTGCTGAGATGTGATCATTAATTCCCGAGAATATTTTCTAAAAACTCACTTTATACTGAAATATATCCAGCCTTGAAAGGGATTAGAAGGAGCATGACAAGAGTATGAATTAAAAAGCACTGGGGTGTGAAAGCATTTCTCTTGAAGCAGTTTTGACTCTGTCCTTACTTATACAATCCCATTTCTGCTGCCACTGATTGTCAAGAACCTTCCAAAACAGCAAGAACCATCTCTAGATCCTGTTCAGTCTCCCACTAAAATCAGACTTATGAAGGAAAGTGGAAGTGTGAGTATGTGGAGGTACCATTCTGGAAAAAATACAGTCAGTAGTAGCTGACCTCCTTTTCTTCTGTGCATATCCCATATTACTTGTGTGAACCTCTTAAGCAGAATATGTCTGTATAGAAAAGGGCTGCGGGATCTTTTTTCTGTCAGTATAATTGCTGGTTCAAGAGAGATCAGTGCTGTACAGATGTGAGAACAGAAAACTGAAATGGAAATATTATGAAAGAGGGTCATTAATACCATCTTACTCAGAAGCTCTGTCTAAAGCACAATATAATCATGGGCAGTGTCTAGAAATAGTATTTTACACTGAAGCCCAAAGGTTATAGAAAGACTTTAGTCCTTGCCAAATGAAAGTCATTTTGTCATCTATGGTACAGAAGGAATCAAATTCTTGCAGTGGTGTAAAATCTATGTATATGAAGCTACTTTTAGAGTCACATTAATAAAATGTCTGTCAAAAGCCAGGAAAAAAGTCTGGTTTAAAAAAAGGAAAGGGAAAATCTCAAATAAAATTTCCAGATAGAGTGAAAATACATAGGCTGAAGCCATCAGTGGATGGTAGTAGCAGTAAAGATCATGTGGGCTACAACGGCAATATTGTCTTCTTGAAATTCTTGAAGACTGTAGCAGTGGTACCAAAAGGACATGTTTTAAAGGTGAGTCCATGCAAAAGTCAGCACAAAGAAAATGTCTTTCCTACTTTCCTCTCAGGCAAGAAGTTTATAGTGTGGAAAACAGCATACTGCCTGAGTAGAGAAGATGGTATTTAGCAAGATTTTGAATGGTGTACAGCAGGGTGGGAGCAGAAAGTCATGACGATTTGAGAGTCATTTGCAGCTCCCAGACAATCCAGCCTCTGGCTCCTGCCGAGCGAAGGACTGGGTGAGAGTGGGGAGAATTACTGCTCACACCGAGGCAAGATAGCACTGACTGGCAGCGTCTCCTGATTCCTGTTGACTTTCTGTGGGCACGTTTAACCTGTAATTTGGAAAAGGAAAATACAGTCTGGCACACATTCTTGAAGGGTTGCCAGTCCCAGATCTATCCATTGCATAGCCTGCCAGAATGGGAAAGATAAGTATCTTGCAGACCAGTATCCACAGCAACAGACACTGGAATTTTATCTTTTCAATACATATAAAAACCCAAAGAAAATAATTACTTTTTCATTTTCCACTTTTATAATAGTAATAATGACCTTTAGGTCAGGAATTTTCAGCAGTTAATGACTGTCTGGCTTTTTCTTTGGCCCTTGGTTTCTCCAGCCAGTCATTAACAGTGAGGAAAGTGCCTTCTCCAGTGGTCACTTTGGCTTAATCATTACGTTTTCATGCTACAGAATATACCAGCTGGGAAATAAGTGTCTCCTACGCGAATGGATCCATAAAGTGTTCCTTAGGTTTAATTTCTTTGAAAGAATATTCTGTTAGAACATGAGAGTTTAATGTAGAAGATGATTGAGTATTATCCTCAGCCCAAAGAAAGGTTAGGTCACTCTCAGGAATTGGGACTTTGCAGTGATGCCCTTCCTCTTCTGAGGATGGTTTAAGGCCATAGATTTCAAAAGATTAAATCTTAAGAATTTATCTTTGTAATCTAGGTTCCCATACTATTCTCTTAGTATTAGAATGCTTTGGAAATTTTATGTGGACACAAATATTTTCTCATCCATCTTCTAGGATCATACAGGAACTGGACCTCTTTTTTGTTTGATTGATTTTTATATGTAATCATTGTGACACTGAAAGAAGTGTGCGGCAACAGTACCTTGACAGTTAAAAATTATTTAAAAATCTAAAAGGGGAACAACCCTGCCCTGATCTGTTTGTCTAGCTAGTAGATTCCCCCCTTCCAATCACTCTATCTCAAAACACCTAGAAGCTGTATTTGACTTTGTTCAGAGGAAGAATAATTTTTATCTGGAAATGACTAACTTACACTTTACTGTAAGATAAAAAATGAGATACTATGGAACAGAGATAGCTTCGGACCACCCTAGTGATCATGTTTTTGGTAAAAATTAACCAGATTGTGAGTAGATTGTATGCATGTACATACATAAACCTTTGAACAGTCTTCAGTTCTTGTGCATTGTTATTTGAGTTATTCTTTAAGCTTTATGACTTTAAATACCATTGTTAAAATATGGTGTTACCTAAAAAAAAATGTGACTCTGTCTTTCCTTCAGGATATATTTGAGCTTGAAAAGAATGGTGTAAGAAATGCACTACTTGGAGGATAAAATCACAAGAAAACAACAGTTCTCTAAACTGCATATTGAATGTATAGGGATTCCTAGCAGTAGTCCAGTGTGCTGTTATTGCTGAGCAGTCAGGTAGTAGTGAAGCACCTCCACTTGAATGGTAAAAGAGAATGGGTATTTCTTCATCAGTAGATTTAAAATCGATATGGTGTACCTTGAGGGTTTGGTATTAAACATGGAAGTAATATGACTGATGAGCCTAATTTTAATGTTTAGCTGTGAAAGAGATTTATCACCTGTGTAACTATTATTGGTACTATTAGATTTTCATTTTGTATCTTTAAGTGTAAACACAGTGTGTACATCAAAACAGCAGGCATCAGCTTCTGCTTTTAACACTTTTTTTTTACTTTTCAAGAAAAATAGCAGCAGCAAAATATAGGTATTGTTTCAGGAAACAGCCACTCAGTAGTCCCACAAGGGCTGGAACTGTGCTTTGTGGTTTCCTGACTCTCGGTGTGACACTTTTACTTTTTAAGCCGAGGCTTCATTTATATTTTGAAAGTATGACAATCTACTTTCTCAGCAGGGTTGTCTTGTTTCTAAAAGACTGGACTTGCTAGAGGATTTAAATCTGGTGAGGATCCAGTAATTCCCTTAACAATGAGTTTTAAAATCTACACCTTTTAAAACAGTTCTACATCTTTAAACCTCAAGCTAGCCTCAGTGTTAAAACAGCTGGCTAACTATTAGTAGAAATGGGAAAGGTCCAAAAGAAAGGAGTGACAATACTTGTGTTTCAGTCTGTGCTTAAATGGATCTTTTCCTCAGCTTCACAGCTAACCAGTGCCAGATTATTTATAGATTTTAAAGGCAGAAATTAACACTGTTCCTTGTAGGCAGAAGAATATGGAATCATTACTAATTCTTTAGCATTATAATGCCTTCTGGCTCAATGTGTGTGCTAGGGACCAAGTGTAAACACGCATTTATCATCCTGACCCTTAATCTGTTCCCAGAAAGTCCTTCAGTGGAGAACTGCGGAACAGCCTTTCTAAAGGATCCGAGACCTTTTTCTGCTGCTGATACAAAGATCTTTACAGCCTTTGCTGTAACTGAACCTTCAAATGTAAAATCTTGCAAATACTAGTGTTCCTTTTTCCCCAAAATAATCCAAACAAAAAAAAAAAACCCACTATGACACTAGCTGCCTTTGCATGAAGTCTGGCTGTTTCCTTTCACTGGGGCAAATTACTCAGACCTCCTTGATACCTGAAGAGATCTTTGACCTTCCAACTCAACCTAATTTTTGAGTCCTTAGCTTCTCTTCATTTTCCCTGTTATTTCCAGTTCCTCCATTTTTCTGTGTTCCTTTTTCTCAACAACAGTCTTAGATGTTACTAATAGAATTCAGCTGTGGAGGAAGTATAATCCCAGTAAGAGTCAGTGTACCGAATCCCTCCCTACCCACTGAAATTAGTGGGACACAGTTGTCCTTCACATAATTTTAAGTGTCCACAGAGTAATTCCAGCTATCAGTCTGTCCTGTCGTCTTTCTGCAGCTCCCTCTACCTCCATTGTAACACAAGGTAGAGGAGTTAGGAGTGCTTCAGCAGCTGTTATTGTTTGATCAGCAACACAATCTTTGCTGGAATTTCATTTCCCTTGCAGCCTAGCTACTAGAATACATTTGTCATCCATACTTTGTAGCAGACTTATATTTGCCTGTAATTACATACCAGTCTGGCAATACTTTATTGTTAACATAAAGTATTGCCATTTAAGTCCCCAATCTTAAATGAAAGTATTTGCAAAACTCTGTAATTGCTAAAATAATAAAGCTGCCATTATTGTATGGGAAGTTTACAGCTTGTTACTGAAACATTTACATTGGTTTAACTATACCTGTATGCATTCCTTATGTTTTCATGTGTTGCTTAAGAGACAGACAGACTTCTGCTGGGCATACCTGTAGGTTTACGATACTTTCAGAAAATGGCTGGGGTTGGAAGAGACCTCGTGAGGTCAGAGAATGGCTGGGGTTGGAAGAGACCTCGGGAGGTCATCTTGTCCAGTCCCCTGCTCAAGCAGGGCCACCAGGAGCAGGTTGCCCAGGACCACGTCCAGATGGCTTTTGAGTTATCTCCAAGGATGGAAACTCCACAAGCTCTCTGGGCAACCTGTGCCGTGCTCAATCAAAACTTTCCTTCAGGTTTTCCAGTTTGTGGTCTGTGCTTAGGTACTAAGAAGTCTATAAAAGATAACTATAAAAAACAAGTTCACTGTGGTTAAACTCATTGTAACGGGTACAGATACTACTGCAAATGCTTAGGGATATGTAAACCAGAAAAGAGAATATAATTTGGTTTCATTTTGTGTTTTTGCAAACAAAACCAGTGATGCTCCTTTCTTGCTGTTTGTTACTCATTCTGTTGGGTTTTGGTTTTTTCCCTTTATTCTCCACATTATTGTTCTCTTCCCAAGACTGACTGAGTAAAGCAGCACTAGAAACATGGTACAAGTTTGCTGTGAACCATTAGCAACATTGCCACATTTTTTCACACAGGAAGCTCAAAACATCCATGCTCAGTATGTATGTGCCTCCAAAAGCTTGGCAATTTGTGCTAAAAAAGGTACTGCCTCTAACCCTTGTTCTTACGCACCTGCACAGAATTTCACAACCCTCGGTGCTGGTTTTGGGGGAGGACAGGGAAGGTTTGTGCTCTCCCAGCCATCATCAGGGGACACTGTGTGCCAGTGGTTCTGCGTTACCCTTTAGGTGAAAATTACAACCTTCATTACAGACGTCAGGTGAAAATGGATGCTGATTCTGTTAATATGTGGCAGATGAGCGTGGGGTGTTTGGCCCTGAAGGATCTGGTCTCCTTATGGTGCTGTACCCCTCTGACCTTGTCTCTCTGCACTTGCTAGTGCTACCTCGGAGCAGCCCTCACCATGCGCTGCCTCCCCAGCCCTGGGAGAGGACCCTTCTCTGGAACAGGTGTAAGGAGTTTTTAACTTGCAAAAAGACTTTCCCGGCGCCTTCACTGGGGAGGAGTTTGAGTGATGGTGCCCGCAGGGCACCTCGCCGGGATCCTGTCGGCCCGCCAGGCCCAGCGATGCCCCGACCGAGGGGCCGGGGGGCAGGAGCCGTCCCTCCGACCCGGCTGCCTGGCGGGTGGAGCTGACACCCCGCCCGGCCGTACCCTCGAAAGCCTCTCGGCCGGAGGCACCTGCCCGCCCCGGCGCCCTCCGCGGCAGAGGTGCGAGGC
>NW_020799109.1:8427336-8438270 GCF_003259725.1 Athene cunicularia
AGGGGGCGGCAGCGCGCCGACACATGCTCAGAGCCCGGGCGGCACATGGCGGGGGGGGAGGCACGGAGATAAGATGGGGAGGGGGGGACACCTCCCACCCTCCTCAGCCTCTCCCGCAGCACCGCGGGGCCTGGGCGGCCCCAGGCCCAGGTAGGGCTCGCTGGGGGTGGGCTGGGGGGGGGGCCCAGCCGGGCAGCGCCGCGCTCCCGTGTGAACTCTGAGGCGCGGTGCTCCGCCGGAACGGTGTCCGAAATAACCGTGAGCCCGTGGAAGTACCCGACGTTACACAGCGGCGGGGGTGAAATCAGAAACTTGGAAAGAAAAAAAAAAAAAAAAAAGTTAAGGTTTTCATACACAGTATATTTATAGTGCGTGGAGTCATTTATATACCTTTGCAGTTTGGCAGCGTGTTACCAAATTAGAGAGGCACTGTTTTATATCCACTTTGTTAGTTTAAGTGACCTCACAAATTGGAAGGCAACAGTGGAACCAGACCTTTAGATACTATGTCTCTTAAGCTTGGTGTTGCTACATTTGGTTTGTTTCATGTTTAACTTTGTAATGTCTCTCTAGCCAAGAGGTCAAATTAAAGTGTATATTAAGAAATAAACCTATATTTTGGCCATTTAAATGAGCTCAGCCCTTGTGAGATAGTACTTTCTGCTATGTGTGTCCCCAGATCACGACTCTTTGGCTGTATGTTGCCTCGAAGACTTTGTGTAGTTTCCTCACAGCCACAGAAAACACACTGCCATAGTCAGGGTTGACATAGAAAGGAAGTGTGATGATGTTTGTAGCAAATTACTGGCTAGTGTATTTGCCCCATAGGCTGTTGAAAGACGACCATGACCACTGGAAATGTCAGTCTGGGTAGCAAAGAGGACATTGGGTTCTGATCCTGACTTTTCCCCTTGGGGAGAAATCCTGGTTATGGCTGTTTCCCCAAATATGGAATGGGCTTTAAAAACTCTGCTGTCTAGCATCGTTTTGAGAAGGCAATGCCAAGTTCTGATCTCTAAACAGAGTAACTTGGTGTTAAAGTCACATAAAACTATTCTTTTTAAATTTTATTTTTGAAAATAACAGTTCCTAAACTAGTTCAGCCTAGTGGAGGTCCATTTGGTTCCTGACTCGGACAGTGACTTTTACCATTATCCTGTTTCTCATAGTAGCCATAAATGGATGCTGGGAAAGAACAAGAAACAAACATGTATGTCATTTCCCTATAAAGCTTTTCCAATTTGTGAATATTTGCAAATCCTGGAGTTCAGGAGAACCAGTAGCTTACCAGAGGAGTGAATTCTCCCACTAAGTTTTTGTTGTCCTGTGCCAGTCTGTTTTTTCTGTCCCATCTGTAGCAGAGGAGAATTGGTGTATGATATATTTAGTGAAAGTTACCTGTCACATCTATGGGAAGACAGAATTGTCTTGGCCTCTTCCCAAAGGCATCCCAGTTGGTCTTCACCTTCCTCTTTCTCACTGGGGAACTGCAGCAGCAGTGCCCTTTCTGTTCCTCATGTTCATCCCAACATAACCAAAGTGTTTCAGAGGAATACTTAGTAATAGGCATTTTGCTCATATGTTGAGCCTTTACCCAGATTCTGGTGGAAAACTGAGGCAAAGTGCACCTACTTTCTCAGTTCCCTTGTTCCAGATAGAATCTGTATGTACCTAAGAGAAGTGCTCTTCTCTAGTTTCCCTTTGTTTCATCTCTCTTGAACCAGAACAAACCAATATATGCTGTTTCCTCCAGAGAACAAGACTTGTTACCTATACTAGTGATTTGCACTGACTGCTCCCCAGACATTTTATTTTCTACAGAAAATTGTCCTGCTGAGCCAGGAACACAAAGAAACATATAGATATCTTTATTACATCTGTCACATCTCAATATATTTGACTAGATCTGTAATTTACATGCTTGGAAGACGTTTCACCTGAACACCAAATGAGTCTCTACTTCTGTGCTTCTTTCCACTCTGCACCACGTAAAAATACCATAATTGAATTAAACATATGTTTATGGGGGTTATACAAAGGGTTACTTTTAATGTTGTCACTTTCTCCCCACAGTTTTCATATTAGTGTTTGCTTTTATAATGGTTAAAAACCTTTGGGAGAAAAGTTGATCTTACATGAAGACATCTGAGCACAATTTTCGGTTTATAGTGACCAACTCTATTTTTACAGATTATGAGAATGTTTTATGGCAAACATTACAAGTCTGATGTTATGCAAACTGCTTATTTAGTTTAAAAAATAAGTTTACAAGTCTGCAGTAATGTTTCACATACTAATATAGAACTTCTCATTCTAAAGGATTCCAGCCTACCTTAGTAGTGAGTTAAATAATGTGTATAAAGTTCCTTTTATCTGTAAAATATACATAGTTGAATTTTAATTTTTGGAAGGAATCCTTACCTGCATAAATATGTCCCATCAGTGACTTTAAGGTTTACTGCTTTTGTCCAAGGATTACTCATTAGGAACAGGCTTCAGGATCAGAGTCATGGTACAGATATTAAACAAACAACAAAAAAGAATATTGGGGGAAATGTCTTTTTTTTTTTTTTCTTTTTTTTGAGCCTGCCTGCACAGTGTTCTTTTACAGTTTGAATGGCACCCAGTTTTCTTACAGTGATTTAACAAGGCTGCTCAAGTAAGCAAAATTGTACCTATTTATATATTTTTTTTCATGATCAAACTGTCCAGGCAGTGGGAGTTAATCATAGTCAGAGAAACAGATCCACTTGTTTTTTCTTTCTAGTGACCTAAAAAAAAAAGGAGTAGAGGAAGAACACAGATACAAGGCCCCTATTAGAGCCACTATTTTTTTCTTTTGAGAGGAGTTTTCTCTTTCCTGTTATGTTTAAAGAAGTTCAGATAGGTTTCAAACTTCTACCCTCGTAAAGCAGGAGTTGGCACATGTTTATGACCATAGTACAAAGTTTTATTGGAGCATTGGTTGTGTAAAGAATTCATGAAACAATTGTCATCATCTTAGTCTAGAAGCAATTCTCTGATCCTTTGTGGTGAGGTTGGATGGTTGGAAGCCTGTACGCTTATTGTTGCTGCAGAGGAGAGAGCACTGCTGGAAAGGTGTCACAAATTTTATTATTTTTTTAAAGTGCATGCTCATAGCATCAAGTAATTGTGGTAGACTTGGTATGTTGAAGAGGTAAATACTGTCTTTTGAATACTTCAGTAAGAGATAATATCTGGTAGTACTGCAGCAGAGTGATAGATGAACTCTGAGCGGCTGTACGCTTTTCTTGGGTCTGTGTGTGTGGTTGGGAACTGCTGATAGTGGTATTATGTCTTTGGCTGGGAACCTTTGACTTTTGAAGAAGCTAGCCAAAGACATGACTCAAACCAGAAACGTTAACCCCTAAGACAGTTCTAGGTCTTTGAGCCATATTAAAAAAATGTTTTCTGCCATGACAAGTTCAACATTTGGTTAACAGGCAACCGATGTTATGTAGGAATAAAGGAATAATTTTATTTACCTCTTGAATTGAAAATATAACTCAGCAGTCTAGAGTTTCACTGTAGAGCAGTTTTTTTGAAGTGGCATGTTTACTGGTCTATCTTGTTGAGCATAGAAAAATAGTAGATGGCTTTTCATTAAGAGTTTGAGTCTCTCTTTCTGATCATCCACGCCCTTCCTTTTTCTTTGCTGTCCTCTCCAAATGCTGAAAAGCTGTTTTTCTGGTCCCTCTTCTTGAAATGTGTGCCACCTGCAAATTTTTCACACTTTTTCAATATAGTCACTAGGCAGAATTTTGTCTATTAGCATATGCACCTTACTGGAGCTAGCATGATCCTTAGGTGACCCTACTAGAGCCTTTTCTTGCTTTGAAAAAGTGGTGAGTGTGAGGCAGAATGAACTGAGGTTCAGGGACGTTTTAAAGTTCACTACTTCAGGCTATGTTTGTTAACAACTTAATAGTGACTATCTTCTAATTGAAGTCATTCTTTCCTGACTACAGTAAATAATTGTTCTCTGTAGCTGCTGCCCTCAACATTTCCCACCCACACAATGGTAACAAATGCATCTCCATTGGATTCTCAGTGATTCCCCTAGCTGCCACAGCAGATGTGTTAGTACCTGTGTGCGTCCGTATTCTTTCTTGCCCCTTTATAAAATGCTGTGCTCCATGTCTTATTAAAATAGGTTAGGCAGCTTTAAAAATCTTTCAAAGCTTGTACAGCTCATGGAGAGGTAATCTGCTCTGTATATCAGAAAGATGCAAAATCTTTGTTCCCAGCACAATTTTAAATTAAAATGTTTCTAGGACTGAGTTTTGAGTCAGGTTGTTAAGAAGTTGAACCAGGCTTTTTCCCTGTGGATATAGCTGATGGAGGAAAGACCCTTTGTCAAATGCTGGAATAGGTCCAAATTTACAAGATGAGATCTTAGATTACATGAAGAATGTACAGAATTTGGGTCAGGAAGTGGTCTTGATATGTAACATTATCTTAAAGCTTTTATTGGTATTTCTGTAGTCTTGTGCTTCTATGTGCATTTTTTCCTCCTTGCGCTATTCAGACAGCTTGGAGTACGTAGAGCAGGTTGTAGCTGTGAGTGCTGTGTACCCATGCTCCATCCCAGGTTCATACATACTCCGTGTGTTGCGTTTCCTTTCCCATGAAAGTAGACTGAAATTCTGTAGACTGAATGAACTATTGTGGTAGAGACAGCATTTGCTAACTCTTTGTTCCTAGAAAGCTCTAGGTCTGTTCCCCATCATAATATGCGACTCATATGGTATGTGGCAGGGACCTGGGGAGAAATGGCACCAGGAAAAAAATCAACATGCCTGCAACTGCTTCTTGGGTGATCCCAAGTGTTGCCCCGAGTAAAGAAGTGCCAGGAGGAGGCTGTAGGAAACCTTCCAGTAGTGACAGTGGTTCCTCACAGATTCTTTTTGTTTGATCTTTTTTTTTTTTTTTTTCCTGGGATGGCTCTGGAGTTTCTGTGGATGAGCTTGTGTGTCACTGCCCTTGAGCAGCAAGCCCAGCTTTTCCCGACTGTGCTGTCTGTCCACTGTACCTGTGCGTCGGGTCTTGCCTCTGCGGTCAGTGAAAGTAAGCCCAGCAGACGAGGCAGTGCTTAAGTAACCTTATTCAAAAATTTTTATTTTTTTTTTTTTTAACTTTCTACTGTGATATGAGGTGCATGGCTTACTTTGTTACATACTTACCTGGCATGCTGCTGCCATTAACCTTTTCACCAGGTTAAAGATCTGGCTGTCTGCAGAGGTTCATCAAATCATTTTGTATAACAGTAACTACATCACACTGTTAAATATAGTCCTGAATACAGTACTCATAAAGAATATTTAAAGCTAAATTTCACACTCATTTTGTGTTTGAACCATTTCTGGTTTATTTTTAACTCTTTTAAGATGAAGAGTGTTGGTTTCTTTTTCCCTTCTAAATTCTACTGTAGCAGCATATCAGATATGGAGGGCTTGTACAAAGGCACAAAATTTTGGGGTTTTTTTGTGTCATTTATGTTTGTTCAGTGTTGAAGACTTAACATGGCACATTTCTGTAAAGCTTAAATGGCAGCAACAAAAAATTTTGGAACTTTTAAAATTGTAGATGAGAAGTAGTGACTTGGAGTAAACCTTGTGATACTGTACTGGTGATGGTTATATGTCATCAGCAGGATAAAGTGCCAGTAAAAAGGAGTTGAAAAAGCTGGAATTTAGTTTTTTCTTTTCATGTATCACTGTGCTTATTCTGGAAATAAGTTTTGGGGTTTTTTTGGTCTTAAACCCCTCTCAGCTGACCTGCTTGTTCCTCAGTCACATTTGCTTTTTGCTTCACCCTAGTAGTCAGAAGTCACCCATTTATTTTTAGGAGATAAAGCTATACAGGTGACCTACACTGTTGTTATTTCTCTAGGTCTTAGTACATATGTTGCACCACACAACACCAGTTATGCTTGTAAATGTTGTATAAGCCTAACTGTGATACAGTAAAAGTATGAATTTCAGGATTTTAATAAATTGACTTCAAAGATAGTATGGTTATGGTAGCTATGGTAACTAACACTCACTAATTAAAATATGCTAAAATTTGCAGGGGAGTGAAAGGGGGAAAAAATGTAAGTTAATGTTTTTGTTTTCATAAATGAACAGTAAAACATTTTTTTTCCTGTGGATTGCCTAAGTGCCAGTCAGTCAATTATTTGCTTTTTTTTAAAGAAACTCTTTTAAAATAGTAGAGGCTGAACCACATTGTAATTTTTGTACGTGAACTAAAAAATGCATAAATCTACCCACTATTTCCAAAGCAGGCTTATTCCTTGGGCAGAGATAGTTGCGGAGGCTTCCTGGAGTGTTCCCTGTAGGCTGCTGCTTTATCTGCTGAATAGCTGGTAGGCAATATCTCTGTGGCTTTGTGGCCTTTGTGATCATGAAATTATAATCAAGGTTTGGTCCTAATATAACTTTACAGTATGATACAGACTGACTGGTCAGGGCAGCCAGATTGTCAAATTGTAGCTGTCACTGAAACTGATAATCTCTTTAAGTGAACTTTTGAACTTTTAAAGAAAAAAAGAGCTTCTATTATAAATAGATTTTTTGTAAAAAAATTTTATCATGTTCAGACTTTTGAAAAATAACTGCTGTAGTTAAATTTCATATGTAGGTACAGAGGAAAGATTTAAAGGATAGCATTTTAACATCCTACTTGTTTTCAGGGTTCTTTTTAATTTAATGGTAATACTGTATTATTGTATTTGTTTCAGAAAGGATTAAGAGGGTTGTTCCATAATAGCTATAATCCTTTGTGTTCGACATGTTCAGAGTATTGTACAAATATTAACAAATCTGCACAACACTTCAGATGGGGACTGTAAGATGGAAAGGTTGAGTTATTCAAGGTCAGTTTTTAAGTAAATATTGGATCCAGGATTAAAACTGTCCTCAGTCTTGCAGAGAGCATGATTTCCTCTTTCTCAGCATAATGTCTTGTCTTGATTGTCCAGCTCCATCGGTTTCTACTGCAGCCAAGTACTCTTCTAATACCACTGAAAGTTAAATGGAAGGGAGAGTTTTGCTCATGAATAAAATAATAATAATTATTTCTAGCTGTATGAGTTTTGAGCCATGTTGCTTTTGCTTAATTATTTTTAAAGAGAGTTTGTAACAACTTTTGAATTAAGAAATATTTCATATTAATAATGGAGATTAAGAAAGAAGATATATTTTTCTTGCAGCACAGGTCTGACTTACATCTGGGCTGATAGTAAATCTCAACAATCTTCTGTTAAATGAGCACGTGCGAAGGGAGAATGTTACAAAATATTTGAATGCCTTTATGTGCATTAGAAATCGAACTGCAAATGGGGGTCCATATCAGTAACACTCCTAGCAGTGTTAAACTGAATATCTCTTGTTGTTCCACTAGAGGAAAAAGCATGTATTCAGGCCTCAACATTTGTTGCTTCAGTAGTTGGTGTGGTAGATTTGCTTTTTGTGAGAGCAGCAGGTCCATGTTCTGTGAATTTACTTGTGTTATTGCATGGAATATTAGTGAGGGAGAGCCACTCTTGGTGTAGGACTTCAGACAGAATTTAAGACATAGAAGTTGTTTATATAATGTCCTCTGCTTTTGTGAGTTTGGCTCCTTAATTTTCTCTTCCTTCTTTAGTGCCTTTGTACAAAACTGGTGTGGCTTTCTCTCCATCATCAGTGAGCTGTGCTGTCTTGATTCAGGCTTGTGGCACATCATCCTTTTTACCCATCATCTTTAAACCTGTCAAGTGGTAGTTTAAGACCTTTCTCTCTTACCTATTCCCAATTTGATTAAGAATTATTTTCACTCTGTTTCCTATTCTTTACACTTCACTGAAATTCACTTCACAAGATTTAACAGCCTTTTTGGCTAGTTCCTCAAGAATGGGTCTTCACCTCCATGTGCTTATTGGCCCCGTCTGTCACTGTGTTACTTGATATGTTGTTCTTTGACTTCTTTGCTCACTCTTCTTTTTGCACTGAAGACATTCTTTTAGTCACTTGTTTGTGTGTTATTGTCATTTTCTCTTCAGGGGAAGTACTGTAGGACTGAGTTCTTAAATTTTGGGGAGTGATACTAGTCCAGATGATGGCAACTCTTAGCTCAACCTTTTTATTTCTAACTTCTCACTTAACTTCTTTTGTCTGCTTTCCTTTATGACGTCCTTAGCAGAAATCTTTTTTAGCTTATGCTTAGGATGGCTTACTGTATTTTCCTACCATTTTTGTCCACTTCTCTTAATCTTTTCTGTCATTCCCAACCCAAAGTCTTGTCTCTTACACTTCATCTGCTTTGTTGCTTACACCCAGCTTTACCTTTCTGTCCAACTAAATATACTTCCATGGAGTGTTTCCACTGTGCCCTATGTTTATTTTTGTAATCCATTTTTCTCTGCCCTTCCAACAAAGCTCTCCTGTAGTCTGCAAAACAATGCTAAACAATATAGTAGATTATACTATCCAGATCTTGAACTGACAGTGCAAGCACCTGGTTGACCCCTCTTTTGCACAGCTCCCCTGCATTTAGCTGCTTCAAGTTTGGTGACACCTGTCCTCTTCAGAGAACTTTAGCATTTCTACTGCTGTCCGTTATCCTGTGTTGTCTGTTACTGTCATTCTGAATTTCTTCTTCTTTGGTAGTGGTCTTAGTCTCAGTGTACTGCTAGCTCAGAGATCCTTTATATGAGACAAGTTTTTCTTCCTCTGTATGCTGAATCTTCTGAGCCTGTAGAATCGTTACATTTTCTGAAATCTCTTCTGTTCTTCCTGGTAAAGTCCTCCTTTAATGTTAGCTAAGAACTAATTTCCAATTCTTTTTTCGGTTTTAAATAAACTGTGTGGCTTTTCCTTTTTTTCTTTTTTTTTTTTTTTTTTTTTCCCTTGCACTATCATGCTGTTTTCCTTCTCAGTCACAGCAATATTGATTATTGTTTATTTGTGTTTTAAGTGGCACTTAGGAATCGATGCCCTGTCGTGCTTGGTGTGTGCATTTGCTTTGAAGCACCAAGTATGCCTTTGGGTTGTGGTTTTTTTGCTTTTGGTTTTTAAGTGTCTTCATGAACTGTAACTGATACACAACCTGCCAAGGCAGGTGATGTTACCTGCTCTGTAGAAGCAACCTGCCTAAATCAGTTGCAGAGAAGTTCAGTGCAGCAGTGTGGGGGGAATCTTGTACAGGTGGTGTCCATATGTGTTGGGTATATGCCTGGAAATGGGAAGGGTGATGGTAAATTTTTTCATCTGTCAGTATATCGTTTTTCACAAGGGGTGGAATTTTTTTTTGAAGGCTTAGGGGAAGGACAAATTTTGCTCAAGGTTCTTTCATTTTATTACTGTAAGATTTATAGCGTTGCCAAGCCCTTTATTTGGACTGATCCCAGACCTGCCATCCCTCATCCATTTGGAGTGCAGAGCTCTCTTCCTCTATTTTTCCAGCTCTTACTCCAAAGGTGGAAAAAAAAAAAAAAATCAGCATTTGAACTACTTTTTGAAGGGTTTAGTTTGTTCAGTCCTTACTTCCAAATTAGAAAGTAAGGAATGTTTTAAGGAGACTCAGATTTTCATAATTTTATTCTACATCCCACAATGGGGTTTCCAGTTTTAAAGTGCTAACATGTTTTTACTTGAATTCAACCAACTTGCTTCCTGCCCTGTTAAAGTTGCTTTGTCTGTCTCAGTTCCCTGTCACTCTAGACTTAAAGCTATTACCTTTTGGCCTGGATCAACCCATCCTGACACTGAAACGACGGCCTGACTGAGGAAAACATTCCAGGAGCAGTTTATCCTTTGCTAGTTGATACAGATTCTCTAATGCAGGGTTGCTTTCTTGGCTTTTCTTTCTTTCAGTACTGCCGAGGCCAAATGTCTTCCCAGCCACTCTGTAATTTTTCAGCAATTCATTTTCTTCTTACTACCCCAACAACTTTGGGATGTGGCCGTATGGGCAGAGATACTATCATGTGCACTGGCTCTTGAGCCCCATACTTTAGTACCTTACGGATTTGACTGGCAAGATCTCTCCAAGTTTGACATTTTCCTGGAGTACAATTATTTCAGCATGCTTTATTCTGTATATTGAATCGCAGAGTACAGTGTTCTCTGTCTGGAATTATGGCTAGTGCGCCCAAAAGCAATTTTTCCTAATTTTACATGTGTCTTCCAGAGAAAGTCCCTTGCTAAAGAACAGAGAGAACCAATGTCATCCATTCTTGTATTGTGCTTCTACCCTGCATATTTTGTTACAAGTACCTAATTAGGTGTGTTAAGTACTGGTTCTCAGTAGCGGGTATCACTGAACCGTTTATTACATATATAGGAAAAACAACACAAACAAATTAATGACAATCTCACCATGGATACCTAAAGTAAGGTACAATTTTTAACTTGTAGCAAGGTTTAAATGACTGGGACAAAGTCCAGACAAATTATTTGGGTCATTACAAAACAAGGTTCTGAGCAACAATGTTTCTAGGGCTGCTCTTCTCTCTCTTTGCATGTTCTGTAGCTTCGGGCACTGAATTGCAGCTTGTCCAGCCATTTGGTTCGTATCCTGGTTTTCTTCTGGCTCAAAGTCATGCGTGCTTGGCCTTTTGCTGGATTGTTCTTTTGTACCTGTCTTTTGTAGGCTGGAGCAACAACAGAGAGTCCTAAGAACTGCTCTAAATGCTTCATGTTTCTCCTACCCCTCCCCCTCGTCTCCCCTCTCTCCCTCCCGCCCGTCCCAAATTCCATTAATATTTACAGAACAAGAGCCAGTACTTCACCATTAGCCTCAAATTCAGAATGAGATTTTTCTGGCTCTATCTGCAGCTAATGCAGAAGACAACAGAGGTTAGAAATGCACTTTTTTTTTTTTTTTTTTTTTTTTTTTAAAAAAAAAAAAAAAAAAAAAAAAAAAAAAAA
>NW_020799109.1:8438320-8472804 GCF_003259725.1 Athene cunicularia
TTTTTTTTTTTTTTTTTTTTTCCCCCTTGCACTATCATGCTGTTTTCCTTCTCAGTCACAGCAATATTGATTATTGTTTATTTGTGTTTTAAGTGGCACTTAGGAATCGATGCCCTGTCGTGCTTGGTGTGTGCATTTGCTTTGAAGCACCAAGTATGCCTTTGGGTTGTGGTTTTTTTGCTTTTGGTTTTTAAGTGTCTTCATGAACTGTAACTGATACACAACCTGCCAAGGCAGGTGATGTTACCTGCTCTGTAGAAGCAACCTGCCTAAATCAGTTGCAGAGAAGTTCAGTGCAGCAGTGTGGGGGGAATCTTGTACAGGTGGTGTCCATATGTGTTGGGTATATGCCTGGAAATGGGAAGGGTGATGGTAAATTTTTTCATCTGTCAGTATATCGTTTTTCACAAGGGGTGGAATTTTTTTTTGAAGGCTTAGGGGAAGGACAAATTTTGCTCAAGGTTCTTTCATTTTATTACTGTAAGATTTATAGCGTTGCCAAGCCCTTTATTTGGACTGATCCCAGACCTGCCATCCCTCATCCATTTGGAGTGCAGAGCTCTCTTCCTCTATTTTTCCAGCTCTTACTCCAAAGGTGGAAAAAAAAAAAAAAATCAGCATTTGAACTACTTTTTGAAGGGTTTAGTTTGTTCAGTCCTTACTTCCAAATTAGAAAGTAAGGAATGTTTTAAGGAGACTCAGATTTTCATAATTTTATTCTACATCCCACAATGGGGTTTCCAGTTTTAAAGTGCTAACATGTTTTTACTTGAATTCAACCAACTTGCTTCCTGCCCTGTTAAAGTTGCTTTGTCTGTCTCAGTTCCCTGTCACTCTAGACTTAAAGCTATTACCTTTTGGCCTGGATCAACCCATCCTTTTTTTTTTAAAAAAAAAAAAAAAAAGAAAAACAAAAGGCCTTTTCATATCCAACATACTGGATGAATTGTGTTAAGTATAAATAGGCCTACAAAGACCAGAGCATATGTAAGAAAATATTATACATATTGTTGTTGGAAGGCAGAGGAATGTGAAATTACTTGCTCATTGACTAAATTAAAAGTTCCTGAGCTTTAACTTATAGAAAATCATTGTCGCTATTGTTTTTTCAAATTTTGTGTGGGGAGAAGAGTTCCTTACTTCAGCTTACTGGTTCGTTTACAGGATAAGCAGTAAAATCAAAAAGTCAAATGAAGAGATTTGTTAAACATGAAAGAGAACTGTGTTGATAGTTACACACCAATGATGTACAAACTAAGCATTTATAAGGACCTTCAGTCCACCAATGAAGTTTTGCAAACATAAATTTTACAGGCAAACTGAGAAATTGGGAAGGGAATGAAGAGAATGAGGAATTCAGATGACTTGCATTGTTTGACCCCAAACTAAGTATTTTCTTTCATTTCTGTTAAGAATACATTTTATGCACTATTCTTTATAACTTGACTTAAATAAAAATTCCCAACCAAAAGATAAATATTTCTGTTCTTACAAATTGTTTTTATTTTAATGTTGTTGTATTCATTGGAAAGTATTTGCTGACTTCCACTGTAGTCTGCACATGCACTTCTTTCTGAGCCCTTTCCACGAGTATTTCAAGACTTGCTTTTCTCTGGCCATGGGAAGGGCAGCTAGTATCCATTTCCAGTTTGTACAGGGTTCTGGCTACTGGTGACCTCAGCTAGTTGCCAGCAGACAATTTTTTTTAACTGTATGAAGTAATTGGATTGTATCCATCTCGTTGTGAGGCCAAGGGTTATTTCGGAGCGTAGAAACTGATCTGCATTCTTGAAATGTAGGAGTTCATCTGCACGTTCTGTGGAAGATGATTTGGCAGAGCAGTCTAGAGAAGCTGGCTCTGCAGCATGCATGTGCTGCTCTTCCTCTGAGGAATTGTGAGAACATATTTTAGCAAAGGATTCCTCAATCTATCAGATACCTCAAAATATATAGTCACAGAAAAAGTCAGTGGTGTGGGTTTTTTTTCATTCTATATGGATTTACTTGTTCTTAAATTTCTGGTCTTCCAAGAAGTTACCAATACCCATCTGTCTGCCCTTTAGTCTGTAAACTTGTATTTTTCTCGAAGACGGACTCTCTTATTTTCTTATTTCTTCTCTGCTCTCTGACAGTAGAATTGGGTTATTGCACTTTTCTGATGAACCTACGTTTTCCAGATAAATGAAAACGTAGGGGGTTATTTTTCAAAACTGAAACAGTTGGATTGCCTTTTTGTTTTACTGGGATAAGCATCCGTGATGCTCTGGGGAATGGAGAATGATCTAAAATAAGCCTAGCTGTTTTTTGTTGTTTATGTGTTTCTTTTTGCATCTGTCTTAGTATTTATTGCTACCATCTGCATTTCATTTCAGGTTGTCTAATGTCTTATTCTGCATGTTCTGTGCCTATTCTCTTTACATAGCCTTGGGCTGCAATATCACCATTTGCCTACCAGAGATCCTTTTCTATCTGTAACAAAATGAATTGCATTCATCTGTGTAATTCATTTCTAATGAATGCCTTGCTCCTCATTAAACAGTGATTTACCTTTGTTTCCTTTTCCTACACTGTCAACACTAACCATTTTGAGGTCCTGTGGAGAGATGCTAATTTGAGAAAGCAAAAGTCAATGCAACTAAGCACTCACAAATGCCATCCTCATTGGCACTTTCAAAAATATTCATGGGACACTTTGTGAAATACAGTTTGCAGGTGGGTAAGAAGACTTAAAACGTTTTCTTGCTCATAAGTTTTCAGTGTACAAATACACTTTTGACTTTACAGCATTTCTCCTTGTCAATGTCTTGAACAGGTAGCCAGGCTTGGGAGTCTTTTAAGACCTTGTTTGCTCTGCAGGAATTTTACAGATCGAAGGCACACTTGGGGAGACTATACTCTTGATACCCTGTCCTCTCTGCACCTTTTCAGGAATACTAAAATATTTCAAACTTACTTTCAGAATAATGTTTTGAACTACTTTATTTTGAGATATGTTAGAATATTTCAGACTTGAAAATATTTTAATTAATTTTCTTAATGAGATTCAAAGATTAATAGAAGCAGTTATAGGGTTTGTGTATCTAAAGGAAAAGGATTAGTACTGTTAACTAAAGAAATAGGATAGGGGTTGTATAGTAATTTTATTACAAATTTGGTCCATATGCAACTTTTCTGTCATGCCCTTTCAACCTGTCCTACAGCATCCCCTTTTCTAGCCCTGCACTGTGCAGAACTGCAGAATCTGCTGTGTGCGCAAATAGATCTGTACTGCTGACAGATAATGGTTATAGGATGAATTACCAAGTTTATTTTCATTTTAAACCTAAGCAGAGTTTGAGCTGCAGCAACAGATTATGAATATTAAAATACTGTTGGTAAACAAAATTTAAAGCAATACAGATGGTTTTTAGGAAGTTGTTTTATTTACAGCATCTTTAACTCTTATTTTAGTGATAGTACAAGCTACTCACTGACACTTTTGATCACTCACTTGAATTTAGCTTGGCATTTTACAATATTTATTCTTGTGTTTGGCCAGATTGATCCCCTGTTGAAACCCTAGAATTGTCAGTGGGCATCAGTGGAGTTACGCCATGGATTAATTTGATCGTAGTATTATGAGGGGATTGAAGCATGGGAGGCTTTTGTTTTGTTTTGGTTTTTTAAACTGGTCTTGCCTAAGTCATGTAGTATTTCAAAGTAAGAACACTGATTAATGTAACAAAATTTTATTTTTAATATACGTTTTAGAGGACAAAACTGACCTTGAGAACAGTGTGATGCAGAAGAAAATTAAAATCCCCAAACTCTCTCTCAATCACGTAGAAGAAGCTGGGGAGGTTACAGATTATGGGGAAGAAGATGTGGAGCTTAGACACAGTAAGGTACTGAAGTCTTTATTTTTTTTCTTTTTTTTTCCCTTCTTTTTTCTTTTTGGTTTTGTTTTTTTGTTTGGTTTTTTTTTTTTTTGGAAGTGCTTGGGGCATATACAGATGTCATAGCTTAAGAATTCCAGGCCTGCTTTTGATCCCCTTAAAACACTGTGTTTGGTGAAATTGGGTCAAATTGTGTATGGGGGTGGGATACGGGTTTTCCAAACCTAATTTATGTGCAATCGAACGTTTTCCTGTTTATACTGTCTGCACAGTTTAATTGCCATTTGAGATTTTTGGAACAATGCTCTTCCACTTTGGCCCACAATGCTTTAAAAATCACCAGTTATGTGAATGTCAAGCAGCTGTTCTTGGTGGCACTTGTGACCTGTTGCATGCTGCTTGTTTGCAATTGGAAGGGATGCTCTGGGACTTCCCAACTACAGCAGAGGGTGAGAAGACAAATTGACAGGACCATATCCCTCCATTATAACTGTCAGTTGCCTTTTTAGGTCCAGATGCCAGAAACCCACTATGCAAATTTATTTATTTTTTTATATCAAATGATTTCTTTAAAAGTCTGCCAACCTTCAGAATAAAATACTGCTCTGTGGCTTCATGTGTTCTGCAGCTGCAGGAATGATACTAGTACATTTCTTTATGGTGGGCCAGCTTTTTCACCCTTTTTTTTTTTTTTTTTTTGAACATGCGTGGAGCAGGCATAACATCAAATAATCTCATTTTCTGCCACATTACTCATGGATATTGTGGTATGGGAATTGATAGTGTCAGCTTCTTGTCTCTAACCTATGAGCTACATTTGCTTTCCTTGCAGTTGCTTGGAAGTTCAAATGCTTTTTCCATATTTGGCCAATAAAACTTAGTGACTTTTCCCCATACTGTCACATACCACTATCCAGGCCTCAGGAAAGAGGTGTGTTTTAATTTGTAGGATTTGTTCAGATGACTGAAGGTAAATTTCTGCTGAGAGTTCAAAGGACACGAAGCTTCTGCAGTGCAGTACTAATACAGAAGGAATCAGTTGATGAGGGAGATGAGGCTGGATGATACATTCTGTCTCCAATTTCTGTGGTTTTAATTCCCTTTCAGTGTTTGCTGATAGTGTTAATTCAGTCACTTGCATCAGGCAGTTAGGTGAACGTGCTAGAGGAATAGTCAGAGAAGGTTTTGTCTCTCAAAGTGTAGAAGGACAACCCATCTGTTCACAAAACAGCTTTGTATGGTATGCTGCTTTCATCTCTGATGTAGTTACAGGTGACAAAGGTAGCACATAGTTGAGTCTTTCTCTTATCAGAAAATCAATTGTTGTTGGAAATATAAATGTTAGAGGTAAACTTTAAAGGAAAAAAGATCCAGATCCACTTTTTTAAAAAAAAAAAAAATTAGTTACCTTTATATATGGAATCAAGTGATCTATATGCACTGAGCTTTTGTTGCACAAATGCAGAAAGAAAGGCCTTCAACTGCCTCAGAAGTTTGTATATGCATTTAGCTGAATTATGTGTGCATGAGAGTTATGATGTATATCCACAAGAATCTGTTAGGCAAAACATTTTTTGTAGGCAGAGTTTTCCTTTTTTTGGAAAACAATATTAACAGGTCCCAAGTCTGTATAATTTTAAGTCTCTTACTGCTCTCCTAATTTATTTATTTTTTATTGTAACATGCAGAGACAAGATGGGAGGAAACAAAGTGAAGGTACACACAAAAGCATTGAAGCAGTTGTTGCTCGCCTTGAAAAACAGAATGGGATGAGTCTCAGTAATACTTCCAGCCCTGAGGAGGCTTTTATGGAGACTTCGGAAGGCATGAACAACATGGACGATGCTGTAGTTCCTCGGATTCTGTATGAAGAATTGCTGAGGAGTTACCAACAGCAACAAGAAGAAATGAGACACATCCAACAGGAGCTTGAGAGAACGCGGAGACAGCTTGTGCAACAGGCAAAGAAGTTAAAGGAGTATGGGGCACTCGTGTCAGAAATGAAAGAGCTCAGAGACTTGAACAGGAGACTCCAGGATGTACTGCTTCTAAGACTAGGTAGTGGTAAGTGCTGGACTTAAATGGGACTAGTTTTAATGAATTTTGCAAGTGTGATCAATAGTAATGGAAACGTATTTGAAGAATAGCAGTGGTTGTTAAACTGGACATTGAATGTTAAAAGGGTTTTCTGCTATGGCTGTACAATATGTCTTGAATTTGTATGCTATGTACGTCTGGGTTTTTCTTTAATGATAGTAGAGGTCTTTGTGCTGGTATGGTTGAATCAGAGTTCCATTTTAAGCAGCTGTATTTTAAAGAGTCTCTGACCTTCCAGTATATGCTGAAAAAGATAATAAAGCGTCATCTGCAAAATACACCAATATGTTCCAGTCTAAAAAGAAAAAAAAGAAGAAAGAAGAGGCAGCAGAATAAGTATTTGGGCTAAAACTATTTTATTCTTTTCAGTTAGGGATTTTGGTTAATGTTATGAAAGTGACTGTGTTACCTTCCGGTTTTTGCCCCCTCTTCCCATTAGTAGCTTGTTAGAATGTGATATATTACTGGTCTTCTTAGCAGTGGCTTTAAACAGCCATGCTATTTGAAAAATAATGGATTGTTAAAGACTAATTAAAAATCTTTTCATATTAGTGTCCCGTTTATCAAAATTTGTTACAAAATGCAGGTTTGTGTAATTTGGATTTAAATTTTAAATACCTTGAGTCAATTGCTCATTTGTTTTGGTTTATAGCAATTATTTAATCAATATGTTGGAATAAATGGGAAAAAAGACAAAATAAAAAGTTCATCCTTTTTACTGAAGATGGTACCCTTGGAATACCTTCAAATATTTTACTAATTTTTATATTTATTTGCTATTAGAATGTGGTACTGCTGTGTTGAAGATTTGCTCAGTGACTGAAACTTGGTTAAAATTTGTGCATCCAAACTTAGCATGCTGTTTCTTATGTCTGCCTTTGTGTATCTGGAAACTTAATTTCTGCATGTAAATTGGATATTGGCTCTTCTACTTGACTTGATTGAGTGCATGCAATTTGCATGTGGGTCTGAGTTACATTCACATACAAACCTGAACCTGAGAGAGCATGTGCCTGTGCTGTAGCATGTGTTAAGATGTGCCCACAAGTTTGGAGCCAGGTTCTCAAAGTAGCATCTGATGATTTAAACTGGGTGTTTGATTGTGAATGCTCATCATTGTTACACTGTGCATAATTAAAATGTCATTACTTACTATAAACATTCTAGTTAACTTTTTTAATAAAACTACATAGGCAAGGCTTCCACAGTCTGAAAAACGCAATGTGGTTGGCAGTAGATTCCACAGAGCTTTCTAAAATTTTCCTTGGATGGAAAGATGTTTCTTCATCTGCAAGTAGTTAGCTGGAATTTATGTGAATGGAGCACCAGCCAGATGTTAGCAGGCAATGGGGCTGAACAGTGTAAAATACCAATTTAGTTGGTAGACTTGACAGCAATTTGAGTGGTGAGACCAGCAATGAAATGAAGACAGCTTCTGAATTCTGTCTCATTTCTTTTGCTTTAAGAAAGAAGGGATGCCTTTTTTATACTTGAGCCGAATCAAGAAAACTTGGAAGAAAAAGAAAAAAAAGAAAAAACCCACCAGAAAACAAAACTTATTGGAAAAATGCTGGATCTTTTCTAAATACTGGGCTTGAATTTCCAATTGTATCAGTCTGACACCTGTTTTACAACTTGATTACATTGAAGACAAGTTCTTTTAATCACACCTGGACAAATACGAATTATAGTTCCAAAAAAGTCTTTGTTATTACTTGTCATCCACTAAAAGTTCCATGCAAAGGTACAATTTGGCCATATGGACTGTGTCCTTCACAGGGTGTGTGTTTCCTAAGATTCAGTGTGTTAACAGCTGATAACTCTTGCCTTTCCTTGTAGCCTCATTCACAGTAGAGAAACAGCTTTCTCTAAACGAGATTCTAGAAATATCAATACAAAATTTGTGAATGATTAGAAGGGGAGACATCTTCAGCAAATTATAAATTAGAGAGTCTGATGACAGTATGAAAAAGTGCTACTTTTAATCAAGAAATAGATATGTAAAGACTTCTTTAGTCTTCTTTACTTTTCCAGCTTATAAATGAGGTATGTTTGGATATGTGAATAATCTGTGAAAATTGTTCAGAAAATAGATTACATCCTGAATTCATCTTCGGTTGTTGCAGCAATCTCTTAAGCCTAGAGTTTCAAATGACATGTAATTTATGTTACGCTGCACTTCTAGCAGGCTGGACTTAATGCAAACTAATTGCATTTCTGTTTCACCTTAGAGACTTCTGATTTCTTTGCATGAGATGACAGCTGTTTTGTGCTGATGAATTGCAGCTGTGGGAAACGCGTGCCTGTTGCCATTTTAAACTTGCAGATCAAATATAGAACAGCCTCTTGAGCTAACATTCAGTCAAGTATTCTGTCTCCTAATTTCCCATCAATATGTTGATTTCAGTGAGCATCTAGCAGTCAATGTAGTCTACTTTAGACCTAGGCCTTCATCTCTGCTATGGAACTTGAGCCACTCTTGTGGGAAGAGCGAGGTTCTTAATCTTCCACATGGTGACACTGAATTGCTCTTTAAGATCCTTGAAAGCAGATGTGGCAAGTGACAGTAGTGAAATCATTACTGATCCATGCAAATATACTGAAGCTTCTTTATGGTTTTGATATGCTGTTGCCCCACAGATCCCTTCCTGGAGGAGACAGGCATTTGAGCAGGGTAATAGGGCCTAAAGCAGTGGGGGAACGTCGTGACTGTTGTGGAGGAGGTTGCAGTATCTCTCATCTGATCTCCCAGAAGAACTGTGCCACCAAGGCCTCTTCTCCCTTGCAGACTTTGGGATCAGGAAGCCCTGCAATCGTAGGCCGTTGCAGTTTATCTTTGTTCTGTTGCACCTGAAAACACACTCATTTGTCCTGTTTTTATCAACAGAAAGGTGAATTAGAGAATTAAATAATAGTCTCTTCCTTGTAGGGCTAACTTTAAATAGTCCTTGGATTGCAAAGGATAAGAATGTCAGTAAAAAAGCAGTTGTCTCCAGGGTAAGATCTGTGCAGTTTACTATGGTTGTATATGGTCAGAAGTAGTGAAGTTGTATCATGGATAATGTTTGGGTGTTGTTTGCTCCCTGAATGACTACATTTTTATGTTGTACTGCAAAGAAATAGTGTTGTTCTAAAGTCAGGGAGTGTATTCGCTTTCATTCATAAACTCATTCATCAATGCACACACAGCCCCCAAGTTGTTATTTTCAATCCCAGTTTAATTTCAGCGATCCACTTTACAGTGTCTTGGGTCTGACACCAGGGTAGGGAGAATGAAATGGTATTTGTGTCTTACCATATATAAGGAATTACTATTATTCAGCTTTTCTAGATTTGTTTGGCTTTTTGATGTAAAAAAAAAAAAAAAGTCCAAGGTTTCTATAAAGTACAAATACAGGAAGTACCATATAGATAATATTGCCACTTCTCAGACTCCTGTTGTTTTCATTCAAATTCTGGTAGAACATGTGGAAACAGTTTGCTGTTTACAAATATATATTGACCACTTTATCAGTTAATTTGTTGTGGCTTATTTATGAAGTTTGAGTAGTGTGTAGTCTTATATGCATTTTTGAGGAAAAATGGTGATGAAAGGAAGTCTTCTACCTCTTCATCCTGCATTTGAAGTTGCTGTCCTCTCATGGAAACTTTACAGTCAGCAGGAGAAAGATTTTGCAATAAAACATTTGTTTTCCTTTTGCATTCTGGAGAATTGTCTTTATTTTTTTTTTATGATCCTTATTACATAAGTACTATCACTGTTAAGCCTTTAGATAGTGGCATATATTTTTGTATGTCCCATTCATCATCTTTCAAGTAAGACACGGAGCACGAGAGCCACAGAGAGAGAGAGGAGGAACCTTTTAGCATGGTAAATTGGGCGCACAACTCATTAGCAATAAGGCAGTAATGTAGGTTGCATGTCTAATTCACAGTGTGCAGAGTTGAACATGTAGTCTTTAGTAGTTGTGAAGACCACTTAGAGGCAGATTTCTGTTTGGGGAGGAAAAAAAACCTGGTAGAATATAAAAGACGACATTTTCCAGGCTCTCTGTTGGCAACTTCTAAGTGAGCAGTAAAGCATAAATTGCAATAGAGGTTTTTCTGACCTGTTAGAGCTATGGTTATTGTGGACTTTTCATCAGCTGTTTTTCTTGGGGAATTTCAGAAACCAAATCATAGCTGTGTCAACAAATGACTAAAAAAAACAGTGAAAAACTTATAAATAGCAACTAGTAGGTGCTTCAACTGAGATTAAACATTTCCTTCTAGGAAGAAGGTGGTTGTACTTAAGTTATCTTCCTCAAAGTGGCTTTCAAAGTGTAAGAAAACACAAAACAGCACTTTGAAGAATGTGTTCATAAGAAGTGATCTTTTAGATGTTACTGTACATTCACACTGACAATTATGTCACTGCATCTGCTTATTCAGGTATGCCTACACTGAGATTTGTGCAGGCTTTGGGGTCTTACCCTGTCTGAATCAGTTTAGCAGTCTCAAGTTTAGAAAGTTTAGTTTCTCTTGGCTGTACCATTGTATATGCATGTAGTAGAGCTGGTTATTAAGATTACAATGAAATTATAATGCAAATGGTATGTTGTTTGTGATTTCTCTGTTTGCACCATGGTTGCATTGCATATGGTTCTTAAGACACTTCTGTTGGTGGTACTGTAGTATAGGATTGTGTGAGTTGCTGAGACAACTCCTAGCTGTTGCTGAGTGTCAAGTGACAGTCAGCTGAGAGCATTTAGCTAACTAGCTAGGTGTAGAATAAGCCATAGGATAACTGCCAAATGCTGACAATAGAGGAAAAGTTGATATCACTGTATAATAATCTCTAAATGAAACTGCACAAAGTAGGAGGAATGAATGATTTACTTGTTGCAGGTACAGGAACTATTTAAGATAAATAGCTCAAGATGTGAGTTCTGGTGCCAGCTTGACTTGCAGAGCTAGATCAATTCAGGGCTTGGTCTGTGTGCACAAACACTGAGGAGGGATGCTGAACTGTGACGGTGACCTGATTATTTAATTGTCATTTGTTGAAGGTGTCAAGGTTGGGCTACAGAGTGCTGCGGTGCTCTCAGCACTAGCCTGGTGCAATATAGTTCTTCCAAGTGGGTGAATTTATCCTTATAGTTCTTGGAAGTGGCTGATGACTGTGGTGTCCAGGGTCTAAGCTGGCAGCCTTGCTGCGTTAATGAACCACCATCCCTGCGTGGAACTTTAGGATCACGAGAAGCTCCAGCAGTCACTGGAGACAAACATCAAGAGACAATGATAGGCTTGGGGCCGTAGCCTGTTCCTAGACTTATGGTGTAACCGCTGCAATGAATGGAATAATGAAATCCAGTACACAAATTATTTTGTTTTATCTTTTTAGGAACACTTTATAAATTTGGTCTGGAAAAGAAAAGTTGATGACTGACAAAATTATCCTTCTCTGAAACCACAAACATATCCTTAGTAGTATTCTCTTGTTTAATCTGTGCTTAATTTGTGTTGATTACGTTTAAAAATAAAAATCAGTGTGTTGGATGGATTGGACAATCAAAATTCTAATTCAAGTGGGTTTTTTTAACCTTGGATACTCTGTGCATGACACTTTAGCATAAGTAGCCTAAGCCTACTTTATAGCATTTTTGTAGATCATCACTATTTTTAATATAACTGTTACATCTAAAGAGATTTCAGATTTATAAAGAATTTGTAATTCTATATGGATAATTTATGTAATTATCCCGGTAAATTATGCAGGTTTCTATGCAACTATATAGTAATTCTTATTTGAAGGATTACTATTGTTGCTTTTGGTTTATAATTTCAGTGTCACTTTAACATAATTTCCATAGTGTGCATTGAAGCAATCTTACCCATATCTGTAATTGTTCATATACTTTAAAAATAAAATTAAACATTTAAAATTAAACATTTTTATGTTTATAAAGCAGAGTTATTTCCTGCTTTTATTTATTGACATTCAGAAGTAGAATTTTGGTTTAGACTCTTTCTAACTTTAAAATTAACATGACTAATGTGTTATTTTATGCTAACCATGGGTGATGAAGTGATTGTTTTCATGTTCTCTGGGATAGCAGACAGCTCTCTTTTCTTAACTGTCTAGGACCTGCCATTGAGCTTGAAAAAGTAAAACCAGAATCAATTGAGCCTGAACCTGAGGTACAGAAGACCTTCAGTGAGGAAGCAAATACATCAACGTACTATCCTGCCCCTGTTCCAGTAATGGACAAGTATATTCTCGAGAATGGAAAGGTATTTTAAATTAAATATAGCATGAATAATTTGTAAATGTCCATCAGGTGATTTTCTTGTGGAATTTTCATTATCTTTGGGGTTTTGCATGGTGCCAACGTATACGGACTTCCTCAGTTTTCATAAAGGTATGCTAATATGCTGACGAAAATTAGGAAATTACACAAATATGAACAGCATAGAAAATTATCTTCGGTGATGAGAACATTGAGTGCTGTGTAACACAAGGAATATAACTATTAAATATGCGTGCACAGGCAAATTGGTGTTGTCCTCAACTAGTGACATACATAAACCCACCAAAGACAGACCAAAGTGAGTAACCCACATCATAAATTTTCATTAGTCTGTTTAACAGAAATACTTTTTCCTAAAAAGCCTTTAATATTTTCAATGTGCTGTAGTTGTAGTGCAGAGAAACCTTCCTGTTTTGGCTGAATTGGAGTCCAGTAGATAATTATGAACCCTGGAATGAAAATCAGCTCCCCTGAATCTGATAGGAGCATTGTGACTGAATTGAGCTGATGTAGTGCTACTTTTTATAAAGTTGGTGAAATACCATCTAGCTACCCTTTGCCAGAACCTGAGTGATAGTGTTTCAGACTTCAGCACGTTTAACACATTGTCTGCTCATCTACTGAGGCCTGCTTTTATAGCTCTTGTCCATTATCATTAAATCAACATTATCTTTCTTTTACAAAAAAACGTGTGCTTCAGAATTGCAGATCCCGTTGCTTAGGATATGTGTGCATTTGGTGCCATAATCTGAGAAACTAAGGAGGAAATGTCCATTTCAGCTTTGGCATACAGTGGAATTACTGATGGAATAGCATCAAATACTTCATTTTCAGATCTGTGTTGTAAGATTGACTGCACAAGTGTCTGTCATTCTTGAAGATGAATTCAACATAATTGTTGAGGACAAAATGTGTGTGAAAAATAGTATAATCTTAGCAGTTTGACAGGTATTTGCTTCAGATAGCTTTTCTTACCTAATACATTTAACATTGTCACTTGCTTATATATTTTGTGTATATTTGTGCAATGAAAGCTTAGCATATATTACTGTGAGAGTTTGGTTTACCTGCTTTTTTTCCACTTAAGGTCTGTGGGATAGGGCATGTACTTTAGTATTTGTATGCAGCTTTTCCTGCACTTTTATTTCACCTGCCAGCTTCTTGGCACTTCCGTTGCTTAAGTTTCCTCTGTCTTTACAGATATTAATATCTCTAAGTTTCTTGTTGCAATTTGGGTTTTTCTTTGTTTGCCTACTTACTGAGGCTTCAGCCAGCTCAGATGCCAGAAATGTGAACTAATAAGGTTTTTAGAGTGTTGGAGGGTGTTTTTTTCAGTTTTCCTTATTTATGCCTTTTTTTTTTCATTATTCCTTTATTGACATACTAGAGTAGTTGAAATACTTTTTTAGAAATCTGCCCTTTGTGGCATTGGATTTGATCTTAGTAGGATTCTTTCAAAGCAGATAAATCCCTCCCCTCCAGAGGGAGAACAGAGTTACTGGAAAAGAGCCTATGGCATTCATTTAAAGAAAAGAAGTTTAAAAAAAAAAAGAAAGAAAGAAAGAAAAAAAAAAAAAAACATGTTAGCACAGTTACAGTGGTGAGCAGTGCTTTGAATTTGCTGTTGTTTCTGTTGCATTGTGCTTGAAGGTTGATCCTGCAGTTGCTGAAATTGGGGGTAAAGTTCCCATTGATTTCATCAAGCCAAGGGTCTGGCCTACGGGGCACTTCTTCCAGCAAGAAGGAAATGGCTTCTGAATCTGGAGTACAGTAAGCTTCCCATAGCTTTGGGGGTAATAGGAAACAGTACCCAGCCTGTTTTACAGAGAAGTAAACTGAGACACAGGCAGATTAAATTCCTTGCTGTAACAGTGCTAGAAATAGAAAAAAGGAGGCATAAGATGGCTGTGGCTGTCTGTCATGTAGTTGCTGTTACCATAGGTGTTTCATACCAGTGATAACCGTTTTTAATAAATGAAGCATGTTCAAAGAAGAGATGAACTGTCTGAAACATAAATATTAAAAATAGTTGTTGTAACTTGTTTTTTTCTTTTTAGTAACTTCAAACTAATGAATAATGTAGTATCTTAAGAGACTAAACAATCTTTAGCAAAGACAAACTAATTTTGGCAGAAGGGAATCAGATTTTTGATCAAATACAGCAGTCTCTTCAACTAATGTACTACAGACGTGGGAAATTTGCCATGTCACAACATTTCCTGATCTTAGTTACTTTTAAGTAACTTACACTAATTTTTACAGATAACTTTTCTAAAATCAAAACAAATAACTGAATTAAAACTGTAACGTGATTGTTTTCTGAGCACAGGCTTGCTCACTGATCGAAGTTGTCTTACAAAATATGTAGAGAGCACCAAATTAGTGTGAATTTTTTTAAAGTCATGATGAAGAGTCTTGACAACAGAGACGGAAAGAAGAAAAAGGGTGTTCATGCTGTGGTTATTACTAGTTCCATTTCTATCCATTATGAAATCTAAATACCATGCAGACTTGTGAAAAGCTGCTTAGAATCCCTTTAGCACAGAAGATTCTGCAGGAGAGGCAGCTTGTTTTATGGCTTTATGCTTTGAGGAAGTTAGACTTTTCATTTGTTTTTTATAACATAGCTGGTAGCCAAACCATTCATATTTTTCTATTTAAGTTTTTAAACAACTACTTGCTTTTGAAGGATGCTGTCATAATAAAACATTTCTTCAGGTTATAGCCCTCATTAATAATTAAAGCAGGTTTCCATTTAAAGGAGAAGTGGTATTTGGTTGAATACAGGCAGTAAAATTATGGGTATATAAAATTTTACAGTAGCTTTGACCAATTTTCATTGCGTTTAATGGGACTTATGTGAAACTGTTCAGATCTGTATGAGTAGCAGGCACAGTTTATGTAACGCCACAAGAAAGGAGTAAAACCAGGAAAAAACAAGAGCAAAATAGTTAAGGCAGAGTATCCAAATGTCATTTTGCCATAGAATTTTGTTCATGGGATTGCTTTTTTTATTTGTGAGGAGGCAGTATGGTTTTTATTAAAGTGTTATAGAAAGAACATCCATTTGATCACATTTTCTGAAACCTGAATTTTGGATATAACAACCATACGTGTTTTTGGTGTTTTGCGCTTTGACAGATTATCTGAAAGTAAGTTCTGTCTTCTTCCTTCCCAATGCAGTGAATTCTTATCAGTGATTAGAGTAGCTAGGTCACACATTAGTTTGTTATGGATGAGCAAGTGTGGGTCCAACTGAATGAAGTTCATCACCAGGTGAGCAGAGCTTTCTGCGTGCAGAGGTGGTTCAGCTGTCTGCACTGTACTCCAGGAGTTAGGACCATAGACACACAGGTACGAAGTATTCTCCGTGGTTCCACACAGGACCAACACTTGCATCCTGGTTGCACTCATGTCAGACCCGTGCTGATTACTAGTGGGGTTATTTTCCTTGCTGTTGCTGGATGGTGTCCTGGTTATTAGGACTATCAGCTCAACATACATAGTGGCAGCCTAAGGATAGTACTCGGATCCTCATCCTGCATTCATCTTCAGTCTGGAGCACTGGGAATCTTGTGGTGGAGATATGGTGTAGCTCTGTGGGAGTCAATCCAGCACAGTCAATGCTGAGCAAGACTAATAAGCACAACTAGATTTGAGCAGCTTCCTTTTGGAGACTACAATGGCTTCAAACTGCATTTTCCTGTACCCATATTATCCTGCTTTACTATTTCAATTAAATACCTCTACCCCCCATTGTTTGGGTAAAGGATAGTTTATGATGCAGCAATGGGCCATTGCCTTACCACAAAACAGTTTTCACCTGGATAGATTGATTGTACATGATAGGCAAACATCATGATAGAATTGAAAGTTTTACAAAGCTTCCAAACTTTCTTGGCTTATACTGAAATTGGAGCTCTCAAAATCCCTTCTCCCTTTCTAGTTACTTTAAACAATCAGGCTGAATTTTGCCAGCTGGTACAGGATACAATTTAGGAAGTATTTCCCTCCCTACTGCCTCTGAAATATGCTTTGGGTAAAGTCTGTTTCAGCCAAAGGGAAGCTTTCATATTAAAGACAACATTTCATCTTGCTCCTGAATTAGGCTGGTGCAACTGCTTGTTTTATATGCTGTGCGTACCTTTATAATACTGGATGTGTTTACTGTTTCCTCCTTCTATCTCTGTTCCTGACCATAGTCTTTCAGGAGGTAGGCTGTGCGGTGGGGGGAAAGCAGAGAGTAAGAACTGATTACAAAAAGGAACTACATTATACAAGAGGTTGACTCGAACTCCCTGACCCACAAAGTTGGAGAAGTTTCAGAATTAGGCAAAATGGATTTGTTCAGCCCTAATTACTGTTATTATAGTACCTAATATTAATGTTCCTACAGCACTTGGATACTGTTGTGTGCTACATACCATAGATAAGTTGTTATTATTACTACCTTCTAGGTCCATCTTGGCAGTGGAATTTGGGTAGATGAGGAGAAATGGCACCAGCTGCAAGTAACACAAGGAGATTCAAAGTATACAAAAAATCTAGCGGTTATGATTTGGGGAACAGATGTTCTCAAGAACAGAAGTGTCACAGGAGTTGCAACCAAAAAAAAGAAAGATGCCGTTCCCAAGCCACCTCTCTCACCTCACAAATTAAGCATTGTCAGAGGTAGGTTATTTGAAAACTTTTGCTTCCTGCTTTGGAGTTTAACCATTAATCACTGAGTTGAAAGATGCTTCTTTTCAGCTCATATAAAATTAACTGATTAAAAACTGTAATTCAGATTGCTATTGCATTGTGAAGTGCATACGTATCTAGGAAAAGTAAAACACATTGCAATAGCTGTGCACAGTGCAGGCCTTCACAGCTGAAGAGTTGTACATTGACTTCAGTAAGGTTCAAGAAGATCATGACTTTAAACCACTTGCAGGACAGGACTCTGAGCCTGGAGAACAACACGTTGTTCTGGAATTCATTTATAACATAATGATTTTTTTTTTAAATGCATATATTCCTTTTAACAAGTCTGAGAGTAGCTTTACCACATTCTTTCATCCAGAATATAATCAACCCTGGCATGAGGCACAGAAGCCATTATAGCTGTGACTATAAAAATACGCATACCTTCAGAGGCAAGAAAGAATAGTTTTACCCTTTTAAATGGAGAAAATGGAAATAGTAAAAATTAATTGTTGCACTTGAATTGGAATTTGAACAGGAAGTGTAAATTGCTGACCTATCTGGCAGGAAAAATTGGAATGACACTTTCAGTAACTGCAGGCCTGAGTCCAGGTATGTAGTACTTAGAGAGAGAAGGCCTTCTCCTTTATTTAAAATGAACAGTGAATTTTAGTCCCCTTGTATCATCATGCTTGTGTTTTGCATTCATTTCTGTCTCTCTTGGTATTTCAGGCTTCTTTTTAAGTCAGAACTGAGTTGGTTCCTCGTGGAATATATACTGAAATTGGATTTTTGTGTTTTGTGTCCATACTAAATTGCAGTAGGGCTGAAATAAATTTCCCTTTTTGATTGAGCTTCATTATTCTGTGTTTCCTGTTCTTAGTTGCTATGTGCTCTTCACTATGAACTCTTAAGAGCTGTTGTAATTTGCCTTGCAAGTACCACGTTTTGGAAGTAAGAAATATGATTCCTCTTTGAGTGTGTGTGTCTGTGTTGTGTGGGGAAAAGTTGGAAACTGGTCTTTGTACTGTCATCTTTCTTAGTTTGTAAGGAAGGAGTAAAAGACTTGGGTTTTTTTTACTATTCTGCTTCAAGAATATAAGTGAAAGTGCAAGCTGTTCCATGATGATTTTCTAGTTCTGGCTTGGACCTTTTTGGTACAGTCCAAACACATGTAGCAGAATAATGATGTACTGGCCATGTAAGGACTCCACTCTGTGGCTGTGGCTACCCTTCCTAATGGGAAACAGAATTGGCCCAGATGTGCATTTACAAGCATGCAGTTAAAAGGGGTTATTTTTCACTGGCCCGTTGCAAAGAGCTTTCTGGTTTCCCTGCTGGAGGCTGATGCTGCTCAGCACGGCTGGTGAGGTTGCTTATGTGAGAATTTCCTCTTCTACTTCAGTCAGGACTGCTCTGTGTTTCTTGAGCCATTTAAATGATAGCTTTCTTCTAACTCCCCTTGTTTTGACTCCAGTGAGTTTAGGAGTATGCTCCAACAGGTACGAGGTGAGAGGCAGATGAGGCCCTTCCCTTTCTTTTCTTCCACACCGTTACATTCACCAGCAATTCAGCTCTTCCTTCTTTCCTCGTTTTCCCTGTTTTCTGTCATAGTTCTGCTTCCAGCCTCAACCCTCATTTGAATTCCACTGTTTCACACCCTGGTTTTCCATGTTCCTCTTTCCAGTGTTTCTTTCACCTTGTCTTTGACTCCCTTTTTGTTAGACTCGACTGTACAATCTCCTCTTGAACCAGTTAAACTGCATGGCCAGTATTTTAGGTGGTGGCAGACAGACTTCCTGTATCAGTGGTACTGGGTAGCACATAACCATGATTTTCCACATCGTTGTGTCCTTTGCGTTTGCGTCAATGTTAGCAAGTCTTGCCCTGTCATGCCAGCAGTGTTTCCTGGAAAGCTGGAAGTGATCAAATAAGAAGTTACTATGGAGAAGAAAATAAAGCATAGTAGCAAGTGGACAAATAGTGAAATGCGAGGAAGTTAGACTTTACGTAGCTAATGATTTGGATCAGGCATCACAGGAAAAGTAAAGCGCCTTGTTAGTCTTTGAGGTCTACTTGAATATTTGGTCCAGTCAGAAGTACAAAGGGATATCTGTACAATTCTTTAAAGCCAAAAGACAAGTAGCAGAACCCCCAAATCACTCTTTTGAGCCCCTAAGACAGCATCTTTATGTGACTACTAAACTGCTATTTCTGCAGCCTCTCCTAGAAATGGAAGAGGAAAAACTGATGATCATGGATCTGTCTGGGTCACACTGACTTTAAGAATTACAGCTGATGAATTATTTCCATCAAGTGATTCTTTGCTTGGCATTGTGGCTAAATTAATAACATAGCCTGTCTTTTACTGGAAGTTCATCTTACTAGGTTTATCTGTCACAACCTGAGAGTATTCCTGAGACTGTTGTAGTAGGACAAGCTTATGTCCTACAAACACACTGGGTTTCTTCAGGTTCTCAGTGATGTGCCTCCTCTTTAAGTGTCATATTTCAAATCATAGCTTACTGATCATCAGCATTTCAGCTATCAGGCTGCATGCTGACTAATATTATTTATTTCATATTCAGTACATCTTTTAACATAAAATTCACGTTGGTTTTGATGTTCTCATCATTCTGTGGACACAGACTAACTTAAAACAGTTTTTTGAATGACAGCATTAGTTGTTAATGTGTCTGATATCTCTAACTTCTTAAAAATCCCTACTGTGTAGTATGTAATAAAGAAATTATAAAAAGTATGATGCATGAGCACTGTTATAAACCTTGTTAATGCAAAATAACCTTTTATAAAACTTCTGAGAGGTTTCAAAATGAACTATAAAGAATGCATAGTAGTTAATTTTCATAACTTTTTAATATAATGCATTAGAAATGTTGGAAACCATGTTAATTAAGTGATAATCTCTATGGCTTTTTGTATATGAAGCAATAAACGGCTGCTGGAATAGATTACTAGGCAAAGCAGAATAGAGTTTGCTTAACCAATCTGGGAAGCATATGCAACAAAATACATTCTACTGGTTATCAAAACAAAAAACCTAAAACCTGCCTGTCTCTAAGGAGTGGGGTGTGTTGCACTACCTCTGATTTCAGAACCTCTGCAGGATTCTGGCACTGAACTACCAACTCTGTGAAGCAGAATGCTCTCAACTTTCATTGCCTCATTGCTTTTGCAGTTATTACTATTGCTTGCTTTTTGTATTCCAGTTAAGTTCACAAAGTGTATTGAGCAAACAGGCAGGAAGATGGTTCTCTCCCTGAATAATCTACTAATAAATGCAAAATATGCCCAGGGACATTGTGTCCAATAAAGACCCAGATGTTAATGTATGTTGAACAGATTTAAAAAATAAAATAAATCAGTTAATGTCTTTTCCTACTGGTTACTGCTGCTCTTCCTAACCATTATCATTTACTTACTGTCTTGAAGCTGTAAAGGTAGGAGTGACTCACAGGGAACTGTAGGTAACAACAGTTCTCGTGAGACTGTTCACCTGGGAAAAGCTCCTAAATCTGCCGTGGAGATATGGACAAATACAAGAGTCAGGCAGGCAAGACTGACATTGTAAAAGGTTGAATTTAGCCTTGTTTCTGTATAGAAATCCTATTAATGGTGTCATAGTATAACTGGAACTTGGTCATGCCAAAGATTCAAGTCTGGTGAAAAATCTTGGCTCTAACAAGATAGCCAACGAATCAATAAAAGACAACAAATATTGCAACAAAATCTTGCAACAAATATACACAATGCTTACAAAGTGCTGTCACTTGAGTAGCTAGCCCAACACAGGGCTATATTCTTTTCTGAAAATATCCTAATGGCTCTTTCCTTTTTTTTTTTTTCTCCCCAGAATGTTTGTATGATAGAATAGCACAAGAAACTGTGGATGAAACTGAAATTGCACAGAGACTCTCCAAAGTCAACAAGTACATCTGTGAAAAAATCATGGATATCAATAAGTCATGTAAAAATGAAGAAAGGAGGGAAAGTGCAAAGTACAATTTGCAATAAATTTTGGATTTTTAATAAAGTCTTAGTGTTTTACTTAAGTGTTGCTTTTTGATTTGTGTGGCATTTTTGCTGATGGGAGTAGCTGACTTGAAGTGTTACTCTCCTTCTATAACTGATTCATTTTTTGAGCGGTACTGTCATAAACCTTTCTATGGTGTAAACTGCTTTTAAATAATGTAAGATATATTGTAAGTCCACTTACAATGAAACGGTGAATTTTCCAAGGATTTTCCAATGAGTTGCAGTATGTTACCTGCAGTTCTGTATATAGGTTGTAATTCTGCAAACACCAACCCATTTTGCCTTTATTTTGTTTTACTGGAGTTAGTGGATCTAGACTGCAGTAAACATCTGCTTAGAAGGAAGAACTGTACAAAATCCACTTTGCTATTGAAAAGGGTTTTATTGTATTTTACAAAGTGTTTTTCTGAATTGAAATTTTAATCGTTTGTTTTTATAAATCTTTGTTTTGATCTCTAACAATATATTTGGTCAAAATCATACAGAGAATGCTTCTTTTTCACTTATCTTGTAGATAGGTCACCTTTGTCGCCAAGAGTTAGTTTAAAAAAACCCAAACAGCAAAGAACCTGAAGCTGTAAGTTGTAAAATCATGATAATTTATTAAAAAAAAAAAAAAAAAAAAAAAAAAAAAGCAGTTCTTTGTCAGGCACCAAGGCAGTTCTCAGATTTCTGGTTATGATACAAAGCTCTTCAGAATGTCCATATTACTGTTCTTGAAACACTATATTTTTAGTGTATTTATATTTTCAAGTGATTTAAAGATCGCTACACTATGGCAAGATTATGTATAATAGAAATTTTAGTACCGTTTTGTCTGAGTCCATAGTTTAACAATGGACTCTTTCAGCACAAATTTAAATTAAAAATAAAAGTAATTTTCTACATTGAAGTTAGACTTGCTCTGCAACGTTATAAGGAATAATTTGTTGTCTGCATTATACCTTATTGTCTGTAAGTGAAAGAAAATAACCTGAAGTGTTGTTTCATGAAGGATTTTGAGAATAAGGTTTGTGGAGATAATTTAGGGCCTGGACTGATCAATTTTGAGGATTTGTTATATTCATGATTTTGGCTCACCTTCCATTTACTTGATGCAAGCAGATGTGATTATCTACCTTTTGGGCTGTCTGTTCCCGAGTGTCAGCATGTTTCTTTTCTGCCACTGCAATTCTGCTTCCTGTAGTTTTGAAAGACTTACCATTTCTTAGCATCATCCTGTAGCACTGGTATACTCTTAACGTTAAGCCTACTTCAATGTCCTGTATGTGTAGAAAATTTGAAAAGGAGCAATGCAAGGATTCTTTGAAGGGCTGGGGTGGATGAAAAAAATAGGGGAAGGGTGACGGGGGGAGGATGTTTATGCAAGAACTGCAGTGCCTGTCTAGGGAGAGATGGAGAAAAACACCACTTTGTCTCTCCCTGTACACCAGATGTGCTTGAATAATGTCTTAATTCAGGGCATAAGTATTTGTTTTATGCTTTCTAAAGTGCAATTTCATGATTGGCTGGTGCCAATCTAAGTATGCTGTGCTGCCAAACAGGTACGGCCCACTTCTGCGGCTCGTGTCCCTGCATTCCTGTCCCATCCTTTGAACTGGCACTTGTGACTGTATGGATGTGTCGGATCTCACTGACTTCCAAGGTTCATTTCATAAGAGCTGGTGCCAGTAGGATGGAGCCTGGCAGAATTCATAGTGAGGGACGCGAAGAGGAGGAGTGTCTTTTTTACGGTGGCTTATGTCTGCCCTGAAATTGCATTTAACAGCCTAGCTTGTCTCCTGTTAATCTCAAAGTGTTCTTAGGTAGTGTTTAATGAAGTGCATAAATGTTTATGCTTCCTAATTTGGGATGCTAAATAGCAAATTAGTGTTTATAATGTCAGTGCATGTATCCTTTTATTAATTAAAGAACAAAATAGAGATAACATTGAAGAAACACTTAAACAGCAAGTTCCCACTTTTCAAGCAGACTTGTGAATGTACAATTTTTTTTTTAAGTGATACTAGGGCAATCCACTAGTTTGGGGGGAAATGTCCATAATTTCTTCCAGTCTTTTATGTCTTTAGTACTAATGTGTTTTCATTGTAACAGATTCTTTAATAAGAAGATCATGCTGCTTTTCTTAGAAGATAAGCCTATTTGAGACAGCATTTTATGAAACCTGGGAAAAGCAGATTAGAATTTAATTAGAGTTAGGACTCCAGCCTGGCCCCAAAAATCAGAGATTCTAAGTCTCTGCAAAACCAGCATTGTCTTTCTAAGGCTTCTCCTTGAGACACTTGTCCCATCAGATATGAATGCTGCATGCTGCTGAAGAACTTAAATGTTCTCTTTGGGGAAAGTACCTTGGAAGCCTTCGTTCATTTCTTCCTGGAGTTTCTGTCAGCCCAGCAGACAGATTTTCGTGGAGTTCAACAGGAGTATTTGAATAGCACAAAAGGGTTTAATTCCCTTTGAAGTGTAGTGTTGGGGGAAGCTGATACTGCGTCTTTTGGACTGGGCAACTGCCATTTGATATGACTGTCACCTGAAGCTGTCCAGTTATGGTAAAGGAGTAGGTCACATTAAAGGCAACATATCTCTTTATTCTACTATAACTTGAACTAAATCTTTGGATTTCTGAAAATAAGGTTTTGCTAATAATAAGCCACTTTTGCACGCTGTAGTTGTAAGGCAATGTGCGGAGAGCTCTTCAGTGCTTAACGGGTGTGCAGGAATAGCATCTTTACCCTTACATTCAGTCATTATTCTTGTCTTTTCCCTCCCCATGAACCTCTGTGAAGACTAGAAGTCTTTCCCAGCGTGTCCCTTTAACATAGGGAAATAGGCCACAGTTGTGTGTTCTGACATTACCCAAGGAAAAGACGAACTTTAATGGGGTGTGCGTTTCTGCATTGAAATACCAATGTATGAATTAACTGTGAATTTCATTTCATTTTGTTATACTGAATTTATGGCCAGTGCCATTCTTGTTGGTACATTAATTCTTCCATAATTGTGCCTGCCTGCCTGTACATAGTTTTGCCTTGTTCATACTGCATCTGCCATGAACCTACCATAGGAGACTTTATGTGAAAACATCACCTACTGACTTTTTCCTACTCTAGTTTAACTTCATACCTGTACATCATGTGAAACGGGAGAGAATTCTGACATAAAATGAAGTAGGTTTTATTACACCCTGTAATACCCCTCCCTCATTTGTCATTCTGAGGTTTGTGCTGTGCTGTTACTTCATACTGTAAACCTGGATTTGTAAGTATCAGAAAAACACAGATATAAGAGGAACTGAATTTTCATCCTGCAAGATCAATGCTTACTGTTTACTACTTCTTTCTTTTTTTTTTTTTTTTTTTTTTTTTTTTTAATCAAAGAAGGAAGAAGATATTACCGTTATATGAATAATCTGATCCTTTGTTGCCACACACTGCTGCTGTAATTTGTGATATTCATGACCTGATCCATATTAAAGTGCCTCTGGCACACTTGCAAGAAAGCAAGATTAGAGTTAACAAAAAGGGCTTTATTTTCTATTAATGATTTTATAAGGGAAATGAGCTATTATATTAAAGGAAAGAATTCTACCAGAGATTTTAATACCTGAGTCAAGATGTCTAGCGACTCAATTAAAAAAAAAAGACAGCTAGTATTTGCTAGGAAAAAAAAAAAATAGGTTCTGGTGTTACAGAACAAGTTTGGATTTAGTGATGCTTTATGGAGATGGGAGGTTTATTTTTTTTTAATATGGCCAGAGTAAATTACATATATTTAGTCATGTCAAAGTCTGAACTATAAGTAGAAGGATTTTAAGGTTACATTTGGTTAGTTGTTGAGCATGACTGTCAAAAGAAGATACAGTCTTCCTGTGGTCACATCTTTGCACTGTACCTTTGATGGTTTATCTGACAGATTATAACAGTGATGCTTTGTTGTTTTAAGCATAGATTATTGTCCTCTTGGAAGTTTTAAGTAGCAATAAATTGAACTGTTTTGGATTTAGTGAAATTGTAAAGATAATTCAACTTTATACTTCCAGAACGTGTAGACTTTTGAAAAATAAACCTAAGTGCAGGTCATTATCAAAATAATACTATCTTGATGCAAAACCTCAAAGGAGTGAGAATGTTCTGAATTGGGAACACTATATTAGCTGTAACCTCACTGCATTAGCTGCATTTGTAACTCGAGAAACCCAGATTTGGTTGGTTTCTGAAAGTGAAGGCAAGGTTGTGTCAGCTGGAGCTGTACTGAGGATTATTTCAATATTCCATCTTGGTGTGAGAACTCTCTTCACGAAGATACAAAGATGAAATTTGGGCTTCTTCAGAATGAGGTGGTCGTTCTCTCAGTATTCTTGAAAATATTTGTCGTTCTGTGCATGCCTTCAGTCTCGGATTGATGAAGTCATAACATCGATTGCTTAGACTTTATTGGTGTCATTTTTTTCATCGTAACAGTGTGGAACTGTGAAGTGATTCATACAACGCTGAGGCAATAAAAATGTTATGAAGTGCAATCATTGCATGTTTCATGCTCGGTAGCTAATTTTTAATTTCACCATCTTGGACACTTTTTCATCCCCTCAGGCTTCCTAAATAGGAACGGAGAATCATTTGGACTTGGAAAACAGGAACAGTGATTCATAAAGGAATTAATTTTCTTGGCTGTTCATTTACTTTACTTTTGCAATTATTTCTGCTATTTATGTCTGAACAATAACTTTCATTCTGTGCATCAGATACCCGTTTGTTCAGTCCTGCAGTGAAATCAGTCCTGTGGTTGTGACATCGTTTGTTTACCATAGAGAGGAAAATACCTCACCTATGACATCAAAAGTTACATGTGTCAGGGTCAGAACAGAGGTGAAAGTGAGTGTGGGGGGAGAGGAAGAAGCTGAGCCTGAAGGTTTTTCTTCTGTGCTGCCTTCTGACTAGAAAATCTCTTCTACAAAGGAAATAATTTCTTCTATAGCAGAATAGCAACTTTATGTTCCTTGTTTACTGATAGTAAAACTTTAACAGAACTAAACTCTTTATTAGTATATGCGTTTAATGCATCAGGCTACCTACTCTCATATTAAATTTTAGTCTTTAGTGATTTGAAATCCAAGAGTCACTGAAAATTTACTGAGCACCCAAGATAGGAGCAGGCTGAGGGTGACTTAGCTTTTATCATACTATAACAATTGCTAGGAGTCCTGTGAAATATGATAAGAAATTATGCTTGTTGGTGCATGTGTATCCTTTATAGTTAGCATGAACTTTCATGCTTTTGGGAATGGAGAAAGATGTAGGTTTCATGGGATAGGCTGATTACCAGAAGAACTGGCTGTGAACACCCTTTGGTGTTAAGTGAAGGACATACTGGGACAGCAGTAGAGGGAACATGTCTTGATAGTGCCATATCACACTGGTACTAGCCCCTTCCACGTGAGACTCAGATGAATGAAAAAGTTTACATGGGAGAGTGTCATATTCTTTCTTTCATACTCAAATGTATCTAAAGTCTTCACAAATGTTTATGTAAAACTGAATTGGAGTTTAGTTTTTTAAAAAATAATATATTTTTAAGTGTTTTCCATTTTTCTTGTATTATCAGAGTACAGGTATTATGGAAGACGTCTTTCTCCATGTTTAAGTTGGCATATTAGCCCACTGATACTTGAAACTAGTCCATTTGGACATTTGGCATCTGTGAGCCAGATGCACTGTGGTCTTCCCTTTCCATATGGAGTCCTCTGCAGGATTTATGGAGGTACCTTTAGAGAGTGATTCTCAAAACAAGCAAGATTGGAGGTGAATGGGGCAAAGCATCTGTCTCCAAGTTAACATTCTGTGTTTCCATTCCTTGAAGAGTCTTAGATGATGAAAACCTAAAACTTCTGAAAGTAGCATTTTACATTTTTTCCTGAACTGTATATTAAAATGCTTTGACACTTGCTGGTTTCTTTTCATTTGCAAGGTCATTTTCATCTTTCCAGGACCAATGTACACTGTAAGTTCTGCATTTCACTGTACATCCTTGCAGGAATAAGCAATTCATGGGGTAGAATTTGGGGCTAAGCAGGGGTAAAGGTGGTGATGTAGCATCGCCTCTGTTTTGGAGCACGGTGCAAGGAACCACCCTCATTTTTAGGACAGGGCAGGACAACACAGAGGGTTGTCTTTTCTTTAAGTATAGACCCCTAAAGGCAACAAAGGTTGTTTATTGCCACATGGGTAAACATGTGCAGCTGCTACTCTTTGGCTTTCCTAAACTTAAAAAGTAACTGAGATCTGCTCAGCAGCAGCCAAAGGCAGAGGAGGACCCAACGTCTGGCAGTACAGGAAGCCTAGAAACAGGTTGTGGAGGGGTCACATAGGCCTTTTCACCTTCCCACAGAGAATTAACACATGCAATTTAAATGAAGTCAGTAGCCAAACAGCAAAATCTGAAGCAGTTTGACTGCCATTTAAGGTTTCAATCAGAAGTTTTATGAATTAAAGTCCAATCGCTCTTTACGTGCCAAGAATTTAACAAGTAGATTAACCAGCATTTTCTTCTGCAGCCAGGGACCTCTAGTGCACTCACACAGCTGTATGTTTACAAATGTACCCTTATTCTCTATCAATCCGTCTATGCCATGTAGATCCACAAATTGATAATTTTCCTGATGTTAGCCAGCCCTGTCTGTTTTCCTGGTATTCCTTTTTCATTTCTGTTCCTTCTGCAAGTGGGAGGCAGTCTTCTGTGTTTGCCTTAAAGGTAAGGAGACAGAAGCGTTTCACAATTCCTGCCTTGCAAGTTGTCAGCAGGGTTCTGAAGTGAAATACCTGCTTGTTATTCTTGGAGATAAGTGACACAGAGCTAGAGCATTTCCTTAGGAGATCTGGTAGTACTGCTGTCACCGTAAGGCAGACTTTGCAGTTCAGGGATTTCACACAACAGCATTTTCTCTTTTTTTCTTGCTGCATGGAAGCATAGATTGTGGCAAAGAAAATTTTCCTCATATATGAAGGTATCGAAGTGGTGAAATGGAATAAGTAGATTTTTCAGCAGTATCGCTTAAAAGGATTCATTTCTTAGAACAGAGTATCCCTTGCTTTTTCAGAGACTCAGTGGCCTGGAAGTCTCCCACCTAATTGCAGTGCCTCGGTTTGGATTGTCATTTTCATTGGATGAGCAATGGAAAGCATTAGGCACTTTGACAGATTATACTGATTTATGACTTTAAATTCCCTTCTGGGACTACCTTTTTCCATTTACCGCATAAAAACCAGACATCTGTTGGTCTTAAGAAGAAAGAGATATTTCAAAATTCTGTCATCTAAGTATGGCTCTTGAGAAGGATGTTCTTAACTGACTAGTTATGTGCCTAAAGAGGGGTGGAAAGACTGCAGGCTGTGGTGCATCTGCTGGTGGGTCACTTATTGAGATGGAGAGGTCCCCTGCAGAAGATGTCAAAAAGTTTTGCTGGGTTGCTCCTTTGAAGAGAAACTTGGGCTGGACCACAAGCATGCTGCTCCAAAAAAAAAAAAAAAAAAAAAAAGAAAAAGCATCCAAAGTGTTAAGTCCATCTTTTCCTTTAGTAGTTTATTCCAGTGGGTAACCATCCTTGCTGCTCAACTTGTGCCTTATTTCTCTGTGAATTTTTTTGGCTTAACTTCTAATTCCTGGTTCTTGATTTGTCTGTCTGAATATCTTGCTTCAGTATTTCCCCACTTTATGGACATCTCCCACAAGAGACTGGATGTCCAGTCTTCTACTACCACACATTTTCTAGGTTGCAACTCATTTTTGTCTATTTTGTCTACTTTTTGTCTTTACATCTGCTCAAATCCATTTTATTTTTATGGAAATAATTTCTATGGAGTTCTTGATATTCTCTTAAACACAGCTTAGTTAACGTGATACAATCTTATGTTTTAGAATGCATGTCACTGTGTTAGAATGTCATATAATAGTTGTAAATTCATTTTGTGGGCAAACTTAATTCGTCTCTGTAGAAAAAAAAATTATATTTAATTGATTCTTGACCAGTATGTCCCAGTGTAATTCCCTTTTTACTGTATTATTAAGCATAGCATGAAAATATTGTTCTTAAAATGAGTATTTAATACACTTTCCTCTTCAACTTGGTTATATCTGTGTGCCAACAACGAGACAGAGCATGTTCTTCCTGCTTGCCAACCTTCCTATTCATGTATTCATACCTCAGCTGGGCAGATGGGTGATGGTGTCAAACTGGGCTGCAAACAGCATCAGGTGAGCAGGGTTTCACAGAAAAGAGGACACTGACGTAATAAAGCTTAGAAGAAAGGGAAGCCACAGTCATTTTACTATGGTTAAATTTTGTACCATCTTCAGGATAGTTATGGAGTTTTCTTGGTTGATGATACCCAAGAATGGTGGAGAGCTACTGTCATAATGCTCTTATCTATGCTCGGAGTAAGGTAGGGTATCCTTAGAGAGAGACATCATCTTTTGCAGAATTATTTCATTCTGGAGCCTCCAACCAAACCCATAAAGGAATCAGACTTGACAGGAGGAGAGGTTGCTATGCATCAACCCTTGCTGTGTCTACTCTGATAAATCAAAGGTTGCTTTGGATAGGACATAAACATATTTTGTTTAACTATGTCTGCTAAATAATTAATATTCTCAGTTAACCTCAGAGACAAGATGAGGAACTGCCAACTTCCTCTGCTGAGATGGTTTAATGAAAATTGTTCTTTGCCAGAATTTTGAAGGTCAAAACTGGCTTAAATATGTAAACAGAAATTATATCAAGGTAAAGCAAAAAAACTTGCAATTAATCTTTTTTCTAAGTAGTCCCTTCCTTCCTTGGAGAATTTCAAATAGTGTCAGACAAGGTTCTTTTAAATTTCCTTCATCATCTCTCTGAAGATTCTCTGGTAATTAACTTAGTCACTTATAAATGTTATGAAATCATGTTTATTGGCTTATTTCTATTTGTAAAGGCATCAGGAAATTTGTGTGCTGCACCTTTTGAAAAGTAATTAACGTTTCACTCTTAACCACCTATTGATCTTTTTTTCTGTTTCCTATTGATTTGAGATGAATACCTCAGCCAATTAATGGCTCACATGCTGGTTCATCCAAGTTTCATTTACAAAGAATGGATGGGACAGCATCGTTGAGCGGATCCAGTTAAAATGACAACCCTCATCTGATGAGCGCAGGAAAAAAATACTTGTTATGTTCTGCCTCATCCAGGCTTCCTCCCTCTCTAGGGGTGACCAAAGGTGACCCTTTCCCATGTGATTTGGGAGGGGCTGTGTAGGTTTTAACTAACTAGAAGCTTAACGATGGGAGGGGTAAGATCAGAGCAGTTCAAGTGCGTGTTGTAATACCAAGGGCAGAAACCAGTTGATCTTATGATCCCACCCCAGTGCTGTGGTATTATTAAACACTCTGGGCAAGGCCTTGGTGATGTTTTGCAGGGTTATGGGTGGTGCAGAAGTTGCTCTCATGGTCTTCCTGCTTACCTGAATGATCCAATCTCCTGTTATGGAGGTCAGGTAGAACCTGTACCTGAAATATTTCGACTTCGTTGTGCAAGATATTGCCAGTTTTTCATACTCTTTTGGGAGGGGGTTTGACGTCTCATCATAATCTGACCTGTGGTGTGATCCACAAAGTACTACTTGATCCACTGCTTATGGCAGCTCAGCTAGCTTTGCTAAGAAGGGCAATACTGCCAGTCGAGAGGAGGGCCACTCTGCATGCCAGCCTCCCATGCTCTGCAGGTGAGGGTACGAGCTTATCACAAGTGACACAATTTGAGTATTTTTTTGTATTGTCTTTGATTTGGATTTTTCAGTACTTCCCGTGGTGTGTTACCTACCAGCCACTGCACTGTCAGCTTGTGACATTTCAGACTCACCTTATATGTTTAATATAAAAGTTGAATGTGATCAAGTTATTGCAACTTCTGTGGCTTTAACGGTGAGGGAGTCTGCAGCTGAGGGATAGCCTGCACCAGTCAGGCTATAGCGTGCTCACTTAGGGGTGGGTTTCTCCCAAGGTGGTACTTTGTGAGAAGTTCCTCTAAGCCCACTCCTCAGTGAACCTGTGTGGCGCTTTCTTCTCCTTGAACAAGGAATATACAGGCAGTTCTGCACAAGTTGGGGATCTTTTGCTGCTGGCTAACGAACTCTTTTCTGGACTGGGAAATAAACTTTGGTGGAGCTTTTGTAGCAGAAGGATGTCGTCTTGGCCAGTATTGCCTCTGCATATCAGAATTACTTATTTGTGCTGTCAGATACACTAAATGTAATTACTGGAAGAATCAGAGACAGTAGGATTAAAGGAATTAATATTTGTTATTCAAGGGTTTTCTCTTTTTTAAATACTTCCGCAAAATTTCAGTAAGCGGTGACCTCTTTTGAGAAGTGACTCATTGCATCTTAAAGGCTTTATAACCAAGTCGTCCCTTCTTGTCAGAGACATGGAAGATGAATAGATGGTTCTTGCCTGCGATTTCCAGTCTCGGGGGAAGTCCGTTTTCACTGCCTGTGGTGATGCTCAGCTGCATCACTGCTTTTAATTGCCTCCAGGCTCCTGCAGGACTTTGTGTGTCCCCTCTGGCATGACCTACATCCTTGCAGAACCATGAATCCCTTGGCACTGGTTAGTGGAGTCTGAGCTCAGGACAGAAAGTCCTGTTGTTGCTAATCCCTAGCTGTCTCCCAGTGCTGTAAACTATGTGCCAATCTCTTTCTTGTGTCCTTAAATTCATCTGGACTTATTTTGCCTGTAGAAGGATACAAATGGATTTTCTGTTTTAAAGACGATGGTAGAAAATGTGAGTGCTGTCTTGAGCATTATGGATACGGTGCGTGTTACTACACTGAAAACCAGAGAAGGATGTATTAAATAGAGCACAAGTACCTTATAAAATCAGAAATTCATACATCATAATATGCATGTATTTTTCCCCTGAAAGAGGGAATAAACAGTGAAGTAACGATTCCAGCTGTAGCCTGAATTGCATTGCTGCAGGTCAGATCAAAGATGAGTGCATCAATGTGTCAGATAATTCAGTTTAATTTGGAAGTCTTAGGTTAATGGAGGAATAAAATTAAATGCTACAGTCTGTTATGAAAAGGAAACATTTATACAATATAAGATCAACTTGTTAATTTTGGGAAATGTAACACTCTTCTCCATGAATGTCTGTTCCACCGTTCTGTAGTACTGAAGGTGTATGGACCTGCTGTTGGGCTTTGTCACACAGGATTGAAATTACTGGACCTGTACTGTCGAAGGCCCAACATTATGCGAGTTCACCCGTTTCTATTTCACTCTTTCCACACATAATGGTAGATAAGCCTAAAACATTGTTTCTTGGGACTTGATTATTTTAATTCCCCCACCCCTCAGCTTCCAGTTTGAATTTACTCATGAGTAGTGCTTGTCTATTTGTTCTTCAGCAAGTGTTGCTGCCAAGTTTTAGCAGCTTTTTTTGTCTGTGACGAGTTCGAGAGATCACAGTCACTCTACCTTTGCTAGACCAAACTGTCTTTTAAATTTTGCTTGGGAGATACGCTCACCGATTCATCTGCTCTTATCCTAGTCAGCTTCTTCTGTACTTGTCTGATCTTTCCTGATCAGTGATGCTTTGTGCTGAATTTTATCTGGGGTGGTAACAATATGTTACACAGTGACATTATCTTTCTAGAAATGCCATTCTCTAGAAATATCTTCTGGGCTTTTCATGGCTTTGTCATGCTGAGGGCTCATAATTCAGCAGTAATCAATGGCTCTGCTGAGGTTGTTATCCTTCCTTTTGAGTTCCTCATGTATACAGGCTTCCTATCAATTTGTAGGAACCTGTATTTAGGCTGTCAGACTAAGTCTCACCTCCATTATTCCACTTTTGAAAGTCATCTTGAGGGATCTGTTCTTTCCATTTGATATTTTTCCTCTGCTGCATCATACTGATGTTACCTTCCAGTATGGTGCCATTAGTAGGTGTCTCTAGGGCCTGCACTTAAGCAGTGCTTATATGAAAACTACCTTTGCTTTTATGTAGCTTTGTACCTATTCTAAACCTGTTTGTAAACATTTAACGAAGCCTCAGATTGTCCTAGTGGGGCGGGTAGTTTTCTTAACAGTAAATGAATGATAATGCTCAGAAATCAGGAGCTGATGACTTGTTCAACATCATGCCTGAAGTCAGAAATGAGCATGGACAACATAATCGCGTGTCCTCTGCTCTAAAAGTCAAATAACCCTGTATGCTTTTTATCAGGAAACTATCCAAAGGCTTTTAGAAAATGTGATATATGTTAGTGCAAGCTTGAGGCTGGGATCTGGAAAACCATCTGGAAGATAAATTTCATGGGAATTGAATTTTTGGAGCTCTTGGGTAGCTTTGAAAAGTGAAGCCTGGATATTTTAGCCACTGATAATTTGACAGATACGCTTCTTGAAGTACCACGTGTCTTTTCCTGGGTACTGTTATAATATCAGACTGAACTTCACCATTGGTTTTATGTATTTATTAAAGCTTGATAGCTCAGGTGAGCTGATAGTACATAATGCCACACTCCTCTTTATTTGCCTTGAGGACTTTTGGCAAGATTCATTTGAAACCTTCCAACTACCAAACTGCACGTGTAATATCTCTGAAAAGAACCCACATATCCATGTTTCTCCCTGATGTCCCCAATTGTTTGTCGTTGTTGTGTTTGTTGTGCAGATTAATCTCAAAGCATGGAGTGATTGTGAGCTTAAATAATAATGTGGAGTGAAATCTCCTAAGTAACCAAGTAAGAGGGAGTGTGTTCATGAAAAAACGAATACTAAGATTTGCATCTGGCTCTGTAACATGGCACCTCCCTTGTAGTTTGGATTAGCATAATTTCCCCTGCTGCCTTGACTTGCTTTGTTTTTCCAGAATCCAAAACATACATGTTTCTAGAGGAGTTGCCACTTTGGGATTTGCACATAGCTTTACCTGTCCATCCCCTAAAGCCACCCTCCTGCGTCTAAGTCATTGAGAAAACACTCCAATTGTAAACTGCCTAATTTAAAAAAAAAAAAAAAAAAAAGTGTAAATTACCTTTTTTGTTTGTTTTGGGTACAGGGTAAAACTACCCGAGTGGTGTACAAAGTTTTAGAATAGTGTTTATCCCTAGATAGGATAATCTTTTGATGGCAAAGGTTCGAATTTGCGATTAAATTGCTGCAGCTGAGCAAATTGTAGCTTTGGGTAACTGTTTCTGGAGGACAGTATTTGGTCTACAGCAAGTGAAGGCTTAAACCTCTTCTCTGCAAGCCAATAAAAGTCAAACTTCAGAGTTTCGCTGTGGAGGTGCGCACGTGGAGGGTTACTGTGGCTCCTGATAAGAACAGGAGTCTGAATGCTGCTGTGGGTGAGGTGGATGCCAAGGGTTAGAGTGAATTGTGTTATTGGGATCCCACTGTAAAAGGCTTCCCCCGCCCCCCCCTCCCCCCCATTTTCCATCATTTC
>NW_020799109.1:8472854-8490443 GCF_003259725.1 Athene cunicularia
CCCCCCCCCCATTTTCCATCATTTCACTTGAAACCAGAATGATCCCAAAGTAATTTTGCTTGTGGGAGTTTCCTGTTACACAGAATCACAGACCTGTGCTTGTCCACAGGTCCTAGGTCAACAAAAATCTAAATAACAGAGTGTATCTTTTTTTTTTTTTTCACTCTCTGGGTCGAATTCCAAAGATGTAATCTACTCCTAAAGCCCCAAATCTGATGATCTTGTTGCATTCCCTAATCTCTGCATGTTGTGTGTGATTCAGCCACAGCCTGGCTGGCCCGTGGCGTGGGATGTGATGCAGAGCGGCTTTGTTTGCCTATTAAAGTCAATGGGAACCTTTCCAATGGGTTACAGACCAAGCCTACGGAGAAGGAATCTGCCTTCTTAAGGGATGCACAGTAGCAACTGTATTGCTCAAGCTCAAAGCAGATCCATCAAATCTGCGGTGGCCTTGAGAGGAAGTTTCTGTTGTACTTTTCCTAGTATGGTGTGTTTACATTGCTATACATTGTAAAGAGGATTTCTTATGAGCAGCTTTTAATCCTCGCCGATGTGGAGTGCAAACACTGTTCTGACATCAATCATGCTAATAACACATTTGTACAGAGAGTAAGTCACCTTTTAAATATGGGAATCACAAATACACGTTGACAGAAAAATATATTTATGCAGTTTCAAGTCTGTGTTGTAATAAGCAAACCATCCAATTGTATTCCAGAGCTCCGTGCTTTAAATGCCTTACAGAAAAAAAACCAAACCCTAAAGTGAATCACAGTAATAGAAAAGGAAGTGTTTACATCTCAGGACATTCTGTACAATACTCATTCCTTTTTCTTTTTTTAAATTTAATTTCAGTAAAATTTGAATCCAAATGAGATGAAGTTTGAAATGTAAGCTTTCGTGGTAAGGTACAATTCAGCATGTAATCTTTTGCAGGTGGCTTGTATTCATTTATCATTTGTATTTCCATATTGCTTAGCAACCCCAGTCCTGGACCAGGACCTCGCTGCTGTAAGTGCTCTGCTAACATCGATGGAATGGATGGTCGCTGCCTCGGAGAATGCACTATTTTGTATTGAAGCCAAAACTTAAACTAACGATTTCTCATTCTGTTTATCTCCGAATGAGGAGAAAAGGAAGGCCAACTGATATTTAGTCATATGATTATCAGTGTAGCTCTAGAATTACTGAATCAACACAAATATTTGGGGGCCTGTCAAGCGTGCAGGCTACAACGCCTGCAGTTTTTCTGTATTTTGTGTCCTGATGGCTAAAATGGGGAATGCAGCCTCTGAGGGGCGGGGTGCAGGCCAGGTTGTTCCTCTCAGAATAACCATTTGCTGACAAAGTTGCTCATTCAAGCAAAGAACTGCTTATGTTTTGAGTGTTCCTGCAATTAAAGAACAGCCTACCCTGCATTGCCAAGTTCTTACTAATACCTTCTCTGCAAGTGGCACAGTACCTGTGTCCTTCAGACAACTGATGCACACCATGCTATGTACTTGAGAACTGACGTAAGGCAACATTTGCGAATCTGCATCCAAGTCATCATTTAACCCCTTAAGCAGAAATGTCCTGATTTTTCAAGGCAAGTAGCATTTGTAGAAAATGATACCACCTTCATTTGGGAGCTGGAAAGTTGGAAAAAGTAGACAAACTTTTCATCTTAAAGGACTTTCATCAGCAAATTCCAAGCTAAACACAGCTCAAACACAACCGCGCTTGGGAGTAGAGATTGCTGCTAAGGGGCAAAGAGGAGCGACTGAACATTGTCAGGTTCTACTTGTCAATCATGACCAAGCTCCTAAATGGTGAGATTGATACTGCTGCTTCAAACCCTCCCTCTCACCCTGCAGCAGCCCAGCCTGCCTCAGGCAGCTTGGTCCTGTTGCCGTACTGCAGCTGTGGGCAGGATGCAGTGCAATACTGCTTTAGAGAGGAACTGTCTTACACTAGAAAAGGGCTCAGATGCTAAGCTGGTAAAAAAACTTATGCTGTTAAAATGCACGAGGGGGGTCATCTAGAGTGTTGCTGTTTCCAGTGCTGCACTAGGATGTGTGTGGTGAGAATAATTTGCTGGTCTGTGATGCTGCCCAAATGGCACTGGTACCGGGCCATGGCCAGGCGTCTCTGGACAGCTATCTGGGGACATTGGTGGTTTGCATATAGTGGCTTATTTTTATAGGAGGCTTTTGTTCACAGAGGTCATATGGGGGAACCATGTAAAATGCCTTTGCATCAAGAGGTTAAAAACTACTTATGTTATTTCTGGATTCCAGCCAAAGTTACCCAGCTGTTTGGCTGAGACTGGGAGCTAACAGACCAAAAAAAAAGGACACTCACGATTAAAATGTCACTTTGGGAGGAGAGAGAGAGAGAGAGGTGGCCATCGGTGAAACACGAGTGAGGCAGGCTTGATGGCTGCAATTGGCTTGGGAGCGGGTGGCCTGTGTGTGAACATGGTGGGCATGTGTTCGAGTTGCCCCCCAGTGCCCTGGGGGATGAGACAACCCTTCCTGCAGTGTAATGGTGGGTGCTGGGATGCTCGTGATAACAAAGGACACTGTTAGATTTTTGGTGGAGCTGTGTGGCTGCAGTGTCACTAAATGACCTTAACATTGATGACCAAGGATGATAAATACCTGACGTAGAATTTACTTTTCCGGGGGGGGGGGGGGGGGGGGGATATTTTATTTTTAAATGTTCAATGTATTATCATTCCCAAAGCCATAAGCTTCTATATTTCATTTCACCAGCTGTGAGCACTGATTCACTAGTCTGTACCTGCCATTTTGTAGACAACCATTCTTAATTTCTAAATAGTGTCCTATTCACAGATTAATTAGTGCTCTATGAATGCCAAATATTTGGACTCTGAATGCAGTGGCTCATGCTTCTAGTTTGTGTTTTCTCCCAGCTTTACTATCCCTTCCTCCTTTCTGCCCACGAAAATCACGTTGGGAGCACATTTTGTTGTGTAATTCCCCTTCCAGTTGTTTAACAAGTTGAGCAAACTTACTCCTCTCTACCCAAATACAAAGCAATTCATCTGAACACTCTGAACTTTCCCAGCAGAAATGTGGAAGCCAGTGAAGCAGCCAGTTTGGATCAGTCAAGTCTCCTCTGTCAATAAACCGTTCTGCCGAGAGCTTTCCGATGCCTGACTGCATTGGTAGTTGTTTTCACAGCAGCTGTGACACATACAAGTGCTCTGTTAATAAAGTGACATCTTTTCAACCTTGAAGTCATTGCCAGTGGACATGTTGCATGCTGGTTAAAAATCCAAACCGCCTCTACTGTTCCGTGTTTTCTGAGTTTGTCTAACTTTGTCCTACCTGATGTGACACTAGATAGCGTGACATTTGGCTGGAATACAAATGAAATGCTGTCATATGCAAGCCGGTCCAAAAGGTCTAAGGGAGAAAAGTTTAATATCAGTTTATGGGAAAAAAACAACAAATGTCATTTCATTTGCTATCTTTATGGGCCTACAAATCATCAGTGATAGTGATGTAAAACAGCAGACATCAATCTTTTCCCTACCAAAAAAAGAAGAATAGGTTGTCAAAAGTAATTTACCTTTTAAAGGATCTTCAGGTGTGAAAACACAAATCCTTTCCATAGGAGTAGAGCCAAACAAAAGGTAGGAAGTATTTTTCATGGATGCCTGATGAACTTTTGTGGCCTCAATACATTCTCAATGAGAAAGGGTAATTTCAAGCTCCAAATCCAGCTTGGCTGTTAATTGAGTCAAAAAACTGTTGTATGCGTCTTTCCAAAAGAGAGAAGGGGTGGACAAAAAAGAATCTTACTATAATTTTCCTGTAAAATAACCTAACACTGATGCTTACTGTGTTTTTGTGTGATCGTAGCTCACAAAACCCTTTCAGAGAAGAAGAATTTGCCTTCCTTGCATCAGGGACTTGGAAATGGAGACGTTGTGTGGCAGAGGTTCCTTAAACTCATTGCCTTGGTGCTTTCAGAGCTATGAATCTTAATCCTCCTTCCTCCCGATGTAGTTTCTTGTCTGTTGGAAAAATCTGATCTATTATATACACAGCCTGTGTTGGTATTTTCCTCTTTCAAAATGTTTCATTCATCTTAAAAATGCTTGTCCTTGCTGCCTGCAGTACTGTCCCATCTGCCTTTTGCCTTTTGATTCTAAACTCATTGCATGAGCTGTTTTCATTTGGAAGTCCTTCCACCTGACTGCATCCTAGATCATCTTTGATGTGACTTCTGTTCTTCCTGTGTCACTGAAATTTCTTCGGTGCTTGCTCTCTTCTGGTTTTCCTTCTCTCCTTTTGTTTCTTTGGCTTATTTCCTGAAGGATCTGTCACCTTCCCTTGCTGGAATGTTGTAGGGGGCTCTCTCATTTCCTTTGTTCTGTCTCTTTGGGTAAGTTAGATTTCTATCTTTATGGGTTCTGACTTCTGCTTGTCTCTCACAGACCTATCACTTTCTGTCCAAAATAAATTATAAGTTGGCCATGGTGACTGCATAGGTATCTGGCTGTCAAAATTGAGGTGGCTTAAAGGTAAGCGATGAAGGAGAGAACTGAGGGGTTTATGTGACAAGACTAGTGAATGTGAATGGGATGTAGGCATACTGCAGGGGGGTCTTACGAGATACAGGACAGGGATATGGGCTGTTGACTTATCATGGAATAGTGAGAAGAGGAGCTGAGGATGTTCGGTGAGGAGAAGCTGTCAGGAGGGCATTGTACTGAGTGGTTAAAGATGAACCTGGACTGTTGCGGAGGGAGTGCAAGAAGAACTGTGTCGGGAGGCAGGTGGAGGGTGTAAGACCTGAGCTGCTGAAAGTGAGGCTTTGTTAGTTGTGCTGCACGTGGAGCAACTTGTTATAGCTGTGAGATTAATGAATGAAGAGAGGAGTGCCTGCAGACACAAGACAGTTTCACAGAGGCAGCTGAGGGGTGGTGAGGGCAGAAAGGCAGGTAGATTTGTGGCTGTGAATCCTTTGGTTGAGGTCTGTAGATGCTGGGGCTAGTTGGTGGACAATTATGGATACTCTGTGGATAACACTGCCCTGTGAAGGAAGAGGGTCAAGAAAAGTGTAACAATGAGAGTCAGACCAGAAAAGGCCCAAAGAAGTGGCTGGAAAACCCACTGAGTATCCATGTGCAGCAGAGCAAGTATCTGGGCACAGGAGAAGAGCATTTACAGGATCAGAAAATTAAAGTGATGCCTCTTTCATTGCCAACAACACAACCTCTTCTGATGCTGTGCCAGTGGCAGGAGGGAATTGCCCTCCCCAGGCCTGGCCTCTCTCACCCAGCACAGACAAGACCAGCTTCTTCATGCATTTTCCAGTGGCTCTTCTCACCTTGAACAGAGACTCTGCCACTGTTTTCAAGAGGGTGTTAATGCATGCTACTCACTGAGCTGGAAGAAGGGAGGATTTTTTTCTCAGTACCGATGCCTTAGGAGGAGAGGTTCTAAACCTTAAAGTGTTTATAATGTTGTAAAATGAAATAGCCTGACTGCTGCTTTCTATGGAGTAGGATTAAAAAAAAAAAAAAAAAGTTCAAGCAGAATTTATTTCTAATTATTAAGAATGATCATACAGTTTTAAGGCCAGGAGGAGTCATTGTCTGGCTCATAACCTCACCCTCTGACTTCCACAGACTGCCTACTGCTCTGTTTGAGCTACGGCATCCCTTTTTGGATATAGTCCTCTTGCTCCTGCCTGCCCAGACCAGGGCAGTGTCATGGTGATCTCAGCCTGACGCACAGATGCTGCGGTTTCCCACTTCTTATTTCTTGTGCTTTGCTGTAAATTGCAAGTAACATGTACATAAGTGTTACATGAAGACCACTCCATTTAGAAAACTAAAGACTTAAGCCACATGTTAGTTTAAACCCGGGGTGGAGAGGTAATACCACATTACTTTTCCACTGTACTTGAAATTCTAAGTTAAAGCGAATCTTTGGGGTTTTTTTAATACTATTATTATTTTTATTATTAGAAATTAAAGCACTATCCCCAGATTTAGATATTTTTTTTCCCAACAAGCATCCATTCTGCCCACAGCTTTCCACTATTGCATTGTAAAATTAATAAAATCCCCTGAAGCCTTCAATTTGTGGAGATTTCTGTTTTTCTACAGGTCTGGAATCGCAAGAGACAGACATTTCTGCCTCTGTGTACAAGTGCGTATGACTGGAGCGATCAGTCTAATGTCATGTGACAATGGGTGTGTGGGATTTTCCAGTACAGAAATCAGTGAGCTATTCAAAGTTACTGCACCAGCCCCTGCATTTCATTCTCAAATTAGAGCTTACAAATTTCAAAAGAAACTCGTAGAAGCCGGGAGATGCCACCCAGAGAGACAAGGTGCAGACAGGCTGCCCAGCTTTGCCTCTCTGCAGGTCGGCAGCTCCCGGCTTTGGTTGGGTCCAGAACCAGGGAGGGAGAGGAGGAGGAAGGGAGCTGCAGCTTTTGCCGCTCTGTGGCTCCCAGCTTCGCCCTGCTGCCAGTTGCATCTCAGGGTATTATTTTTTGCAGCTGTGCTGCAGGTTGTTGCAGATGTGTCTGGCGTGGGGCCTAGGGGCTCCTGTGTTATCACCTGTGGGACTGGAGATGACTCTTCCATTGACACGGTGCTGGCTCTTGTGTCATTTTTCTCAAGCAAAGAGCTGAGGTAATACTTCTCTGTCTTGCACGGTACTGTAGGGATGGCTGCCCCCTTGCATACTGCTTGGAAAACATAAGGCTCGGTAAAAATGCTAAACAGTGTTTTATTCACTCTCTCTCGATAGTCTAGGGTCTCATTTCTCATATAACCACAATTTTTTGAATCTGCCTTTATCTCAGCATCGTCCCTTTAGAGAAGGCCTTTTAAATTTGGTGATAACTCGGATGGTGGTCCATGTGACAAATACCTGGTGGATGGAGGGACCATAGCTACAAATGGATTCCTTCTGGTTTGCTCAAACCTGTAAACAGCGTGCGGGGAAAAACTTTTTTGCCTTTTATTCTCTGTGTAGCCTTTTGATATTAGTAGCTGACAGATTTACACTTCTCAGCATTTGTTATCTGCTTTGTATATGCCATTTGTTATCTCCTTTGTATGTGACAACAGCGTAAAGCTTTTGTTGTACATACTTTTAATAAAAAAGCCAAAATGTTTGAAAGCTAAAACGGATATTACTTTTCTCATGGAGCATGCAGCCTTCTTTTGATAGCCTAAACCTTCGATAAAGTGTGTTGTAAGCTAGGCACTGTATTTAGAAAGCATTTAAATGTTTGGGGGGTGGGCCTGTTGTCTTTATAACAAACCAGCATTTCGCTGTTGGAGATGTAGCGACAAACACTTATAATTATGGAGAGTGCTGCGATGTGACATTCAGCCTTTGATTCAGAGCTGAACTCTTTCAAAATCACATTGGATTTGGTGTCTGCCTTCATTCTGCCAGAGGGCTTGGGGGGGGTAAATCAGCAACAGGAGGTGTAAGCGGTTGGCTGTGTGGTGGCTAGCTGTGATAGCCACTCATCATCCATAGCTACAGCCGGGAGAGAGCCCTATGCTTCATCCTGGATCCTGATGTGGTAGGCGCTGAGAAAATCTCTAATGAGAGCTGCTGTTGCTGCAAACGTTTTGCAATCTGCCTGTGAGATATGGCACAACAGGCAGAAGAAGGAAGCTCCTCCGCCAGGAAGCCACAAGACGGGGTTGTTTCATGATCAAAGCCATCAGCAGCGGTTTCAGCACTTTGGCAGCCAAACCGCTGGCAACGTTTTTGGAGGTCTCCTGAGAGTTTCGAAAGGCTTTGAAAGTGAAGGCATGACCGTAACGTTTGATGCTGTAGGGAAGGGCAAACCAAACCAGCGTACTAGTGTATGCTGAACTCCTGCGAACTCTTCTTTCTCACTCTGATGTTTGTCTTGGAGGCCCTAGGCTAGAATATCTCTGTGGCATTTCACGTCTTGGCCCAGATCCCATCACGGTGCCAGCACAGCAGCGTATAACCTTGCATAACTGTGCCTTGTTACAAATGACTGGAGAAGGTGCCATTACGTATCTGCTTCTGCCAGGGGGCACTCCCTAAAAAACCCCACAACACTACCCTATATTTAAAAAACAAACAAACAAACAAAACCAGGGACTGCATGACTTCTCAGAGCCTTCGGTACGCTGATGTTACAGCAAGATCCAGTCCTGCATGTGCCCCACTTACAGTCTGAAAATATTTTCAGGTCGTTTTTGTTTGTTTTTTTTTTTTTCACGTAGAGGTCTGTACTTTACTTTGTATTGCCCATTTCTAAAGTCCATGCTGGTCTAAAAAAGAAAACACACAAAAAAAGGCACACCTCCCCCCTCCTGTATAGCTGTGCCATATCATAGAATACCAAGTTGGCAGGAAACTCAAGGATCATCTGGTCCAACCTTTCTTGGCAAAAGCACCGTCTAGACAAGATGGCCCAGTGCCCTGTCCAGCTGAATCTTAGCAGTGTCCAAAGTTGGGGAATCCAGCACTTCCCTGGGGAGATTATTCCAGTTGTTCTCACTGTGAAAAATTTTCCTCTTGTGCCCAATGGGAATCTCAACATCAGTAACTTGTACCCATTACCCCTTGTCTTTTCCATGTGACTCCTTGTAAAAAGGGAGTCTCCATCTTCTTTGTACTCACCCTTTAAATACTGGAACATGGTGATAAGGACTTCCCTAAGCCTTTTCTCAATGCTGAACAAACCCAATCTCTCAGCCTTTCCTCATAGGGCAGCCTTCCCAGTCCCTTAATCATCTGTGTGGCCCTTCCCTGGGCCCTCTCCAGCCTGTCCACATCCTTTTTGTTTAGTGGGGACCAAAACTGAGCACAGTATTCCACGTGTGGCCTGACAAGCACTGAGTAGCGTGGAATAATGACTTCTTTATCTCTGTTGGTGATGCCTTTGTTGATGCAACCCAGCATCCCGTTTGCTGCTGCAGCACAGTGCTCGCTCATATGTCCTTCTATAAATCCCCGTGTCATGACGATTTTCGCACTGACAGGTTCTTGAATGTCTTTGTTATCCTGCCTTTCTGTGGGATATTCCCTGTTCTCACACCCCCTGTCTTTAGCAGTCAAGGTGAATCCAATGCGCATACATCTCAGCACACCCTGGTGTCTCTGTTTCGTTGCTGATGTTCTGAGGATCATGCATGAAAGTGCCTCTATATCACAGAAAGAAAATAATGAACAGGAAGGAAATTAACTTAAAAGGAAAAGTGCTGAAGCTGCTCATAGGGAAAGTTTTTCCAGCAGCCTCGCACAGATTGAACCATGGTGACAAGAACAAACTGTCAGTAGGAGAGCTAGAAAGTGTTCTTCCTTTGTAAATAAACTTCAGAAACTCCTCTCTGCAATGTGTTTATGCCCTCTGTGAAGAGATAGGCATCTGTTCACGTAACCCTTGGTGCTTATCGGAAAAACTGAATCTGCTTATCAGCTCTGCTCTCGCTGCACTCACCCGCCTGCTCGTGTGTGGCTCCTCTTTTCACCTCGGCTGCCTGGTTTGGGGTGGTTTGAAGGGACAAGGGGAGTGAAGCTTGGTGCAGTGCGAGACACGTGCTGAGCAGATCAAGCATTTCACCTGGGTTTGCTGCTGGAGCCCTATTTTCAGGGCAGTGTGGGATCCTCTTCCTGGACCTCATCCCCATAGAACCTGACCCAGCTGTGCAGTGGCGGGGGGCTGCCTGCAGCTCGGGGGGCTCTGCTTGAGCTGACGGAACACAGTTCGATTTAGTGTAATAGCTACAGATAGCTTCCACTTTGTGAAAGTTTCTTTTACCTCACAGGGTTGTTCCTGAACAAAATGGTGTGCCACTGAAACAACCACCCCTCGCATGCATTTTTTTTCTATAAGATGGCCATTTTTTACATCTTTTAAACTTCAAGTAGTGTGGCATTATCAAGATTTAACACACCGAATGACTTAAAGCATGGGGTGTAATCTAAATGCTGCACTGCAAGTTATGAATTTGCTAATTAGTACCTATCCTTGGCATTGACTTCTGGTTAGAGAGGAAATCCCATAACATTTCTGCCTGGAATTGCTCTTTAAAACAGGGATACTAATCTTTATGGACCTGATGGGTATGCTATGCCGATTCACTAGTTAATATTTTCAAAGCACTTTGAAGATGAAAAATGCTGAGTATTATTGGCCCTTTATCTAAAAAGACATTTTAAAACATGAAGCTAGGAAAAGATCTGCATAAATTAATGCATGTGTTGATTATGCTCTATCTTTCCTTTTCATCTGAATGTATTAAGTAGCAAGAAGAGAACTGTGAGGATTTGTATCTTTCCTTTTCATCTGAATTTATTAAACAGTAAAAGGACTCTCTGAATTAGTAATCTAATTTGAACATCAAACCAAAGGCAAAATTCTTCCTAATCCATCTTGCAGATCTCTCATCAGCAGTAGATATCTTTTGCATATCTCAGGTTGAAGAATGATATTTCAGGCTCAGGTTGTGATACTTTCTGGATTGATGGGACTTCAATACAGAATTATTTTTCCAGTTCATCCTGGAAGGTCAGTAACAACTCTACTTTGCAGTCAAAAAAATAAGGAGCATCAGTCAAAACCAAGCTGCTAGCACAAATCAGTAATGTTGAACCAGGTAGTTTTCACTGATTTGAGGAGGGAGCTCTGCTTTATAAACTCCCATGATGTTCTTGTCATTTAACAGAGTAACATTAGTTCAATCATTTGAACTTTTTTCTTCAGTAAATCTGCATGATAATGACAACCTTTTGCACTTTGTGAAATTTAATTCACACTTGAAAGGTGTTTTCAGTTCTTAAGTGCAAGATAATATCACAGTGTGATTTGTTAATTTTTTTGCTTCCTGAATGTGAATTTCTGGAGAAGGAGACACTGCTAATTTTGATAGAGAGGATATAGCACAAAAAGGATTCTGTCTCGGATTCATGACCTGAGATATGTTGCAGCTGAAAAACTTATCTTTTCTTTCACTCTCCAGTTTCAGATCTCAGGGTGAGGGGAGTTACAGATGTTTGGTGAAAATCTTTGAGGAATTTCAAGACTTCTCAATGAGTGACTATACCAAGATGTGGTGAAGGGAGACAGGCTCTTGATGGGTTGGCAGAGGAGAGGCAAATTCCCAGCTTCTTTGAGAAAAGTCCCAGAAATTAGGATCTCTCCAGCTTGATGCTGATTTGATTTTATGCAGCCAGCAAGTGAAATGAGAAAAATTAAGATATTGTTGTTACTTGGTTTGCAGCGAAGTGTTGAAGATGTCTTTTACAATTTGAAACAAAATCTGATCTTTGAAATGGTGAAATGGTGAAAACCTTTATTTACCCATAAACTTTTACCCAGATGTCATTGCCACTGGTTTCCCCAGTGCCAGAAGGAGTGGCTGTAGAAATGGTCTCCATGATGGTCACTTAGGTTAAGGGTCTGCAACAAGCAACCAGAACATCATTCCAGACTCCTCATCCTCATCTGAGACCTTGAGGTGAGAATACAGCCCCTAATATCTTGTTAACAGTATGATATTTCTCTGACAGTGAGACTTGGAAGAAGTATTCATATAGATTTGCTGCACTGTGAAGTTCCTCTTTCCATTTTAAATTAATTTTCTCTTTGCTCTATAGTGAAATGTACTGGATGGATGTACCTCTGTACTGTGGAATAAAAATTAAACCATGTCTTCTTCACAAAAATGAAAGTCCTTGGTAGCCACTGGAGTAGCTCTAAAGCTCATCTACCAATCAATTTAGTGTTCAAGTAATTAGAGAGGTCAGGCACAAAAATATTGTGTACCTGGAGTTTTGCCAGCCTCTTTCTCCCATCTCTTATCACGCTTGTCCATTTGGGATTCTTCCACAAGCTTTGTTATATTCATCGTGTAGATTAATGGTCTACAACTATTAACAACAAACTTTGATGCGACAGAGTGGGAATTGCTTGAATAAACAATTTCACAAGTAAATGGAGTCACAGCTCTGAACCAAGAGAGCTCCAAACTTGTTTTAATTTACAGAGGTCAAAAAGTAAATGGGATTGTTGCTTGGGGAGGTCACTTGAGGAGAACATGCAGCGTTCACTCACAACAGAGGGATGGAGGGTGAAAAATTTGATTGACTTCTGGAGCTTGATTTTAATTGGCTTTATTCCTACCATCACCAGCACAGCGGACAACCCTTGCAGGCAGAGGAGAGATGCTAGTCGGTAAAGGTACTTTTTTTTTTTTGCCTGTTGCTATCAGTTCAGAGTGGTTCGGTATAAATCCTCCCCAAGGGACAAGCAGGTGAGAGTTTGCTCCGGAAAATAGGGGAACAAGCAGAGCAGGGTGGAAACCACTGAGAGAAGCAAGTCTGGGCATTCATTTCTGCATGGGTTTCCCAAGCATCTTTTTTTCAGATGCCCCACAGCTGCTTCTGAGGAAGCAACTTTTTTTTTTTTTTTTTTTTTCTGCAGTGCCATTTCCAGACATTTTTAATTGCGTAAGACTGTCACTTCCAGTGCATAGGCAGTAGGGTTTACTGAGTATTTCCTGAGAGATTTAACAAGGTTTTAGGAGATCAGATAAGTAGCTGTAAAACATCTGACCTAGTGCTATCCACTCTGGATTTATTCACGGTTGTCCTTGGTTGCCTACAGTAACGGGGCTATTTCTGCCTGTCTGCCAAGCCCGTCCATCCTGACCCAGCCGCCCCTGGTTGTGGGACAGGGTGGGCAGCCAGCCTGCACCATGCTCCTCAGCCAGCCCAGTGGGTCAGATGGGGGCAGGAGATGAGGGACTAGGGAATAACATGGAGAAGGCCCAGGGGTCTTTTGGGGAAGGGGTCACAGAGCATGGGCGTATCAGGATTACTGGAGGGGCACAGGGGAGGTTCGGCAGGCACAGAGCATGCTTTGTTCAAGCTCAGCTTCTGGTGAAATAATTTACCCTCAGCCTCATTTTCTGTTCAGAGCGGTTAGGAATAAAGGGAAAGGCTATCGCCAACTTTCCTCCCAACCTGGCCACCTGCCCACCATTTTGTTTGATCCAACTTCAACGCATGAGCCAATGATGAGAAACTTTATTTTAGTGTAATTCCTGACGGTATTGCACAAAGCTCCTCTTCCTCCATGCTGTGTGTTCAGTGATAAAGAGACTGACTCCGCATCCTGATATGCAGCCTCCCCTTTCTATCCTCACAAAACGTATAGCGAGAGCTCTGCTTTCTGCAGCTGAGAATAAGCCAACACCTAATCGAGGGTGTTAATAATCATCACCCTCACCAGTCAGTGGATCCCGGGGGCAGGTGCAGATTTCAAGCACGAAGCCTCAGCTTTTTGCTGTCAAACGAGAGGCTGTGCCTGCCCCTGTAACACAGCCTGGCACCTACCGCCGTGCTTTCTGGTGACCACATGTGGCCCTGACCCTCGGCACAGGAATTGCTCCTCAGACATATGCACTGCCCTGGTGGCAGCTTTCTGTTTTCTGAATGAGTTGTGAAATATCATGCATGTGCTTCCTATTGATAATTAAAAGCGACACAGATGGCTATGCCTGCAATGTTTTCCTTAAGTCACAGCACGTAACAGAAAATGAAGTGATAGTTTTAGGTGGTGGCACATGTAGCTTCAGGTGTTTGTTTAATATTCAGTGTTCATGCTTGTTGAGAGCTGGGACGTGCTTTCAAATGTTACTCCGTGGCTGTGCATCACTGCACATTTTTTCTTGTTTCTCCTTTTCGGGGCCTGACAGATGGTGATGTTTAGATTAAAAGTAATTTCTTTATTAAGACAACGCCCATGTTGTCAGTGATTTTTAACAGGATCTTCATTTGTTGAAACAAGACAGTTGTGTAGTTGAAGTGTCTGAAATGGATGGAAGGCTTTAGAAAGACACGTAAGAGAAATTCAGTGTGCAGAAGAGGAGGTAGCAATAGTCACATCCTGGGCCTGGGAGATCCAGCTTCTGTGTCTTTTAGTGCTGTGAATGAGAGCTCAGGGACATAATGAAGCCTTCTTTTTCAAAGGTCTCTGATTTTTGCATTTCCAAACAGGGATAGGGATCCAGAAATTGCCAGTGGGAATTCTGGATACACTAAAAATAGGCTGATTTTTGTATACTGTTTTTCACCCAGGTATTTCACTGTACTGACCATGGATGCAACATATGAAACAGGTACTATATGCAGCTTCTTGCACAGAGTCAAGGCCAGACCACTGAAGTACCTAACTTCAGTCTAAGAACTGAACCAGTTTCTGACTTGTGGGCTTCCCGAGGACCATGACCAAATCTTGGGAGTTTTGGTGTGCTTAAACTGTGTCCTTCAGCAGACGTGGGTATCTGGTAGCAGGGCCGATGGGCAGGAGATGGAGAATCAGAAATGGTAAGAGAGGATGGGCATCAGATACAGCACAATGCAATACCTGTGGAGTAAATGACAGCCTGTAATGAGCCACGGATGCAGTTGTCGGAGTCACTTCTGCCACTGGTTGGTTCCCTTCATTCCTGTCTTCACATCTGATAGTTTTTCAGCCGGTTCCTGGAGGAAACCAAAATGCCCTGCAGGTCCTGTCCCCTGTGGGCTGCCACCAGTGTGCTTCGCTGTCAGAGATGGTCTTCTGCAATAGCCTGATCTAATGGTGTAGGCTGCTGCTCTGGGTTAGCTCTGGGTTTCTGAACAAGAGGGATGGGTACTAGGAGGCTCTACAGACTGTTTGTATCATCAACCTCATTTTATGTACTAAAAACATAATATCTAGTTAGTTGGCTTTAAGTTTTCCACACAGTACTGTGTTGTAAGATATTCTTCTTGGGAATAAAAATGTCAGTCAAAGGAAAACAAATTTTAATTCTGCCACTGAAAGCCACACCTTTTTTTTTTTTTTCTTTTAAGTTCCTATGGGAAGGTAGATAAACCTTCAAAAAATGAAAATGCACTCTCACTCAAATTATTCTGCTTTTGGGGTCACATTTTAATCAAAACCATACCTGCCTTCAGGAAAAAAAAGAAGTAAAACTGATTGAATTTAATAACTAAAAGAACATAAACTGTCTGCTTTGAAATGTATAATCTCACATGACATTTATTTCATAATGTGATCAAATCATATATGTTGTTATGGGGACAGTCTTTATTAAAAATGCCATTTATTTTAACAAGCGCAATAAAAAGAAACCTATACCTTTTTATTGTGGTTGAGAAAAAAATCTGCTATTAAGCTGCTTTCAGCTAAATGAAAACATCTTTCAAGATTTGTTCTAAAATATTTAAATAAAGTGCTCTGGAATTTATTCATTTGTTGCCTTCCAGCATGAATAGAAATCAATTAAATTATCTTAAATACAATAAATGATATAGAAGAATTTGTTTTGGTTAGGAATATCCTTTGCTGATGACGAATAAGATCATTTAAATATAACATTTTAATATAGGCCTGTAATTATGTCATTGAAAGCCCAGTTTGAAGCATAGCAAAGTATAGAGCAGGCTCTCCAGCTGCAGCCAGAGCTTTCAAAAGGCACCTAAGGGGAACTGCCTGTCTGTGTTCCCACTGAAAAGGGAATGATTGGGAGACCATGAGGCACATATGGCTTCAGTGAGGCGAAACACATGGCCTGTCACTGCGCAGTGGAGTTGGGGAAGGGGAGTGATGGCTTCCTTCCCCCATGGGACCGTGCTGGGGAGGAGGATGAATACGGTTCCTTGTTCTTCCACGGGATTCATGGAGTAGATGCCTCACTGCGAGGAGCATGTTGTACCACGACAGCCAGATGTGTCCAAAGGATGGTGATGTTGCTTTGCTCGTGCTTCCCTCCACACTTCCCCAGATCAGAGCATTTTCATAACGACTCCAATGTGGTGGCCCTGTGCCATGGTTTGCCCTGCACTGTTTGAATTGTCTGATTTCCCACTCCTGGAGGATTAGTACTAGTAAAGAGACATACTGAATGAAAGCTTTTCAGCCAAGCAGGGCATGGGCCAAAAACCACATCACAGTGTCTGGAATATGTCTATCTGGAAGACAAGGCAGGACAGCACCTCATTAGCCCTCAGCTGGGAGAGGTCCTGGGAGCACTGGGGCTGGGGTGCCTCCCCCTCGTCATATCCAGCTGGCAGCCCTCCGTCAGTGCCCTGCAGACCTGCTCTTCTCTAGGTAAGCCCCAGCCTGAATAATGTGAGAACCAGAGGCAAAATGTGCAATATTGCTTTATTACAGCTGCCAAATTTGCAGATACCAGTTATGTAAAGATGGGCTTCTATTATTTAAAATTCCAGAAACCAGACTAAAAGGGAATAAATATAACTTGGTTCGCTTTGGAAACAATTCTCACATGAAAACATTTAAGGTACTGTTGCTGGACTTTATAAGGAAGTGGGGCTGCACCATAATGGAGTTAGACTTTATTCTCCACCTAACAAGTAAGACTTAGGGGCGTAATGTACCAATAATTAGCCCAATACCTCATGAAGCACTGAGAAGCTAAAATGTGTGCAGCACCTTAATGGGATGAAGGTCCTTTGTTACAAACTGGATGAGGTAGTGTAATGGTTTCTCCTGGGTTTAAATTCAGTGGAAACCCCCCCCCCCCCCCCCGTTTTTTTTTTTTTTTCTCTGTCTGACCTTTTCTGTGAACTTTCAGTGAAAAGCAACACACAACACACAGTCCTTGCAGAGGAACAGACTTTACAAACACAGGTCCTTCAGCATCAGCTGGAACACCCACTCCAAAATACTTAAAGCAACATAAAAGTGTTAGGAATAAATGTTGTTATAAAGCTGATAATCAACCTAATCACCTGTTCAGTATCATTCCCTCTGCAGCATATGACCCCTCACCCATTTGTTTCTGCCCAGTTTTGAATTTATATGTATCCACACAGCCGGAGAAACACAAAGTTTAGCTTTGGATCAAAATCATGTGTTCAGACTCAAAAACTTTCATAAAGATTCAGTGGCAAGAGGAAGAGCTCAAGCCCTAAATTCAGGATTCAGAACTGCATTTGGCTCTGGCTGAGGCATGAGACAGTGTTTGATTGTTGCTGTTCTTGTCCTCATCCAACTTGCAAGTCAGCCCAACATCACTGTCATTCGGAAATCCTGATCCATTTGCATGTATGTCACTATTTTATTTCGGAAGTCTCAGTACTGCGCACAAAAATCCTAATTTAGTGATGTGGGAAATGACATGCAGACAGATGAAGTGTCTACTTCTGCCACAGTCACACTATGTGGTCTTGAACAGGACTGTGTCTCAATCTCTTCAAAAATATCTGCTTTGTTTACATGACAATGCTTCATCCCTTCCGACTATGGAAATCTTCATCTGATTTCAGGAGACTGAATCGGCACAGATAAAATGTTACTGAGCGGAAAAAAACCTGCAGCATGAAAAAAAACCCCAAACCACCAAAAAAAGAACCATCCATTTCATTACTACACAAGATAGCATTTAATGACCACAAGTGCCATCAGACACTCTACTTTACACATGATTTCAGATTAGCGGTTTTGCTTAATAAGGGTTGTAAGCCATTGAACCTTAATAGAACAATCAAAATGATCTCCTATTCTGGGACAATCATCAGCAAATATTTAAATGGAAAT
>NW_020799109.1:8490493-8537204 GCF_003259725.1 Athene cunicularia
CCGCCCCCCCTCTATTATCATTATTTCTGTGGCTTTCTGGCACTTTTGCCTTAAGAAGCAGGGGCAAACACCTGGAAAAAAGGCAGTTCGTTAGTTTATTTTCAAACAAAACTCACTTTACGGTATATGGAAAGTGGAAGATAGTTTGTGAATGTGCTTTATTTGTGACGTTTTCTCGAAGAACTGTTTGAGGTTTCTAGCCATGTAACTTGTAGCTGTATAGCTTGCGTCTACAGCTGTTAAAGAAAGGAACAGTTGTGCAATTAGGTCAGAGCTTGTTTAGGTTTTGTATGGGAATCCACAAACTTTGCTGTGGGGTGGCCATGGTGCTGCAGTAAAAAAAAAAAAAAAGAAAAGAAAAAAGATGTACTGCTGAGCATAAAAAGGTGGGAATTGTAACTCGTTTCCTTAAGTCTAATACTCCCTGTACTGATCCTCAGTGTGTAGGGGAAGGCAGAGTGGGGCTGCACCCAATGTTTATCTGGTCCGTCAGGATTTACTGTGCCGGTGGTGGATGGGAGCAGCATGCAGATCTCGGGGGGGGAGCTGCAGTGGGGCAGGGAGGGAGCTGAGGGCTCTGCAATGCTTTGCCCTGAGCTGCTGGATGTGCCGAGACCAGAGGCAGCAGAGGCTCCAGGTCCACATCTCCTCTTCAGATACATCAGCTGAGCTAATACAGAGATGCTGTTTGAGCTCGTGGGCCCTGGCCTGTGGGATGCTCACAAAACTCTCTACACTTCCTGTTGATCTCTTCTAGATCACAGTATCTGACCATTCATGTAACCTAAAGCACCTACAGACAGTAGGCTTTTTCCCTCTCCCTGATGCTTTCCTGGAAGCATATGCTCATTCTTTTTTGTTTACTTCTGTGTTGGTTTTTTGTTTTGTTTTGTTTTGGGTTTTTTGAGTTGAATTTTAAGGGGTGGGGGGGTGGCGGTGGTGGTGTTCAGGTTTGTTTTTTTTTTTTAATATGGGCTGCTTCATCCACTGTAGTGTTTATGCTGTCCCAAAAGTAATAGAGCTCATCTTGGCTTTCCACTGACTTCCATGGGGCATCTCTAGCAATGTCTCATGAGGTTAGCTCTGACAGTTGCTGCAGGCTCCTGGAGCACAAAGGGGCATGGACTGCATTGATTCTTGGCAAAGAAATTCATTGTAAAAGGCATTAGGGACTTCAGGATGAAATGCCACAACCAAACTTCTTTCTGAAGTATCTAAGAAAATGCTGAACTGTAGTTTGGGCCTGAAAGTCAATGAATAGTTAATGCAGTTCCATGACAGCAAATGATGTTAAGGTCAACAATGTTCAACCAGACAAAAATGTGACTCTCTCTTACATGAAAATCCAGAGGTTTAAGGATCAGTCTTAGCTAAATATAGTTCCCAGTGATGTTTACTCAATTCCTAGGTAGTACTCTGATCACAACCTTGCAGATCTGTTATAGGTGGAGAACTAGGTCTAGGTGTGATAACCCACTTCGTGTTTACATCCACACCCAGAGCTCATCCTGTTTCTCAAGGGGAAACAGAGATTCTTGGTCATCAAAGGGGAAGTATTTGCCATATTTTATCTATACAGGTCTGTTTCAAGGAATATAAAGCATAGTAGAAATAATATTTGAAAGTATAAAGGTGCCAGCAAGGCAGAGTAATCCTCTTGAGTGGAAGTGTTTTAGAGTGAATCATGGTGTGCAACTAGTTTACCTAAACTCATTTTAAATCAGAAGATTGACAGGCCCAGAACACTAAGTGATGGAGGATTGCTCTGTGATGCTGTTCAAGGCATCGGGTTGGACTGTGCACAATCATTTCCTTCTAAATTGGTTGTAGTCCCCTTTCAAATTGTCAGAGTAGTTTTCTTCTGCTTCGTTGCACTTGAGAAGCAGGTGGACGGCAAGCTGCTCTGCCTCGTTTGATCCACACGCTGTTGTTCAATGGATAGAGCAAATCAAACTGGAAAGGCTTTCTGGTACGGCTATAGCGCTGCCTGTTCAGTGACTAGATTAACAACAGGAAGCTGCCTGCAATTCCAATAGGAGATCTCTAATTTTTTCTTTCTTAGGGCATATTAAAGAAGACAGTGATCAATTTAGCTCCTCGGTGCCAAGAATGGCAAGTGTCAGTGTGACACTTGAATGCAAAATGTATCAGGCCATCACCGCATGAAGCATCAATTTTTTGGTTTTGGAGCACAGTGGTCTAGTTCCTGAAATACAGATTTCTTCTGATTTAGCTCCCAGATCACTTTGAGCTTTTACACAGGCCTCCTATCGATCTCTCCCTGAGGTTCCCCATCTGAGAAACACGAAAAAAGAATAACTTGGTAGGGTTGTGGTGTACAATTCATGGAAGTCTGCAAAATATTTTTAATTTCTTGTATGCAGTATGAGAGATGCACAGGTTTTGTCAATGTGTTCCTACGCTTTCTTGCAGCACTATGCAATAAAACATAAGATGCCAATGTGCTCTACACTTTTGTTTCCTATATAGATTCCTTTGCAAACAATTATGAGCTTATTTGAAAATTCACCTGAGGTTCAGGCCATAGGTTGTGAAACAATGAGAACAGAAAGAGAACATTTCTTGTCAAATGGATTTGTGTTCTTTCATAATGAGAAATCAGCATCCTGCAAAATGAGTTTGCAGAGGAATTCCTTGGAGCTGTTCCTTACCTTGATCCTAGTGAAAGCTTAGCCTGGTTTAAGAAAAGGGCACCCAGGCAGTAATTTGAAGAGCACCTCTGCAAATCTGCTTTCATCGTTGAGTCTTAAGTAATGACATGAGCTGTACGAAGCATCCAGGCACGAGCATGTCATGCAGACTGGGTGGTGACATCTCTGAGACTTCTTGAATGATCTTGTCTCAGTGATAGTCTCTGTGTATAGTAAACTCTCCCCACCTTTGAAGGAACCATACAGAAACCATGGCTCCTGAAGCAGTCAGATGCTAGGAAAGATGTGCACATCTGTGATGGTCTTATTTATCTCCTCTTTCTCTGTCATAGCTTGGCACAAAATGTTTCTTGAGCATTTCTGTTCTTCATGACACCAGTAGTCTGGGTTTATTTGCGTGCAGATACATGATACTTGGATTTTTCTTTTTTTCTTTTTACATACTGTTATTTTTTTTGTGAATCTCTGCCTGATACGGATTTTTCCCACACGTGGTTTGCCTGAACAAGGCACGGTCAGTGAAGAAAGGCACAGGCAGTGCAAGTAGCCTACTGGGTTTATATACTCCCCAGCTCCAGTACAAACTGTGTAATCATCTTCTAATTTTGAATGTACTTTCCTTAACAGCACGGTGTGCTTGGAGACGGATGTTTGTGCTGGAGGGCTCGGATGCAACGTCTGGAGGAGCAGGGAGGTCAGCTCCATCAGCAGGAGCTGACACAATGATAGAGGAGGAAGAAATGACATAGCAGTGTGGAGAGAGGAGGCGAAGGCCAGGAGACTTTCACAGCACCTGCCTGCTGCGTGATGATGCTGAAAAAGACCAGGTGTTTGGAGATGAGAGCATTTGTGTGTGTGTGTCAGGGGGAGATCTTGTGCTTTCAGAGAAGGCTGCGAATTGCTCTTTGCTGTCCGGCTCACAGCCCAGCACTGGTGGCTCTGAAGCTGCCCTGAGACTGAAGGATGGAAAGAGCAGTGGAGGGAGGGTGGGCAGGACGCACCATGAGCGCTCCTCGGCGGGACAGGGAGTCTCCTGGTTTTATTCCTGGGAGCCACGTGCTAGGGAAGCAGCTCTTGAGGGGACCAACAGCAGATCCATCTCTGGGTGAAGAGGCAACTGCTGGGAGCATAGACCAGGCGAGGGACAAGAGTGTGGCAAAAGAGGGAAGGAGGAATGCCCCCCGAGGCAGGACCTGAAGTTGTGTCCTATAGAGTGTGTACTATGTGGAAGTTCAGCCCTGCCGTGCTGCTGCTCCTTGACTCTGCTCTCTGTGTTAATTCCACCTCTGACGACTGCACGTGGATGTCCAGTTACTGGTGCTGTGGCTGAGAAGCAGCACGGAAGGACCCGTAAACCCTGTGCCCAAGAGAGACAGGGCTGAGCCGCAGCCTCAGAGCACATCGTCCCTGTGTCCACAGCCCCGGGTACCACTGTGCACAGGCTCACAGGGCGTTGGGAGACCATCACTGCTTCCCCTGTCACAGCAGGGTGGAGAGCCCCAGCTTGGAAACCGGCACCAAAACTTGCTGGCTTGAAAAGGAAGGCACCAAATCCAGTTAATTTGGGTCATGTCGGTGCCAGGTTATAAAACCTTCCGCTGCTCTGCAGTGCTGGGATTTTCTCATGCTGTTTCCTGGTGGTGGCCTTCCCCAATGAGGCTTTCTTTCTGTAACACTTTATACAAATATAAAATGCGGGGAAGAAACAAAATGACACATAATTCTTGACACAGAATAGAATAAGGCTGGATTTTCATTTAAAATCCCTCTACCCACAGATACTGTGAATTGCAATGGCACAAAATTGTTAAATTGCTTTACATTTGGGAAACCTCAGTTCATAAAAAATTGCTAACAATTTATTTTTGTACTACATGGTTGACATCACTCTCTCTCTCTCTCTCTTCTCACTCTCTCTGCTGGTTATATGCTGTTTTTTTCACTGCATGTCTGCTGAGATTCCAAGAAAAACCCAAGTGTGTCATACAACATTGCTTTCTGATTTGCAAGTTAAATAGTTTACATAGGCAAAAATGTGGAGCAATTGGAATATTCCCTACCCAAACACTTAGGGACTCAAACTGCACATTTTAGCCTGGCAGGCCTCCACTGATATTTTTAGCTAGGAAAAAAAAAAAAAAACAAAACAAAAAAAACCCAAACCAAAAAAACAAAACCCAACATTTTCAAGTAACACGGAAAGATAGATCAGATCTATAAAAAAAATGAGAAGTCAGATTACTATTGGACATTTTTGTGAATGCTGTACTTTTAGTGTTGGTATAGATCTTGCCCTGTGTATACAGGAGTGCAGCACACATAGCCTTTGAAAGTTTGGGCCCTTCTGAAATGTTCCTGAGATGGGGTTAACCTTCTTGCTGATTGATTTAGTCTTCTAGAAACACGCAAACCATCAGGAGCTTTCTGCTCAGAAAGATTAGCATTCATAGCCTGCTGTTTTTTAATTAAAAAAGCCATTTAAATACAAGGGTTGGGGTTTCTGCCAGCAACCATTAAAAATACCTGTTTTGTAATTATCCCCCAACCCCTTTTTCTATTTAATTATTTCTTTTTTTTCTTTTTCTTTCTCTTAAATTCTTGACAGATTCTCCCCGTTTCATTTACCTGCTCTTGTGGCATTGTACCTCCCGCTAAGGTTAGCAGCTGGCTGTAAATCTCATGCCAACCCTGCTGCAAGCAGCTGGCAGGAGGTGTGGGAAGGATGTGTTCAGCATCCGTTTTCCAGTGACTGAGTTTATCCTCTGTCTCCTGTTTGGAGGATTAGGGGCACAAGCCGAGCTTTGCCGTGACTGCGGAGCTGTGTCGGGGACACAGGACCTCAGGGACATCGTCCCACCAGGAATTCCCCCGATGTCAATGTGTCACTATTTGCGCACACAGGAAGGGTACGTGCTGTGGGTGGGACATACCCCGGGTGGAAACTTAAATAAGTATTAGCTAATTAGCATGCCAGGCAGTCCGTATGTATTAGCTGTGCTGTGTATCTCTGCTTGTCTCTCTTATGGAGATGGGCTTGTAGACAGTTGTACAGACAAACTTACCAGGGCAGAACCTCAGTTTATATATGGCTTGGTTGAATTTTTCTGTTTCACCTAGTTCTAAAATCACCCTGGGTGCCCCCGTGCGTTCTGCCTGTGGTATATTTGTAGCTGTAGATATACCATTAGACAAGAGAGTTTGGGCGTACCTATGCTCGTTAAAAAGGAAGTGACCAAAAGGCGTTAACCTGAGTGGTGGCTGCTTTCTGACTTGCTTCTGAGGAACTTACACCTAATGATTTTTGTGTTCTTAATTCCGCTTGGACTTTGGCCTTGGACTACTGTAGAAACCTCCACCCACAATATGAGCATCTTCTCCCAGCAACCTCATTTGCACAGAGCTTCTAAGATTTTTACTGCTCTGCAGCAGAGCGTGGGGTCACATAAGTCAAAGGGTGAAGAGACAATTTCTGCTTTGGCATCTGACAGGTGTCTGACAAGATCTTGGTTCACTTTCATTCACAGCAAGAGTCTCACTTACAAAGTTCTTGTCTGTTTTGCCCCTTCTCCTTCCTCAGCCCATTGCTGTCTACAGCTCCATTCCTTCCCTCCTGTACCTGCAGCTCTCTCAATTTATCTTCATTTTCTGCCTCTTTCTTTTTCTCCTGAAAGAATACCATGGCTGAAATCTCTGCTTGACTATGATCTTTGCCTCTCCTGGCATGTTTCCAAATGCAGCTTTCGGATTAAAATGGAGAACATGAATCTACTGTTTGAAAATTGAGCAAAGGTGGTGGTTCTTCTCTGCAGAGCAAAGGCGAATTACAGAGGCTGTGAGTGGAAGCTGATACGTAGGCTCTTTCTCTCTCTCCATCTGCGTAGTGGGTAATTTGAATCAGTGTGTTACAGAGGCCCTGGGCAACTGGTGCGAGAGCTCATCCCTGAACCCAGTCCAGCCTCCTGTTCACCTTGAAGCTGATGCTTGAGTTAGAGGTGCCAAATGTCCTTGACAACACACGTCTCTCCTCTGAAAATACCCTGCTGTTGCTGAAGCATCAGCACGCTCCTTAGAGGGTGTTTTATTACTGATAACTCAGTGCAGCATGCTTCAAGCCTGTCAAACCATGAAAGTAAGATTATTAGTGACTGGCCTGCTTTGGTGCTGCAAAGCGCGTAGGGAAATTTGAGGTTTGGTCACCACAGATATAATAAGCAAAAGATCACCCTCTTTGCTGCTGCCTCCTTCTGGCTACTGCAAGCTCCCTGCGCTGCCTCTTCCTTCTCCCACATCTGCAGTCTTCTAGTTTAGTGTTAGTGGTTTGAAAAGCCCATGTGATAATAGTGCTTTTGAGAAAATATTCTGCAGTTAGGAACAATTCCTTGGGGCAGACTGTTGATATTAAGTTGAAGGCCTAACCTACCGCAGAAAATATTTAAACACAGGAATGATCTCAGTTTCATCTGAATGAAAACATCCCACTGTACTCCTCAAATTGCATGAAACTTTCCCCCAATAAATACAGAAAGTTGTATTCCACACAAATTGATAGCTGAATAAAGGACCAGGTGCCAACACCTCATTTGCTTTTAAATGAGGGCATCTTCTAGATTTCCCTTTAATTTTCTGATGCCAGTTTTCAGTGGTATTCTTCAAATTAAAATGCTATTTTACAAATATGCAAATACCGTTCTCATCTAACTTACTGACTGCACAAAAGCTTAGTAAAAAGGGTCGGAGAAATATTAAGGCTCATAAATGTCTCTATTCAAATCAGTGCTTAAAAATAGCTTTAATTTGTGGTGGAAATGCAATAAGACTAGAGCAGAATACTTTTGAAATCCCACTTAGTGTGTTTATATAAGTTATGAGATATCTACCGTCCAGTGCAAAGCCCATGATGTTTTATTATCAGGGTGGTTCGGGTTTTTTTGATCAGTATTTCCCCTGCCTAGGTAGACCAGTGGTATCAAACATCAGATTGCACTTTCAGCATAACTGTCAATAAAATAGTATGGTAAAAAAACCTCAAACATTGATTTTCTTGTTTATATTTGCATTTTCTCTTCACAGACACCAGCTGGACAAGTACGGACTCTTAGTATTAAAGTTGTAGAGGCATTAGGGCAATTGCAGGGAGGGACAAACGAAGGCCAGTGGCACGTGTTGTCCCTGTGCAGTGCCAGACTCGTGGGGAGCACTCGAGGAGAGCAATGCAAGTGCCCAGCTCTGCCTCCGTTGCCTTTTTACAGTGTTCACAGGGCAAGCTGCAGAGTGGCAGTGAGGGACTCACTTCAGTCTCAGACCAAAAGTGTTTATAGAAAGGCATCTTTCTTACTGACTGGCTGGAAACTCTTTATGTAGAACCATCAGAGCTGCTGATCCTCTTGTTAATTTGCCCAGGTCCCATCACTTTTTCCCTGTTAAGGTGTCTTCCCACAGCACTTTCCCATTCCCTCTGCAAAGACAAGGTTAACAGCAACCTCTTTCCTCCCTCAATTTACTTCAGCTGAAAGAGTGCCTCTATCTAGACCCCTCTGAGAGAGCAGCTGGGAGCATGGCAGGCTTCCACATCAGCCTGTGCCTGCCCACCCAGTCCAGAAACGTCTGAAGACAGCCTGTGCTTCGCTGGTGGCACCCAAATTGCCTAGCTGTGATGTCGGAGGGACTCCAGCAGCATCCTGAGCTCTGCTTCCATCTACAGAGAGTGGCCATGTCACACGTTAACCCAAAAGGCCACGTGCTGGTGGTGGACATGCAAAATACGATATAGACACATACAGTGCTCATTTCTTCAATACCCGGTGAGCAGGTTTTCAAAGTGACTGTATTCCCCTACCATATCAGGCTTTCTTGTGCTGAAGAATCACACAGCAAAAGTTTGCTCCTATCCTGTTGTGCTGTGTTTGTGGGTGGCGGAGGTTTTGGTAGTGGTGGAGGTGGCTTCAGAGATCCTAGAAGCTCTCCCATCTCCAAGTCAGACCCACCTCTGGTCAAGGCTGAGCTAATTAGCGACAGTGGCCATGTCTCTATGATTACATAATTAAGAAAAGGAACCTGGGAAGAGGAGGGGTTATAAGGAGGAGTTGTGAGGGAAATACTGATGCAAACACCAAGGTCTGTTGAAGAAAGGAGGAGGGGGAGATGTGCCTGAGCAGAGACCCCCTGCAGCCCGTGGTGAGAGGACGGGCTGTCCCCTGCACCCACAGAGGTCACCAGTGGAGCAGATGCCCACCTGCAGCCTGTGGAGGACCCCGCACCAGAGCAGGTGGCTGCACCCAGAGAAGGCTGGGACTCTGAGGGAAACCCACACTGGAGCATCTGTCGCTGGGAGGACTGCACCCTGCAGCAGGGACCCACGCTGCAGCAGGTCACGAAGAGCTGCAGCCTGTGGGAAGGACTCAGGTCAGCGAAAGTTCATGGAGGACTGTCTCCTGTGAGAGGGACCCCAGGCTGGAGCAAGGAAAGAGCATGATGAGCTGACCACAAGCCCCATACCCTGCCCCCTGCACCTCTGGTGGGGAGGGGGTAGAGAAATCCGGAGCAAAGCTGAGCCTGGGAAGAAGAGAGGGGTGAAGGGAAGGTGTTTTTAAGATGTGGTTGTATTTCTCACTGTCCTACTCTGTTTGGTAAATTAAGTGGTGGTGGTGTTCAAATTAAATTGATGTTTTCTTCCCCAATTAAAGCTGTCTTTTGTCTGTGACCATAATTGGTGATTCATCCCTCCCTATCATTATCTCGATCTCCAAGCCTTTTGTTGTATTTTCTCCTCCCCATCCCTGAGGGGGATGGCACGAGCAAGCGGCTGCGTGGTGCTCAGTTTCCCTCTGGGTTTAAACCATGACAACCAGTAAAGCTTAGTCTTGCTCTTGCTGTTAGTTGCAATAAGGAGTAAGATTTGCTTTCTGACAACGAATGCTGTAACTAACTTAACCATGATGTAGGGATTTTGACTCACAATTCAGAGTTTACAGGAGGAGCTGTGCCTACCAGATCATACCCTTTTAAAGCAGCTGGAATGGGTCTTAAGGTTCTTTATTCTTAGTACTATTTTGATGTCAGGAAACAGCCATGAAAGCCAATAGCAAAGTATACGTCTGATCTCATCTCCGTTCAGAGCTGATTCTCAGATAGGATGAAGCTTTTTTCTGCTTTTGGTTACTAGATAAGCTCACATGCTGAGAGCTCTAGGTGGATATGAAGGATCAAACCCTGTTTATAATTCATCTCTGCTCAAGGTGAGGCTAAGTGATAGATTTTTCATTTTATAAGTTTGCCTTAAAAAAAAAAAAAAAAAAAAAAAAAGAAGAAGAAGAAATGGAAATACACCAAAGAGCTTTATTCAAAGAGCCCCACCTTAGGAAATGGCAGAATTGAGTTGGTTTTGGTCTCTTTTCTGAACTCTTGCAGGACGGTGTTAATAACCTTCTTTTAATGTAGATTTTGAGTGTGCAATACATGCAGAGAGGGGAGTGCGCTGTGCTTTACACGTCTGTAAAACACAGATCTTAGAGAGTGCAAAAGTCAGACTTGTGTGGTCTGAGAAGAGCTGAAATCCTTTCTTTGTGTCACTTATGTTTTGAGTCCGGGTTTTTGTATAGTATTTCAGATGTTTACAGAAGTGCTTTATTAATTTTGTCATGCAAAATGCAAAGTTGATCCTTATCTAAAAGGTGCCATTTGAAGGGGACCTCTGGTTGGACCAAGAGAAGAAGCAGTTCTTAAAGTGCTGCCAATGTTTCCTCTCTTAGTCTGGGGTGCCCTAGACACAAACACACTGTGGGATTGTCATCTAGGTCTGGAGGAAGCCCAGATGGCCCATAAGGAGTGAAAGATGGTGAAGCATCATGTTTTATTATGCAGAACAGAAAATACTCATGAAAAATAATGCACTGGTGTCAGATCTTAGCACCTTGGGGAAGATCCTGTCACCATCCAAGTGATTTTCCTGTACAACAAAAGTCTGGGGAAAGTTGCCAATGCCTGTTATATTGAACAATGTAATATATGCACTCTTTATTTCTCACTGCAAACATTTTTGTGTAATGCAAGATGCCTATCTGTCTGAAAGCTATTGATAGGTTCTATGCTTCCTCATGGGAGAACGGGGGAAAGAGCGAACTGAAGCAGTATTTTAAGTGATATAGTTATATAATGTCTTTGTTTAAAAACATAAAAATCTAACTGCCTTAACACTCTACCACATAATTCCGCAGGACATGTGAAACACAGCATACTACAGCACTTAGTCTGCGAAGGATTCCCTTGTCACTGTCAAAATTGTTTTAGAAGTCTAAATTAATGCATAGCACTGCATTTATTAAAATGTGAAATAATCATAAATTTTTCATTCTTTGTACACTTAAGCTAATTTTCACATAAATGAAGCACTTGGCAGTTGAAATTCCACATATGGTTGACAGTGATGTTTGATGTCAGAACAATGCCCTGAGCTCCATGCAAATTAAACATATTTTAATTATTCTGGATATCCATTCTTCCTTTACAGTGTGTCTAAGCAGAATATTAAAAGGCATTTTAAGTGTAATGTATTGTCAGCAACTGAGTCCAAGAGCCAGGGTGAATCCTCTCGCTTCTTCTGTTGCTGAAAGGGAGGTGACCCAAAGTGAAAATTATAAAGGGCGCAAGAGAAAGCAAAACTTTTCTTAAGCTTTGGAAACCAGTCTAGCTTAATGGGAACATAATGAAACTCCCTCTCCAGCCGTGACCTTTCTGGCCATTGGACTGAGCAGCGGAGACTTGCGAGGGGAGGGAGCCAAGCCAGATGTTCAAGTGTTCCCTTTGGGCTCTCACTCTTGCTTCCCAGGCACCAAGTTTTGGTACTTTGTGTCAAAACCACTGGGTTTCCACAATGGATATGATGCCCTGATTTTGCTTGCACAATTCCATGGGCAGCAGTAACAGCAGTCGCAAGCATGCTCCTGGTATGGTGGGCAAGGATCTGGAACTATCCATTTTCTGACTGTTCTGCAGCAATTTTTAAGAGCTTGGGACCTGTGCATCCCTGAATTTTCTCTTCATTTCCTGAATTCCCTGAAAGTTTCTCTTTTGACACTGCCTTGTTGTGTGATCAGCATGTTTATGGCAAATAGGTTTTTACAGTTGATTAAAGGCGAGTAGCTAGACCCCAGATCCATGGGTGTGTTTAGGGTATCTTTAGTTTCCCTCAAGAAAAGGAAAGGAATTCAAACATCTTAAAAATTCCCCTTTCTCTTTAAAAATGTTTAAACAGTAATTGAAAAGAAAATCTAGCCTGGTTTATCTATTATGACTTGAAGGGTACCCTAGCCCTTCTCTCCTTCTGAAACTAATGGGTGTTAGTCTGAGGCTCCAGTTAAACCACTGATTTCTAAGTAACAAAGGTGCTTTTAGGAGAAAAAAACCTCTTAGGTTCCAGTCTAGGCAAATGAAAAGTTGTTTTGGTTTGGTTAGGTTTGGTTTTTTTTAAACTTTGGCTAAGTACTAACTGAAGTGGAGAGGCTTTCTGAAACTGGGATCACGTGTATCCCCAGTAAAATGGAAATAATATTACACCTATCTTATAAGGGTATTGTGCAGATGATTTGGGTCAACTCTGTGTAGTAATCTGAAGTCCTAAGACAGTACAAGCCATACTTAATTGTTTATCATATCTGTTTTTGTTGGATTCCTTATGAACATTGAGTATTGATAAGCATTGCTTTGCTAGTCTGTTTAGAATTTATTTGTAATTTTAGCAGCACTTGTGATGATAAGTACATTGATCTTAAGAAGCTGGAAGGAAATAAACATGTAGCAAGTGAAGACTTATGGTCTTTGCTTATTGATTTTTCCAAAAGAAAAGTTTCAGTGTGAAAGAAAAAAAAAATCACCCCGATAGAAATTAAAAGAGATGTTCCAAAAAGCTGAGGAAGCTTTGCTGAATTCCAGCAGAAGCCATTGATTCTGCCCTCTATATTTTTAATAGTGGATGACTTACAAAGTTAAATGGACTTCCACTTTCATTTGGATTACTCTTCCTTGTGTATAAACAAAAGCCTGATCCTTTTGCTATCTAGAATCTGTGTAAAACTTTACCATCAGGTTCAGGTGCCTTTTTTTTTTTTTCTGAAGGTGGAAGGATCCTATTGCAATGATCAGAGTTATTTGGCTTAGCCCTTGCTCTTGAAACAAAGACAATTGGTGTTGCCTTGAACCTCGCTCGTTGTTTCTGGGTTGTTGGGGGTTTTTTTTGTATCATCTGGCTTCTGGGTAAATTTAAATCTCTGACCCCCTCTAGCTGCTGGATAGAAGAGCTCCTTGTCTCCTTTCCTTCCTCCTCTCTGTTGTGGACATGAAGGGTGTGGTTCTGAGGGGGTACGAGCCTAGTGGAATCTGCATCTCTAAGCCTCTCGTGTCCCGTGTCCCTGGCTCAGCCCTCACCCCAGCCACTGAACCCCTCCAGTTCTGCCCTCTGTCATCCATCATGATCCCGGTAACAAGATAGGTATCCTGGTGCTTCAGTGTGCCCTGGATAAAGCTCAAAAAGAAATTATTAGTGCATTTGCCTAGGTATGTTAATCTCTGCTAATGTTAATCTACTAGTTCTTGTTAATGTTTTGCTGTTCATATTTGAAGCTTCAAGCCGCTATTTAAACAGTAGATGGCTGCAGAAAGACTAAGGAAGATTTTCAGCCCTGAGAAAGACATTAGGAGAGGAGATTGAAGGCATGAAACCACTGAACCTTAATGGCTCAAGAGTCAAAAAGTAGCTAATAAGCTTCTAGAGTATATGGAGGAGAGAATTCTTGAAGTTTTTCAATCAGTATCTTATTTTCTGTGGAAAGGCTTTGGTTTTTGAAATGTGGATGTAAGCACTCCAGTAAGTTCTGGCTCCCTAAACCTTGCTCCTGTGGGTTTCATGTGGAGGATCAGCTATTAAAAATATACAGAGGCACCATTAAAGATGAGAAGTAAAAATTCTTATGCTGTAAAAGTTGGTTGTTTTTTTTTTTTTTTTCTCTTAACTTTTCCTGTTTCAGCTTGAGGAATGAAAGCTTCAGTGCACTTATTAACTTCCCAGTTAATGAGATCTTGAAACAGGGACGTTTTGCTTTGCTTTCCTCTGGCTCATCACACTGCCTTCTCTTTGGAGAGTGGCCACAGAGTGAAGATGAGGAAAGAAGAGTGCAAGACTCATTTATGTGCTTGATGGTTGTTGTGAGCAGATAGATGCTAAGTTGGCTTCATTTCAACTCAGCCCTTCCCCTGTGTGTTTCAGGCTTGCTTTTTTTGGCACCTTCAGACATAGCAAATACTGGTGGGTAGTGTGCTGTTCACAGGCAAAATATGCTTGCAAACTTTTGCCAGGCACCTCCAAATGCAGATATAAAACGATTGGAGTTTGTCTGTTCCCCTTCTCATTCTAAGAACCTCCGCTACCCTCTCTATTCGTGCTCCTGCAGTAAGGCATATAGCTAGGAAATAATATGGAACATAAGATCAGGTACCAGTAAGAAGTTTGCAGTTAAATAATGTTGACAAGTGTCACATACAGGACAGGACATGAAAACTACCAATGACTAAAGGAGAACACTTATTTCTTGTTCTTTCCTGGGGATTTGCCAATAGGTGATGAGACTGGATTAGAAGACATGGGAGCAATAGACCTCATTTTTGGGAGGAAGGTAAGAGTTAAAAGTATTCAGACAGAGAAAATGATCTTACTTAAGCTGGCAGAAGACGGAAATATTTCAGAATACCTGGCCATTGGATAGGGCTGCAGAAATAATGAGTATCACTATCTCTGCTCAGTAGGGTAGTTCTTATATTCCCATTTATAAAGTGAACTGTTCATCCAGTAGCCATTAATGCCCTAGAATTAGATGTGTATTAGGTTAGTTTGTGTGTGTGTGTGTGCACATGTATTATTCTTTTTCAAGCTACAGAGTGTGAATACAGTTTTAGAGACAAGATAATCCAAGTTAGCATGAGAACAACAGGGACAGCTTCATAAAAGAGGTGGTGGAAAGACAGTGAAAGGAATTGTGCATTTGTCTGAGTTTTAGGAGAAATTAAAGCTATGTGCTTTTGGATAGAGTGTTAACCCTGGGTCCACATGAATGCAGAACTCCGAGAGGAGAGGGAGATGCTTAGTGAAGTAGTTTTTTAGTGGATAAGAGGGTGAAGTGAAACCAAACAGAACATCTGCACAGGGCAGCAGAACCTAAATAAAGTAGAAACTCCTCCATCCCACTCCTCTGAAAAGAGCCAAACTAATCTTGGCACTTCCTCACATCAGGAGGTGGAGTCCTTTACAGAAGGGGTTGTTGGGCGTTGGAATGGGCTGCCCAGGGAGGTGGTGGAGTCCCCATCCCTGGAGGTGTTCAAGAGTTGGGTCAACATAGCACTGAGGGATCTGGTGTAGTTGGGAACTGTCAATGTTAGGTTAATGGTTGGACTGGATGATCTTCAAGGTCCCTTCCAACCTAGATGATTCTGTGATTCTGTGATACTCACAAGGCTGATGGGCATATGCCCCACCAACAGCCCAGGAATGGCCAGGCCAGCAAGGCTGAAAGATGCTTCTCCCTCTGCCACATGCTCCTTCCATATGCTTATCACTTCAATCCAAAGCAGATGTTTAAGCAAATAAAGAACCCTTTTGCTGTGCTTAAAGGTTAATAAGATTAATGTTGGGAAACAATGAAGCCTGAGAAAAATGGTTCTGTATTGACTTGATACCTTGTAAGTATTTAACAGTCTGCTTTGTAGAGGCAGTGGGGGGACAGGCTGGTGGCTATTACTTAATAGATTGTATCAGTCTAATGAATTGGTGGTCACAGCAGATATTGTTGAGGATGTAGCATCTGAAGATGGATGGGACTGCATCCATAGGTTTTCCTTGCTTCAGTTGCATTCCTCCTCTTTCTGCTACTGCTGCACATTACTAATCATTCCAATATAGTTCAATAACAGTGACCTGAAATTAAAAACAGGTCTGTAAATGTAGCAGGATAACACACACTCTACCTTGGCTCCTCACTTACGGTAAGAACTATTCAAGTGATTTGGAGAAAGCTGATGAATAGATTCCAAGTGTTGAAGGGGGGATTCCTCTGCTCCTGTTGCTTTTGTTTCTTCTAGGAGGGCTGAGATAGAATATCAAACATGAGTTTTCACAGCATATTTTCATCAGCTGAAATACAAACTCCTGTATTGACTGGTTGAAAAGCCATGTGAAGGTGCTGAGAAATGGGACTACGTATTGGGCAGGCTAGCAGGATGGCTATAGTCATATGAAAAAGGACCTTATTAAAAAGGACCTTTAACTGTGCCCTCATGCATGTTTGTACAAGTAGGGAGGGAATTTTGCTTACCTAGGAGGAAAAAAAAAAAAAAGAAAACTAAGTTCTGGGAAGCATCGGACACCAATAATCAGACACCAATAGGACAGTTTAACATATTTAAAAAAAAAAAAATCATTTTTACACAAAACTAATCAACCATTTGTTGCTTTAAGTAAACAAGGAAGGTCCTGGATGTTGCATTCTTGGGAGTAGGCTGTGACAGCAACAGGGACCACTGCAGTTATAGTTATCCTTCAAAAATAGGCAGAAGTCTTTGGGTTTTGTGAAACCCACCACTGTTTGGCTGTTTTGCTAAAATGAATGAAATTCCTCCCTTGGTGGCCTTCTGACTGCTGCTCAATAGGATTAAATTAGAACTGGGATTCTTCTAAGAAAAGGCCTGGAATCAATTGCAGTATTGACGCTATTCCAGAACAGAGAGACTCGGCATGTATTCAATAATCCTCAAACACTCACCAGTGCCTTTCACTGCCCAGTGCATTACTGCTTGCTAAGGTGGAAGGGTCTTGCATTTTCAACACACAGCTGAAACAGCTGGTGTACTGCGGGCTGCAGCCCTGGGGCAGGGAACCGGTACTCTATGGTGGTTTTTACTGCAGTTTCTTACAGTAAGAGTTGGGACTAGGTTAACCACAGCCCAGCCGAACGTACTGGTAGCTTTTTACTTATTATTTATTTAAGTCAATTGCGGTGCTGCCATTTGTATGGATTACTTTAGGAAGTTTAGAGAGTTATGAAGCAACTAGATTTTCATTCCAATCAGAAAAGGAAATTAAATTATTCATCCAGTCGAGGTGATTGAAGGAAGGAAAGCAGTTGATAAACTTTGCCATGCTATCATTTAGTTGCAGAACAATCATTTAGATACAGGCCTTAGCCACTTTTGGGGTAAATTATGGAAGATAAATGTGCATGTCATTAATTTAATGTTTAATGAGATCTATGAGGACAAATTTATTCCAAGCTCCAAGTTAAATGTTTTTTAAAAACGTTTTTTTTCTTGTCTAGCTTTTTGATTAATCTTTTTTCTCATAGTCTTCCATCATCTCCACATTTAAATATTCTGTATGAATGACTCTTCCTGTTCAGTATAGCCAGTTCAGGAGTTTGGATTTGCATATGCAGACAATGCTTTCAGATATGGGGGCTGAAGGACCCATGTAAAGCAACTTAACTGTCTAAAAATGTCTGTGAGTGCTTTGTCAAACTTTCAAAGACTCTAACATGGCTGAGTCAATTAAGAGAAATTAGATGACTTGGAAAATCTCCCTTAGTCCCCATCTGCATTCTCTGGTCTGTGAGAAGTATTAAATGTTTTAAGATCTGAACCAAAAGGTCTGTGGAAGTCTAAAGCAAACACCCATTGACTTCTGTGGCTTGAATCAGACTTTGAGTAACTGGAGGAGGAACCAGGGAGTCCATGTTTGTGTGGAAAGGTCATGCTGTAGGCTGTGTACATTCATCATCTGGGTCAATGAGTATTGAACCAGAATATGGTTCAAAACCAGAACCTGAAACCAGAATATGAATATGAAAATCTTAATTTCAGTGTAAAATGTTAGGATGAGCTGGCTGAGAGAGGGCATTAAATGGGCTGAGAGCTCTCCAAAACCTTGTAGGTTAGGTGGCAGCATGTTTTCAGAAGGTAGAGTATTTCCTTTGCAAGGGGTTGGTCTCTCACATGACCCTAGGGGAGATATTTAGGGATCTTCTTGTTGGGATTATAGAACACACTTCATATCTTCATCTGTGTATGTATCAAAAGCTTGCTGGAAAATAAGTCAGGTTCAGCACTTAGACTGGACTGAGTACAAAAGCTGCCTGCTTTGAGATTTTTCCCCCCCTCTATTAACACAGAGATTCCTTGGCATCGCTATGTTTTTTTACCACACCTAATGTTGATGTAGGACAATTTACAGTGCCTTTCAGGATGGCAATTAAAGAAGCCTACAACCACACAGTCAATTAGTGGGGAAAAACAATCAATATAACATACTATGAGCCCGAACTAGCAGGAACACAATTAAGACTGGAGATAAAACAGTGACCAGTGACAAGTGCTAAATCTCTTACCAGGAGAGTAGGTGAGAGGAATGAACTTTGTCCCCGAGGATATCCAGGTTCTTTCCTCAGCCTTGCTACTGACTCAGCCCATCGCCTTCGCCATATCTATTAACTCATAAATTATTTGTGCCATAGTATTAGTCTCCTTCAGGATCTGAAATAGCAATGTGAATTTGGGTCTTCACATTTCCTGTGAGCTCCATTTTGATTTTGTAGGTGCTGAATGGTCAGCCATAACCTCCTGGTACAAGTGATTATTCTCACCAGCCCTCAAGGACATACAAACCCCCTTTTTGGACGTGAACTTCAAAACCCATGGAACTGATTTTTCCGAGTGTGAAGCTTTTCGGATTGTTTGCTTTGGCCCAATTAATTAGCGTTAGTTTAGTGTGAATTGTACTGTGGCACAGATAAGGAAGGCCGTTGCTGCATTGGGCTTGCAAAGAGCAAAGTGCCTCTGTGCTGGCACTGGGCCACCATGGCCATGGGCCCTGGAGAGATGAGTGCTGCATGTTGAGCCTGACAATGCTCATAGCATAGAACAAGTTATGAAAGTATACCAAGATTAAAAGATTTAACGTGCTCTGTATCTGCCAAAGGCATCTAAGGCCCAGTGGGGGTAGTGATGTAATGAGGGCTGATATTTTAACAGTAGTATCTATGTCTGCTTGAGTGATCTGCTATAGTCTTGAGGAGCAACATATAGGTTTAATGTGGAACAGCACCAGGACTGTGTTTCCTTTCTCTTTGGTGCATTAGTAGTGTCATTCATAAGTGTTCCCGTGTTACCCTGCCATACTGTAGGAGTAAAAAGTGCATAAATTCATGAATACGTTATAACCTGTACCCTATTAACAGTCCCACCGATGATAGGTTATGGCAATTCTCTAGTTCCTCCGCAACCCTCCAGCTTAACTGTTACTCCGCCTGTCAGGCACACACCATGAAACGCCTTCCCAACAATGCTGCAAAAGCGGATTGCCCTTCTAGTCAATGTTGGTGAGCTGCAGCCTGGACATGGATGATGACTGCTTTGTTCTTCTTTGAAGGGAAGCATGTCTGGATGATGTCAGAGTAACTGGTTTTCATTCAGAGTCAGCGAAGGTGGGATTTTCCAGGGCAGGACCACCATTTTTCATTCCTGCTACTGCTGAAAGACAGCTGGTGGTGTGTTTGCTTGGTCTCAGCCAGGATGGTAATGGTGTTTTCTAAGGCTAATGCTTAAAGCCATTATGATAAATGGGGAGGTGTCAGAGGCTGTTGGTGGAGCCTCGCTGAGATAACCCCATTCAAGAGACGGCAGAACATGTCACTTACACAGACCCATTACGTTTCTGACTTCAAAATACTTGTTATCAAGAGCAAGATAGGTTAGAAAAATGCTACCTGGCCTTATAGAAGTGCTTCCCTTGAGATTATAGAGGGCCTTTCGTGTGTGCTGGTTAATGCCAGAGTGACATGTACAAGCTATTCCTTGCTGCTGGCTTGAGCTTCTGAGCTGGACAAGTCTTTCTACCTTTCTTCAGACAATAACAAATACCTCTCCACTGCTGCTCAAGGAAAATAGTTCCTCATTCATCTGCAGACACATGTTTTACTCCTCCATCCTTGCTCCAGCTGCATCATTTCCTCCATTCCATCTGCAAGAGCAAACTCTTCAGATGAGTCAAGAACAAGGCTTTGTAAATGATTGCAAACTAGATCTTCATGTTTACCCACACCAGGATGATTACATAAAGCTAGAGTGTAAATTTGTCAGATGCTACCTCATACTCACTAACCTTGTCCCAAATGCACGGCCTTGCCAGCAGGATTACACTTGAGCTGGCCACAACCATGATGTAATTCAGCAAAATAATCAAATACTAGCGATACTGGTTTTGCGCTTGAACAGCTTTGCAAAACTTTTAGAGAAAAATATTTTTGAAGGTTCCTTTTAGAGGTGGGAACTGAAGTTTTCCATATACCATGTGCACATGTACAACCCAGAAATCTTCAGTAGTTCTAAAATGATCCTTAATGTCATGACTGAAACAAGCACCTGCATTGCTGCGTGCTGGTGGCATGATGGAGCCTCATCAGAGCAACGGTTAGATTTGCAAGCAGGTGACCTTTGTAGCAAACTGATATGAAATAAAAAATTGTTCATGGAAGAGTTTATGAAAGTGTGATGATCCCAAGCTACCAAAACCATCTAAAAATCGGGTTAGAATAACGTTCAAAGTACTTTCTATACCTAACCTCAGACTTCCCAATTGCATGTATTGTGAGTATGGACAAAATTGAACTTTGTTCCTTCCTTATTAATATAAGAAAGGATTAATTCTAATTTTATGGGAGAACAAGAGATTGTTCATTACTGATAAAGGTTGCATTAAGACTCTATCTCATAGATTTATGGAAGGGAAAGTGGGGAATTTATCCGATATTTAAAAATATATGCCCCACGGATTTTCCAGCACCATAGAGAAAAGCTTTATAAGCTAGCCCAGATAGATGGAAGGCTGTGATAGGTCTTCAGCTGAAGGCATTGCTGAGATATTACAGTGATAGTCATGTTAGAAAAGATGATAGATTAGATGCAGCCCCACTGGAGGGGGCATGTGTGCACAGACTACTGAATGCTCTGTGCACATAGAGATACAGCTCTGGACCCATCACTTAGCAGCTCTGAAATGTCTGTACGATTTTTTTATGCTGTAATTTTGTATTGTTCATAAATATTCATAGGTACTGCTGCTTTTCTTGATCTTTTTTTAGTGAAGCAGCACAGTCTGTTGGTTAGAAAAGGAAACTTGGAGTCAGTCAGAGCTTCAAACTTCTGCCCAAATGCCGCTGGATTCCCAGGTGGCTGTAAACTAGGCACTTAACCTCGTCATGCTCTGATTTTCCTATCTGTAGATTAGCTATCGCATAAATAAGTGTCTTCCTTGCAGGGGAGTGAAAAGGATTAATTAATGTTTGCAGAATGACTCAAGCCCCACTGTTGAAAGGTGCTCCAGAAGTGCAAATGGATTATTGTTATTACAATGCCTTTCCATACTGAGCCATATCGAGGTGAAACGCTCTGCTTTTAGTAACTATCCTGGGGTTGGATCAATATGGGTGATGAGACATCTCCGCATTTGGGAAGTATTTTTCCAGTTCCCTGCATTTTGGAGAGGTTCCACCTTGTTAAACGCAGCAAAAGGTGGAGATCAGAGCATCAACTGGTTAAAGCAAAGGGGGGAATGGTAGGAAGAGTGGAAGTCCCATGCTTTTGAGGAAAATCGGCATTGAAGTCCTGGGGACATTATGTTAATGGCATTACTCAATTTCTGGAAGCAATGCTGATTAAATATTCATTGACTTTGATTATACTGAAATTAGGACTAAAGCGTGAACTCAAATTGAGTGGAATAATGGCAGTGTAAATAATGCATACTTTCTAAATTGAAAACACCAGCTTGTGCTCTGCTCCCCCTCTCCCCGCCCCCTCGGTTTGTCATTGTGCCATTTGTTTAGGAGATGATTATACTGATGTGTGCATATCTAGCTATCATTTTTACCAGCTGGGAAAAAATGTGAAATTAAAGGTTTTCTACATTGTTTGCTTTCCCTTAGTATTGGAAAACAGAAGTAAATACAGTGCAACAAAGACTAAGCTAGCTTCATGAGAAGGGGTTAGAAGCTGCTGCTCAGCATTAGTCCTCTGTAGCTTTCCTAGAGGATGAGAAACGTTGATGGCAACTGGTCCCTCAGAGAAAGAGACCAGGAAGCAATCAGTGTGGGAGACTGCAGGACACAACCTCAAATAGGCTTGGTCTTGGTCTCAAATAAGCTGGGGACTTGGTTCAGCTCTCTGGTCCAGCAGAGGCTCCAACGTGTAAACTAGAGGACACCTGTTCTGTCCTAAGTGTGAGCCAGAGGCTGAATCATGACTGTTCATGGAGGTCAGGCTTTGAGGGGGTGACACGGGCAGTGAGAAGTCTTTTCTATACAGACAGCACCTAATCGCAGCCCTTTTCTGTGGATGAAGCTGGGTCTTGCAGAGCCTACCAGTTTTCTGTTGCAATTCATCGCACTGGAGGACACGCAGCCACCTCCCTGCAACCATCTGTGCAGGGTCTCCCTCAGGAACATCCTTCCCTCCAGTCAGTCCTCTCTCTGCAGAGGGGTAAGAGCAGAGGCTGGGCCTGATCCTCCTCCACTTCCACCCTGAGCCCTGTTGTTTTCAGAGGGGCTCGTCTGACTCTGGGGCTGTGTATGTGCAGGTGTGCCATACTGCCCTGTTGCAGACTTTTTCGCTTTTATTTCTGTTTCTAAAAATGCATCTCTTTCAGCTTTTAGGGAGGTGACGTGCCAATAGGTTTTTTTTGTTTTTTTTTTTTTTTTTTAAATCCCTCTTTTTAAAATCAGAATCATATTATTTTTAATACAATACATAATGTGGAAATTGCACGGAGGCTCTTGATGGCAGGGTTGCCAATCAGGCGGCTCATGTGCGGGGAGCGGAGAGCTGCGTGGGTTCAGTGGGCCCAGGACTACACACTCTAGAAACCAACTCAGTGGTTTTTCAAAGTTCACATGCTGATTGCAAAGAAAAAGCCCATTAAAGAGCAAATCGTTTAAGGCACAGCCTTCCTTCAAGCCCCAGGGAACTTGCTTTATGTGACAGCGTGATGGAAGGGTTTCTTATTCATACTTGGCTTTTCCCTACGCAGCAGGCCTCATTGCTACCTGAGATTTACTCTATTGTGAAGTTCTCACCAGAAAATAGTCGGGGCGGGAATGCTCACTAGATCTGCCTTTTCTCCTGGCAGGCAGAGCGGTGCCTGCCTCTACCCCATCTGGCCCCAGGAGTGCATTTTGGAGTGGAGGGAGCAGGGGTGACTTGCACGAGGAAGACCCTGCTGCAATGCTCACAACACTGCAGTGTGACTGCAAACACCACAGGCACCTGGACCCACCCAAAAGTACTTCTGCGTTCCCTTTTACCTTGGTGTCTGTCACCTTCCCCATCACCCAAGGCTGAGAAGCTACTGGGACTGTTACTCGCAGTTCCCAGATAAACGAATCTGCCCTTTTCTTGCTCGTTTCCTGGAGCAGTGCATTTCCTTCTGGTCCATGTTTCTGCAGTCCTTGGTGCAGATCAAGGCTCTTTCTGTGGCTGTGGTATCACTCCACAGCTAAACCGTGACCTGTACTAGTTGTGTGATGCACGTGCGTTTCTGTTCCTCACTCTGTTCCTTCTCTGGGGTTGTGTCTGTGCAGACATGGGCTATATTACCCCATGTGGTTCCTCTCTGGGCACTGAAATGGTGCCTCATCTCTATTCCAGTGATCGGGATTAGGAGGCGTCTCTTGTGTCACTCTGTCATCCAGCCGCTTGGAGGGTATCGTGGGGGGACAGGCAGGGACCCTTCCCTCCCCTCCCGCAGCATGATCCATGATCCAACAAGCCACAGGCTGGTGGATCAGCCCGTGCAGCCGCAGGTGCCTGATCCTAGTGGGGGAGCAGGCATGCCCTCCATATATTATGGTAAATTTATGCCTGGAGTGATTTACGTAATCCATCTGTGATGCCACGAAAGCAGATGTGAGAAGAAACTGCATGCCTTTCTAAGTCTCATAGACTCCTGCTTTTTTCCTCCCTAACCTGTGAGTTTATGGTGGGATTTTAGGGTTACTCCAATGAGATTTGTTTTTCCCAGTCCCTTTTTCTAGGCACTTGCTTTTTAGCCCTCTCCTTTGACCTCTCACTCATGTTTTCATTGCTGCAGATGAGTGGGGTATTGATGGTTCTGCTTTTGTTGTGTTTTTTTTTAAATGACCAAAAAGTCCCAGTCAGAGGAGGAGGCTTTGGGGGATTTTGCACTAGAAATTCTTCTGTTCTGTGGAATATCTTTTATTAAAACTGCTGTTCATAAATCAAAGCAAAGTTGCCACCTGATTAAAACTTGATAGATTTAATTTCTTTCCAGGCTGAATGAATTCAGTGACATAAGCACAAAGATTTGTCTTTTTCCTCCTTCGGAATTTCCTCTTTTAATTTTACCACTGCAGCAAAGAAGGATAACAGTACCATTTCCTATAAACATCTGGACTTGTAGAAAGTTAGCAAAGTGATTTTTGATATGCAGAATGATAAACAAATGCAGAGAAATTTGCACAGATGTAAACCAGAGATTTATGTTTCAGACCGAATGGTCGTACAGCGGCTATGGTTTTCAGATTTCTATAAACCGGCAGAATTTTATTTGTAGCCTTAAGAGTGTTTTAGGCTCATTTTAATTTTTTTTTAATGAAACATTCAAAATGAGATCATCGCACCTGAATAGCTGGCCAGGCTCAACGTTGCCATTTAGCAATGAGTGTCATCTGACTTGTCTGTTAAAGTGTATCGGGGCAAACCTCCAAGAATTACTTGATCTTAGGAAAAGATGATAAATTTTAGACAGATATTGTGGTGGGTTTTTTTTAATAAAAAGGGGGAAAATGTGTGCTTCCCCTAGAGTACAGCGCACTTGAATAACTCATGACTGCTTTGAAGTGGGTTGGGTATTTGACAAATGTCTCTCTAAAGTCTTGGCTATTTCTAAATTTTCTCCTGATTCTAGTTAGCACCTTGAGGACATGTTGCACGGAGAGTAGGTGAACAGTCATTGCAAAACTGCCTGCATTATATGATGTTTCCCAGCTGTCATGTACTCCTATGTGGCATTTTGTTAGGCTTATAGCTAAACACAGCTTTCCTTGATTGACATGTTGACATTAGAGTTTCCTTTCCCTGCTGTAGTTTACTACCAAACTAGGAAATCATAACATCACCTGCAATGTCCTGGATTAAATCTACGCTCTGAGCCAGTGTGCCTGTAGCCTCGGTGCAAAGTGCTGGGTCACAGGATATGCAAACACTTCGGCGGTTGTTTTCAAAAAGTTTAGAGTTTGTTTCTTTCCTTTTCTTTTTAAAAATCTCTTTGCAGCCTGGCATGGCAGACACGTACTTAATAATCTAGGCTTGTCTCTGTGTAAATAATTAATCAGAAAGGGAAAATAATATAAATCCTAGCTATCATATTGCTATTAAAATTGCAGGAGCATTAGTGCATCCAATAAGTATTGTTTCTGTAATTAGATAACCTTTCTGGGCTGTATCAGCACTTAGAATAGGGAACATATGACCATCTGCTTGGAGGCACCCATGGTAGGAAGGAGGAAGCTTTGTTTCATTCAGAGACATGGATTTCCTTGCAGAGGGAAGGCATTAGCCTAGCACAGGAGCAGAGATAATTTATGCCTCTCTTATCCAGTCCTTGGCTCAAGCAAAGTAATTTCTCCAAGAGCTGCCCTAACGTGCGGCGGTAGAGAGCTGCTTTAGCTAATCCAGGGTCAGGATTATCAGGCCGCATCTCTGTGCTCCTCTCGGGTTGGGTAACGCCCTGACTTCACCTCTCCTCTGCACTGCTGCCTGCACCGACTGGCGGGCAGTGTGGGTTCCCGTTGTTGCACAGGTGAAAAGCTGTTAGCTCAAAGGGGGTGTCCTCTGGACTTGTTCTTGACCTGGAATAATCATTTCCACAGACTGAGGAGGTGAAGCAGTGGGGATGGATAGTTGAGCCAAATAACTGGGGACCTGCCAAGCCAGATTTCTGGGTTTTTTCCCTTGACTGCAGAGCTGCAGGGAAGTGAGTAGGTGAGGGAGTACGCTGCAATCACTAGATTCTTGCCTGTGACTTAAACCCACGTTCTGTTGGGCAAAGATGGGCAAATATTCACCATTTCCCCAGCTGTGTCGCCTACATCATGTCTTTCAGCCTGCAGCATGCCTATTAGCAGCATCTTAACATTGAAAGGACATAAATTCATAACCATGATTTATTTTTTTGCATAAATGATACATCCTTTTTGCTGAAATGCTGATAAAATCCCATCAAGACACTGCTGAATTTCTGTAAGAATGGCATTCTCAGTAATACGAAATAATTTAGGTTTTTGCTCACAGTTTGAAGTCTTAGTAGTCATGGCAGACAACCAGGCTTTCGTATCTGGGTACAATACTATAAAATAATTATGCAGAGAATTCATCCTATTGAAGAAGATGTGTGAGAGTTTTTTATGATGTGTTTGCTAGGCAACTTGGGCTCTCCCTGCAGGGACACACATGGGCTGTACCTGGATTTCTCATCTGGAGAGACCTGGGTTTAATCCTGTTTTACTCTAGATTACATGCGGAAAGGATTCTGGCTCTGCCACCACTCTCATTACTGTGTATTTTTTCCATATGGCAAAGCTAACATATGGTTAGTGATAATCAGGGTATTTCTGTTGCCCAGCTCCAGGACTGGATTAGAACGGATGGTGTTGTCCAGGCAGAGACATATGGACAGATGCTTCAGGAGCATATTATTTAGCATCAGATTTGCACAGCATAGGAGTCAATTCTGCTAACTTGTAGTCTTGAAAGTGCAAAGCTTCTCCACAGATTAATTTAAACTGGATTTTTCAGGAGAGCCTAAACAGATTATGTATCAATCCCATTACATTTTAATGGGAACAGGACGCTTTTCTTTATTAGGTTCCTTCGAATATCTATGACTTAAAGATCAATCAGTGGCATAATTGAAATTGGACCATATCTTAGTTGCAAACAATTAGTTGAGGTTTTGAGCTTTTTTCAAGTGCCTAAATCACTCTTAAATGATTTGAAAAAAGCCTCCGTGTGTGCTGGCGTGGTGGATGAGTTTCACAGCCTCTGTTCTCATTCAGATATAACTGCCAGAGAGAATTAAAAGCCCAAATAAACTAAACCCTAGCAGAAAACAAGGTTGTCTCCCTTTTGCTTTCCTTGGGGACAATGATTGCAAAATTCTGGTTTTGATAGGAATTCTCAAACCAGACAAACCACCCCATCACTGATGGGGAGGATGGTCCATGTCTTCTCTTTCCCTTCACTACTGTGTGAAAGTCTGGGGCCTGTAGTTCTGTAGGGCTGCTGGGCAGCTGTCTTTTGTCCATGGCCAGCTCTTTTCAAGGTTTCTAGTTTCTAAACTGGCCAGGTCTTGCCTTCTTGCTTTTTTTTTTTTTTTTTTTCACCTGCTGACCTTTTCTTTGCAAACATTCATGTGTGCATGCATTTTTTGCTGTTACAAAATGAAAACTGAAGAAAAGTATTTCTTTTCCTGCAGGCAAATAAGCAAAGGGGGGGAAAATATCTGCCTATAGTAACAATTCCAGAGAGGCTTTATTTTTCTTTGAAGCATCTGATGGATGAAGCCGGTCAATCATCCAGAAGCTAGTTAAAGTTGTTATACAGGATGAAGACACCAAATCAAAAATAAATTATCCTCCAGCTGCTTCTGAGTTCTCCAGTATGTCCTATCACAAGGATGCTCTTGTACAAATGTTTCTATGGGCAACACGTGTTGTTCTGATAGCTATTCATTAGCTCTCTGCATGGCAAGCTCAGTGCTTCTGCCAGGCAGGTTAATGCTGAGTTATGGAGGATCTCCTTTCCTACGGGGGCAGTGCAGTGGGTAGCCTGTCCCACTGCTGGGCATGTTTTTCACCTGTAAAACACTCCAACTCTGGTCACGTTAGGCACAGCTACAAGTGCATTGTAAAGGAATATGTCCTGAATATGAATTATTGAAATAATTCAGTCATTTGTTCACATTAGCTGATGAACTGATTTTCGACATGCAAATCCATACATATGTGATTTTTGATTTGCTGTTAGTAAATGTTTCCTCTATATTGATATTTAAAAGAAAATTAATACTAATATTGGTTGGAGGTGATAATGATTGCATTATTCCTTTTACAAAAATAAATTAACTGTGGTGTGAAATCTGTTGAAGTTAAAATAGAGTAGTATGTGTTAATTTTATATTGATACCATTTTTTTTTTTTTAATTGTAATGCACCTTTCCAAATTGCTGGTTTGAATGACTTTTCATTCCAAACCTGAAAAGTTTTCATACGTTTATCTCAATCTTGTATCTATTGATTTTTGTTTTCTGAGGCTGTGGTTCATTATTTTTCCCACTCCTCATATGAGAGTGAATGTTTTTTAGCTGATTATAAGAAGATAATTATAAAATACACGTTTTTAAAAAATATTTTTAAATGTATGGTTGATATATCATGAGAGTAAATGGGGCTTTAAGCTAAAAATATGTAGGAAAAAAAAGTGTTACTTTGCCACACCTGTGACTCCTCATCAGCACATGTTGCTGATTTTCATTTTGGTCTGCCAATGTACTCAATGGTTTAACTGGGCAGCTGAAGGCTGTGTCCTCTGAGTAGGGTAGTAATATAAAAAGGGGTGGGGGTGTCTGTGGGGGTATGGAGCTGCTAGTGTGGGGTTTTGTCCTGTAACTTCTCTGCCAGTAAGGATCTCTGCCTCTAGAGGTTTGATATGGGTTTCTACAAAATATTCTGGCTGCAGAAACAGTGTTTTAACTGTGATTGCTTCTGCAGGTATGTGTGAGCATGGTTTGTCAAAAATGGCTTTTGGGATGATGGTGTAGGACTCTTGCTAAGTGATGTTCACATCTAATTTCTAAAGTAATCCTTTCCCACAGTAATAAATGTCATCTTCCAGCCTGTGTGAAGGAAGAAGGCCACAGCTACAAAAGTCCTGGTTTTTCTTTTTAAAGGTTCTCTGTTGCTTTACATAGTTAAAGGCACCTAGGAGAGGTTTTAAAGAGAGCAGCTCTGGCCTAAAGTTGCTTGTGTTGGGAGGAGCAGCTAAGCTTAATGGGAACAATTTTGGGAAATATTACCATATGGGGGGGTGCTAAGGGAACAGAGGCATTATGAAATACTCAGTGACCGGAGTAGCACAGGGTGAGCCTGCCCTGAACGCCTGGGAGATTCCTGTGTATGTATGTATATATATTTCTGTATCTATATGCCTGATCTGCTCATGTAAGTCTGTGTTAGAGGTGGCATGGTCTGTAGTTGGTGGTTTGTGTCAGGGATGAGCAGCTGCCTCTGGAGATGGAGCAAGGACAAGGCATTTCATAAAGCCTGGCCTGGCACTAGCTATATTCCAGGGATCTACCTGTTGGGTCTTCATCAGCCCACACTCAGTGGGGGCTTTCTGATGTGAACCAGGAGTTCTCTCTGGGTGTACAGACATGGATAGTGTTCATGCTCCAGGGTATGTTGGCAGGCAAAACTCACTTGGGGCATTACTTGTGTTTGCAAGTAGGAGTGTGTAGAGGTGTGCCCACCATCAGAGGGTTCATGTGTTCACTAATCACTTTGTGCCTGTTAACTGTAGTGTGTGCCCACGTGGGATGGGATTGGAGATGTCTGTATTGCCCGTAGAGGAGTTCACGTGTATAACTTGATGGACTGCAGGGTGGCAAGACCAGAGTGAGCAGCGGGGCACATGGCAGAGGGATGAGCGTCCGATGTCGCTGCCAGACGGGGGATCTGACCACAAGCCCCTTTACTCCATGCATCAGTATGGACTTGGAGCACAGTGTGTGTTGGTGCATGGCAGTATGCATCATATATGTGTATATACTCTGTCTAGTGCACGTGTATTAGTGCACATACTCATTTAAGCAGAGCAGTGCATCATACAGGGACTCCAGCGTTGTGCAAAGCTGCTACCACAGTGCTGATGTGTGAACACAAGTTGGGGCCTTGCTGGTGAACAAATCTGCATTTCTCCTAACTCAAATTCCCTGATAAGTCTATTAGCCTTAAACCTCTTTCTCCCCTCACCCCTCCCCTCTCCCACTGTACAATGCAGGCAGTCCTTCATCATGGCACTGAGAATTATTTTCTTGTTTTAAATCTCAGTTTGAAAATGTCAAAGTTCAAATTTTGGAGAGAGAAGTCTGGGTGCTAAAAGCAAGAATGTTCTTTTTAATTAGAGTTATGCCCTCGAGCAGTGAGAAACCATTATGTTTTTATTCTTCCTCTGTACTTGTTCCAAAACCTTTTACATGATCAGACTAAAAGGTAAGTCCAAATGAGTAAGCAGCTGAAGGAGTAAAGCAGATTCATAAAAAAAGAGGGAGAACTGCAAGTCTTGCTATTTTATATTTATGAAATAACTGACATTTTAGACTATGCTGCTGTTTCTAGAGACAAGATATTTGAAAAGACCATTTCCCTACCAGAACGCTGTGCTTTAGGTTGTGTGTGTGAAGCTAAGCACTCTTTGTGTGACATCTTTTTTAGCATTTTCAGTAACTTGATATGATGGGTGACATGATGCTTCAGCCAGGGATGCTGAAGATACAGCTCTCCATTATCACAGCCGAGTACAGCTGTGTGTACACCAGTGGATGTGATGCCCCTGTGGGTACTTAGGGCTTCTCCCTCTTGTAGCACAAAGAGAGAAGTCATTTACTCCTTGTCTTGATTTACTGCTGAGTGGGCTTTAAACCTTAATGATCATAATGAATTTTGGGAATGAAAGACATTAAATTACTAGTGTAAGTTACTGGAATATAAAAAATTAGACATTTGGGACGGGGAGTAATGGGTATTTTAAAAAACCAAAACCAAAATCCCCAAAACTCCAATGCAGTTTTTTCTAAAACATTAATAGAGTCTCATATTTGGTGGTTTGTTTGGTTTTGTTTGTTTTTTTTTTTTTTTAATGGATTCTGTGGCACCCACACTAGGGACAGAGTCCTTCTGGGGAATGGATGATAAATATATTTGTATTTACAGATTTTGCCACAGGTCTGTATCCCTTTTAGTGCTTGGAGATACATGTGACTGACCTGGAGATGCCAGAACTATGTTGTGTTTGGAGCTTTTCAGCTGTAGCTGAGGGTGGGAACACCTTGCGTGAGCCTGTGTACCAAAGTCCATTTCGTGTCACACAATTGTGTGGTCCCTTCCCAAATTACCGGCTCTCTGCCTGACCACCGTGAACCTGGCTCTAGGGCAGTACCAGTCCGAGAAAACTAACTGAGCTTTCCCCCATATTCATCAAATCTACCTATTTACACAGCCTCTGTGTAAGCTGTTTGTCCCCAGAGGTGCCTGTATGCGTGCACAAGATAGAGCGCCCTAACACATACACACTTGAAGATACATTCCTGCATAAATTATATTTATGTATTACATGAAAGACACATCAGCCAATGTGTGAAACTCTGACAGGCAGGAAATTTTGAGATAAGAGAGGAAAAAAAATCTCACCTTTTCTGGTTTATGCTTTTCCTGATAAATATTCTTGCTGTGAGTGTTACAAAGGAGGATGTTATTTGATGCGAGATACAAAAATAGGAAGGTGTTATCGTGGAGAGAAAGGCCCTTTATTTACACTGTTCCATGTTTACCACAAGGTTGTTCTCTGTCTGTGAGAGTGGGGGAAAAGGCCTTAATTTCAAAAGTGTCTGGGGCTTTATTTTCCTTTTTAAGGCAAGTGTTTTAATGTGGGACAGTGCATGGCTCCATGTTGGGCTGCCTTATGGGGCTCAGTACCCTCAGGCTGAGTGTGATGCTCGCCATTAAATTATTCTGCAAATCCTGAAGTAGAGGAGGGAGGTGCAAGGTGTGTGTTTGTCTTTTAGTGCATTGGATGGTGAAAATTCAAATCCAGGGGTAGCTACCCTTGAGTACGACGGTTCAGATGCACGGCAGGGTCAGTCGCACTGGCAGCCTGGGCGCTGTGACGCTTGGGCACAGGAGCGCCTGCATGGCTGGCCTGTGGCTCGCTGGAGACCAGGCTGGGACAGATGCCTCCGGGCAATGCTGTCGTGTGCTGTGTGATGCAAACTGGGGCAATTTTTGCTGGACTGCCTATTTCTGGAGGCAAACTGACTGGAGGCTGCTAGCATATTCTACCCATAAAGCAAGGCCACTTTGGGGAAAACCCTCTTGGCCTTAAGGAAACCTGCAGGTAGCCGGTCCATGGTGAGCAGAGGCTGTGTTCACACTGACCTTCAGGCTTTCTCTGCCCATGGGAGTGTGGTTTCGGTGCACGGCTGGGATGGACCCAGCCCTGGCAGTGCTGCTGGCTCCTTCAGCCTGGGCTTCACCGCTGCTACAGCAAATGGCTGAGACAAGGTTTCTGGCTTATGGTAGCTGCTCTTCCAGCATCTGCTAAACGAAATTATGCCATTAGAGGGATGCCCAGAAAAGATGCATCATGGCAGTTGTGCTTTGGACCTGTGGTTTGAACAACAGATGTGTCTCACATCCAGAAACCTGTGTGTGTCTGACACCAGATTACCTCTTATGGGTGAGAACTCAGGAGGATGAAAGGGACCATGAGGAGGGAGATCTCATGGAGTACTGATGAAGTATGACTAAAGAAAAGACTTCTGTCTTGTTTTGTTTTTCTCTTGCTTTTTCTGGTTCATTAAAAAGTGTTTTATTTACTTTAAAGGTTTTGTATTTATTTCCACCACAAGGGATGGAGTGAGGGAGGGCAGAGAAATCAAAAAGAAACATTTTGGTAGCAGTTGCTGTCTGTCTAGATGCCAGCTTTCTTCAGGGAAAATCTTAACTGGCATGTTAGCTTGTCGAGTCTTGAATAATAAATAATGAGGTGCAAGGTGGACAGATGGGTGATGGATGAGTTTTGCAAGGCTTAAAGGGAGGAGAATTTTCTTTTACTGATTTTTTTTTTAAACTTAATTCAAACAGAATTAGATTATCAGCTGCAAAAATCCACATGCTCCCATTTAAATGGGGTTTCATTTCAACTAGGTTGAAGAAAAAAAAGCTTGCCTGCCTTAAAGTAATAATGTCTCCATGTACAGCAGTGTGGGGGATCCCTGAGCTGCCCCAAGGGGGCAGGTTTGTGTTATTCCCCCAGATGTTAAAACATGAAGCAGAATATGTTCACACAAGGCGCTCTCCCTTAGCGACACCATCATTATTTTATTTTTTTTATTCTCCTTAGTAATTAACCATTTCAGTCTGGAAATAAGTCTTGGGCTGTGTATGGCAGTGCAGTAATAAGTGGAAATGTGCATATGTTTATTTTGACAGGGACTGTCTCTTGTGAAGGTGTTTATTGTCAGTTCCTGTTTTCCAGTGGGTTGGCAGTTGCCTCTGTTCTCTGCTACGTAGTGTAGATGTCAGGATTTTATGTGCTGGATTTTTGTTTTCCCCATTTCTGAAGTGATTGAAAACTTCCTGGCAAATCAGCCTGTGAAGGGCTGGGTGTTTTCTGCGAGAGTGAAATGACTAAAAAGATGTGTTGTACCTGTGCGGGGCTGAGTGCATGTCCCTGCATCCTGCTACCAGCTGACTTTCCCAGCTGCTCCCTGCCAGGACATGGAGCAGCCACGGTATGCCAGGAGCAGTTGAGCTGAGAGTGGGATGTGAAGCTCCTCTGCTTCTGTTGTTCTGCTGGGAGATGTTAAAACTGTCTCCTGGCTCTTTTCCACTGGGCAGCGGTGCTGGAGTGTTCATGGTGTCCCTGGAGGATTACAGGAATCAAAGATAGGTTAAATGAATGAAATTTGATGGCCTGAATGGACTTTGATCATGCAGTTCAAATTCCTGTCTAATGCTGCTGCCAACTTGTCCTCTCCACTCTCTCCTGAGTCAAGTCAATCACCTTCCCCAGGCAGTAATGTCAGTTCTCAGCAGTAGATGCAGCTGGCTGCCTCCTTAAAACATCTCCCAAAGGCTCAGCTGGTTTCACCCGTGCTCTTGCTCTGCATGCTTGCAAGCTGGTCTCGCTACATCAGCACCAGAAAGCATGAGCCTCCTGGGAAATGAATGAGGATGTGTCTTTTTAAGAACTTTCTAATATTGAGGTATTCGTGTAGCCCCCTCCCACCAAGCTTGAAGTGTACCTAATTGTAACAGGGGTGCTTGATCACACTCTTCATTGGCACACGTTGACCTGGTGGCGAGACCCCGGCTTGGTCTCTCCCCATGCTGGTGACCCCAGCCAATTCCACCCCTGGGGTTATCAGAGTGTCGAAACACCTTGACTCCGGGTGACTTTTCTGAAATACTGTGTCTTATGCAAACGGCATAAGAGAACTTCTAATCTTTCAATTAAAAAAACAACTTTAGAAGAGGCTGTCTCAGCTGCTCTGCCTTGATAAGAAGGGAAAGCTTTACAACTCGCTGTCAAGTCATAACTCCTTCATCGTGCACACACAGGTCTACTCTGCCAAAAGCAGGCAGAAATACAGACAGAAAACCTCCCATCAGTTTCATCTCTTTATTGAAAACTATCTTGTCTGACAGTGAGTCTTTTGAAGATTGACATTTCCCACCTGTAGAACTCACCTAGGACTGCCAGCATCCCATTGCTGTTGCCTGAGGTCTTTCCTGCGTTCCCTCATTGAGTCTTGTGGTCTGAGATTCCCTCTCTGCTCCTGCCTGTTGAAATATGAAAAATAAAATTTAAAAAAAAGACCTTAAGAGCATAGGTCTGGCTGTTAATCCTGAACACGTTGGTGTTTAGGCATCAAAAGCTTAATCATTCACTATTTATCCACTGCTGGGAGAACATAATGTTTAAGTTAATGGCAAGAGTAGAATTCCTACAAGTGTTTCTCTACTTGTAAACATTTAGGATGAAGGGAAGCAAGTGCCTTAGGTTACAATAAAAAAAACCTTGCCTTGGACTCCTGGGTTACTGATCAGGAATTTCTATTATTTGAGCAATGCTTCTAATCAGCTGAAATAGCAAGTGCTGTGTCAGAGGATTATTCTAGGAAATGAGTATTACGTTTGATTATAACATTGATTTCGCACTTATTAAATCCTAGCCAAAGAAGGTGTCAAAGAATATTATTTCTATCTGAAAGTGTTTTGTTACAGGCAGCATTCATGCTTGCTAAGCCATCTCTTAAGCTGGTGGTTATCCTTTAAGAACAGTGTTCATTGACTGAAGTGAGGACAATGGTATGCTTTGAGAAGAGGGAAGTCTAGACATTTAAAACAGCTTTTCTTTCTTCCTGGTGGTGCCTACGCACAGGTACATATACACATCTGCCTTTAACAGGGGTGATGCTCTAAGTGCCAGACTGCCTAGTGCCATGGGATGTATTTCTTTCAGTGGTTTGGGGCTTTGGAAAGCTTCCATAGTTGTTTACTGTGAGAGTTTAACAGAGTTTGTTTAAGAAATGGGAGGGAGTAAGGATCTGACTCCACAAGATCTCACAGCATGTCTGTCTTTAAGCACAAGAGTCTCTTAATGTGTTTGAGCCTGGGGGCCTGAGCCAGTCTCAGGAGGTGGGGAGGAAGCAGTGCTCCCACAGGAACAGGGTACAGGGGAAAGAAAATATTGAGGAATACAAGATTAAATAAGCAGCTAGACAGTGCTTCTTTGATATCTGTAGAAATAGAGGATAGTTACTGTTAAGGTTATTTATTTAATGGTCAAAAGAGACTGCTTTGAGTGAGTCTCCAGCATCCCTGTGACTGTCACTTGGTGGCTCTGAATTCCCTAATGGATCATAACTTTATCTTGGGCTAAGGTGTTTCTGCTGGGAAGATACCCCATCTTTCATTCAAAGTACACCTGTGAGTTGGTTCTGAATCTGTAAAGGGCAGCATCTGTGTGAATGTATGTGCTGCACAGTGGGTGCACATGAATGTTGACAAACACATTAAAAGGCTCAGTGGTCAAGTACATATTTATTCTGAAACTCCACTAAATGACTAGGATAATGCCACTGATGATCACAGTGTCATGTAGAGTTCAGTTGACTAGAGATGCCTGCTGAAGGCTCTGCTCGGGTATTTCATGCTGCCTGACCCTCAGTAACAGCCCAGGTGTGTGCTCTTTTGCTCATGGCAAGTAGAAGGTGATGCAATTTCTTATCTGGTGATGATATAAAGGAGGGTTAGGAGGTGGTGACTGTCCTAACACTATGTGCATCTCTGGGGGTATTGCTAGCCCATTGCCTATGACCTAGCTGGTTCGCAGCAACCTATAAAATCCTGGACACTAAGAGGTTAATTAACTGCTTCCTAAAGCACCAACTAAAGGCTTTGTGCTGAAAGAAGGAGACACCAGAAACCTGGAATGTGGTGGTCTCCTTCTGAGTCAGCTGATCTATAAACATTAATCTATTATGCCAATTAAATGCTTAGGGAAGGTGAAACACTATGTAAGTGCCAGGTGTTGTGGGAAGCCTGGGTCACTGCAATGCCAAAGGTGCCATCTGATGGATGGGAGATTAAACAGAGGTCTCCACTACAACTGCTCATTAATGATTCTGTAGCGTTTTTCACGACAGAAATCTTCCCTGGGAATTGAAGGTGAACTCCTGATCAAGATCTGAGCTTATTTATTTTTTTTCAGCTTCTGGTCAGTGAAAGTTGGACGCATTGCTGAAAACCAGTATGAGCTATGAAAAACACTAACCTGAAGGTAACAGATGGTAAAAGAATAATGATGGACCCAGTCAACAATAATTTCCTGTCCTGTAATTTCTTCTGGCTGTGGCACTATACTGCAAGCTGAAAGGCTGAGCTAATTTCCGGACTGTACCACAGTCTCTCTGTATGATGTGAGATCACATCATATAGGTCCATGCTGCTCATTTCAGATGCCTGGCTTGATTCCCCTGAGATGATTTTGAGCTGATTGTTCTTCCAGCACTTGCGCTGACTCTGCCTGGGGCTGGACCTGCTCCTCGGGCTCTGCAGAGGGCTTGAAGCTCTGCTTGCCAGCAGCCAGCTCAGCAGTGCTGAGCAATGCCCAAGTGCTCTCAAGGTCGGATCCTGTGCGATTTGGCCAGTACCACACAGAATATAGCCAGAGCCAAATCCCCCTCTGTCTAGGCAAGTTCTTAGCCAGAGAGGAAGAATTCCAGTCAAACCAGTGCCTAGCCCCTGAAAGTGGAGGCATCCAGAGTTAATGTTTTTTGTAGTCTGGAAAGAGAATGAAAACTCGCCTCTTTTACAGCAGCTTAATATGGCCAAGTTCGTTAATATTTATTAGGTAATGATGAGCTGTACTATTGAAATGCCTGTAAATAAGCAAACCATCTACAGATGGCCACTTAATAGGCTCTGCTACCAGGTTGTAATACCTGATCCCATGCACAGATGTTGCTTTTCTCGAGCAGCTGTGCTGCACAGGTCTGCTTTCTGCCAGGGAAACCTTCCCTACCTTCTCCAGCTGAATTTCAGCTTCTTGATGTCTATGTGCTTCCTCCCCCCCCCACCCCAACCCTGTTCCCAAGGTATTATCATTTCTACAGTTTGTTGTTTGGAAAAGCAGGCTGTGGTGCCTGTCATCCTTTGTGTGTGCTTTGTCTTTGTGCCAGCTCGCATCCTGAGGAACTGCAAAGTGGCACCCGCGCTCTCTGTCTCACAGCAGGCATGTTTTGCATTTACTGACACATGGGGAGTGACTGACTAATACTAACATGAAAACAATTCTGACAGAACAAGGGCTTGATGCAGGGGGAAAAAAAATATCCAGGAAAACAGAGCGTGTTCAGCATATGCTATTGCTTTCACCAGTTCAATAAATATTTATTGTATTTCTTATAATTGAGTTTCTCCAGTGTAAACCTAAGTGGAAGAGAGTGTAAGGAGAAGTTTAGGCAGATGGCCTTTTTTTAAAAAAAAGCAAACAAACAGAAATAAAACAAGATCTCTCACCCAAGCACACCAGTAGAGGTTTCTCACAATGTAAATGAGAAAATATTCCAAAAAAGATTTCCCCCAGCAGTGCAGATAAGGGAAAGAAACCCAACAATAGAAAAAGCAGAGAAAATGCAGCCCCTACAGCCACCTCTCTGTTGATCTGGGACTTGGGGTGTGCTTGTGTGTGTGAACCTCTATTCAGCAAATCTTGATGTTAGATGAAGCCTTTAATCATCAGAGCTTTTAGACACTTAAAAATATTGTGGTTAGGAGAAGGCAATAACTGAGGCCACAGTAACAGACGGTCTGAATCCATTAAAGATGAGATGATAAAAAAGATACCTGATCTGGTGGGAATACATCTAAAAATCCATAGGTCTCGTGTTGGCTGGTTATTGTGTTGGATAACTGGTCACCTCTCCTTCATTTCTGCAGCTGAGTGTTGGACCTGATTTTTTTTTTTTTTTTTTTTTTTTTTTTTTAGCTGTTAAAGCCCTACTCCTTGGATTTAACGAGAGTCTTCAGGCTGTTTGGAATTTGTCATTTTTAATGCTGCTTTTTGGCAGAAGCATCCATGTTCTGTGACATTTCCCTTTAATTTAGAGCCACTTTGGAGCATCTGTAAATGGTCATGAGATAGGAATTTTAATTGTTTTAATTATATTTCTATCTTTCCCAACCCCCTCTCTCCAATGGACCTTTTTACATTGCATCAGAGAGAATTTTCTTCCCCCAATACATTTTTCAGATACTGACATCTGGAGACATTCATCAAAGAATAACTTCTACTGGAAACCAAAAATCCATTAATGAAGCTGGAACTATTTGCATAGTAGAAATTATACTTAATAACCTTTAAGGGGAAAACTCATGTGATTGATGTAGAATACAATTATAGTTAATGGTCAGGGTGCAGGGGTGTTAAAGCCTGTTGTTTTTCAGATCTACTTTTCAATCTCTGGCATGCTGGGGCCAGTGCTCCTTTGCAGGGCATGGGAACTGGAAGGAGGGGGCTGTTCCTAATAACCCTGCTGAAGGGCATCATCTGGAGCCCACATTACACCTGAAAGCTGCTCTGCTGAGGGGGCAGAGGCACTGAACATGCATCAGGGAGCGGGGCTCGTTTGCAGCTGCTAAGCTTTTCACCAAGGCCTGTAGAAATGCAATAGCATTTCTTTTGTTTCTGGTGGAAAAAAAAAAAAAAAAGCCGTCAGTAGAGACTGCTGTGTTAGGAAATGAGGAAAAAGTGAGGTTTACTTCACACTTGAGTGTCATAACACACGACTGCTTTCACCTCCCTCTGTGAAGGGTGCAGGGAGACTCTATGAGGAAAATGTTGCCTTAGTGGCCATGGATATGGTAGGCTTTTTTTGGAAAGTTCAGGTATTTCTTATGTCCTGCAAAGATGGGTTAATGGAGCAAGCAGGTGTACAGCCCAGAAGGTCACTGGAAAGAGGAAACGTGCAAAGTTGACACAGATGCTGATCCTGTGCTCTGCAGGGGAGCTGCCTAGAGCAAGTCAGGGCTAAATCCAAGAAATTACTTAACATCAGTATGGAGGAGGTAGCTGGGAACTGGACCTGCGCATCTGTCTTCTGCCCCTGTGAGTCAGAAGGGAGCTTGGCTCGCTCCCCTACAGCTCCATGCTGCCCTGGACCCAACAGGAGCCCATCGAGGAGGGACAGCTAACCCAGCTCAGCTCCCAGCTCCCAGCCAAGCAGCAAGGGGGTGAGGTGACTTGGTAAGTCTCTCACTTGAGTGGGTTTGTGTGCCTGTGTAACCAAGTGAGCAGGTTGTACTCTGGTTTCATAGCAGATTTTGATATTCTGTGCTGAAGTAGATGATATTTCTGCAATTTGGAGCTTCTTATGCCCAGTGCATAGCGTTTGTGTTAGTTCTGTGGTGCCGATATCCAAGAAGGGTTTAGTGCTGAGATCTTCAACAAAGTCCTTAAAAGTACTACCTCAGGACACATAATTATGTTACTACAGAGCTGCCCCTTTCCCATCTCTGTGCTTTCTGCTCTTGGGTACTGCCCATTGCATTTTCATTCTCCAGTACTTGGGTCCTGGCCTTTGGCCAAACAAAGAAATTTATTCTAATTCAACATAAAGGTAAAGGCACAGTAACGTCTCCTGTGTTCGAGGTGAAGGTGAAGGGCTGAGCTCTGGGGAAGCAGATTTTTCAGAGTCTGTGTGTACTAGAAGCAAAACAGAATGAGGAGGAAAAACACGTGTAGAAGAACCTTGAACTATTTAGGGCACCCCTTGTTGGCGGAGCTGGCCCCTCACTCCTCTCCATTTCTGGCAGAGAAATATCCATTTTAAATTCCCCTTCTTTTAAATATGCAAATCGGGAACCAAGCTATGAAGATTTCCATGCTCTACGAGCGGGACTGAAGAGCAAAGTCCTATGCCTCACGTATGACAAGAAGGGAGCGGAAGGCTCCTGCCTTTCACCACCTGCCCGTGTTGGACCCGGGGCTGCTTGGTGTGAGGCACAGCGCCGCACTGGAGAGCTGCGGAGGGGCCTGACACGTTTCTCCCCATGGCTGCAGTGTTGCAGCAAAGGTGCTTTGCAGGATGATGTTGAAGTTCTGTATTCCTCTAAGGATTTCCGGATTAGGGAGTTTGTTTTTTCTGTTTTTAAAGGGATCAAAGTTTCTAAGCTGATTTTTCATTCACATGTCTAACTGATAGTGGTGACAGCAGAGGAAATCAAAGGAGGGAATTATTGTCTGTGCATCTCAGTCATTCTTGTGGCTGCCTTTATCTGCGAGAACATTTCTGTTCCTTAAAGCCACACTTAACATAAACATAAAACCTTTTTGGCAGGTGGGTTCTGTGCTGGTACTTGGATTTTTGGATTTCTCTGTGACAGATGGAGTCTTTGTCCCTTTCAGATCTGGGGCTTTGCACTCGCATTCTGTTTTCAACTGCCTTTTTATTTATTACTCATCAAAGGGAAACAACATAAAGGAAGCAGGAAAAAAGAATATTTAGTATTTTCTGAGCAAAAAAAGAACTTAAATGAAGACCTTCTATCAATACTTCATGAGCCTGGGGTCATCTTAATATGTTTTTGCAAGCTGATTTCCTTTAACCAGAGCATAATTCACTATCACATGTAGACGTGCAGTTTTGAGTTGCAGGACTCTGTGTACCCAAGAATTTGGCCTGAGAAATTATTATTGGTAATGATAGAGGACAATGGCTTTGCATCCTTGTATATGGTGGCCACCATATTTAAAATTCAAGCAATACCCATAGTATAATCAGATAAAATGTCCTGGTACAGACTAGCCCAAGCACATGTGTTTCAAAGAGAAAGACCTCCTTGCTATTTACTACTGTAGGCTCTTTAGTCATGCCTGTAATTGGACTGCAAACACTCTCTCTGCTGGGCTTGCCAACCTTAGATGAATGTGAGGCCTGGAGGGGCCACTTGACATCCAGACTCTTTATAACTCTGCAAATTCAGACTTGAAGTTTAGGGCATGGCCTGGCCTTCTGTGGGAAGCAGCTGCAAAGAAGCAGGCAATGCCTCCAGCTCTGGTTGAATCAAAAGGTGTGAAAAAGGCAGGGCACAGCTCTCCCTCCCTCTCTGCAGCAGACCTGATTTCATATTCCAGGCATCCCTGCACCTGATGCCTCCACGGTGTGAGTGGGAGTTCAGTGAGTAAGTTACAGAGTAGCCTTGTCCAGGAGGCAGAGCAAGAACAGCTTACCCACTTTGGACAAGAAAACAACCCTTCCTTCCCCAGGTACCTTGCCGTGTTGTTTTTGTTAGCCACCCACTCAAAGAATAAATAAAACTTAAAATTTGCTGGCCAGTTCAGCCAGGAGTGCAGATCTCTCTGAGAAAGCAAATCAGCTCATCTGCTGAAAGCTACAAGATAGAAGATAAGAAACAAGATGCTTAAATCAGGATCCTATTCAAAACTAAGCCCATGTATGATTATTCTTTGTCTTACCACTCCTTGAGGATGTTTTGAGGACGTTAATGACTTGTCTTTCACTCAGAGAGATCCCAGAGCAAATCATAGATTGTACACAGCATGATAAATCTATTCTGCTGTCAGAGGCATGCCTGGACCAGTTTGAGCCATGTTTCATTTGTATTACAGTGCCATTAGGTGGCATAAAAAAATAATAATTTGTCAAGCTTCCACTTTGCGCTGCACTTGAGCTAACCTGTGGGCCCAGTGCAGGCTACTGCCCTTCACCCTGTGCAGCTGGGGCTAGGTAGCCTGTTCAGAGCTCTAGGTACACCCATACCTTTGATAGGTGTGTACATGCCAGTTAAGTCTGGATTTGTGATGCTGGGGTACAGCTATCTATGGAGCCGTTGTTCCAATCAACACTGAAATGTAGCCATCTCTGAAATGAAATGTACAGGTTAGCCTCTCAGCCAAACTGCTTAGAATTAGTGGCAATAAAGTTTACATTTGGTAGAGATCAGCACTTAAAATTAGAATTGCTCAGGTAGCAGTTACTCTCTGGAGTTACAGAAACAATCCTGGAAATAACCGATTAAGGCTTCAGTCTTGAGTCTTCTCTAAAATCTTGTTCGTTCTTCTCTTCCCTTTCACCTCCCATCTGATCAACAGAGCAGGTTGTAAAGGGATGCTGGAGAGGTGACTCTCTGGTTTGGGGAGAAGCTCTTTCATTCTGAGGACCAGCAGGCACCATTTGTCACAGAGTCCAAGTTTGAGTTTTGTGGCCAGTCTCCAGTTGTAGTACTGATCCAGCCAGATGGCTTAGCCTTTGAGGTCTGGTGGGATCACAGGCAGAGAGAGTGAGAAGAACAAGTGGATTGAGTATTACGGTTTCCACAAAACAAATATCACGACCACAGATAATTGAATAGATCTTCTCTGTGCTTATTCCAGTTTTGTGAGCTCGAGAGACACACTTTAAAGTGCTTCATTTTACCCCCAATTAACTTTAATTCATCTTGTCATGAGCTCTTGAGAATGGAAACCATGCCAGATTGGTCGTCTTGAGTCATTTTCAAAAAAAAGGCAAAAATGTGAGGTTCACGTTGATTGTACCAAATTCTTTAAAATAAGAGCATTCGAGTGAACTATTAAATTTTCACCTCTATGGAAATAAGGCTCTATGTGCAAAGTGGAGAGCCTGACAAGTGATTATTACTTTCTGTGCAACGTAATGGCCTTGAAGTACCATAGAGAAAAACCCCTATCACTTTAACTCATTCACTTGGTAGGGTCTAATGAGTAATACTAAAGGCTCCTACCAGAAAATCAACGTTCTGGGGGTAAGCCACTGTTGTCCCATTTTGCATTAAAACTAGGATGTATTAGATATGACTGCAGTTCTAGTTTGACACAAAGGCATAAAACTTGCTTTGGAATGATGAGAGTGGAAGGAAATAGCAATTTCTGTGGGTCTGAACGTGGCCTAAGTGATGCCATTTTGCACAGAGACTCCACAGTTTGAACAGTTTGCATACTGCATTTTCTTCTTATTCCTTCACTCTAATACACAGAGATGCCAATTTGGTCAGACCTTTGACTGCCTCAGTGGGCTTTCTGTAGTCAAGTAAAAGTGAGAGATAAAATAAGGGTAGGAATAATGCTGAGGAAAAACAAGGAACTGCAGGTAAGGAGCTTCTCAGGAAAGGGGTTAAAGTAGGCAGAAACCTGTTGGACTTGGATTCTTCCAACACATGAACATTTAAGTGTAGTCAACAAAGCAGTAGTGCAGTTTGGGAGTACAAGGGTGGTAAAAATATGAGAGCGAGCATAAGCAAGGTGGAAACTGGACAACTATTGAGCAAGTGACACAAGTCCCCCCATCTTTGACTGAAATCCTTTCCAGAAAACTCATGAGCAAAAAGCTATTCTCATTGCTTTGTTACTCTATTTAATCTGGCAGTAAAGTCTCCCGTGTAACAAGAACACTTATTATTACTGCCTGACCACCTAAAATTGCAGTGCAACAAGAGAACACCTAATAGCCAATGTGTTATCCCCATGGAAGGAAATGATCCATTAGCAAAATGCTATAAACTGGCAGGCAGGAGGGCAGCTAAGCATTTTGACCCTATTAGCCTGGAGATAGGAAACCTAGTAATCCTAAATGTGATTGCCTCAGAGATAAGTTTAATTACTGAAAATGCTAGAACTGCAGAAAGCCTGCAAAAATCCATCTTTGGGAGTAAAAGGAAGCAATGAAGTAGTCTAGCAGCTAGAAAAGGGGACAAAGAGCCCCATAATATGTCCATTTCATCTTTATGTAATACTAACATGTAAAATATACCAACTCTCTCCAAGGGGTTATGGGATACCCTCTTGAGTAAGTATTTCTACCGCATCTTTTTTTCCTTTTAGTGCTTTTTCTCTAGCATCTGGATGATGCCCTGAGTTCTGAAGCTGTGTGCGCATGGACGTATGTTGTGTCCCATCCTTCCAGTTAGGAGGGTTCAGAGGAAGTGTGATCACAAAGAGCCATGTGTACAGTCATGTGCATAAGAACTCCATAGGGGAATTAATTGTGGCTATCACAGGAAATCATGGAAGTTATGTTGTGTGAGGTGGGAAACCTCTTGGCATCCAAAGGATTGTTCTATAGAAAGCTTTAATATCAAGCATATTAACTGAATTCAATCAAACATCCAAGTGGGGAAGTGAAATGCTGATGATATGGGTTCTTTGTGCCATGCATGTCTGAAGGGCTGCTTTGTGCCATTCCTTCAGTAGTTAATACTTCTGCAAATGGAGGTCTCAGAAGGGAACTCATGCTGCAGCTGTGATCTGGAGGCAATAGTATCAAGTGACAGTCAGTTATATTGCCAGAGTCCTGTGTCCTCAGATCTGATTCAGTGCTTCAGGGGCAGTGAAGAGTAGCTCAACCATATGACTATACAAATCATAAGTAAGCCTATATGCAGTTGTGGACTTCTGGAATATATTTTTTCCACAGCACTATTTCTCTCTTCTGTTTATCCATGAAAGCAGTAGTATTCCAGGTTATCTTTAATTTAGGTCCTTGCTGATGGTAGTTGATCAGTAGCTGTTGGCTACTTTAAATAAAAGTGCTATTTATGTTGCTTGAAGTTGTTACAAGAAATTCTTCCATCAACAGTTAAGAGAAATTCCAAGACAATCAAAAGCTTAGCTAGGTGTAAGTCCAAACAGTGATACAGTTTATATACCTTTGCGTGACTGCTTGCATTTAGCCTGTGGATGTTTAATTGTCTGTATCTATGGAATAGTTGAAGTTATCTCAGTGAAGTCTTAATAATCTCCACCATGTCTCTGAAATCAAAAGACTAACCTGAAGAGAAGTCTTATGCTAGAGGCATGGCCGTGGATAGGGGTAGAAGAAAATGGTTGACATCAAGCAAAGCTGAAAGTAAAGGTAATGATTCCTGCCTCTTTACCTAGGCTTTCTCAGGAATAAAATTAAAAACTCAAAATCAGAGGTCAGCTGCATCACATAATGTGCTGTTCAATGCCAGTTGTATTGTGGTGTCCTTTGGGAAATAATAATCTTTATTCTGGAAGGGTTTGGCACATTCAATATGGGTCCCATGTGTTTGGTTGCTAGTATGAAGAGAGACGGTTATAAGCTTTCTGAAACTACCTGTTGTGTGAAATGGTGAGAACCCTGAGTGGAGATTTTTGCTCCTATTAAGGTATATCAGAGCATCAACCCAGGGAAGCAACTCAGCAGAAGTTCCACAGATGTGTCCTCAGAGCCTTGTTAGTTTAATGCTTAAAACCATCCTGGCTAACCTGTGTGAAACAAAGCAAAGATTGTATCTACAGGTGGGGGACTTGGGCAACCCAAGCCAGCAAAAGGCAATCTTCCCTCCCCGGGGGAAGGAGATGGGAAAGAAAACTCTGTGATCCTGGAAGCCTCATCTGCATTCTTAGGAGCTGGAAGTAAAGCCAGCTCCTCTACTTAGCTGAAAGACAGTGATGACCTTGCAATTCTTATTTCAGACATGGTCAGATGGGCAGGAAAAGTTAAACTTCAAGGTACGGTTGTGCATGTTATCTGGCCCACATGGTTTACAAAACAGTCTCTATGATTGAGGAGAAATAATTGTGCTCTTTAACATCTCAATAGCGGAGTATATCGATCATATGGGAAAAAAACCCTACACTAACTGCTAGTTGAAACAGCAGTTGATTAGCAGTGGGTGCAGCACCTGCTGTCATGGCAGGGAAACTAGTGGTTAAGGATTCACTTGGAAAGGACTGGCATTGCTGACAAGCTTAAGGAAGAGCCATGCCCTTATGTCACTGCAGGAGATGGACTGATGAACTGAGACTAAAAGAGGAGGCAGGTGAACCCCATCAGTGGTGGAAAGGCCGCAGCCTCCACCGGCTGGCTTGCTCTCTTGTTCCCAGGCTTTGGCGTGCCATCTCACAGGGCCTCTTCAAAAAGCTTCCAGCAAGTCTGAGACTTCAAAAGGCCAGATGTGAGAATTTGATTTTGATGCACTGACACTAAGCCCAGGGTCACTGGTAGTATCTTGAGGAAGTAACAAGCGATTGTGTAAATACGTGTCCCCCAGCCGTCTGCTTCTGTTAGACAGTGCTGGGTATTTTATCACAAATTAATCATGCATTCTGACAGTAGCTGGAGTGGCATTTTCTGCTGAACTTATCCCTTTAATTAAATGTAGATGCTCCATCTTCAGGCTGACAGTCTTGGGACACCTGTTTAATTTTTTAATTGGGGCCAGTGGTTTGCCTGTTCGTTGTGCTTTTCCTTTTTGCATCCTCTCAGCCCCACACATGTTCTCAGAATGTACCAAGCAAAGCTACATATATTGAACAGGACAGGCTGGGCTGACAGCTAAGGTCACTACAGTGAAGAACCAGAGCGCTCATATGCTTGAACTGCAAAGGCTGCTGTGTCTGTTAAATGCAGACTGACAGAGGTGTCCAAGGGACAGCCTTTCTTTTCTATAGGAAGCATTTAATTACTGCTTTGCATTCAGTGGAAATGCTTACAAGTTTCTCCACTTGGATCTCCCTGAATCATGATGTGTCTGATCACAATTTTCTTTCTCTTCCATCTAGCGTGCTTGAAATGTGTTTGAGATGATGGG
>NW_020799109.1:8537254-8724133 GCF_003259725.1 Athene cunicularia
GGGGGGGGGGGGGATTTTGAGCATTAAAATGGCCCTTTGATCCTCTTAGAATCCAAAAATGATGAGTGGGTGGGCTGCTCTTTTCTTGTGAGAATCTAGATGTATCTGCCCTTGCTGCGTGTAATTTCAAAAGGCTGGTTTGGAAATATTTGTCTTGCTTAGTGGTTGTGTCCTGAATTGAGTGGTTTATGCTTCATTCCTTCAAATGGATGATTTGGCTTTTTTTCTCTTCTTTGGATTCATAGTGCTTTTCTGAAGTCAAGAAAGATATTTTTATTATTATTATTATTAAGGAATACACTTTGCATTTCCAGTACCCTTCCAGCTAAGGGTCTTTGAAGACCTCACAAATTGGAATTAAGCTATACATCACTCAAGGTTCGGCTTTCTGCAGGGCTGCCTTGCTTGCCACATGAGATGGCTGCCGGTACCATCCCTTTGTGCAAGAGACTGAAGAGTCTTCATGGCTTTCCAGTTCTCTGAAGACACAGTTCTTAGTAAACATATTTTCTGGGTGCTTCAGTGAGGAAGAAAACCAGAACTCTTTCTGATCATTTTGCACCTGTTTCTACAGAGCAATTTGCAAGGTAACAGCTGTCAGATGGTTTCTTCTGGAAATGAGGCCTGGAATAATATCCCATTTATTCAATTGACTTAGGTCAGTGTATACCAGGGCTGTTAGTACGGCTAATTCACATTGTTGTACCTTGCACCCCATTCACGTGACTGATGTCTGAGGCTGCGGCAGGAAAATCTTCCTGGAACAAAGTAACTTCGCGTTGCTGGTGTTTTGTATGAGTAAGAGTTGTTCAGAATCCTTCCTGATTACCTCATCTGTGGCAGCCTGCCAGCTGCAATCCCATGTTATATTGCATCATATCTGGTTCACCTTCCCTTGTGTAAAGGCACCCTGGATTGCCCCACAGGCACCTTAATGTGATGCCACTTTTCTCTCCTGATGCTGGCACTAAGATCAAAGTGACTCTCTCCTTTTTAATTGTGATAAGTAGTTGTGACCTGCAGGAATAATTTTATAGTCTTTTATGTGGGCTTCTCTATCCTGGTGAAGAACTTCATGTTTGACTCAGCAGTACTGTAGGGTTTCACCGAAGTCAAAAGTCTGGGCCTGAAATCATACACGAAAGGTGCATTTCAGGCACATACAGCCCATATCCTAACTCTGCTTGGAGAGACGGGCAATCTTTCAGTGGCTGTCAGAGGACAGGACTGGGGAGGGCTGTTGAAGAGGTGGATCAGGCTGCAGCAAGGGAGGGACTTCCGTCCTCTTTATTGTTAGATGGAAGCTGGAAAACAGGGGGTAAGGACCTCCCTCGGAGTTATTCTCAACTTTAGAAAAGACTCTGATGCTCAAATACAGCAAGTCTGACAACAGGCAAAGGGTTTCTCCCTTGCTGCTCCTCTCTCCTCCCTGCGATCTTTTGAGTGGCACCCTTGGGAGGGAAGGGTTGCTATTGGCACAGCACCATGGCGACCAGAGATACGGCTTTCCCAGCCATGCTTAGGCTCGGCGTCCTTCCTGGGGGGAGCAAACTTTGTGTTCAGTGCTCTACCATGTTCAGAAACTCATTTGTTTACCACTACTTTTTTTTTTTTTTTCCATTTAAGATTGTTTTAAAACAGTCATGTACTTGAGGAGTGATGTTGATAAACAAAATGTACTTGATGAGAAAGAGAAACTTGGCTTCTTTCACAGAAACACGCATTAGCAAGTGCCAGAGTGGGACGCTAACCCTCTCTTTAGTTCCTTTCTGTGTTTAAGTTGTTTTTTTTTTTTTCTCCAACATGCAGCACAGAGTGAACTTGGTGGGGGCTAGAAAGGAGACAGAAAGAGGGAATTGGTGCTTCTTACTTGACTGACAAGGCTGAGAGCACCGTGCTGTGTGAGAGTATCTAAATGCGGAGAGTTAGGAACAGGAATGAAGTCCTGAAGCTGAAATATAACCCAAACTTGACAACTTTTGGTGAAATACAAAACCTGACAAATGTTCATACTTGCTTAAAGCACTGATGACCACATCCAGGTGCTGTGCTGACTGTCAAATCTATTACAAGTCTCCAAAGCAAAGAAAACTCTAATAGCCCTGACTTGATGCTCCTTACGTACAGTTGTCTGGGTATTGCTCATACACCTTTCTCTCCAGGGTTGGACTTCGTGCTGGTGTAGACACAACACAGCAATCAAAAGGTTTCTTGCACTGGCTCTGGATATCTCTACCCTGATTCAGACCACTGAACCAGTGCGGAGCACCGTATAAACAATGTACGGAGCCGCTCCCAAGTCTGGCCCTTGTGGCAGGCTTTGATGTAGAGCTTCATACTAAAAACCTACTGTTTAAGAAGTATTTTCTATTTTACCCCTCTCTTCTGGGATTTACCAAGAAATGGCTGGTGTCTGATAGCCTGATAGCATTTGTGAATGAGTTGGTCACAGTCCAATCCTTAATAGCCATCTGTATTTCTCTGTGTCAGACTGCGATCCAGCTCAGTAGGTCTGATTAGCAGAGCCCTAGAGAGGCCACTGGCTAAATATCACAGTGAGTAAACCTTAGCCTCCAGCTCTGGGCTCGGTCCATCATGCCAAGAGGTAAAGGATGCTTTTTTTAGCTGCTGCTGATGCTGTTCAGTCAGAGTCTCTGTTTCTGATCCAAAATGTTTTAAGCTGGGTTCCGATTCCTTTAGCTCTGGCTCCATAGTAACTTAATTTGACTATAGCCATACTACTGAAAAAAAAATTAAAGTGTAGAGGATTATTTGGTGTGAAGAAAGGTGGAAGAATTGGGCCCTTGATTAAAGTACTAAAAATAGCTAAATAGAGTTTCAAAGAAGATGTAATTACTTCTTTTATCTGCCCAGCTCTTATCATTTGTGAAAGTTACTGGATGTTTCTTGATGTGTTTTCAGACCTGTGACTTGATTGCATATTGCAGAGTCTTTTATGCGGCTCCTGAACATTGCAGCAATCTCTGCTTAAACAAATGTAACAATGGTAGTCAGGTACCTATTGCATTTGCTATTTTTGTCCTGTCAACTCATCCTTTCAAAAGACACAATTTGAAATCAGTTTCTTCCATATTTATTCTCCATCAGTGAACTCCCAGATCAGATTTGCTCAGGTTTAAAGTCAAAACAAGATTTCTGTACCTGCCAGTGCTGAATGCTCAGCCTGGCATCTAAAACTCAAGCTGTGTTCTTCCTGCCGTGCACGTTACCATGTCAGCAGTCATGGCGCTGGAACCAGCCTGTCGCTGGCAAATTTGCTGGAGATGCAAGAGGTGGAAAAAATTTTGCTTACTGCTTTACGCAAATTTTGTTTTTATCGGAAAACTAAACATGCATTAAGTCAAACTTCTTCCTCTTTTGCAATGGGCTAACTGATGTTTCCGGAGCTGCTTCAAGATTGTGCAGGTGCTGTAGAGGGGGGAGTGGGACTGTAGACTTGGAACAGGCTTTAAAGGCAGCAATGGGTGGTACCACAATGTCTTTTAACTGATGTTACCCTTCTGCTTAAAAGCAAAAAAAAGAAATAGCTCCTTCAACTTATAGTCTTTATGCTTTCCTGATGCAGCCTATTAGAGACAAATGGGTTTACAACCTGCACTACTGTCCAATGTGCTGTGGTTGACACATAAATGACAGCTTGGCAATTTCCTGTGTATTTCCCCAGCAAGGCTCTTTTTAATTGTTAGAAGGTTTTCTCTTCTTACATTAGTGTGATGTCATTATATTGCAGCTCATGGGATTTTACACTAAATATTTCATGTTGGGAAGCAGGAGTGGGGTGTTTTGTTTTTTTTTTTTTTGCTTGTCATGGTTTTGATTAGGAATTCCACTGATCCCTGTCCAGAAGAGCCCTTACCAAAATGCAGCTAGGGAATTAATAAGTAAAAAGTGCATCAGAACTTTTTTGTCAAAGTTAAGACAATAAGCATTCCTACAGCTTCTTAGTCTTCTCTGTCTGTCTCTCAGCCCTCTTAGCCTGAACAGAGAGACAAATTAATATTTTAGTAAGAAAGAGAATTTTGATTTCTTCTTTCTGAGTTGGTTTTGGCTTGAGTGCCCTGCTGTGTGCATGGGAAATTGTTAGGGATATTGGGAGGGATAAACTGTGCTTTGGATAGTTAGGAATGTTCTGGGGTCTCTGTTCATTACAGTATCTCTTTTTTTTTTTTTTTTTTTTTTTTTTTTTTTCTTTCCATGCTTCAGTATTTTGGATCTAGTTGGAAGAACCTTTGGCAGAGGCAGAATGACAGTTAGAAAGCCAATTCTGTTTTTCGAAAATATAAAAAACATTAAGTCCAAATGTCACTGCAGCTTCCGTGTGTTCTTACAATTGGGCTAGTTGGGTAATCTACTTTTTTCTCCCCTAAGGTTAAATAAATCTATACCTATTTATATCAAAGGAAAAATGTTCCCCCATATTCCTTCCTCTGGGGCTAGACTTGAAGTATGCAATCTATGGGAGGCCAGCTGCCAGCGCAAAGAACGTGAGAAGAAATGCTTTTCCCTTAATGAATGAGTTTATTTGCCATTAATATTGTTGATTGGTTTCATGACAAAATATTGCAGTGCAAAACAGAGCTGCCTTGTCCATCCAGGAGCTGCTTATCAGCTTTGACATTACAAGCTACTTCATTGTACATTTTCAAAGGATTGTGACATTTCTTAAAGCAAGTGGCAAAAGGTGATTTTTTTTGTTTTGTTTTGTTTCTTCAAGTCTCTGCATGCCAAAGTCTTGACAAGGTGAAGCCCTGTGTAGTGTATTTGTTGGCATATTTCCTTGCCCTTCTGAAAGTGTTTGGATTTTGTTGCTTTTCTGCTTTGTACCTTTGAGCAACAATTCAACTTTAACAATGCATGTGAAAAACTCTGCAAAGAGTTACTTTTATGTGATGGCTGGCTCAGAAACAACTCTTTTCTGTGACTTACATCCCCTACTTCCAGCTGCCAACCGAGACATATAATGCTTACTCCACTGGATAGTGGTTACACAAATTGTACTTGTGTGGGCAGCACCTGTCAAGTTCTCAACCTAAGTACTCAACTCGGAGTCCTTAAGGCTTTGCTTCCATGATTTGTTTTTATTCCTCCCCTCTGTAGCACGTCATCATAACTTATGGACCCACTGATTGCTATCAGGTAACCAAATCTGACAGAAAAATGGTAGTCTTGAAGATAAGTTTCGAAAATGTTTGTGGAAGATAGTTGTTGAGGCACTTCTATGACAGCTTCTGTGCTGGGTTGAGCAGGGTGCATACACTGCTGCGTGCAGATCTAACTTCAGTTGCTGAGGTCTTCCCATGTTGGTGGCGGGCTCACTCAGACCTTTCATGGGGCTTTAATTTCTCTCTTCTCTCTTCAAATACCGAAGTCAAAGTTTCCTGTACGGGTCTTGTAGCAGACAAAGGCTGACAGACTTGGAGGATTGATTCAGCTGCCACTCAGAAGTGTAAACCCTAATTCAAGCCATACTAAGCATTTACACATGCAGAACTGGGCTGAGAGATGTGGGGTCAACAGACTCTTTAGCTGTGAGTTTCCCAGCCTCTAAAGCTCTTGCCTGTACCCTAAGGGCATGCATCTTGGAGCAAGAACTGACAAACCAAAGGAGTTGAGCAGTGCAGAGGGAAGAGCAAGGGGAGAGCAGGAGGCTTTCCCAAATCACTAGTTTCAATTCAGGGTTGCTTCTCAACAGTTTGCCTGTCTTTACATTTAAATTTTAAAGTATTGGGAAACATTGGGTTGGGAAATGGTGCTGGTTTGCCTTCGGAAATGTAACTGAACTTTTCTGTAACTCTCAGCTGTTATGTCTCAATGAGGATAATGGGAAATCTGGGTGAAACTGTAGCTTGATGCCAGGGTGAGAGGTGTTTGTCATGTCTTCTCAAGGAGTTTGGGAGTCACTGCCCTACATCATCCCTCCTCGTTACAAAAGCTATTACTGTCTTCATCTCAAAATAAGCCTTGTTCCCTTCCCCCTGCTGAACTGTACTATGATCAGTATCCTCCAAAACATTTCATTTTACAGGTGCCACAAAATCTGTAGCCTTTGCACTGTTTGGACATGAGAGAGACCTCATGTGATGGTTCACCTGCTTGTGGCTGATATCATAGCACAGATTTTCTTGCTATCTATTTTGGCAAACCCCCATACTTTTTATTGGATGCTCTGAGATTAAATCTGGTTTCACTTCATAAAGCGACTCTGAAACATGGACACAAACCAAAGCCCAAACAGATGCAGAGTTGATTGGACTATGTATATTTTTCACTTTTTGAGTGGATGAATTTGTAGCTTTCCTAATGATGTTTGGCTGCTGTCTGAGTGGGGCTGAGGTGGCAGATTGCTCAAAGCATTGTGACTGATCTAGGAAGAGCTGGGAGCCTCCATATCCTAGCAGGGGAAGAGGGACTTGGCAGGCACCGTGTCCCACCTTCTAATGTCCTTGGCTTCAGGAATTCTTCATTTCTTTAGCAGAGAAGCCCAGTCAGGCCCAGCATGTCGTAAAACAAATCTGCAGCAGATGAAAATGGCATGCTTGTTTCTTAGCAGATCCCATTTAAATGGCAGCATGAGCCTAGATATCATCTGCTGTGTGCACTCTTTGTTCTGAGCTTGTACAGACGGGTGATTTGCATGGCCATAATTTCCAGAAGTGTCGTCTGCCTCAGACCAGATGTTCATCCTTCCTCCGTTGAGACCCTGCTCTGCTCTTTTCTTCTTGTTCCCTATTCTTGAAACAAATCTCCTATAGACATTATCATCAAGACTGAAACTATGCAGTCTCCCTATGAGTGACACGCTTCCAGCTAATATCAGTGCAGTTAATTGTGCTGAACCCTCCCCATGGCAGCTGCTGCCGTTCTTGCCACCAGTACCTCCCAACATCCTTTTTGCATACCTGAGCATAAGATGGAGGTAACTCCACCCTACCATGACCTACTGCCCCTCAACTAGAGGAGCGTTTAACAAAGGCTCAATGTGAAGGTTGGTGTCCTGCAGGAAATACCCTTTCCCACTGCCAAGTCAGCGTGGAGGCTTGCAAAGGTCAGCTGCTGATTGACTAGAGGGGCTGAGGATTGCAGCAGTAAAGCTGATGGGTGTGGTGTTACGTGATCAAAGCTGGACACTGGTATGACCATGTGGTTGTAGATTTTGAGGACGAGATTAGGATAAGTTCTATCTTATATCATGAGATTAAAAAAAAAAAAAAGTTCCTGGCTACATAGCATCTTTTGTCTTTTTTTGGCTATCCAGGTACAATGAAAGCATCTCCAGTTTTTGTTGCTTGGGTTACTTTTCCTGCATATAATTCTGCCTCTGAACTTCCTAATTCTTCTTGCAATAAGAGAAACCAATGATCATCCACTGGGAAAAGATTCTGAGATCTTGAATTGCAAAAGAAGTATAACGTGTGGCACAGTAAAAGAAACACTTTTTCTTTTTGTCCTTTCTGTTCCCCTCTCCTACCTCCCCATTATGCCCACCAAGTGTTTCTATAATGTAAAGACAAGTTGGGATAGAAAATTTATTTTCTAAATTTCCTTTCCCTGACTGAATAGGGAATGTAATCCCTACAGTAGGATTACTTTAGTTTATGATGATGTCTTTGAAGATTTATTGTTCTTTAAACATTCCTTGGATGCTGCTTTTGAATATGATCCATTTTTACAGACAGCAAGAATCCTGTCCATTGCTTTTGTGCTTCCCTTTCTGTAATATGAGTCAAATGATGCAACTAATTATAGGGAAATGAAACATTGCCCAGTGTTTATTAGGCCCTGACAGTGTGGTCTGTGCCTCACGAAACAGGAAATCACAGTCCCTGCTTCAGTGCTCTCATGAGCTGAGCTGGGCAGTGGATATTAGATCGAAGAAAGCAGTGTCTGGGATGAATCAGATCATCAAGGCTTGGTCTTAAAGTGGTACACAGCTTTTTGTAACAATTTGTTGGTGAATTTGTTTGAAAGGTCTCACTGAAGTGATGTCTCTGCAAAGATGTGAATGGAAGAAGTGTGGTCAGGCATGTAAGAAATAGCAGACTTTTATGCATGGGTGGAAGGTGAGACTTTTGCAAGAGTGAGCAAAAGATAGAAGCTGATTGGGAGTCTTGAAGGGAGCACAAGGAGTGAAGGGGAAGGATGAATTGTTGGGGACATGTGAACAGGGAGCAAGAAACTTGGATTTAGAGAGGTAGGTGAAATGAAGCAGTGATGGGATTAGCACATCCTGATGCCTCGTGCTGTTTAACATCTTTGTTGGCAACACAGACAGTGGAATCGAGTGTACCCTCAGCAAGTTCACCAACCACACCGAGCTGTGTGGTGCGGTCGACAGGCAGGAGGGAAGGGATGGCATCCAGGGGGACCTGGACAGCCTGGAGAGGTGGGCCCGGGCAAACCTCATGGAGTTCAACAAGGCCAAGGGCAAGGTCCTGCCCATGGGTCGGGGCAATCCCAAGCACAAATACAGGCTGGGCGAGGAGTGGGTTGAGAGCAGCCCTGAGGAGAGGGACTCAGGGGTGTTAGTGGATGGAAAACTGACTATGAGCCAAAAATGTGCGCTCACAGCCCAGAAAGCCAACCGTGTGCTGGGCTGCACCCAGAGCAGTGTGGGCAGCAGGGCGAGGGAGGGGATTCTCCCCCTCTGCTATGTTCTTGTGAGACCCCCCTGCAGTGCTGGGTCCAGCTCTGGGGGCACCAACAGCAGAAGGACACGGACCTGCTCGAGTGGGGCCAGAGGAGGCCATGAAGATGCTCAGGGGGTTGGAGCAGCTCCCCTGTGAGGACAGGCTGAGAGAGTTGGGGGGGTTCAGCTGGAGAAGAGAAGGCTTCAGGGAGACCTTACAGCATCCTTCAGTACTTAAGGGGTGCTACAGAAAGATGGGGAGGAACTCTTTATCAGGGGGGTGTAGGGATGGCATGAGGGGTAACAGTTTTAAACTGAAAGTGGGTAGACTTATATTAGATACAAGGAATAAATTCTTTCCTGTGAGGGTGGTGAGACACTAACACAGGTTGCCCAGAGCATCTGTGGCTGCCCCCTCCCTGGAAGGGTTCAAGGCCAGGTTGGACGGGGCTTTGGGCAACCTGGGCTAGTGGAAGGTGTCCCTGCCCATGGCAGGGGGTTGGGACTGGGTGATCTTTAAGGTCCCTTCCAACCCAAACTATTCTATTAATTTAATGCAGGAAAAGAACAGAATGGAAGAAGAATTGCATTGGGTGGATAGAAAGCAAGTGAAAGGCAGAAAGCACTGAAGTTGGACCACAGATGGACAGTGAATATGAATTAGATTGGACCTAGATCTCTGAAACAAAACTCAAGGTTAGACTGAGCAAATAAGTGAGCAAAAGCAGATGGCAGGGTGGTTTGCGTCTCTGAAGATAAACAGGAGAGTATAGTTTGCTTAGCAACTTCAGTATTCCCAAGAAAGCATTAAATAACTATCTTTCAATCTGTTTTTTTCCTCCTTACTGTTGTAGTGCAAAGTATTCCTGGATTTACAGAGGTGGACTTGGACCTGACCCGTGAGGGTGGAGGTGGGACAGGATGGTCAGCACGGTGTAGCACACTGGGCAGAGTTTGCTGTTCCAGTGGTGCTAACAGCATGGGTGGAGTGTTGAGTCCCCCTTAATTCCCCTTTCCTCATTATGTAGGTACCTTCCCTTAATGCTGACTAAATACCACAGGAGTAGAGGTGAATGGGGACCAAGTGCAAAGACTGCAACCTATTTTGTGGGAACTTGGATGCAAGTCCTGCATGGGGCTGGCAGCTGGGTCTGTTCTTGACAGAGTGATGCCTGTTGAGATTATAGCTTTCTATTTGAATTTTGTGTTTTCTTTTCTATTTGAATTTTCTTAGAAGTTGATTTACATAATGTAATGCAGTAATGGGATGCTGACACACGGCATGGTTGAGTTAAACTCTGGAATGGCTTATTTGCATTAATGCCAATTAGTTGGTGCTGGCAAGTGGTTTTTTTATTTAAAAAAGGAATCTCCCAGGTCTCCTTGCTACACCTGCCAGCTAATCAGCAGGAGATAGGACATCAGATTCCCTGTCTTGTCTTGCAGTGTCTCTGGCTTAAGCCTCAGAGATGACAATGCTTGGGAGAGGCAGACACTTCAACCCAGCTGGAAAATTCCCCTGATCTGCTTGTTGATGTTTCTCAAATGGCTTCAGTGTCAATGAAGTGAGTTGATGCATGTGCCAAATTTCTATTGAAGTCACACTGCTCCTTGCTTCCTAGCACAAATTTCCACCCACCATCCAATGCTTTGTGCAATGTGTAATGAGGCCTTCTCCTAACACAGTTCCCCACAGTGCTCACACACTTCCTCTCACTGCGATGGTTTCATGGGTTTCCTGCACCCTCTCTAGCTGATGAGGGCAGTGCTGAAGTTCCCTTTTTGTCTAGCTGATGGCCTGCTCTGGCTAGCCCCCCAAGGGAGAGTCTTTAGAGGTTGCTGTGTATGTTGGTATGCACTGGACCAATGATGATGAGCAGCATGTTCAACTGTCGCTATGAAACAGGAAAGCAGTGCTGCCTGCCAAGTTTAGAGAGGATTTTTTCAAACAACTGGAGTGTAGAGATTTGGTTTGCACAGCAAAGAGGGCCAGGTGAGCTATGAATTAATGTGTAAAAATCCTTGGGAAAGTTCACAACCCTGTACATTGTTATGAAGTTAATAACCAAGCTATGTTGGGTCTTTCTAGCCAAATACATTTTGTGTTCCTTTAATCCTCCTTTAAGCTTTACTTCTCCCCCTCTAGTGTGATTTTCTGTTTTTCTCTACAGCCTCATTCCCCAGCACTGTAACCACACCTCTGTGTATTTTTTCACACTGTAAGCTAAATAATAGGGACAAGTTTTATAGCTGCTGATATTAAACGAGGCCTTCTGGAGTATTTCAGGAGGGACCAGGTCTCTAGAGCAGACTGGAAAGGGCCCAGGCTTGTGTATGGGCAGCAGGCTCTGTGACTCGATGAGACTGCTCCTGCTGCAAGGGGTGAACAATCCCTCAATGTATCAGCTGCCTGCAAATGGTTGTAAAACAATCCACCACAGATTGGGGAAAGGTTGCAAACATATGGAATCATTCATTTGGCTATCTTTGAGCTAGAAAAGAGAATAAAGCTGTAAAATTTACCCAAAATATGTGTAGGATATGGTGTCATTTTTGGAGGCCTGTTTTAGTGTGGTGCTAAGGAAGGATGTGTGTGCTAGGGGCCTTCTCAGTACAGGCAGGAGGCACTCGCAGATGAAGCTCCAGCGAATTCCTGCAACCCCAAAGTGACTGTGGTGTGGTAAATAATCTTCTGCTTGGAAATCAGTTTTAACTATTTTTTTCTGCATAGGAAAAACAGGGGAAAAAAAAATGCAGTTGGTGATTATGGGAGAACAGTCACACTTTTAAATCATTTGCTATCCAAGTACTGTCTTGAGTCCTGGCTACCTCAGGTTGGGATTCTCCGTGATAAAACTGCTGGTACTTCTTCCCTAAAAAGTGGTACTGTAGCAGTCTGTGTGTCTCTGAAGATGGCACTCCTTCCTCTTGGGCTGAATTGCCAAGATTTAAGATCCTGAGTGAGGGCGTTCTCTCATGAACAGAACCATAGTGCAATTCTGCTTAACTGCAAATAACGTGTTACCCTGTTCTACTGAATGGAGCAGAGCTAAATGTTGCTCATTGTCAGTTTTTGAGCTGCCTTTCCAGATGGTCTGACGTGAGGAGCTGTTTCTCAGCTCCCTGCCTGTGCCTCCTGCCTGTTTGGTTCCTGCCCAGTCTGCAATGGTTTGCAGGTCTGGGCAGTGCATCAGCTCTCTGGACTTGCTATTTCATCAGAAGATGAGCATGTTGCCTTCATTATTGTATTTTTTTTAACCATTGTTATATGAAGAGACAATACTTGACCCTTCAGACAACCTAAATTAGTGGTGACCATTATTGTGATTATCTTTTTCTAGCTACACCTGTATGGTACTCTTGAGTTGCAGGACATAAGGAATAGCTGTTAGTGGGGATATGTGTCCACTGAATTGAAAAACAGAGACTAAATTTTTAAGTCTGTGCTTTTGTTTTACGGTAGGTGTGTCAGATTTGATGCCCTCTTCCATGAGGCTTTGCCTGTCTGCCAAGGGTCCTTGGCATTTATACGTGGTCTTTGGCATTTAACTGGTGATGGGTACTGATGGACGCCTGCCAGTTCGGTATCAGAGCTGGCACATCTCTGGCAGATGAAACATCCTTTGAGAAGCTCAAATAAAAGGGCAGGGAAGAAAGGGAGAAAGGAGACATCATGAAGTGCCTGTTTGATCCTGACTTTTCTTACATGATTGTCTGGAATGGAGGAGGGAACAGGACCAAGCAGTCCCTTCCAGTCCTTGAACAGCGCTTGCTCTTTTGCAATTGCTTTTTACAATTGCCACTTTAAAACAGATATTTGCATAAACAGGCATAAGCTGGACCAAAACAATTGTGAAAGAAGCTGGACCGCATTGGAAGCTGTTTCTAGTAGCACTGTCTGCAAACAAAACAAGATGTGCAGTACAAAACCTATTAACTGGATTTGCTATATTTATGCTTTGTGTGTTCAAGAACAGCATGTTGCTATGGGCCATCGTGTAATCCAAATTGCCTTGTAGGGACTCAGAGGTTTAAACCATTCCAGAAGTTTCACAGCACTTTCTTCCCTCCAGAGGCCACCTGGCAGCACTGCAGATTTCCACATGTGATTTTCATCTAAGGTCTTCCCTGGCTATGTATAAATCATGGTGGCAAAATTATTGGAGGATGCTAGTAACTTTGAAAAAAAAGCCTTTTGGGGCTGGGATGTAAACAAGCCTTTTCTGATGGGATTTTATTTATGTTTCATTTGGGCTAAATTCTTCCCTTGGATCCACTATGTGGTTCTTAAAATAAATGGTTTAAAACCAGTTTGGGGATGCTGTATAAATGTTCTTTCATGTCTGAGCTACACTGGGTCAGTTCTGCCCGGAAGGCTGATGCTGTATTTCAGATATTACACAGAAAGTACCCATTGACGTTTTGTCTGTGACGGTGTCACGTGAGTGCTTGACAAGTCTTTGTGTGGTCACTCTGAGGAAGGGGAAATCATGGCTTGCCTGGCTGAAGACACCATATGGCAAACTTCCTTTGTAACAGGACTTTGGGGCCATGCACCACACTTTGTATATATCTGACATTAACATGCACAAAGATTTGAATTAGATGTAGGAAATTACAAAAGGTATTATTTGCATAGCACTTCCTCAGTCCTACCAGAACTTCTCCATTTGAAAACAACAACAAAAAAAACAAACCAGTGTTCATTGATGTAAGAGGCTTTTCTGCCTGTGAGAAGACAACCCAGCTTGAAGAAAGGCAATCTGGCTTCCTCTTCCCATCCTTTCATGGGAGAAGGGTGTAAAGTAACTGTATGGTCTCCCCTAGCAGAGAATCCACTTTATCCAGAGCAGGCAATGTCTGGGACCCGCTGCTCTCTGCAGGGTGTCCTGGAGTGCTGCTGTCTGCCCCTTGCACCTCCTCAGGTGTTATGTGGGGGGACCACAGTGCCCAGCCCAGAGCTGGGATTTCCCTCTGGAGGGGTTAGGGGGTAACAGCTGTCGGTATATCAGCATCAGGGATTCATTTGTACAGATCAGAGGACTCTGAAGTTATTTAGGTACTTGCAGATTAAAATGGAAGCCTGTGAAGAATGTGGGAGTAGATGATGTATCCTCTAAGGGTATTCCAGTGCCATCATAAAATATAACATTAATTAGCAACTTATATCCATTGAAGACCATAGGAGACTCTGTTGCCTTTGCAAAGCTTTAGATTTTTTTTTTCCCCCCACCTGACACCTGCAGTAACTGAAAGTCCATCTGGGTGCAGTAAGACATGGGGAGTGTGTTATCCCTAGGGGAAAGGAGAGGAGGAGGAAGCTAGGTGCTAAGATTGCCAGTGTAAAGACCCTGATATCAATGCAGACATCCAGGAGCTCAAGGATAATAGAAATTCCCAGTGGTTGCTATTTCCACAGTCCTTCTCTGGCCATCCATGCGCTGTCTGCCACGTGTGGAGACAAGTACGAAATAACCAGTTATGTGGAAGCAGGTATCTATTGTATCTGGGCAAAGCATGCCACAGAAGAAACTTTTTCAGTGCTTGAAGAAAGGCAATGGTAAAAGCATCCAGCAGTGAGGCAGTGGGCGCGGCTGCTTTTCTGGTACGTTTGGTTTATTGGGAAAAAGAATGGAAATGTGGTGTTTCTTTTCTTTTTTTCCTGGAAGGTAGAGTCAGCAATTTCTCCAGGCCAGGGCAGACATGGCTAACCGTGCTGTTGCTACCCCAGCTAACAGAATAGGTGCATGTGCAATTAGTCTTGAGATAAAGCATGAAAGCACTCTTACTTTGTTAGCATTGGCTCAGATGTTGTGGACCTAGGATTAATGGATATTCAGCAGAATTTGGCATAACTGCAGAGTTTTTGCCCAAAGCTTGTAATTTATTACCATAGGGCTCTGGAGAGATCTTTCAGCAAGCAGATATTCCTAATACCCAGTACTTAAGTCTGGTTGCTGATGAAAGGTGTGTGTATATATATATATATATATATATATATATATATTTAGTTCTTTTTATTTAAGTACTAAACCCAGTATTATTTGTGTTGCCTGATATCAGTCGTGGGTAGAAGTGATTAATATATTCTGATCTAAGTGGGCTTTAAAAAAATGTACAAAAATGCAGCAGGTGGATGATGTAGTGCTGTTACATCTTTCCCTTAATTCAGGAAAGTGGAACGTAATTGCATCAAGTAGTGGTTCTGAAATATCAGATGTCCATTAGTGCATAATTAGCAAGTTAATGATGTGTTGCCAAACATGCGATGACCTCTTTTTCTCCGCCAAACTTCTAGACACTGTTGTCATACTTACTGCATTAGCTTCTTGGAAAACGTGCAGTGGTGGCAGTGTGCTCAGCAGTGTGTGCTCGTAAGGCTCGTCTGGCTTAGACCTATCGACATGAAATACTGCAAAGTGGGCTGAAGGCCTTCGTAATGCTGAGCGTGCAGGAAAACATTATACCTAATTTTTGCCGTTGCCTTGAGTACATATGGTCACGGCAAGTCTGGGATACAAAACATTAAAACACAAAGAATATATCAAAACCAAAAGATGATTAATAAAAAGGGAAATTGAGTGGTCCATAGACAGAACTGAGTCAAATTCTTACAATGTTTACTCCAATGGGATGTAAGGACCTGAGACCAGGACCTACCACCCATTCCTTTCACATGCTTTTCTGCGGTATGTAGAATGTGACTCACTGAAGGAATAATTAATTGCAGATTTACCTTGATCTTTTATTCACGTAAGACTGACTAGTGTAGGAGAGCCAGATTATTCACCAAAGTAAGTCTCCTGAAATAAGTTTGAATCTAAATGTGGACACTTTAATTGAAAATCGTTGCTGATTAGAAAGGAATGCTCTTTTGTTCATTTCTGACACAGTGTATGATGTTAGGTCAGGTTTCTTTTGGCTCTTACTAATGAGATGACTGCACTGATGATTAAAAAATAATTAAAAAATTGCTCTCTTTAGCTACAAAATCTCTATCTGTTTGGACAGCGAGTGTTGTCTAGGGTGAGCAGTTGCATGTTCCATCAGAACCAATTTTTGGCATTTGATTATGGCCTGACAAATAGCTTTATGCACATTGTAATATTATTCCAGGAATGATACTGGCGTTTGAAGTGCGTCATGCTAAATGGAAGATCCAATGCATATTTCAGTGGGTAAAGTAAAACCTTTTAAAAACTTTTCTCTATAATTTTTCAGCTACAATTTTGAGCTTTGCCTGGCTTTTAGGATAGTCAGGTGCACTTTTTGATGCAAGAATTTTTTATTGACCCAAACCAAGCTTAGGCTACCTTTACTTTTTACTCTTTTTACTCCTGAGTTCCTTTTCTTTGCCACTTTCAAGTGTTCTGCTTATAACATCTCCCTTTGTTTTGACCACCAACTTGCATCATCGTGCCTTCTTCCATGCTAGCTTTCACATAGATCTGCCTCCATCTCTTGAAAGATTAAGTGATCTCTCTCTCTTTTTCCTGTTCTTTTTGGATATAGTTAGTTTCCCCCATGAAAAATGATGCTTGTCTCCTAATAAAGATGAGTTGTGTTATGTACTGCTCTGGACAATCTTGTGGTGTTACCTTTAAAAAGTTGCATTTGCTTGTGCTGTTTTAAGGTTTACAGCTAGACAAGATATATCTCTTGCTTGGTTCATCTCAATCTGAAAGGTCCTGTTTTGCAGAGTGCTACACAGGCTACTGCTCATGTTATATATTGGGTCAAACTCTTGGTTGTGTAACTCTGTATACCCTGTGTGTTTACACTTGCTTGGACCATGTTTTTATTTATTTTATCTTATTACAGCATCAAACTTTAACTTAAAATTGTAAAATGATTCAGAATTTGCTGAGGAAGTTAGGCTTTTTTCACCACCTCTGAAACTTACTCTCTGTGCTAAGCACAATCTAATCACCGATAAATAGAACAGAAAACTTTGCCAATTATTCTCCTCCACTTGAGATTGGGGGGAGGGGGGAATCAAAAATAGTTATAGAACAAAATGGTGCTCCATGTTCTCCAGAGGAACACAGAGGTACTTAAAAGTGTAAATGGAGATCAGGAAGTGGTATTTTCTTTGCAATGACAAAAATGTCCGATAAATATAGGTGGTAACAGAGGAGACTTTCTTGTCCTCTCTTTAAGAAAATCTTGCTAGATTGCAATCCACTGGAGAACTTAGTCAAAAATTGTAGTTTGTTTGTGTGGGAAAATGGCTCCTATAAAGTTATCAAGATTAGCATGACCTGTCGAGACTTGCAGATGGAAGTGCAAGTCATGCAGCTTAGGTCTGCCTGGGGAACAGCCATACCGTGCAGAAGTGCCCTGAGATGCTGAAGAACAACTTGTGTGTTTGGTACCAGCTCACCTGGGTTTCTACCTGCCACAGATACTGTTGAGACAGCTTGCAAACAAGACAGGACTCCTTGACTGTCTGTACAGTCTTCGTAACACATAGCCTTTTATATGGGCTAGTAGTTGCTGCTGTGCTCTGGAAAATAAATGTTGATATTCTGCTCACCAGGTACAGCTGTTAAATAAAGTCCTAATGAATAGGATCACTGGATCCTGCACACATGTCTACGTGAATGGTGGTAGTCTCCAAATGCCACGTGTTGGTGTGCTTGTTGAAAACAAAAGAGGAAGACTGCAAAAAAAACCTTTCTGCAGTGTGAAGTCTCTTTTTTTCTGAGCTTGATCACTTGATTTGGGGACCTAAAATTGCATAGGAATGAGACACCTTGACTTAACTAAATCCAACATTGAAGTTAGCCCATCTGGAGTAGTGGGTTGGACTAGAGACAGCCAGAAATCTTTTCCTATTTGAATTCTTTTATGGTTCCTCTACCAATTCCAGCAGAAGACATAGGTTTTTCTCGAATAATGGTAGCCTGAGTGATTTCTATTCTGTTGTGAAGTATCTTTGCTGTGAGTGGATTTCCATGTATTCTCTTGTTTTGATATTTATTTGAGGGTGGTAGATGAGGCAGATGATGTCAGGCACAGATGAATTTAAAGAAAGCTAAAAGAATAATCATTAAAGCTAGGCAGAAAGTGGTGTCACCATTTGACAATTCAAGAGCTTAGAAGTCTTTCCCTTTCTGAGCTGGAGGAAGATGACAAGTGATCAGGGTTTTTGGGTTGAGCTAGGAAAGGGAGGATTTTCCTTATCCTTGTTTGAGAACAAATCAATTAAAACATGCCTTTTTTTTTTAACCCCATTCCCCTCTTCCCCACTTTAACTGTAAACCAGTCAAAAACATGTCATCTAGAAAGTGCAAATACAATATGTATGAACAGTTAGGAAACTTGGAAAGACCACCTTAACTTTGAAATTCAAATTGTGTTAAAATTAATCCTTTCTAGCAAAGTCCTTATTTGAATTAATAGGTGTGGTGTTTGATTTTATTTTCCTTCATAATACTGTTTATTTTAAGCTTCCTATTTGTTTAAAGGCCTTATCTTTGATCAGTGGCTGGGCTATTCCATAAGTAAGCAGTGTTTTTCTGAGGTGAAATATATGTCTAGAAAGCGTAGTAAAGAAAATCAAGGAATCATACCTTTACCTGCTCTTTAAAAGACTATTTTTAATCTTGACATCCTAAATAACTGTTTAAATCATCTACACGAAGAAATATATCAATACCATGATCTTATATTAAAAAAAACCCCACCAGATGTGACTGGCAGAGTATGTGTATTTATAGCTTCTCTATTGCTGCTGTAATCTACATTCATTTCTCTGTGACTCCACAGAGTTGTACAAGCAAGACTGAATCTCTTAAAAGCATTTGAATGATTACTTGTTCACGTCAGTGTGTGTAGTGAAGCAAAGGAAAATTCTTTTCCTTTCCTCCACTAATGTACCCTGTAAATAAATACTGTTAAAAATTATCACCTACATGCTCTACATCGTGCATATTAATTCTATAGAAAATCTGTGATCTTTTATGGCCTTGGATGAACTGTCTCTTTTTTAAAAAATTATTTTTCCTAGCTGCCTTTTTAGAAATCGAAAATGCACTTTGTTTTCTGTGGGAAACGATGCTATCAAGTATTGTAAGCAGTTCAATTAGAATATGCTTATTTTAGAAGGTTGCTTAAATGAGACTTAACAGTAGGAAAAATTTGGTGCTAACTCCGCTTTTTAGAAGTGGTGCACCTGGGTTCTGATACATTATGCTCATGTGAAGAGGACAGGACTGGGTCTTTTTGGAGCACTCATTTAGCTGTCGGCAAGTGATTAAGTGGTACTTGAATAGGTTCTGCAATATGTGGAGAAGTCTGATCTCTGGCTTCTCAAACTAGAAACTGTGAAGTAATAATGAAGGAAAGAAATACGTGGAATGTAGCTAATTATATTTTGGTTTTGCACTTTCCCCACACTTTTTATTTTAGACTGAAAACAAACTGTGTCTTTAGTGAACTGGAATGATCAGCTACCTAGAGATACTCCATTAAAGGTTTCTACTGCAGTATCTTTTTAGAAACTCTTTTTTTAGTTTTCTTTAGAATGAAAATGTGCTGACAGTCACAGAGAAAAAATCCATTCCCCACTGTATTTTCCCAGAGGATTATTTTTATTACCAATGTACATGAATTACAGTAGGATGCAGTAGCTAGATCAGGCATTAATACAACCCTTCAGTGTAACATTTCAGCCCTAAGATTAATCTAAATCTACCCAGGCATCTAAAAGCAAATGAGAGGAAGTAGGAAATGAAGGCAGAAAAAAAAAAAAAAAAAAAAAAAAAAAAAGAGGAGATCTATCTTGGGAGCATGATTTATATAGTTTTCTAGGATTATACTGTGATCTGTGAGCACTCAAACATAGTCTCTGGATGTTGTGGAAATACAAAACAAAACCTTACCTCGGGTGCAAAAAAGCCTCTTCTGCCAACAAAACAGGATCCATGTTCCACTAAAGCATGCCAGTGACCTGTTTGTTCCTCATCTGCTTTTCTATAGCACACAGATAATGTGCTAGACAAGAAGGCTGGGCACTGTCATTTTTACTGGGGCAGGAAGATTTGGTGAAACTGTTGTCAAAGTTCTCATCTCTGTGGAGACAAGGCTGCCTAAATGGGGAAGGGTGAGATGTCAAGGTCACTAAAACCTCACTTCTCTGCTAGTCTTATTTATTGACAGAGCCCATATCTTTGTCTCTCAGCTTTCCTCTTCTCCTTCATCCCTATGTCTTTGAAAACATCTGGAAAAGTAATTTTTGTAAGTTTTGATGGGTTTAGAGGGCTATATTATAGTCTGGGGACTGGGAACCCTGAGACAGACTTGTACTGCTCTGAGCTCGCTCTTTCCCCTGCCTATGCTGGTTTGTCGTGATGGCGGGGACCACTGTCACTGGCTTTTCCCACACAGTGCTTAGTGCAACAGTCCCACCTACACTGGGGGCCTCCAGGCACAAATTAATAAAGAATAAAGATGATCGTTACAATTTTTTTTTTGAACAGTCAAAGGTGATCAAATAAATGACTACCATGCTAAAAATTGGAAGAAAAAAAAATCAATTTTTAAAGGCAAAATTAGCCACACAGCACCTGCCCTGAATTTTTTTTTTTTTTTTTTTCCTGAAGTAGCACATCTCTTTGCTGACGCTTGACTGCAGTGACTCATCATAGGAGGCTAAATCAGCCATGTAACGTAATGCAGCGTGACTGATTTAGCCAGCTCTGATGCAGCACGATGAGAGTAACTTGGACTGGGAAAATTTAGCTTCTTCCCCCTCATCTCCAAGACTAAGAACAAAAGGAAAGTTAAACATCTTTCCAGCAGTTAAGTATTTTGCTTAGGGGAGAGGCTGTTTGTTTTCTGTCAGCTAAGAAGCTTGTGTTTAAGAAATAAGCATTATGATCTTGAACCAGAACTACTGAGGGATCTGTAGGCAAATCTTGCTAAAAACATCTGAGTATAACAAGTCTTTAGTGTCTTCATCACCTCAGACATTTACCCAAATATGCAGTGAGGATTTCTGAGGATAGTTCCTTAAAATATTACCTTGCGCTGTATAATATACATAGGATGCACACATGCTCTATATGCTTACACACATAGAGCAGCTGAAGTGTACACATTTAAGACACCTAAATTGCATCTGCTCATCCAGAAACCCTGCATCAGCTGAGCCACGCTAGATGGAACTGGGGCAGTTCTTTTGCCACTCCGGTCAGAAGTAACATCTTTCTGCCCAAACAGCTCTTCATGAGATTTAAGCTAATTTACTTCACAAGCTTAGCATGTTGAACCAGAGGAAATAGTCTCAGATGATACATGGTACCTTCTCGGGCCACAGCAATTTGATGGTGTGCCTGAGATTTTATTCTTGGATGCTCCATGTATTTCTGCTGACACGAGTGAAGCTGGCTTTGCACACCTGCCACTGAAATTCAGACCAGACTATGTTGCAGAAAGTCAACCAAGGGGTGGCACTTTGAGAAGGATCGAAGGAGGAGTAGGTTCAGAGGCAAAGGGTGAGTGAAGGTCTCCTGCCTGTGTTTGTGTGTTCTCATTTATAGGCAAATCAAATGGGTGAAATTATTACTGAATAAGAGTCTCCATATTTTGCAAAGGGAAAGTGTACCCAAATGATCCTATTTGAGAGAATGTAATTGTGTGGCTTATGAAATAAACAGGATCATTTCAAAACGGCTCCTAAAATGGAAGAAAAGGATGTAGAGAGGTATGAAGAAGGAGCTTGTGTTTCCAGATGTCTGGCTGAACCCTGTCAGAGAGCTAAGCGTGAGTGGGCTTTTACTGTTCTTTCCAGATTTAGATATTAGGTTAATGATGAGGAACACTGCTTACACAGTCCTTTCTGCCTTTAATGTGGTTCCTTGCGTCTTTTCTTATTGAGTATCATTGGTTTAGGAGTCTTGCAACACAGATATTTTTATTTTTGTTCAGGTATTTGCTCAATCAGTTTGAAGTGCTTGCCTCTGTGTACGTATCTATATGTATACATATATATAAATATATATATTCCTTATAAGACATGAGTTGCACTGAAGAAAATGGGTTTGACTTGACAATTTCCTTAAATCCTACCTGGGATCAGCTTCTGAGGCCAGAAAAATCAATTGTCAACCCTTAGTCCAACAGAACATCCTGAAAGACTACATCTGATTTTAAGTTTACTATTATCACCAAGCGTTTTGATTTGAAACAAGGTATTTCAGCCTCAGTGAATTCAGCAAATAAGCTCTTCTACCTTCATGTGAAAAAGATTTCATTATAATGCATAAAAATATTTTTCCTCCCCATTGCTGTTCTGTGAAGGGTAGACGAGCGTTGACACCTGTTTCTGCACAACAAATTCTAGCTCAAATCCATCTCTTGTGCTGTTTCCCATGTATCAGTTTTGAAATACTTATTGATCACATCTTTTTTCAAGGTTTGTTTCACAATACCACCTAAAGATTTTTAGATATTAGGATAATAATGATTGTGATCTACAAATTGCTATGCAGCCTGAAGAATGTCAATGCTAAGCATAACCAGAAACCATTCAGCTGAACTTGATCTTATTAGATATGATGGTCAGCCAGCACAGCTGGGCTCAGAATCCTCTGTGGGATCCAATATTTAGTTATAATTTTTCTGATAATTTTGTAAAAGACCCATGATGTTAGTTCCTTAAAGAACCTAGGAAAAAAACCCTGTCATAAATTCTGATTTTTTTTTTTTTCCCCCCTCTTTGTCCTGATCCAATGTTGGGGGAGGTTTCGATATGATCCCAAGAGCGAGATTAAGACACAGATGAGGTCAAATGCCGTATACCCAAAATAGGTTTTGAGCATTAAAAAAGTGACGAGGGGTAGTGATAGGACAGAATAGAAGGAAAAGGCAGAAATAAAGCAAGGATGTGGGATAGACTGCAAGAATAGTTACCACCATGGATCCAGTGGCATCCCGTTGGTCCTCAGTCTTCAGTTCTTCGGTGGTGGGTGCACACGGATCTGGCTTTGATGACAGGTGTACACAGAGCAAGATTTTCTGCTGCCTTTTTAAGTTCATCATACCAGCTGATCAGCATATCTGCTTGCCTTTTTTTTTTTTATTTTTCCCTCTGGTCCAACAGGTTTTGATGCATCCCTCATCAAGGGCAGGAACGTTTGCCTCTTATTTCATTATCAATGCATGCATGGGGTCTGGCCTACACAACGGAGCCACAAACGGCTCCAGGATGGGGCCAGCTCAGTCCATGTCTGCCCCTTTGATGCTTATGTAAAGACAATGCAACCACCAAGAAGCGGAGAGTGCATCCTTCAATACACTCCTGCTTCTCTGGGCAGCATCCCCCAGATAAGTTCACAGGCTGCAGCAGCTTCTCTTGGAGGTTTGCACAGACAGAAGCAAGCTTTGAGACTGCCATAGGACATTTCAGTCAATCACACTCATATAATCAAAGGAGTAGGACTAAGTGGGAAGGAGAGCTGTGTAGTGAACAGTGAGGAACATGGGCATGTTATCTGCTCACTTGGAGTCAGTCTTTCTGTCATGCTTAGTGACTATACACCACAGAAATCCACATTGAATCTGAAAGAAATACCTGAAACCGGCTCTTTGTGCTGAAGGGTAGAGTCTGATAACTATATTTAATAGTGAGTGTATTGGACTTAAGACAAGAAAATAGGATGGTATAACCAATGCATTGACAGAGAGCAGGAAGGTTGAGAAATTAGTGTGTGGGTTGGGTTTCTGGTCACAGGAAAAGTTGTTTTTTATGGATACAGGATGATAAAAATGTTAAGTATAGCAGGGCAGATGCTCAGGAACTGTGTAATGCAGAAATTAAAGACCAGCAATTTTGTTATTTAACAAAGCAGTATTCAAATAAATTGCACTGATTTTTTTCATCTAATATATTGTATATCTTCTTGAATTTATAGTTCTGCACAGAATTAAAATGTTACTTTGTTGTATAGCTTCTTTAAAATCTTGTTTATCTCAAGTTTTGAAGTTTAAAGAGCACTTTATGAAGCCATTCAATTGTCTTAATCCCCTTCTATAAAAACACTAAATATTTTTACATGTAGGACTTCTGCCAGTACCTGACAGGCACTTTCCAAACATACTTCATGAGAGGTACCTTAAATATTAAGCACAGATTTAAGAAATGGTTACTGCGTACAAGTTAAATGACAGTTTTGCACTTTTTTTCTAATATTAAATATAATTGTTTCACACTGGCGATGGAAAATTTCATAGACCACAGTACGCAAACACTGAGTTCATGTTTCCACTGCAATCACTTTCACTATTTAGAAGTTAAGTGAGTGGTGTTCTTCAGTGTCTTGCTCTTCAGTGGAAATCCTGTTATTTCTGCTTGTTCCCAGGGGCCTGTGGTTTAACTCTATTGGGAGGTGATAGATGATCTGTTGTTGTCTTCAGCAGGAACCAATTTAAGCCCTAAATCCTTGTTAGGCCCACTTTCTCCAGCCTCCTCCAACATGATGTCTTTCCAGCCTGAGGCCATCTTCCTGCCTACTGCCTCTCCTGGAGGATGCATGAATTTTATTTTGAAGCCCATGCTGATGTTCATGAATAATTGTGCGAGGGTGCTGATAAAATAACTTTAAGTGAGGGGTGATGTGCTTGTGCAGCATCGCACAGAACAGCGTAGGTTGGAAGCGTCCTCTGGAGATCACCTACCTTGCTCCCCAGTCAAGGCTGGGTTCAGTTACCAGCACTACAGCTCATGAACTCTGTGTCCTTGGATAAGCTGCTGAACACTCTGTGTCCTCCTGTGTGTATGAGAATGCTTATCTCACAGGTAGGGATTAATCAGTGTTCGAAAAGTAATTTGGGATCCTTGATGAAAGACACTGTGTAAGAAGAAAACGTGTGACCGCATAGTAGCATCTCAGAGATTAAGATCACCACCATTTCCTTTCCTGAGCTTAAGGGAAAGTGGTGAGAGAGTCTGTAAAGGAGAAGGGAAACACTTTTCTGTATGGTATTTATTTCTAACACAAAGCACTAGCTACCCCTAAAACCTGCATGTGTTTATCTTGCATATGTGGTTATGTGGTTTCAGTTATCTTTGCAAGAAAACGACTATTCTTGCTCCTGAGACCTATTTAAGTGATTATGACCTAAGTTAGTTCACAACAAGCATCCTTTACAGTGCTTAATCAATAAACCCTGAAAGCAAACTAATCTTCATTTACCTTCATAAGCAACTGCAGGAAAACAAGAATTGTCAGATAAAGCTGGGGATCAGCATTCCTACCTCAAGGCCAAGGGTCAGATATTAGTACACAGAGATTGGAAATGTAGTTTGGTCTAACAGATGCTAAAATAAGGACAGGATATAGTGGAAAATTGTACCTCCAGGGGACAACACTAATGCATGCAATAACTGATAAGATAGGCTTCTTTATTACCAAAAGAATGAATTTAAAAACTATATATAATTTGTCTTCATGCTTAGGGGAGTGAGGGAAGAGAGAGGACTATTAGGTGGAGATAAGTGAATCATTGGAATATTGTATTAATATTGTGCTGTTTCCTGAGGATATTGGGTATGTTATTGAGGGAAGGGAGGGAGGGTACCCCAGGTAAAACACAAATCACATGGATGTTTAGCATGGTTTGTTTCCTATTATGAAAAGTTTTCTTGATACGAACTTGATTCTCAGTATGAAGCTATTAGCAACTGAATGTGCAAAGGGGGAGCAGATGCTACAGAGGATCCTACATCATGGATTACGGAGAGATATAATTGGGCAAAACTCTGTAGATGCCTTTCCAGCATCACTGCAGAATCTATCTCCTAGCTTTAGAAATGCAGTTGTTTGAAGTATACACATCATATCAAACGGGCATGGCAGGCTAAAACAAATAAACTTTGTACATGTTCACAATAAACAGAGGGCTAACGGTGGTGGCGGTATTTTATGTGGTGAGCAATCTTACCCTCACTGCATTTCACTTCCCTTGGACCTCATTTGTTCTTAATTTCATCATTCTTCTCGCTTCCTTTAAATTGTGAAACAATTGAATGAGGAAAGGATATTGTAACTGTATTTGTTCCTATATGTATCTGGCCTCTAGGATAATCACAGTATCATAGAATGGTTTGAGTTGGAAGGGGCATTTAGGATCACCCAGTTCCAACCCCCCTGCCATGGGCAGGGACACCTTCCACTAGCCCAGGTTGCCCAAAGCCCTGTCCAACCTGGCCTTGAACCCTTCCAGGGAGGGGGCAGCCACAGCTTCTCTGGGCAGCCTGTGCCAGTGTCTCATCACCTTCAGTGTAAAGAATTTCTTCCTTCTATCTAATCAAAATCTGCCCTCTTTCGGTTTAAAACTGTTACCCCTCATCCTACCCTTACACCCCCTGATAAAGAGTCCCTCCCCATCTGTCCTGTAGCCCCTTTAAGTTCTGGGAGGATGCTCTAAGGTCTCCCGGAGCCTTCTCTTCTCCAGCTGAACCCCCCCAACTCTCTCAGCCTGTCCTCACAGGGGGGTGCTCCAGCCCCCTGAGCATCTTCGTGGCCTCCTCTGGCCCCACTCGAGCAGGTCCGTGTCCTTCTGCTGTTGGTGCCCCCAGCGCTGGACCCAGCACTGCAGGGGGGTCTCATGAGAGTGGAGCAGAGGGGGAGAATCCCCTCCCTCGCCCTGCTGCCCACACTGCTCTGGGTGCAGCCCAGCACACGGTTGGCTTTCTGGGCTGTGAGTGCACATTGCTGGCTCATAGTCATATAGAGTTTCCTGTAAAAGGTCAGTAAAAGCCTCTGTTAGTAGTTTCTTCCCTATTTTTCTTATTTTTGTTTCTAAATTAATGAAAGTGATGGTGGATATGCATTACCTTAGTGTTAGCAGAGAGAGGATACTGGTCATTTGCCCAGAAAGTGGGTGGATGCTGGAATGCAGATATTTCTATGTATGTTTCTAAAAGTAGTATCAGAACTTCCTTGCTATACCCAGCCTGTGTGCTGTGTGTGTATGTTGGAGCAAATGCCAAAACTTCAAATTATTGTGCTTGAATGTTATAATTTCTTGGCAGTCTTAATGGGCAAAACCTTCTGATTTTCTCTGAAACAGCTGTATACGGTCTTGCATTGTACATATTACTTTCGAAAATTGAGACAAGCCTCCTTATTTATTATGAGAAAACTTGACATAGTGAAATTGATGACTCAGTAGTAATTTAATATAACCCCAAAATAATTTTGAGCGTACTGCCTGCAAATATCCCATTTGTCCACCATCTTGTTTGACTGGGACCACACTTCACCACAATTCCCTGCCAGAAAAAAAAAGTCATTAGACAGAGGGCTTTCATGTAGCTTTTCATTGAGTGAATAATTGAGTTCCTAGAGGACCTATCTGATTTGAAGGCCAAAACTTTCTTGTAATACAGACTATATAAAAGTAGTATAAATCACAGCGAGAGATGAAACGTATTTAAACGCACTCCAAGAAAGAAAGAAACCACAATATAGTTAAGTCTTTTGATTGTTCACTAGCCAATTACCCATGTTATTTAGGAACCATCTTGATCTTAATCTTTTTAAAAAGCTTTTTATATTGATGATCTCATTCTACTTCTTAAATTTATATTTCAAATATATATATACTAAATACAGTGAGTGCTTTTTCCAATTTAAATATAATTCACTTTTATCAATTTCATTTGCTGTGCCAACTTGCTGTTATTTTCTCTTCTTGTCCCAATGCTCTGGATAATTGACAATTGATTATAAGCTTTACAGAAGAGATTATGATAACATTGTGTTTCTTTAGACTGGAGTAATACAGAAGTGCTAACCATGGATAAAAGACAATAGTACCATTCTTGTCTCACAGAATGTGTAGTGTGAGGGTTTACACAAAAGAAGAATTATAAATAAATTTGTATAAGATTGTATACATACACACACACATTACTTACAACTTAACAACCTGACAGAATTTTTTCTTCTGCTGATGTACAGTAACTTACCACTATCCTTATTTTTCTTGGTCCTTTTTTTTTTTTTCTTTCTCCTTGACTGTGAGCATGTTGTTCCAGCCGCAGAGACTACATGATGTCAGTGTTTATGTGGGTGTTTTGGGTTTTTTAATAATTTGTCTTTAAAGGAAGAAAAGACTTTGCAAGAAGTAGTGAGACACAAAGGTTTGAGCAATAAAATTTAAGACATCTCTGAAGTTATACCTTGAAGTTGATTCTGACAGCTTACTGTCCTCATCTTTGTCATATATTTGGAGGGTTCAAATAGATTTGGGGTTTAGATCATTAAGGGTCAATGTTAGTCTTTGCATCCTGTACTCTATCAAAAGCTGTTAATATAGGCTTTTTTTTACTATTGGTTTTATTTCATTAAAACCGTTAGAATCAGAGAACAGAATCATGGAGTCATTGGAAGAGACCTTTAAGATCATCAAGTGCAACTGTTAACTTAGCACTACCAAGTCCACCACTAAACAATGTCTCTAAGCGCCAGTTCTACACGTCTTTTAAATACCTCCAGGGATGGTGACTCAACCGCTTCCCTGGGCAGCCTGTTGCAATGCTTGACAACACTTTCAGTGAAGAAATTGTTCCTGGTATCCAATCTAAACCTCCCATGGCACAACTTGAGCCTGTTTCCTCTCATTCTATCACTTGTTGCTTAAGGGATAAAAAAAAATGAAAGACGTGCAGGATTAGCTCTTGTTTTTCTAGAGAGTGAAGGTCAGTGCACTGAAGCCTGGACTGCTGTTGTGCAAGTTCTCTAAGTATTTGCTGAGACACTTTTTACACTAAATGAATAATCCACAGCCGATAACTGCGTGCTGTGGTTTTGAACCATAGAAGGGATTAAACCTAAAAATCCCAAAACAAAAAAACACCACAAAAAAACAAAATCCAAATCCCAGCAACCTGAAAAGTAATATAAAATGTAAGAGATGAGGAGATCAGTGAGGGCTGTTTGACTGTATATCCACAGCAGTTGTGCAAGTGAGAGTGAAAATATGGCACGGGCTGGCAAATACATCGAAATGCCCTCTAGTGACTGTAACGAGAATTTCAATTGGTCTGGGCCTTAAAGGCTAAACATGGGTTTCTTTTAGCTCAGTTCTCTGGATGCAAATTGAGTATCTGACAGGCAAAAGGAGAGCAGAATTGTTTTTACAATGTCAAATACTGATGTGAGAAACCTTTGGGGGCTGGTGCAGGTCATGAACTGACTGTGAGTACTTGAGTCAAGAACTCTGCGTATAGGTGTTGGGGTGGTTTGTTTAATTTTGGGGGCTTGGGTTGGGTTTTTCTGAGCTGATGTCAAGGCTGCCATGAGTGGTCGATCTCTTGAAGCCAGTTGTCTTGTTTTGTACCCCTGTGTGACTAGAACTGTCCCTCTCTCCTGAAAACAATTTCTTTGTGGCCAGCTTTAGGAAGTTGATTATCCAGGTTCTGCCATTGGGGAATCAAACCTGGGAAGAGCTTATGAAGTTATAATTAAGTTTCTGTATCTTGAGCTTCAAAAAGTACAACTTCCATGGATATATATGCAGTTAATTTTGCCTGGTTTCAAATTCCTGACAAGTTCTTGCCTCAAATTTAAGACATCTGTAGGTAGAAAAAGAGAGCAGAGCATTTTAACTTGGACAGGGGAAAACTTGTTGTAGGAAACATATTTCTACTGTCAAACTCAGCAAGCAATCATCTGTAACCAGATTCCCCTTGGTCACTATTGAACAAGGTCATAACACCTTAGTCATGGGGATAGGCATGGAGGTATATTTTTGGTTAATTCGTCTTATCCTTGATGGTGTTTTCCTCATAATTTTAGTCTCTGAGTAAGATAAAATGACCAAAGAAAGCATTCATGGGAGTGGAGTGCATTGATGCACTGGCTTTTCACCCGTTGAGACCTACCTTCAAATACTAGCCTGACTTTCAGATGAAACTGAGCTTGTTATCTGCCTGCTCTGATACTGGATTTTGCACGTTCAATAAAAATGCTGCAAGTTTTGCGTTGACTGACTGCTGGCAAGTTTACAAAGAGACATAGTGCTACTCAGGTGTCTGCAATGATAGATGCTGTATCAGTACCGTGGAGCCATTGGTCAGGAGTAAGGTGCAATGTGAAAGTCAATCAGTTTTAGAAATAAGACACTTTCTGAGGAGGGCTGTCTTACAATGAATTCTTAACACAATATTCTCCTTCCCTTTACCCAAATAAATCTAAATGTAGCTTTATTTTTATCCAACCAGGAGAGATCCTATCGTCCCCCATTTCACCTCCCTTTCTCCTTTTACGTGCATGTTAGTCATTGACTGATGTACTCCTGTGAAAAACAGCATGAAAAGGACATCTAGGCCAAGTGCATTTCATCAGGATATGTTGCACCCTTTCCGCAGCCACAGTGTTCAGGCCATATTTATGACTATGCTTGTACACAAGGAATGGAAACCTCTTCTCTATTCTTATTTCAAGCTGATGACCAACACTCAAAATTGTCTGAAAAGACACTTCAGGTGAATGTTAAGAGACCTGGAACAGTGCGTTCCTTTTCTTCGTATGTTTTGCAGTAGTGCAGATTCATGTCTGTTGTGGGACAATGACCTCGCAGTCAGGTCTCATTTACAATTTTCAGATCCAGTTTGAGTTCAGTGTTTTAGTTTTGTTTAATGACCCCAAGAGATCTCCTTGAGCTCAGATGATCTGAGCCTGTTCTTCTGGGTCTGGGGACTGAGAACTCTTCCCTCTGACAGAAGATCTTTCAGCAAATGGCACCCAGCAGGAAATAGGTGACTAGTTCAGAAAGGAAGGAAAGGGATTCCTTACTGGGACTACACAAATGAATCATCCAGCTTTACCTACGGAGAATTTAAGAGGAAACTGTACTAGGCCTGATAATTCATCGCCAAACATATATCTGCAGACTTGAAGTTACCTTCTCTTGGCCTGACTTTCCTTGCCAAATCCTTGGGGCAGCATCAGGAGATGTGTGAGCCTAACGTAGAACTCGGTATGTTCATATCTAGGTAACCCCTTAATTGACAAACTTATAGCACTTTCATTGTCTTTCCTTCCGCTAGCTAGACTAATCCATCTGGGATTATCCATCAGGATAACCCATGTGAGGGACAGGCCTGCAGAAGTGATGGGATGGCCCATGTCTTTTAGGATGCCAGTACACATGAATAGGAATTTTGCCAGGATCTGTCACCTCATTTCCATTAATGCAGACTTAGTTTGCCTGCTGTTGAAATCTTGTGTTTACCATGGTAGTGCTTGCCCTGTTGACAGGGCTAAGTGATTCTTAAGTGTTCAGTAAATCAGTGAAATTTTCTGAACAGTGGGAAGTTTTGATGTCATTAACAAAAGATGCATGTTAACTAGCAGCTGTAAATTAATTAGAAAAACATAGTTTTTTTTTTTTTTTTTTTTTTTCTTTCTGCTGCATACTGTGTGAACCATTTAGTCTACAGCAGGGACAGACAGTGCTTCAAAATGTCCACAGCATTCAGGATCTGAATGCTCCAATTTCCCAAACATTTATGTCCAGCATCGACTCCCCCCCAGAATATTATGGGTCAGAGCACTGCCTGCCTTACAATCCTTTTCCCTGTCAGTTTTCATATCACGCTTACCTGGGGAGTATATGAACACCTTTCAGTTGTGCATTAGCCAGGATGATCACGTGTCTGTCTGTGATCAGGGTGCAGTCTTGCCAAATGGGCTTCATTTGTGCTGAGGCTACCATCCAAAAATAGGCAAATGGGATCAGGGAAGGCAAGGCAAACAGCATTAAATGTGTAATGATACCAATTAATGAGTGCTTGCCTTGTGTTTTGGAGTATGGGAAACCATTTCACAAACCTGCTAGGATTGTGTTTAAACAATAACTGCCTACTTTTAAAGGGAAACAATCTTACTTTATTTCAGTTTGCTGCTTCTAGCAGTGTCAGCTTCTTTAATTATTGCTATTTAATTATGTCTTAGCATTTGAACTCTCCTCATTAACCTTCATCAGTGTGAGACACCTAGGATAATGCAATGGCAAAGCCAACATCTTGTGTAATTTTTATTTTTTTTTCCTTCCCTCCACCCCCTTCCCAAATCTCCAGAATTCATTAATTGAATGTTAGAGCATCTGGGCCACTTAAGTATTCGAATCATGCAGCAACATGGGTAGTGTTAGCCTGCTATGGCTCAATAAACCTCTCATTCTCTTGTTCACGGTTCATTTGAATTTTGCAGAAAACTCTGGAAAAAAAATGAGGCATTCAAATAAAAATGGTGCAGATAATGGTAGGAGGAGATGAAGAACTCAGACAAATGTTTACCCTAAGTACCGCGTGTATGTGGTACTGTCATCCTTCTAATTGAAAAAGGGAATGGGCTTTAGAGCAGAAACCCACAACCCAGACTCTATTCCTGTGTGACCTTCAGCTGTCACTATAGCTGTCCTCTCTATCTGAAAACAGAGTTTTTATTTTATGCTGGTAAAGTAGTGGAGCCTAATTTTTTATTTGACAAGTACTCTAAGATCCTGGGAGGAAAGGTACAATAAAAGTGCAAAATAAAACTATATGTGGCAGTATTACTCCTGATTCTAATGGATTTTAGTAGGATCTTTAATCCCTTTATCTACCATGAATAGATGTATTGTCTATAAAAGAAACTTTAAGCAGTTTCACTTCACTTTGGTAACACCTTGGTAATGCAAATATGCCATTGGAGTGTGTCTCATGACAGTGGAAAATGAAAGTGCAGGAATAAAGCATAATGACTGTAATGGGGATTCTTTAATGCAGTTGCTGGGCCTAGGCAGGACTTCTGTAGTTTTCCTCCAGTTCTTTGCTCTCCACGCCACACAAAGCTGGCTTATGCTGCCTTTTGTCCCACCATAGTGTGTTCCCAGGGCCCAGTTTGGATTAGGCTGCCACGGAATAAAATGTAAGCTGTGTACACCTAACAGAACCATATCTGTGAATTGATCTGAGGTTTTACTCTGATCCCTCAGCTGTATAACTCCTGTGTAAAGCAGAAGCAGGATGATGCTTTCACACTGAGAATTGCTTGTGGTAAGTCTGGATGTGCTATCTATAGGGAAGGGCTGATCTTTATTTCACAGAAAGGGAGAGAGACTAAACTACAGATTTGTCATGGCTAAATGTGAGCATTTATGTGAGCTGCTGAGGTTGAAGACTCCATGCTTGCTGTGCAGTCAGTGCAAGGAGGCTGGAAGATGCAGAGGATCCCTGATCCCACTAACACCTGCTTTACTCTCTGGAGGTGGTTGGCTCATTACTTAAATACTTAAAGCCGGGTGGGATAAATCCTGGTTGAATCCAGGCTACAAGAAGGCAGTTAGATGCCTGACTCCTCCTTTATCACCTAAATCCCATGGATTCAAAAAGGACAGAGGTTTTTGAGTATCTTCTTGAATGTATTCCTGCCTAATCTCTTTCCTGCAGCCTCAGGACTTCCTTTGTCAGACTCTGCTCTCCTGGATTTTTCCAGGGAGACAGAGGAATGGTCCATTCCTCTGCCTGACGCTACAAATGACCTTTTTTCCTGTAACATTTGTTGCTAGCGTTGGCAAAGGGGCTCTCACATCAGCTTGGCTCTGTTTGACTGCTGGGACTGATCTACAAACCTCACCATTGTCAGCACACTAAAGATATCCAAGGTTTCCACCTACAGAAGTCAGGCTGAACAGGAAAGGATAGTTCTCCTTTGAGTTTCGGATCTGAGACGCTGTGCCTGACCCAGATATGGTTATGGGTTGCTCAGTCATGCAGCAAAACTTCTTTGCTTTTCCTCAGGGAAGAGAGGTGTGCTGTATTTTCAGCGGTCGCATTGGGTTGGTTGATGGTCTGCTGGCACTCCTGCAGCTCGTACCTGCTGCAGAAGTAGCATCCCTACTGGGACTGTCACTGTTTTGTTTTGACTGCTTGTTATTTCTCGCTGGAGTTGGTGATGCTTTGGATTTTTCAAGGACAGGTTCTTCCTCTCCTAGTCCTTGATAATTAGGAATCTGGAATAGAGGCTTATTTTGTTTCTCTTCTTTACAGATTGCATCCTGCATTTGTTGAGCTTCAGTTATACTCTCTCTCTCCATCCACAGATAACTTAGTGAAACCTCCCCTCTAGAAACCTTTGACCTTGTCTCTACAAAGAGATCCTGCATTACCCTGAACGAGGCTGTCCAAAACCAGGCTATTTTACTGTTTTCCTTTTGTTAAGAACTTGGTGGTTTGTTTTTTTTTTCTCTTTTCATACAGAAGCAAATAGTTTTCTTTTCTCATCTTCTCTTTTTTTCTCCTCTTGCCTTGTCTGAAACTGAAGTGGAAAAGAGGAGCGGAAGAGCCATAAGCAGTGTAAAGAAAATGACAGAGTCCTCTGTGTCACTTAACTCTGCAGAACAGGTCACTGGTCAGAGGCATTAGCCTCTTATTGCCTATGCTCAGTGTTTCATATTTTTTATTTGTCTTTACTGTTATTTATCCGATGTAGAGACATGCATTTTTTTTGACAATCACCAGCCAATAATTCCACATTTGTCAAAGAGAAAATAAGATAATCAGTGTGTGGCCTGGTATTACTGGAAGGGCAGATTAGATTTGCTCAAAAACGGTGGCATTTTATGGTTACTTTTATGCTCTGTAAATAGAGGAAAAGACAGATTGAAGAGATTACTTTACAAAAAATTCCATTTCAAGTCACTGGGGAAGCAGGTAACCTTCAGATCTGAGCTTTGCATAAGAATGCAGTGGATGAGAGAGGATTTCTATTAACACTGCCAGCTTCTTTCAAAAAATATACTGTCTGCCACTCTACATCAACCTTCCTCCCTGCCTGTTTTCTCCCTTCCACCCACCTTGTCCCCTGGCAGTGCCATTAGAGATGAGCCAGTGACTCAGGGCAGTTCCTTAGCTGAAGCAAGTAGTCATAGTTCCACTGGCTTCAATGGAGCGGTAACAATTTATGCTGGCTGAAGGATGGTCCCTCATGGTTTGAACCTGATTTTTTTTTTTTTTTTTTTTTTTAACAGTACTGGGATTTTTGTTTGGTTCTCTGTAGTGACAGAGATCTCTTGTAAAGTTTTCACCTGTATCCAAAGTCTAAAGCTGTTCATGACTAGGGTATTAATTTTTTTCAGAATGGTTCTGAATCAAAAATTGGGTAAACTGGTTTGGCTAGACAGTAAGTGTGGCTTCTGCAAGAAAAATCAACAGAAGTTTTAAACAAATAATACAAAAAATCCTAGTTGTCAGAATCTGGGACAGAATAACTGGGGAAGGATTTCTTTGTGTATTATGTGCTTTTCTTATTCTATAGGTATTCGATAGTGACTACTGCTGGAGATAAAGCAGGAGGCTAGATGGACCTTTGCCTTATCCAGATCATATGTCATCAAATCAGATTTTTATTCTCCTGCTTATGCTTAGATTGTGGAAGAACAGAAATATTCTGCCAGTTCTGTGACAGCATTTGCGGAAGGACTGTTTTTTTATGGAGAGCGTAACCCAGTGCATGTCTTATTTCATTAGTGAGGAGCAGAACCACCACTGTAAAAGTGCTCTGACAGTGTTGATTGCTTTCCTGCAAAAATAAAAAAAAGTTCTTGTGTGACTATTTGCATGCTTTCGGGTGATAAATGAGTAAAAATAGGAACCTCTGGATTCCTGTTAATCCAAATATCAAAACTATATCTCTTTGCACTTGAGCTGTCCACCTGCATGGGGCTGCTTCAGGAGTAATATATGAAATCAGATCGTGATCGTTCATGCTTGCTTGTACCCATCACAAATAATAAGCTGAGGCAGTTAGGGTAAAATAGTTGTGTGTCAGATGTGTAGTTACCAAAATATCAACCAAACAATATGTTTTTTTAAAAGAGATTCAAGGATAATCTTTTTCATCACTGTTTTAATTAGGTTTAAATAAAATTATTTTTATGCACAGGAGCCACAGATGGAACATTTGCTTTTTCATATACTTCAGGTGATTGCCCATATTCCTCACATTTGTCATGTTTAACTTATTTCTGCTAAGCTTTTTAACCTTCTGAAATGAACAACCAGTTTCTTTGACACCAGTCATCTACCTGGTGCAGCGAATTCCCAATTGCAGTTTAGGCTTATCTTATTAGCAGCCACAGAAACGTCTAGTAGTAAGATACTCTACTAGCACATCTATAAGTGCACAGAGGGATCATGGATCTGTTGAAGTCAAAGGCAGAATTATCTTTTTGTCTACAATTTCATGCTTAGGGAGAAATACTACTTGCCTGAAAGGCCTCAGAATAGAAATAGGCAGGACAAGCAGCTAAACATGGGAAAGGCAACTGAAAGGCCAAAGCAGGCTCTTGTTTGGGCTGTGATGAAGGTCTGGGGCCGAAGGCCTGTCGAAACTTAGACCAGCTCCATCAGTCAGTTATGAGGAACTAGTTTTTCATCAGTCCTTTAGACTCTGTCACTCCTTTTGCCAGCATTGTCCCACTTCAGAAATAAGAAATGACCCTTTTCCTCGTTTGTGGTGGTGTCCAAGTGCCCTGTTATCTACACTTCCTTAAACAACCCCTCTGCAGAGTTTGCTGTCCAAACATGATGAGTGGTGGATCTCATGGGAAGTCAGGTATTTATTTATGGACTACCTTCTTCTGTCACAGTATTTTTTTCATATAATTCCTTGGCCCATTATTGGTATAGTAGGTAACTTATTATAGGGTTTGCATTGCTATAACTCAATGATCTGTTTGGTTGCTAAGTAGAATCAAGGAAATTTAACTTTGTGTAAACTCTGCACACAAATAGAGCAACTGCTGTAGCTTGTGTCTACTGTTGAGCTTGTCAACTCTGTCAGTGTCCTGTTGAGAGGCCTCCTGGTGTCAAGTGCACTTTCTTTCTCAATATGAAAAGGAATTTATATTTGTAATGAATATTCATACAATAAAGACATGGGTGATCCACAGATAAAACAAAGGGGTTTATCCTCACAAAACCAGTACTGTAAGAATTAAGATGAAGGGAATCCTATATCACACAATTCGGAGTCTATCTCATCACAGGAGCCAATGGGTACAATCCTGCCCAAATTGATGGAGTGGCTTTCATTTACCCCAACAGTGAATTTGTTACCTACCCAGCCAGACCTAATACTTTTTGACATGAATAGATGAGAGGATCGGTCCATTAATGCAGAAGATTTAGTAGCTATTTGGTGAGTTTTTGCCATCTTTGACATTTCAGAACGGAGCTTAATGATGCAGCAGTTTAGCATAAACAATCTGGCTGCGTGGGGGACATTTCTTTTTCTCTCTTTCTGCTACCTTCTGCAGGCTTGGCATGCTCAGTGTGTATGTGACTTGAGACAGTAGGGCACCTTTTCAAATGCACCTACAGGCTCTGCCACAGCTGTTAAGCTTTCTTTGTGAAGCAGGAGTTCTATGAGGGCACAGGTTAGTCAGTTTTTCGGAGCTTAAAATAATCCCGTTTCCCTGGTTCCTTAGAAGATGTTGCGTTTAAAAAAAATAAAAAAAATAAAAAAAAATACACACTTTAATAGAAATACTTTTCCTTCATTAAATTAAATCTCTAAAGCCCAATAGCATTTTCAGTGCTTATATGAAAATGCCAGTGGGGATTTGAGATTAAAAGCGGTATTTTTGTACAAGTCAATGAAGATCTCAATAGGAAAGAACACTCTTCAAATATAAATTCCTCCAGTATCGAGAAAGACAGACAGATTTTCTACTTAGGTCCTTGATAATACTTCTTCCAGCCTTGTTATGAAATTCTGTTTTCACATATCTGATATAAGGCTGTTACACATTAGCTCTCCATTGAATGAAATCTTATTAATGGTGCCTTTTTTATTATAGAGATATGCGAAGCTTCTCAGATTTAATTCACGTTTAACAGTAAACATGAGGTGCTGTGACCCATTTGTATGCAGCTCAGGTTCTCTTTTTCTATCTAAAAAAAAAAGGATTAAATGGCATAATAAAAATAAAAGCAAAATAGATCCACTGTTGACTTTTATTGGTATCGTTTGGACATGCATTGCCATGAAAGGCCACTACATATGTGTGACCCACAGCTAGAGGAGTAGGAAAGAAATATATTAAAAACCAAATTCTCAAGAAAGGTTTGTTGGTGCTGGGTTTTTTATTTTATCTCCCTCTTCTGATGTCTCCTATCCATTCAAGCAAAAAACCCTAACAACTTGCGGTCTGCATTTTTGTAGATAAAATACTGAGTGATCAAAGTGCAGTTTTTTGGGAAAGTGCTTTCCAAATTGTTTCCCAGTGAAGAGAAGAAACAGGCATAAGGTTTTAGTAATAAATTCATGCAGATGTAACCTTTTTTTTTTTTTCCTTCTACTCAAGGATCTGAAAGCGAATGTATAAAACCGGCTAATCATTACTAGTGTTATTAAAATGGAGGAAAATAAATCGAGTTGGGAATATATTCCAAAAAAGTAGTGTGGGTATGTACAGTCCATGGGCCAATTTTGAAGGCATCTGATGTGCTGCTTACAAGAAATCATCAGCCCTTCAGTAGTCATCTGTGCTCCCAGAAAAAACAAAGAATACGATTTAGAAAAACAGCCAACACAAGGCACTGAAGTAGAGCATGCTGAAGAACAGACCTTGAATTCTGTCCATATCTTAAATTCACTTGTTTTGTCAGCACTGAGAAGGCACTCTCACTCTGGATTAGACCCGAGAGTTAGACAGGCAAGTTGAGGATAACTGGGAAAGAGAAATAATATTTTGACACAACCCATGTAATTTTAGGTTTTCCAAACTGTGTGAATTTGAGCCTTCAGAGAGGGAACGTCCTCAGGCTTTGGGGATGGGAAGAGGCTCTTATTCCTTCATGCTGAAGCTACTTTTCTCTGTTGTCCAAGTCAGTATTCACTGGGTTAGATGTTGAGCAACAGTAATTGCGATCCTGTAACCTAGTATTCAGGGTGTTAATGTGGAAGGAAGGAAACCAGGATTCTGGTTCATGTACTATTTAATGCTACGTACTTAAAAAAAAAAAAAAATCCTGCAATATAACGTGTTTAGGGCACTCCTGGAAGCATCAATGTAGTTTCAGATGCCTTCAGACTGAGAAGGGGTTTTGCCTGGGGACTTCCCACACACTGTGTAAGTCTGCTGAGCCTATAAGTATTGAACAAATCGGGGATTGTTGCCACTGCTTTTTTACCGCCGTGTTTCTATGCTGCTTTTCCATTAGTTAAAATTTGGAAATATCTGCTAAAACTAGTGGGAGAGGCAGAGGTACATGGATTTCTTGGGGGACTTGGCCAAAGGGAGAACTCTGGTTGCTGATGGGTACTGACATCTCCTGAACTAGGTGACAGCTAAATACAGTTTTTTAAGATCTAAACTATGGGTTTAAATGGGATTTAAGCTACTTCAGTTGCTAAATCTGTTTGTGGATTTATTCTTGAGTGTATTTTTAAAGGAAACTCATCAGTTTAGTGGAAAAGCAACAGAATGCAGGCTATTTGACTTCAATCCTCACATTCAGGCAATGGTACATCATGCCTCTGAGAGAGGACAGTGACCTTCAAAAACTTTTCCATCATTTTGGAAGCTTTCTCAAAATTAGGACAGTGGTCTGGGCTCAGCCTTGACAACTTCTGAAAAGTCTCTCCAGGGTTCAGTTCTAAATGTGTTCAGTGTGGGCATGTCTGGTTTGAAAATTTAAATTCTGCAACGATGAGAACTGCTTGAACTTAATGGCGTGGAAGCTTTATTTTTCCTTCTCTGCCTTGGAAATGCAGAGGACTGCATTGCACTAACAGTCTGGAAACAAAGCTGCTTAAATCCACTCTGACTTTTGCACACTATCTGTATGGTAATAATTGTGGCTAATGGGAAGATAGCTTCTGCAGTTATTGTAATCAATAGATCAGGAATGCAAAGATATAAAGAAAATTAGGAGTAATCTGTTCTCTGTTTTTTCTAAATCAGCTCATAAACTGAGAAGACAGTTTTGGGAAGTGCTGACCTGGTTTTTCATTCAAATCAAGTTTTTGTGTCATTTAGTGGTAAGGCCAGCAGGGTTAAGTCGGTCAATTGCTGTTGTTGTTTTTCCACTTGCCTGGAATATCTCTGTTAATTTTTCTTTCATCTGAAATAGCTCCAAAACTCTCAAATGTTTTTGACTGGAGAACAGTATGTTTGGGTAATGTGGCTTACATCAGAGATGGGGGTCAGACCAAGCAAGGACACAGCCCGGTGGGGACAGGGAGGTGTGGGGAAATGGAGTTACAGGTGTTTTACTGGCAGTTATGCTAATGATTCAGTAGCCTGAGTTTGGTCGAACTGTTTAACCCATCTTTGCTTCAAGTATTCATCACTTGAATGGGTTTGAAATTGCTTTTCTCTTACTGACAAAGTGCTGCTTGAAAAATACCTGTGCTATAGCCTGAAGGGTATTTGGAAGGGATTCTCAACTCCTGTGCAATTGGGGGACACTTAGCACAAGCAGGGATGTATGTGGTCATGTTGTGTTCACTGATTTTTAACTCCATGAGGAACCCCAGTGTTGACTGTTCACTCTGAAGTCTACCTTTGATAAAGGGAAGTAGTGTTGGATACCAGCTCAGCTGAAGGCCATTAGCATTCCTCTGCTGTATTACATGCAGATTTTCCTGGCTCACAAGAATAGCATTACATGGAGTATGCGTCCTATATCAGCAAAAGAAATGCATGCGTGCAGAGATATAGCCAGGGTTTACAGCCTTATTAGAAGTCGTATAAACAGTCCTCTCCTCCACCTCCTCTGTCCTTATTTCCCACTGACATTCCCCCTGGCTGTGTTTTCCCTTCCTCACCCTTATGTACTTTCAACAGATTGGGGTGAGAAGGGTTGTTTTTTCTTTAACTTAAAATCAGCAGCACAGTCTTTCATCTATCACCACCCTGTATTGGCTGACCCTTGAGTGCACCGAGAGTATGTGGTGGGAGGGGGGGTAAATATGAGATCAATTCTGTAGCCTTGGCTCTCAAATTCTAATGCCAGGCAGCAAAATTCCTTATAGTGAGGGGATATGGATACAGCCCTCCTTCAGGTTGGACGGGCTGAGCAGCCAAAATTGTATCGAGTGACATAAGCATGCATGTTGAAATTTCCCCTATATTTGTTCATCAACTACTGTACCATGGTGGAATACGTAAGCTGAGCCCTCTTGGCACCAGCACAATTTGGCTTTGTATGGGATGGAGTGGAGGATGGGGGGAGGGGGAACACAGGGAAATGGACTAATCTTCATTCCCCTTTAATCTGTGATTTTCTATTTAAATTGGGAAGGGGGGCTATAGCAGTGCTTCTGCAGATGTAGGAAGATGTCTGCAAGAGAAAACACTGTTGCTTAAGAATAGAGAAGTCCATTTCAGTTGGAGGCTGTTGAATGTGGTCATCGAAACACAGTCTTAGTGGTACCAGCAATATGCTGGTTGATTGCCAGCAGTCTGCACTAAATGGGGCAACACCCACACAACCCCTTGTGGTGTGGTCCTGCTAAAGCTGAATGCGTGGCAGAGAAGTCTCCATGTTTCTGGAGGCATTTCCACTGCAATCACTGCCCCTTTGTTTTGAAAAGCTGTTGCTGGCTCAAATCACCTTCAGTGCTGTTCTTTGGGAGTTCCAAAATACGTTGCATCAAGTGAAGCAGAAGTCTAGAGCAAGAAGCTGCGAGATGCCTTACTGAATACCAGGCTATTCTCAAGACAATGATAAGGCAACTGAAAGCATTACTCCATGAATGAGGGTCATCTTTCTGCATGAATCTTTCTTTACTGACTAGTGTCCAACCTACATTAGAAAGATAGTGAGGCGCACAGATGCTGTGGTGATTGACATGGTCTAAAATGTCAAAGAACTGAAAAAGGAAGATACCGGTGGGCAGGGAAGTTACTTAAAGGTCATTGAAGTGATTTTCTTGCGCCTTTTTCCATTTTCATAGATGTCTTAGAGTCTGGACAGCATATGCAGCTGGCACCTTTGATAGTGTTGAATGGATAAACATATCACAAATGAATTGCAAGTGGCACAGTCCTAGGCTTTATGTTTCTTTGGCATTGAGTAGTTCCTTGAGTTCAAGCCACTTAATTAAAGACTAGTCAACAATATGTCAATGCTGATGGAAGCAATGACACCATCTCAGGCTGTGGCATCCCCCTGTGATGTCAACAGCTGTCTGAATTTTTTTTTCCCTCTCAATTTTTTTGGTACATATCCCCATTGTGCACACTGACTCACACTTTGTATTAATGAGAAATGTAAGGCTTTAAAAAAACAATTGCACTGTAGCCTCATTACTATGAAAAATCCATTACGTGGAAGTCATTTGTCAAAGCCAACTGTTTAGTTGCTGTAATTTACATATTTATCAAGTTTGATTGGAATGTAATGACTTTGACTTTCTTCATTTTTTTTTTAACCTTTTTAACCCTGTTTCCATGAAGAGGGAGTTGTTGTTTTTTACAGGAAAGGGCAAAACATAATTAAATTTACAGTCACTAATAAATATACATGTTAATGGTTCAAATAATTAATTTTTTAATGGTGGAAATTAGTTACATTTACATGTCTTTGCATGGAAACTGAGGTGGGATCTTATCAATCCATGAAGTTTTTGTCTCTACCAAGGGATCTGGCTGGCAAAGAATATACAGCACAAGACTCTATAAATGAGATAATGAGTGTTATGATATGCAGCTAATATTGGATCTCCATAATTCTTGTAGTTGAAGGATCAGACATGCATGGGTTTCCAGCATAATCACATGATTTATTATGGATGATTACTTTCATTTGCATCTGATGCTGGGAGTCTTGTGACAGGGCCCCAAGCAGAAGCATAAAATTCCCTTGAATACAGGGCTGGCGACCCAGGAGGCTGCTGAGGACACTGATCCACACAAGCATCTTACACCCCAGCGAGCTGTTACAAGACAGGCGGAGGTGACGAGAGCTTGCTGTAGCAGCTGATACTGGGAGTTGTTAAAGCTAAGCAATGTGGCACTGCTTGTTTGCAACTGGCCTCAAGTGAAGAAATCTCTTCCCTGTGCTATGGAAAAAGCTAGAAAATATGATACAAAAATGACAGCTGAAGAGCAGAATGCCAGCTCTCTCATCTGAGCATTGAAACTTTCTCTATAAAAGGATAGTAAGGACATGAGAATTGAGCAGATCTGTGGTGTGCCTGTGTGTCAGGGTTCAACTGACGGGGTCAGTTAATTCCTCTGGAATGGTCTATGGCCTGAGCAAAAGCTAAAACAATGCATACAAAATTAAGGCATTTTAAAAAATATAAAAACCAAGGGAAGAGGCAAGTTAGAAAAAGATTGAAATTCAGCAAAAGCAATTGGTGGCTGAATACCAAGAAAAATATACTCGAGGTGAGACAATAGAATAGTTTTCCACAGAAATGGGGTGCTGACCAGGTAAGGATGGTCTAAAATGTCTTTCCCAAATCGAATGTGAAAGGGAGTACAGATATTTAGTGACTACCTTTGAGAAACAGTGAATATCAAGCAGCAGGTGTCCAGCCACAAATATAACTTATGTGACAAAAAATGATGTGCTACAGAAGCTGTGGCATGCAGTTCGTCAGCCCCTTTTCTGTCCTCTGCTGCTTCACAGCATCTCCCACTTGACATTCCTATCTTTGACGTGTCCCATCCTTTAAATAAATGATGACTGAGAGTGATCCCCTTGAGCTTCAACTTGGAGCATGTTTTTATTAATTTATTTCTTGCTGTGCTAGATTTCTCCCCCTCCACTTTTAAAGGCTCCTTTGACTTTAATTAAAATTCTCCATAGGCTTATTGCCTTGAGAGAGAGAGAGAGAGAGAGAGTGTGTGTGTGTATAAATTGGTTTTAACAGTTTGCTGACTAGATACGTTTTGCAAAGCTCACACAGCCTTCCAGTGTGCATGGCTGCAGACAACAAAATGTGTTTTCACGTAAGCCCCATGCTCTATTGATTGACTTGCGCCTCTGAAATTTATTGCTAACAAGTGATGGGACAAAAAGGACAATTAGAATTGGTAGACACTTATGTGCAAGTGAAGTTAATGTGGTGCTTACAGAGATGTCAGTGAAGAATCATGTCTGTGAGAAGAACTGTTCTTGGTTTGATGTAAGGCAGCGGGCAGATGTGGCACGTTGGTTAGAGCGGGAGAAGGTTTTATGTGTCCAGGTGGAATTTAAACATCTTTGTGATAATTGTTTTTGCAACAGAGGGTAAAATGTCATAAGCAGCATGTGAATAAGAATGGTAGCTTACTTGGCCCTTAATGACAATGGAAAGTGCCCTACTTCTGGGCATGTATCTCACCATTTTCTTTTGAAGGAAAGGACAAGGGTGTGACAGGAATTTCTCCTGCCAGACTGCGGGATATGTGGTAAAGGTCAAATATTCTTAGTACGCTTCTGTCTGAGGTCATGTCTGTGACATTTGCTGATATGGAGTCATAGTCAAAAGCGAGTGGAATACATACACCTAAGCAAAGCTGATTTAGGACTGCTGAGACTCCTCCCAAACCACAGACCCTGACATCAGGTCCCTGTGATTAAAAACTGTGAAGAATCAATGAACAAAAGCAGGGGCCTGGCAGTGTGTCCAGGAGAGGTGAGCCCACTTCTTTGTGAAAAGGGGACGCTTTCCATCTAATCTTTGCCATCGTCTCTACGTTAAAAAAAAAAAAAAAAAAAAAAAAAAAAAAAAAAAAAAAAAAAAAAAAAAAAAATCATGTTTCTCATCACAATTTGAAACCAGTGTCTAACATTACAGTAAAGAAGGACTTGCTTCTGGCCGGCTTAGGGACACGTGTGAGTGTTTCAGCACTGAAGGTACTCTGTATCCCCTGACTTGTCTGAAGTATTTCAAAGTTTGAATTTGGTGTCTGCTGAGCATCTGAATTTTTGGTGCTACGTGTTCAGGTCCAAATTCTGATTTTAGGCAAGCTGTGAATGTGAAGAGAGAGTCTATTCAGTGGTGTCTTTTTCTTGTCTTGTGGGCTCAAACCTCTCCCGAAGAGAGTGTTGGTGCCTCCTGAAGAGGTCAGTGTCATGTTCTGAGGAGCACTGCTCTTCATGAATCTCATTTCAGCAGGTTGCCTTTTATTGACCGCTAGCTCAGCTTCCGAAGAACACACTGTCGTAGTTCAGTAAAGGCCAAAACCTCTTGCAGAACACCTGGCATGTCCTGCCTGGGATCATTGCTTTCAAGCCAGGTCTTGTACACTAAAGGCTTTATTCTGCTTAACCCTGTCAGTCCCTCTCCTCCCAGGGAGGGGTCCCATGCAGAAAATAAATAAGAAAAATAATAATCCCCGATGTCCTGTAATTGAGCATGGGGTACCTCCACTTCTTTAGTGTTTTGGGATGAATGAGAGAGACAATTGTTCACGTTGTTCAAGTCAGTGTCTAAAAGGTGGAATACAGGAGATGAATCCAGTGGCAGTGCTGGGTGTATTGCTTCACTGCTACCCCAGATTTCAGCCTTTAGCCAGCCTGGCTGAAACCTTGGTTGCTTTTCATCTTTTCTTCCTCCAAGAATGAGACCTGACCCTACTTAGAACAAAATACCCGAGTAGGTATCTATCCAGCTTTGTCCACCATTGCGTGCTTCTCCACGTTTTTGTTTTTTCAATTCTGCTCCTGTTGTACTTATTGCCTGTTTAAGTGAAGAATATGAGGTATAGCCTCAGTGAGTAGAGGTTTTCCAGTTACAGCTTCCCAGAAACACCTTTCCTGATTTTTGTGTGTTGTCTTGCAGCTTGTTTCTTCTCTATTGTTTTATCCATTGTCCTTGAAATATTAGAGATGCTGGACTGGAGGATTCTGGACTTGCATCTAGTGGCAGCTATAGATGTCCTTTCCAGCACTGACTTCCTTAGGAGGATCCATGATGAATGTAAGGCTGGGTCTCTGCATCTCAGAGAAACTACAAGAGTTTCAAGCATAGCTGTACTGGGACTCAGTTCTTTTCTGAAGTGCATATGGTTTTGCTCAAATTTTATATGGGAAAATCTAAGCACTGAAGTTAATCACAGGCAAATCCACAGCAAAACTGGAAACAGAACAGAACAGAGGTGTCCTGGCTGCTCCTGTAACGGCTGGACTATTCTGTGAGCGGATGGTAATTCCCTCTTTGCTATCTTGGCTGAAATTCTGACAAAAATTATTCTCTTATCTTTCAGCCCATGCATACTTGTAGCGAACAAACATAATTGTAGCCCTCTCCACTGGAGAGAGCTGATAGAGAATTGCTTTATAGCAGGCCTTAGCAATATCTTTTGAATCCTTGGATTTTAAAGACAAACTGAAAAGATACCCATGTAACTGTAGTATTGCAGGTAGAAATGTCTTGCATCTGAATTTTTTTTTTTTCTATCCCTTTATATAAAGTGAAGGCTACCAGGATGGTGAGCATTTCTAGAGGGATGATAGCAGTGAAAAGAGAGAGCAAGATAGGTACCAGTTAGTATCGATTCCGTCCCTAAAGGTGAGGCCTGTTTCCTTTGTGACTGCAGGCAGCTCCTTAGTGTTTCTACCTTATCTTCACTGATGTGGCATTGTGGAGCTCAGTTAAGAGAACCCTGTGGAATGGCTGAAGATCTTTATTACTGTCACTGATGGTAACTGGAGAAGTGCTGCTACATACATAAGCTACTGCATTTCTGTCTGGTGTAAAATTTTGAGAGAGAGATAAATAGGACGTGTTTTGGTTTATTCAGTTTGTAATTTCATGTCAACCATTGCAAGAAAAAAAAAAAAAGAGATGAGTACTGTAGATCAGAGTTCATGTATTCAAATACAGACGGGGGAGTCTGACTCTATGGCATTTAAGGAAAAAGCATTGAAAGACACTCAAGTAAAATGAAGACTTTTAGCAAATCGTGGCTAGGTTTTTTTTTTTTTTCTTTTCCCTGCAGGTAAACTTTACTTTCTTGTTCTATATCATCTGAAGGGCACATGCATTTTCTGGGATTTTGGGAATGATTTCTGGGGTTCTGGGATTAGACATCAAATTTAACAAGATGATATATAGCTTTGAGGAGACACATTTGATGTACCACTTAGCCTTCCCATAATTTACTGCCTGCCTCCAGTCTCTGGAGGGCAAGGGGTTTATCTACACTCCAACCTGACTTTATAAATAGCAAAGCAGGAGAGGGAAAAAGAAAGCAGGCTGGGGACCTGCCTGCTAAACTGTTATGATATGACGGTGATGCAGGTAGGTGACATTAAATGCTACTGTCTGCATCCTTAATTGTGAGTTGTCATCACCTTGGCCGTTTGAGGACGATAATGTGCTGTTCATATTCCAGGTTTCTATTCTTATTCATAGGACTGTTTTTTCCAATGTTCAAATGTGTATGTACAATTTATAAACAAAACCTCAGGTTTTTTGGGAGTGATTTTTTTTTTTTAGTGGAAATGAGGAAGGAGGAAAGATGTGAGTGTAACTTGACTGGTTTTGCTTGTGGTTAATTTTCCTGCCTCAGAAGTGTAGCAAGCTGCCAGTATCAGAAAGCCTAAATGGAAAAATGGTTGCTTCCAAGACATAATGAAGATTAAAAACAAACAAGTGGGGCTGGGAGGTAAGGGGGATCTTGCTCTGTCGTCGTTTGCCATTTCTGATTTTGCAAACAGCTCTGCAGTGTCGTTTGATCTATGCTTCAGCATAATTTTACCAGAAGATATTTCTGGCCTTTTGCTTTACAGTCAGGTCCCTTTGCTGGGCTATTAAGTTGAAAATGCAGTCAAGTATTAACATCGAAACTGTTTATGTAACCTTCCACTGCATGGAACCCCTCCAAAATACCCTGCAATTAAGGAAGGGGAAGGAGGGGATGAAAAACAAGAGCTGGATAGAAATAGAGCCTGCTCTGGGATTTAAATAGGTCAACTCATTTCAATAAATAGAAGTTAGGCTGTTGATATATGCCCATCTACTTAAACTGTCATCGAAGTTCACTTAGCTGCATTCCAGCAGAGCTTGCTGGACGTTAAAGAGATGCGAAAGGCATTGTTACAGAAGACTTAAAGAGGGAAAAGGAAGGAGGAACAAAGAAATAGCCAGGCAAGGAGATCATACAAGTATTACACTTTCAGATTCCTGGTGGCACTGACAAGTGTTGATAACTCCTTCAGCATCTACCTTCAGAGCACAGAGTCCCCCCCCCGTGTTTGTCCCTACTGGATGCTCGCACATGGCGTAAGTCTAAACATTCGGGGTTTTTTTCCACTTTTCTGATGGAATATATTTAGTTTGCTTTGAACAAGAGCAAACCCAAATCCCAGGGCCTCTGAATAGGGGGGAGTTATGGAGGGGGGAATACAATGAATGTCTTAATCCTGTGTCACCCTGTCTTTGAGACACTGTGCTACATTAAACTGATTTTGCAAATGAAAGCTAAAAGCTAAGCAAAAGCCACCAATCTATTTTGCCTAAAGATGATTTTAGTGCTCTTTATGTTCCCCTAAATGACAAACCAATTTGTTACCTGCCTACATAAACATTTGCCTGTATTAGCACCAGAAATGTTTTATTTTTATTAGCCCAAACTTTATCTTTTTATGAAGACACAGGGGCCCAATAAAATTAGTGTGCAAATATAATACCCAATTTGCATTTTTCCATGGTCAGCAGAAAAGCTGAGCAAAATCAATTTGATATTAGGTCAGCATATACATCAATAAAGCATACACACACACAGGACCATTGTAATGGTCTCTGTAATTTCTATGCTGCCAGAGTAAAGAGATTAAATAATATTAAATGCTCCAAAATAGCTTTGCTTTTAAGAGGAATGTAAAAAGAAAGAGAGACTTTGGCATAAAATGGGTAATAAAGGATAATAGTTGCACAATCTCCAACTTTAAAACATTGTGACAATGATCTCAGACTCAGGCTTCCTGCTAAATCGCCCCAATTCAGCAAAGCTCTTATGCCAACACTTATGTTTAAGTACATTTTTAAACACAATAGAAGTCCATCAGACAAATCACATATTTAAGCACCTGACAGTCAGGGCCAGAACCTCAATGAAAATCCAGAACTTCAGAGGTTTGGATCCAGTTTTAAGCATTACATGCAGGACCTTTACTGGATAGAGGGTCCGAACACAAGTGAGACTTTGATAAGCAACCCCTCTGCACTCCAGAAAGAACTATCTAAACATGGTGCTGGGTGGGATGAGTCAGTGAGCCATGGGGGCACCTCGTAGCAGTGCTCCCCCTGCGCAGACATGACCTTCCCTGGATGCTGCATGGGAGCTGAGATACTGCTGCCTTTCTTTCCAGGTAAAAGTACATAGCAATACGTGTCCGACTTTCAAAAACTGTAGGCCAGTCTTTGGTATTCTCTCTCTGGTACAAATGGCATCATTTTTATCCTCTGTGCCACTTAGTTTCTTTGTGCCACTCAAGCCAACTATAAGAAGGCAAAAAGAAAAGCTTGTGTTTATTTGACCTCACCAAGTCCAGTGGGATTTGGTAGTGGCCAAAAAATGGTGGTGTTCTGCAGTCTGTGTTGCTGAGATGTGCACTCTTACCTGAAATGTGACCAGAAGTAACAAAAATAATGGAATTAGGTGCTAATCTGGTCTCGTAGGAAAAGCCAGAGTACAGTAAATGCTGCTTGGATTTGATTTCCTAAAGCAGGTTAACGTGGTAGAGACTAGGCAATCAGGACAGCAACATCAGTGTTTTCTTTCAACACAGATGTTACAGTTCTGTTGGACACCGAGAAGCCAACACAGTACAGTGAAGTGTAACGCAATAGAGTCCTTTTGATTTCCTCTATGGAGTCTTTAAGTCACAGGGTTTTGAATATAAAATGCTGGCAACAGCCCACCTCATGCTGTAAAGTACCTGAGAAAGGAAGACAACATGGAATTTATTTGCAACGGGTACACACCTCTCATGAAAATATATATGGATATTTAAACCAAATTATTTAGGGTGATGAGTTTCCATTTCTTCTAATTTAGAGACTTCTGGTTTTCTACAGATAGGGTGAAATGTGGGAGGGAAGAATGGGAAGATTTTTTTCCTAGTACCTTGCCCCAACATTGAAGTCCTCTACAGAGGGGTGGAATTCACTTCCAAGCTCTCCTGATGGATGCCAGTTAAAGGCTTTCTCAAATAGACTTCTAGGGTCAGACTTGCTCGTCCTTTGTACTCCATCAGCCTTAGTACTAATTTGTGAACTTGCATCATTGACATTACATGGCTACATGACTTAAACCACAAGTCGGAGATCCTCTATGCAGTCGGTTTCTGGTCTAATGTGGTAGCATGAATGATCCTGGATGCTGAGCGAAGTTCTCCTCAGTTTTGTTACAGCACTTCATTTTGGTAGTGCAAATGAGATTCCATAAATTTAATATTTCTGCATGAAATTTCTAGATACTTATTATTAAGCTACTACATACAGATCTTGTCGTTTTCATGTTTTTATAGTAGCATAAAAAATGGAAATTAAGTGAAAATGGCTAAGTGAATTTTCTGCCTTCCCATGAAAGTTTAGATTTTGATCTGACTGTCTTTTTTTTAAGTACAAAGTGCTTTCTGTGGGACTCTGTTTTAGTTGCACTAGTGTAATATGTCACCAAGAGTGGAAATTGCTGTTTCCTGGGTGAGAGCTGGGGAGGAATGCTGCCAGTGGGATTGCTTTAAGTGGTTGACTTGTGCTTGCTATAGCATTAGATGAGAAGGAACATCAGTTGAAGGCCAAACAGCACGAGTAACATCCTGAGCAAGAGATTTGAGTTGCTTGCTTGCGGCTAACTGGATTTCTTTTCAGTATGACATTTGCTTGGTGTTTATCACCATTGTGGTAGCTTTGGAGCCAGAATAGATGTTGAGGTTAATGGTGTTTATTCTGACTAGAGCCTTAGATTTTACAGCTTTGCCCAAGGGAATTCGCCTCTGTAGCAGAGCAACAGGATGGTGGTGGGTGAGTAGCTGGCTACAAGGGTGTATGTAACAACCAGTGGCAGATTGCTTAGGTCCCAGTTGGAATTTTAAGTCAAGGCAAATATTATTGATGATGATAGTAGTGTTAGCCTCCAGAGGGGAAGGAAAATGTTTAGTTCAATCTTTGAGATACTTTCTGGAAGAGAAAATAAAAAAGAGTAATTACAGAAATCTATAAATTTCTTCCCTTGGAAAACTTTTTCATCAAATAGGTTTGGTTTTTTAAGCTTCACTACTATGGCAGTTGGAAGGGTAAAAGGGCTACCACAACACTCTGCATTTCCACAACTGACAAAGTTGTGGCTAAATGAAGCGTGTCTTTCTGTCATTTTGCTTAAGTGCTTTTGGCATCTATTGAGCAGAGCTATACACTTCTAATCTTTTTAATTTTGATTGATCTTTTCAATCCTGAAGTAGAAAATAGGGTGCATTTTCAATGCAACATTTAAATTGAAATATAAAATGGTGTTTTGTAGTTGTATCCATTATTAGTTTGGTGAGTTAACCTTGGCCTGCTCCCAGAAGCCCACTCAGCTGCTCCCTCTTCTACAGGACAAGGGGAGAAAAGACTTGTGGGTCAAGATAAAGACAGGGCTACCACTTATCAGTTACCATTGTGGGCAAAGCAGACTTGACTTGGGCGAAAATTACTTGAATTTACTGTCAATTAAAAGAGACTTGTATAGTGAGAATCAAAGAGAAAGTTAAAACAGTACATTTCCTCCTCATTTACCCAAGACTGATTTCACTCCCAACTCCTCTACCTCCCTCTCCGCCGCCCCCAGCCATGCCAGGGATGAATAACAGGGTTGTGGTCAGTCTGAAAGAGCTCCTCTCTCCAGCATGTCCAGCACTGGGGCACAGACACCCACCACAACCAGTAAAGATAAAAGAACACAAAACTTTTTTTTTTTTCCTGTCCATCTTTCACTATTAGGTTTCATATAAAAACACTGAAAAAGAAGACAGCACTGTTGCTGTTTGGAGGTATGCGCGTGTTTGCGCACATACGTACTTGCCATTCCTTTTATCACAGGATGCTAAGGAGACCAAGACAAGCATGCAAGGCTGAATATATGATTTCCAAGACCACTCATGGGATGTCTGGATGGATGGGTGACAGTGTGCTGGGTTAGGGTTCAGGCTGGGAGTCCACCCTGTAAATAACGCATGCCCCGCACCAGCTGGGTGCAAAGTCCCCATCGCAAACTCTTAGGTGTTACGGTACTAACTACGAGCTAGTCTGGTTCATACTGGAAGCCTCAGTGCACCTTGTCCCATAGGTTGGCTAATGGGCACCCGTGTTACCTCGTATGTCCCCCTTTTACCAGCATTTTCAGAACAGCTGAACTGTGATTGAGGAGGACCTGCAGAACTGAAAGCTTGTCTGACAGTTTAGTTTCTTCCTGTAAGTTCACAGAGACTTGTACTTAGGCAGGGAATTTTCTCACCAAAGCAGCTTTTGCCAGATTCACCAACGTTTAGAAGGCACTGCTCAATTTTCTAGGCTTTCCGAGCTGCATTAAAGATACATGCTTTTCCAAAATGTTAACAGAAACATATAAGAAATGTTTGTTTGCTTGAGCAAATGCACACTCTGAAAGCCAAACTCTGAAAATTACTTAAAAAAAAAAAAGTTAATGGGTCATATTTTTTCATCAAGCCCAAATACCAGAAATACACATGTGCGAAGTCACATGTGCCGTGTTTTACTGTTTCTGTATGAATAATGCAGAATGTTGCTTAAAAAAAAAGATTTATGAGGGTATTGTTGAGCTTGAAAAACGTGGAAAAAATGTCTGCTACATGAAGATGGACAACCAGCTGTGCCTGTGCTCATGTTGAGCGCTGTACCTCCAGGAGGCTGGGTACTATGGAAGGGGCTGTACACTGCGAGGTTGTGCATTGACACTTTGCAGCAAATGTACTGGGCTGGAAAGTGAATGATTTATTGGGGATTGTAAACCAAGGTGGAGTGAAGTTGCTTGGCCCTGAGTGCAGGGTGGTAATTCGGTGCTGTTCCATCCCCCAAGGAAGTGGGCAAGGGAGGTGTCCCAGTTAACACCCAGTGCCACATCTCTCATTGACTCCAAGAGGTTTTGCACTAAGCTCTAAATTGGGAAAGTTCAGTTTCAGAGGAAAATGAAATGACTATTGATTTTAATAACTGTTATGAAGGGTAAAGTATAAATAACAAAAATGTTGTAATTAAAACCAAACAAAACTAAAGCCACAAAAACCCCCAAATGAATACTGTCCGAAAGATATCTTAACCAAGGAGCTGTTCCAGCTCCAAACAGTGGCAATCATGTTGATGAGCATCGCTTCTGTGCTGAGACACCGTCCCTTTAATGTAATGCTGTTTTTCCATCAGAGGAGGAAAACTTCTCTCCTCTTGCAAAAGCGATCCCAGCCTGCTTTTGCTCTTTAAAGTTGATTTGCTGATTTACCGCCTCCCTCCCACACTACTTAATGTAAATGATGTGCGGTGGTCACTGACTTACAGCTGAAGGTGTTGTGTTCCTTTTTGCTGCCTCCCACTTTTCTTCTGCAGACAGAATTGACCCCACCAGCTGCTACGTTTGTCAGAGACATTCTTTCTTATATTTCTTTGCCTCTGGGGCTCAAAAACACCAGAGAGTGGTGAAGCTGGAGTATGAAAGAACAAATGAATGGCTGAGTTACAGGGTGAGCAGCTGTAGGACATTTAGAGACGCTAAGGGAATAAAAAAAGAAACCTGCTGAGGTTGTCTCCTGAGAACAACCAAGAATATATTGATTATTCCTGTGGTGCTGTTAGGTGTGATTTACTATTTGGGGAAACTGAGCATTTCTAAGAATTCAGGAAATTAAAAAAATAACTCAGGTATGGTCTCAAGGACTCCCAAACATCTTTGAAATTAACAGTCTGTTTGGGTATATTTGGGTATATACCAAGATATAATGCATCTACCTAATTAAAAAAGAAAAAGAAAAAAAAAAAAGCTTGGATTTAGTTTCCAGTCTCCTTTCAGTGTGTAAACTTGTTATTTCAAAACAAAGATTTAAACTGTCTCTAGCAATTGGATCCTGCTGTGTTTAGTATTACCCCTGCTGTGTGTTTTCAGATCTAGATAAGACATCTAACTGAGGTCCAGACCTCTTATGGTCTTTAAAGTTCCCAGAAACCATTTTGAAAGAGTGTAATTTTTATTGCCTGTTTATTAAATGCAGTCAGTGCACAAACAGAGAAAAGATCCTGCTTGACCCATGTAGTTTACGGATGAAGCAAGTGGCTAAAGTAGTGTGCTTTTAATACTGGGGGATTAACCCATGTTAAATTCAGCGTAGTTGGTATCTAAGTCTCCATTCCACCTATCCATAATTTGAAGGGGGCCTGGAACTTTTTTACGGCCTCACTGGAGAAGGTTGCTGGATTTAATCCTGGTCTCTTTTTCATACTTTATTGGTTTTGAACATTTCTTTCAGTTAGGGCAGATGCACTTCCAAATAGTTAAGAGATAAAAAAAATAAAAAACCCAACCCCAAACCCCCCCAGAGCAAAGTCTAATAAATGTCATTTGTTAGCACTTCACCGTTGTTTGGCACTGTTAAGGCTTGTATCAAGTGTAATGCAGGGTGCAATTGGCTTTGCGTTGAGTATGGCCCCCCACTGTTTTTCTTGTCGCCCCAGGGGGACATTTATCACAAGTGAGAGAGCAATTACAGTACAGTTAAACTCACTGTAGTAAATCTTGTTTTTTAAAGAGAGAGCTAAGTTTGTTGTTGCGGGTTTGGCTGTATGTCATGAGTTTTGCAGCCCTTGTTCAGTCTGCTATATGGTCTGGTATGGAGACCCGGTGACGCTGCCTCCTTTAATTATAGATTGTGCTTATTTATAATGCATGACCAATTTTAATAAAAGGATATGCTTTAAAAATTAATGGCCCTTTGTTCCTACATATGGGACCCAGTTTAAGGCTCTTCATCTCTCTTTTTCCCTCTGTCCCCTGCCACCCCCTTCTGCTGCAGCGAACCTGCGTCCAGGGGCTGAACAGAAAGTGGTGTTCATCACTGCACGGGTCCACCCTGGGGAAACACCGTCTTCCTTCGTGTGCCAAGGTGAGTGTCTGCGTGAAGGTGGCAGAGCTGGCAAAACCTGATTTCCTATCGATGCACGTATTGGGTTTGCATAGCTTTGGATCTGATAGAAGACTGAGTTCACATGATGGTTTTTTCCACAGCGAGGAAAGATATTAGCAGGATCTCTCACCTCTGCCCAGCTGCCTGTCTTCTGGAGGCAATAGGAATGTATTATCTCTGAATGCTTGCTGAACTTGGTCAGAATTGGACAGTGAGCTCTGGAGCTATTTGGGAAGAACTGACAGTCACACTTGTCCATATGCAACGTGATCATGTAAGGCTCCTTATGAAAACAGGCTGGAAAAGCTCAGGGAGTGGTTCTCTGTTAAGTGCTGATGTTGTCTTGCTGTCTACTATCTTCAGCTTATTTTCCACCACAAAGCAGTGACCCTAGTTCTCCAATTTAATTCTAAGAGGCCTCTATTTGTCTGAAGTTGCTGCTCTGAGGAGCACAGCTCCCAGTAGCTGACAGCTGTTCCCTGCACAAAGCATTCCTGCTAAAAATAGAAAGCAAATTGCCCAGCTTGTATTTATAAAGAGTTGTAAATCTCAGGCTTGTGGATACAAATAAATAAATAATCCTGGCATGTGTTCATATAACTTCATTGTGTAGGTCTGAAATATTGTACTTATTGTATGTGACTTTCCGCGGTGGTAAATTGTTGATGCTATAAATCAACGTAACTTCCCTGAAGCCAAGGCAATATGCTAATTTACTACATCAGCTTGGATCTGGCCCTGCCTAGCCAATGAGTCGCATCAATCAAGCATATGCAGTGTTTATTATGTTGGCTGCTTGTAACGTTGCAGATTGGTTTGCGACTGGCCCTGTTGGTACCTAAGGACCTCGATGGGAAAGGTTGGCACGGTTTCGTGATCTTCTCTGTGTGCTTCTTGTCCTGGCAAGGTCCTGTGTCTGGCATCTCTCTAAGGCAAAAGGTCAACAGCTGTCACTTCTGCTCTCCTAGTCCAATGGGCTAACAGGATACTGGGCCTCTTCTTGCTGGCCCATGGAGTAGCAAAGGTAAAACCCTTTAATAAAATGATGCTTCAGACTGAGAGCAGGAAAACTCAGCAGGTTTCCCATCTCCTGTAGTGTCACAGTCAATGCAGGGCATTATCGTACACATGATGTTTGTTAATGAATATGGATTTTTAATTGGATGCTTTGATTCTGTTTGTGGCTGCTGGCATAGCCCTGTGAAATGAGAGATGAGGCATGCTGCTGAGGCGGTACTTTGTAAATGACGTTATTTTATTTTGATAGTGCGGAGTTTATTTAAAAGGAGAAAAAATAAGAATGTGAAAAAGCAGGTGGCACGCTTAGCCCGATGAAACAACTGGATGGAAGTCATGCTCTGATTGTCTCAGGGAAAGTTCACGTTTTGCACAAAAAATTAAAACAAAAAGAGAGAGGAAAAATTATGTAAAAGAAAAAGGATGGATCAGTCTTGGAGAAGCACATCAGAAACTTGCTGTGACTGCAGTTATAATACACGCTTGACTCGCTTGGAAATGCACGGCTCTGAAGGCACTGAACTCCGCTGTGCATTGAGCCATTCTGCCCAGTGCAGATGAAGCCGCCTTGTGTGTATAATTAGTGTCAAGACAAGTAGAAATGGCAAACATTTCAAGGCCATTGCCGCGTTGTTTCTAGCGTTGCCAAATGTGAAATTGGGTGCTTGCTCCATCTTTGGAAACTTTTGTGTGGCAGGGTCAAAAGAAGGGATAAAAAGGATCCCTTTGGCAGTCAAGTGAGGGCACAATGAGGAATTTTATTTCTGGAGTCTTGAGAAGCATTTTGGCAGAGTTAGGTGTTGCAGATTTAATATCCAAATGCCAGCCCAGTGCATATGGAACATGTCAGGATTTTTTTTCTTGGTAGAGAGATTTCTTCCTGAATGTTTGATTATGCTCACCACCTGAAGTATTAAGATATGGAAGCTAATCCCAAAGATTCCCCAGGTGCAAGCTGCATCTTGTATATGGAAGAGCAGAATTGTAACTGCCCAGGCCTGGAGAATCACCCTGCAGGGGAATAGATAATGAGTTACAAGATTCCTTTTTTTTGTTCATTTTTTTCAGTCAATCATGGGTTTCATTCAGTTCAAGCTCTATCTTTCTCTTTAAAGCTCTAAGCTCATAACTAACTCCTTACTCATTTTTCCACCTGTCTTTGAGCTAGCCAAGTTTCTTCCTGACCCCGTCGGCCCAAGCTCTGCTAAGGGTATATAGCTATGTGTAGCCCAAACACCAGTTTCCTGGGGCCTGACAGAAGCTCTCTGTCATCTTCCATTTTTTGACTAGGCAAGATACCCTGAGAAGCAAGTTGTCTAGCCTTGATACATCAGGATATACTTGGTCCTCTCTATTGGTCCTTTGTCCTTAACTTTACCCACAGATTAAATCAAAGCAAAGAACTTTGTGTTCCAGAACTGTATTGTTTCTGCATCACCCTTCTTCACATTCCATTATGAAGAATCCACTAAAAACTGAATTTTGAATACAAATACCTGTATTCCTGCAGATGTACAAGTACTGTAAACTTGGATACACACCTCTATCTCCTTACAGCTGTGGAGTGCTTGCAGCAGTAGCCAGACCTCCCTAGAATCATTAGTACCTCCTCCAGCAGTTAAAAACAAGTGCTATAATATTTCACACGTGGTACAGCTGCTGAGCTGTAGCTCACTTCCTTAAAAGGCAGAGAAAACCCCAGAGAGCCTCTTCATAGAAAGATGGATTAAGAACATTTTGTTTCTGTTTTGGTCTTTTAAGAGTTATTACGACTCCTCACGTTAGCCTTTTTAGGAAGTTTTCCTGATAGTTAACTGCCTGTTGTGAAGTTCAGGGACAGAGATGGAGAGTTAGTCACCAGGGAGTATATTTGCATGAATACCCTTTACATCCAAAGGTAGGATGGTGATCTTCTCAGGCTGTGTGGTCATCATGAACATTGATGCTTGTGTCATGTTTGGGGATGAGTAAGTAAGAGTAGGGTCTAGGATGAAGAGGACGCCGTTGTTTTCGCTTTGCTCTTATAGACCGCTTTCTAACCAACTGGAGTCACTGCTGCTCCTGGAGGGCTTTTCTAGTGCAACACAAAACGAATTCATCTTACAGCTTGAACTCATCTCTCATGGGCTGCTCAGATTTCTGAGGGATCTTTCTTAAGTTGTGGGTTTAGACTCTTTTCCTTTCTTAGATATTTTTCCCTCATTTTCCTCCATCCAGGTTTTTTTTTTATTTAAGAGAACGTATGCTATTTTCTGTTTTCCACATTATACTGTTAAGGCAAGTTATTAACTCTTACAGATAGGGTCAGATGTCAGATAATGCCTATATACATATGTAGCATGCACAAATAAGTGTGTGTAAAATCTGTACGAGTCCCTACCCTCTAAACACTGGTCGTAAACCACCTTTCCAAAGCCTTGGATCCAGCAATAGGATTATTCCCCCCCCCGTATTCTTACAGTCTTATTTTGCTTCCTTTGGCCTCTAGATTTTATTTTCTTTGTGGGAGATAAGCAACTGTGTCTCACTATTCATGTGCATGGAAAGTTGTAGGAGACGGGGTGACGTTTAAGTTTGTCGTGTATGCCTTGGCTTTTGCCAGCAGTCAGTAATTGCAAGTTTAAGCTTGTCTAGGTGTACTTAGACATGTACTTTCATCATAGATTTAGCAGGTTCTATTAGTAGGATGCAATTTGTTGCCTTTTTAAGACATTTGTCAGTGTGGCATCCACAGTGCCATCTAAATGCAAAAGTGAAAATATGTATCCTAAGCGTTTTACTTCAATGTAGTTTGCCAGGCTGGGAGCCCAGAATGGAAAACCCAGAGCAAAAGGGGAGGTAGAGGGATCCCACAGCCGGGTTTGCAGGTGCTGAGCATCTTGTGCTAAGTGTAATTTGACCTGAAGCTGACCTTGAAGCTTATGGGCTGAATAGGGAGCAGCCATTAAAAAGAAAATATAAGGAAAACAGACACCTGGGACTCTTATCCATAAGAAATGGAGCAAAAATGACTTTTCAATCAATCTTTTTTCATTACAGCTGCTTAAATGAATGCTCCCTCTCGCTTCACCTTAAATCAGACGATGTGAAATGAAAAAACAGACTACACTGGGCAATGCCTCTTGGTTTTCTGTTAACAGTCTGTGTTTTTAACTGCCACCATCTTGCCAGCAGAGGGCAGGGAAAAAAAAAATCTGAAGACTTTTATACAAATTTTGTTTCAAGTTTTAAAGAATGAGGTAGAAAGGGGCAGACTGCCTGAAAACAAGTCTCTTACCAGCTGTCTCAGGAGTCCTGCTGTTGCACAATAGCTCACTGGGCTAGTGGGCAACTGAACTTGTTTTCTGTGTGACCAAAGTGCTCCACGTGCTATGAAGGATTTAATTCCTGGACAGATTCCGATATGGCTTCTTAGCAGTGGTGGCAGTTTTCTAGCTCCCTTCATGGAAGCAGTGCCTTCAGATTCTTTGAATTTCATCCTGCAGGATCCCTGAAAGAGTTAGTAAGAGAGTGAAGTTGCTATAACATGAGTGGGACTTGGGTTTTTTGGTTTGGATTTATTTTGCTTGTAAGAAAGGCAGTTGTATGTGAGAGGAGTAATTCTGAAACTTGTTGCTCCTACTTGGAATTTTAGCCAACGTCTATCTTTTGTTATGAAGAAAGAGGAGGAATAAACTGTCAGGGTTAAAAGATGCTTTTCTGCTTCCTTCACTAAGCATAAAAATCTTTTGAGCGTTAGGGCATAAGTGATATTAACTGAAAGACAGGACATGTTTTAAATGCAAGAGTAAATGCAGCTAATGAAGCCTTTACATGTGAAAAGAACCTTTCTGAAGTAACAGAGGTGATGGTATTGCTGTTTCCAGGGGGTAAATTTCTCCTAATGAAATGAAACTGAGTTCTGTAGGCATTGATATAGGATGATTTTGGTAACAGAAGCTGTACTGGAGAAAAACACTGAACCCAGAAAGTGCCTGTTGTGGTAATGATGGGGCCCTCAGAAGCTTGAGGGCATCATCTGCCAGGCTTCCTATCGGACTGAATAAATGCATGGGTTGCATCAGTTCTGACCTCACTTAATCTGTTGTATTCTTCCTTCTAGCAAGCCAAATCATCTTCATTTTGCAGCTGTATTTCCTACCAGAGGAGGAAACAAAACAGGATTCCACAGAGGGTGGGGATCTTATACATTCATGTTTGTTGTATTACTGTAAAGTCTCACTTCTGTCTTCTCTGCCAAATGAAAGAGACTGGAAGCAAACACTTCTGCTCTCCTGGCTACTTCTAGACTCAAAGCAAATGCCTCCATATGTATAAAGGCTTAGTTTGCAATTCATCTTTGGCTGCAGGAGGGTGCTCTGCCTTGGCCGTGCAGCAGACCTGTGAGTGCTCTCTGACGCAGGAATGCCCATTGTGGGGGCTGTTGCCAGTGTTTCAGTTTGTGGGCTGCATTGCTAATGCTGAAGAGAACTGAACTAAACAGAAGCTCCACTTTAAGGGAGTTTTATACTCTCTTGCCACCCCAAAGGTACAAAGCTTCCATCCTCTTTCAATACTTGTAGCCTTTGCAAACCTCTTCTGGCTGCAATCTATAGGAAAAAGCAACTGATATTGCCCAGTTCCACCCTACAGGTGACAGTTCTTCCTCAAAATAAAGAGCAAAGTCTTTCTATAAAATGAATGGTATTCTGTATCCATAAAATGATATGCATAAGTTGTGGCAGGAGAGGATGGTAACACTCTCCTGTTCATTTAGCCGCAGCTTAGCACTTAGAAGCAATGAGGGAACATGGTGAACAGAAGCTGCAGTTCATGGTCTCTTTTATAGGGGTTCAGGAAACCAAATTATGAGAAGCAGACAAAGACAACAGAATTCAACAGCCCAACCATAAAATGAGCTGCAGGGCTCTCTTAAAGTTGTTAGACTGCATTCATCCTTCTCACTAAGACTTTTTTTTTTTTCCTTTAAGTGCACAGCTCCTAAGCTTTAATACAAAGGGAAACACACTCTCCTTGACTTCTAAAGCAACATGAAAAACACTATTGTCTGTCCCTTGTAAATCTCCTGGATAGGATTTTAGTGTGAAGTATCCCAGGAGAGAGAGAGGTTGTTCTGAGAATATAAAACATCCATACTGGAGTAATGGAAATAAAAGCTCCTCTTAAAATTGTGTTGATGTAAATAGACCGTTAGAAGAATTTCTGCTACCCAAAGTGACATTAGCCGTTACAGGATACCACAGGTTTTGAATCAATTCACTATGGTGTCAGGCAGGTATGAGAGGTTATACACTTCGTTTCCTGAGCTGGAGGAAATTTATAATGAGGTTAAATTTCCCTGGCTATAGTTATGTGATTCACTCTCTTACTATGTATGCGTGCTGGATGTGCCTGCACAGAGGAGAAGAAGGTGTGATGGTGACAGGGTAGGTAGAGAGGCTGTGCAGTGGCTGGCAGCTGCAGTCTGCGAAGGGAAGAAGGAACTCCCAGAGCCCTGGAGACCCAGGCTGCCTCTGAGGGAGGAGTTGTCATCTGTGGAGAAGGCTGTTGCATGGCTGAGACACCCCTTCCCACCAGCAGCAGAAGTTGCTGCTTCATCTCTTCCATCCTACCAGTAGTAGTGGGAATGAAAAATTGGACTCACCAGGGAGGCTCACCCCCCGAGCCCAGCCCTGCAAGCTCACCTTGCATCTTCCAGTAGGAGGAATGGATCAGTCCTAACTCCTCATTCCTGGGACAACAAGGTCAGCTTTGCCTATGCAGATAAGAAATGTCAAGTGACTTTGATTCAGTTTGCCCTTTGCCCACGACAGGCCTTTGACTACCTCGGCTTAACTAATACTCTTTACAATAATCAGAGAGCTAAAGGAGCCCTTGGTCTTCAAGAGGGAGAATTGGGAAAGGCTTCACTATACAATAGCTGGCAAATTTGCTTTGTCTCCGGGTGGGATTGCCCAATTAATCTCTTAAGCATACTGGTTTTGTAATGTTTCTTGACTGCTCATACTTTTGAATAACATTAGCTTAAAGATCATTTCCTTCCAGCCCTAACCAAACTGCCTCTAGGGCAAAGCACATCATCTTCATAACAGCATGCTGTGGCACTTTACTAATGTCTGAGGATAGGAAAAAGAGAAAATATTGATTCAGCTGAACTTCACAGTCACTTGGCTTTCCTTAATATGGCCTGGTTTTCCCACTAGAAATCACAGTACAAGTGGATTTTGAAGATGCTTATCCATTTCTTCCCAGTTATCTATTATGTCAGTGCCATTTTCTGTGTGTATTGCTCTGTATGGCCATGGGCAGCAGCATTATGCCCATGCAACAGACCTTCTCTGGGCCCGCATGGGAGAGCAAGCTCTCTGGAAGTGATAGCTAATACATTGCTCGTGGCATTGCCTGCGGAGCCTGTGGCTGTGCAGCACTCCAACTGGTCAGGAGCATCCAGTGTACCGTGCATGCAGATTTCCCCAAACTGGACTAGTGGGGAAATCCAGGCAGAAATCTTGAAGTCCTGCCCCAGTGGAATCAGACCAGGGCATGAATTTGCAAAGCTCAGAACAAACCTGTGAAGACCACGGGAATTTGGGGTTGTCTTTCGATCTCATTTGCATGTATCTGTTGTTTATGAGAAAAGGAATGGCTCCTGTAAGGGACCATCATTAATTTAACAGAATCTAAGTTGTGAGATGACGCCCTTTCTGTAAGTGCAGCAGTGTGAGACCCGTACTGATCGAGCTGCAGGTGTAGTATTGGTGTGTCAGGCTTCACAATTAGGGATCTCTTCTCGTTTTTATACTTTGCTTTAAGCCTTTTCCATTTTCCTTCAGTAGTGTCCCAGCTCTTCCTCACAACTGATATTAATCTTGCTGGTCTATTGTTTCCGGCTTTGTCTTCTGACCCTTTGTTCTTTGCCTGCCCTGGCTTGGTTCAGCTGAATTGATTTTTTTGTTTTCATTTTGTTTTCAGTTCTTTTGTCTCTGAGGTGCCCTGCGCTTGCCTTCTTGCTCCTTCTGCATTGCTGTAGCTCCTTCTCTGAGGAGCCAGCATTCATGTGTGACTGGGACTTGGCCTCTGGAAACTTTTCTTTGACACAAGGGCACCTGGGTGAAATTCTTCCTCTGCCCCTGCACGGATTGCTCACGTGTTCTGTGTGTGCCTGTTGCAGGGTATTGTGTACATGTTTATAAGAGGCATGTCTCCTTGACTTCTGCAGTTTACAGAGAAAAGGACATAAAGCTTGTCTGGAGAGTAAGAAGGAGGGACTTAAGATGAAAGCAGGCTCCTGCCCCAGACAACAGCCCTTCAGAGGTCGTCTTTGCTCTTTCAATGCAATCCTGCTTCTCTGGACTCTGAGGATGAAGGAGAGGTAATGGGGCACATGCCCCATCTGAAAGGGGACGCATTCTTTACCAGTCCTGCTTAATTTTGCCTAGGAAAAAATGTAGGCACAAATTGCTTTGCTGGGACCATAATGCATGGGCAAGCTTCTATTAAACACCTTGTAGACCCCAAGTGTGGATTTAGGGTGGGTTTGAACAGTGGCACACAGCTCTCTAAATTCACCCTCCCCAGGAATGTTGATTCCTCAGTGACAGATGTGGCCCCTAAGTGACAATTTCCAGATGTGCCTTATAGTGTTAGTTCAAGCGTCCAATCACTTATTACATGTTCAGCACATAGAAATACATCCCTGGTATCCATGCTCTGATTTGAAGGTTATGGTTTTAGTCTTTGCTGCTGCTAAATGTAAAAAATAATTGAGATGCGTGAAAATAACTAATTTGTTTGTGTATTTTTTTTTTAATGCCACAGGTTTTCAAAGAGAATCTTTGATATTTTTTACAGGCTCACTTTTATTTTTCTCATATTTTCCTTTTCTCTATTTTTTTTCTTGTCTCCCTGCTTTTTTGTCACTGTCACTGAAGGAAAAAATATGGTGGGGGGAGGGAAGAAACAAAGAAAGGTAAAAAATCTGTTTCAGTGTTCAGTTATAAAAGGAGGAAAGGAAAAGTCTGGAGGTCATCTGACAATGTTTCTTCAAAATTTTCAGCCAGTGGTACAGCATGTAGGCAAAATATTACAAAGCTGGACCATGCCTTATGTTATGGTCAAGCATAAGCCAGGTGACTAAGTAGAGATGTGGCACAGGCAATGATAACAGGGCAAGTTTTGTTCACCAGACCCTCCACCTACCCAAAAGGAGCTATTTCTAGCTCCTACGATTTCAGTTTTCATGGTTATTAAATTTCTACAGCCATGGTGGCTTTCGTATGACACTAATCACCATTGCACCCAATCCCCTTACAAACACCAGTGTTTGGTGTCATAACAGCAGGGAGAACAGGCAGGTGACTAACTCCTTGGTACAGGAGAAGCCGTTCAGCCTCGCTGAGCTTTAACCATCTTCTGTCAAACAGGAGACAGTCTGTTGCAGAATCAAGAGTGGAGTTGAAAAATGCTGTGACCCAACCTCCTCCCAGGTACCATCTTTTCAACCATCTCTTCAAGTTGTCTTGTACTCCTGGGGAGGAGCAGGGAAGAGCAAGCTCTGCTGTGCTGGGTCAGAACTGGAAACCCCTTGGAACTGCCCCCCTATTTCACTGCGGGAGGGTTGCCTGCCCTGCACTGGAGACAGCGGCTGGGAAGTGACTGCCACCATGCTCGGCTCAGACCCCTGTGGTGGCTTTGCAGTGCACCCTTACGTTTGCAGTGTGCATGTCTGCCTGGGATCTCAGTGTGCCCAAAATGTTCAGTGGCACCTGCCTCTTCTGATTTCTGTATCTTTCATGCAGTAAAAGAGGCTGTTTATTAAATTTACCTTTAAGATGTTAAAATTCAGTCTGACTATTCAAGGTAGAAAGTTAGACAGTCTTTCCCTCTGGTTACATGTGAACACTGATTTATTTTTTTTCTTCTTCTTCCTGGCAATATCCCTAATGGCCAAGGATATGAGGGAAATAGCACCTTGACATTAGCTTATGTGGTCACAGTGCTGCCAGAGTTTAAACCCATTGCTGCAAAGTGCTTGGGGAGAGCTTCTGTCTGAGGGCTTGCTGGCACTTGAGAGTTCATTTGCATCTGAGGCAGGCTGTGAATGTAGAGTGCAATAGAACATTTCCCGAGCAATTCTTATTCTGGAACAAGAGCATCTTATTCCTTCTTAGTTTAATATGCTTCAAAGTAGATTCTGCAGTAAGACTGTCTCCAAACAGAATTCTTCAGGAAATGGTGGAGTTTTTTTCTTCCTAAAACAGCAACAAAACTCCTCAATGCTTAGAGAAGCCCTGAAATTTATATCTTTCTAACTTCCTCCCTTGTGCTCTTCAGATGTAAGCATGTACTTTATACCCTCCCGGAGAATTTTACCTCTTCACAAGCAGAGGTTTCGGTTGCTTGTGGCGGCCCTACTCGTATGAGGACAGTTTGCTCTCTGAATATTCCCTCTTCAGTGCTAATTACCATCACCTTTAGGATCTGCAGTGCGGCTCCATTTTCACAGCAAGATTTTCTCTGGAGGGGAGGTGGGGACTTACGACATATTCTGCTGCTTAGCAGCCAGGAGCACATCTTTACTGACAGGGAGTGGCCCTAATTTATTTCTGTGGAGCTTATTCTTGCCTGAATGTCATGCAGCGTAAATAAAAGAACAGATCCATCTTCACTGGTGAGGGGCAGAGCTTTGGCAATTTTTTTTCCTCATGTAGAGCTGTGGTCATTTTTGCTTTTTCTTTAAGACAAAAAAATAAACCACAGAAAAAAAGGTTTTTCCTGCTGGAGCCCAGTGCAAGCAGCTATCCAGCAAGTCCCCTCCAGCACCACTGGAAGCAACTTGTAGATACACAACTTTCATCTCAGATTCAAGGGGAGAAAATTCAGATGCAGCCAGCATTTTCTTGGACATCAGATCTTCCCAGAGGATTAGGGTTTTGTTTAATAACTCTTAGGTTGGTGGGTTTTTTTGTTTGGTTTTGTTTTGGTTTGGTTTTTTCCCCCAGTCTGGTCAGCTCAGGTGTTGCATACAGTCCCTGCTTTCATTGTCTGCCAAGACTGAAGTTAGAGACTTTGCTGTGCAAATGGACTTTTGGGCTGTTCTTTGACGCTGATTAGAACTGCTCAGCCTCTACTACTAACTTCCATGTATCAAGGGGAAATGGATACAGATCTGCTTTTGTCTCGCATTCCCTTGGTTTTGCTCGTGCGGTACTTTTAGATGTCTTTCTGAGGTGCAAACCCAGAACAAGTAGAGAGCTCAGGCTAGCTTCAAGAGGAAAGGTAGCCAGCCAACTCTCAGGAAGAGCAAGACAGCTGTGATGCCACTCTCACCTTTCTCATGACCAGAAGGCAGCCACAGGAAAGTGTAAAGTAGCTATTTACTGAATTAATGGGACTCTTTCTCCGTTTCTGGAATCTGATGGTTGTCCATTTTAGAAGTGCTACTTTATTGGACGATACCAGCATTGCATAGTGCCTGTGGACTTTGTGCCCTGCTTTACTACAGGAGTCTTACAAGTGACTTTGCCTGAGTGGAAACAGGTGAGCTGCCTCACACGTTTTTAGTTTGAATGGAAGGACGGTAAAATCCTATAGAAGTGAAGCAGTATAAACTGCAAACCTAGTAAAGTGAAAATCAATGAAGCAGCCAAAAGGTGCCATTACAGCTGACTTAGTGTAAGTTTTCATGCATCAAGAGTAACCGAAAGTGATCGCTTCACTTGTCCCCATAGAGGAAATGAGGGCAAAGAGTTGTGCAGGTTTCCTCTAGGGGCAGGCTGTCAGTTGCCATTGTTAGGATCTGGGGAATGTACGTATGTACCATATTCATATATGAATGGCAAAGCAGCAGCTCCAGTAGAAGTGAGACGCTGGGTTCAGTCCTGCAGAGTGGATGCCTCAGCTCTTCTCTTCAGCTGAGTGGACTAAGATTCTGAGCTGGAGCACAAGAGAATGCAACGCATGCTTCACTCTGAGTTCCTCTCAGCTCAGATTCCCACTTTGTTCTGAATGTTTTACCTTGAAGGACCCAGAGTGTCAGGGCACCACGTCACCTCTGGGGGCACCTCCTTCCCCACGCACTTTGCTCCTTTCCAGCAATATGTGTTCTACTTTCATACCAGCAGTGGGTTGCACCAGCAATCTGTCCAGTTGAGTAGCCCACTTGTGACAGTGGCCAATCACAAGTGCCTACAGGTTATTAAAGGTCAAGGCAAATTAGCAGAGATGCTTCTTCATATGTTCTTAGAGCACTCCACAGCTGAAGGAAACTGGAAAGGATGGTTGCGAATGACCTTCTGCAGTGCCCCCGGTCTCTGCATCTCACAGCTTTGTGTGCGTGCCTGGTTTGTCCATACAGCTTCTGGGTCTCTGCTTGACTGAGCAATACATTTGCAGATATTGGAAACCATTTTTAGAATGTGTTTAAAAATACATATTTTTCATTTCTTCCCTAGCATTATTTATGTAATGCCCTTTTTCCTTTTCACTGTATATTAGATTTTCATATGTAAATGTATTCTCTGTCTTCCTCCAGAGAAATTTACCTTTTGCCTTCTTGGTTTATAACACATTTTTTGCTTGGGCTGATCTATCCATCTTAAGACTTCTGTAGTTCTTATTGCTACTGCAGTTAATGCCATAAGAAAGACTAAGAGCATAATGTAGCTGCTTGCTTGTTCTTTACCGTACATGCAAAACAACACGCTATGACAAGCCCCCAGGGGAGGTGTTAGGTAAAATTAGTCCATCCCTCCATTCCCAGTGCCCACCTTTGTTGAACTAAGCACATTGAAAACCCAACTGTTCCTGGTCCCCAGGGAAAGGCACTGCTGCCAGGTTTTGAAAAGGTAACTCTGGGCATAGCGAGCGCTCAGAGTCCTGGTGAGACAATTTGGCAAAAGGCTTGAAAGAAGAAGTATCGTCATCTTTGGCTATTCTTTGAAATCCCAGAACCTTTAGTGGTTTCCCAAGTAGAACAAAGTCTGTTGAGTCCTCCCTGGGTCCATAATAGAGCTCTGCTGGGAATCGTTTCCCTGGTGCAGGCAACTTTGGAAACTTTGCACTTGTGGTGCAGTCTCCATTCTGGCCCTGGAAAGGTTTCTGACCTTCACATCAGCCTGGTCCTGGCTGGAACATAATTATCTAGACCCTTTTTTCCCTGCAAGACCCTTATAGCTATAGATAGAAAACTGGAGAATGACATAATTTTTTGCTTCAATTTTTTTTCCCCTTTTTGCTAGTGCTGTGCAAGCCATTGGTGTACAGCTGAAACTCCCCTTTTAGGGCCATGGTTTTGTAAGACCAATGTTTTGTAAATCAATAAGGATACCAGGAAACAATACAAGGATGCCTGAATTAATTCTGCCAGGGTACCTGCCTGCTTAACTCTGGTTCATGCATTCAGGATTTTCTATTCTTGTGTCTGCTTTTCCCCCCTTTGCAATCAAGGCACTTGCAACACTCTCATCTTGTGTGTCAGGGGAGGTGGGGTCTCCTGCATGTTTCTGTTCAATTCTAAGGCTTAAATCTTAGCTGTATTTAACATCAGTTAATTCTGTAAAAATTGAGAGCCATAATCCAGCAAATGTTTTTAGAGCTGTCTGGAGGACTCGTATTCATGGGAAGGACAGACTTTGAATAATAATGACCAAACACATCATCTTCTGAAGCAACATCTTTAGAATGATTCTGATAAATCCCAAGTAATTCATTAATAAAGCAAGATCATCTGATCCCTGCAGTGTTTCTCCAGGAACCCTTTTGTTTCTTCCCAGGAGGAAGAGAGGCATCATCTAGGGGGTAGTGGTAGGCTCATTTTGATGCAAAGAGAACTCCAAGCTCCTTCCAGTATATGAGGAAAATTAAAGAAAACAAAGCCACCCACTCAGTCTGTGCTGTGCACTGAATTTATGAACCCTTCGGGCAATCCTACAGCAGGTGTATACTCCTGACAATACATCCTATCTTTGACAGCCTGACATGTTCTTTCAAGTTAGTTTCACAGGTTTTTGTACAAGTTCTACTGGAGAACTCTGTGACTGGTCTTTGGGCCTGGGGGAGATTAGTTTGTAGTTAAGCAAGCTGTACCAGCCATCAGGGTAATCAGTGGCTGAGGTGTGGGCTTATCACTGCAGAGGTCAGGAGGCAGTCTGCTCCCCTCTGCTGAATCTTGCACTCTACCAGACAAATCTAGCCTTGGCCTCTTGCTACTCCCCTAAAAATTGGCCTAATTTTTTGAAGCTAGTGGGAATCTCATTGCTGTAAGGAACAGGAGAGCCAGGAGCCATGAAATAATGGGAGAGATTAACCCCATGTACCACCTGGACTCACAATGAGTACCAAATGCTGCTGGAGAGAGTGTACGAGTCACATGCGCTCAGAGCCGCAGTGGGATGCAGTACACGGTGCCACTAACAGCCTACTGCTGCTCTGATCAAATGTTCAAGCAGACTGCTGCTGCATGAACCCCCAAGTTTGAAGCTGTTGAGAATCTAGCTTTTTTTGTCATTCTACAACATATTCTGAAGTCTGAAACGACCCACAATCCAAATCAATGGCTTCAAAATGAATCCTGAGGCCATAAAGTGCTGGTTCCAACAAATAAGAGAATGGGTCAAACTGCTAGGTTCCTTGTGGTTTCCAGCTGCCAAAGCATTAGAGCACATCTTAAGGCATGCTAGAAGACTGTTTTATCAGAGCATCATTACATAAATATGCCCTAAGAAGTCTTTTGTAATGACAATTATTGTGTGGTCTCCTGGCATCATCTACTAAGGTCTGCTTAGTCATATTTTTTCAGGCAGGACCAGGTGTTGGCTGGAGTAAAGTATCTGGAGAATTTTCAAGTTAGGAATAGGATTTTTTTTTTTTTTTTTTTTTTTTTGGTTGACAGTTTTGATAGGTAAAATTAAAGCACATTTTATCCTCCCTAGGTGATCCTGTGAGGTTCTCAGCACCACCTATGGTTTGTGGAACACTTTCAGTACTCATTGATTTAGTTTGGAAGAAAAGAAGATGGCAGAGCTGAGAGTACTCAAGCCTGAATTTCTGAAGTGACCAGCAGTACTGGTTGTCTCTGTTACTAAAAGGCTTTCCATCTTGACTTCTACAGCGCTGGCTTTTAGAAAGTGCTTATCTTTAGGGCAGAGTGTGGAGGGAATGGACTGTCACAGATCTCTTCTAGTGGCAGCTGGTTAAGAATAGAAAAGTTTCAGAATTTTCTCAACACCGAGCAAACCCTTTTTGTTGCCACTTGCCACATTTCCAAGTGCAGTCAGCACCACTGAGCTTCATGAGCTTGTGTGAAAAACCCATCTGCTGGTTTTGGCCCCAAAGATGCTAGCTTTGCTGCCCTGCAAATCTGGCCATTGCTATCTCAAGTTGAACATACTAAAATAGCAGACTCTGGTAGCAACTTGCCAAAAATCAGCAGTGCTAGAGACCAAGATCAGGCATTCTGGCTCCTGGTCCCACATACTAGTCAATGGGAATGCCAACTTTAATTATGTTTTACTGGCAATGTATATCTCTATCTTTTCAGCACTGAATCAGGATGTTGTGCTTCAGCCCAGCACCAGCAGTCACATATCCTCCAAAGCAGATGTGAATCTTATTATGAAGAAAAAGGCACAGCTCATAAAAATACATAGGAAATCCCAAACACTCATCGCTTACCAACTTTTTGCACTGAATTTAATCTACTTCTAGACTGCTGATTTGTGGCTGACTCTATTCCAGTCGTATCCGTTTCTCTACATAGTCTCTCTGCTTGAAACTCATCTGGAACTCTTTGGGGTTTTGAGGCAATGTTTGCATGGTCTAAATGTAGACATCTAGCAAAAAGAGTGGGATAGTCAGTGCGTGTGAAAGGTAGATGGTGTTAAGTGTACCTCCTTTGTGTGAAAACAAGGAATATCTACGTAAGGAAATAAATTAGCAGGGTGTTTTCCATCCCAGTCTGTCCCATCCATCCTTACTCTACAGACATATTAACATGGGCAAGATCATCTGCCTAGGGGCATCATATGGTCCATCTAATTACCCAGTAGTCCTAGAATCTTTTCCTATGGCAAGATAGTCCTGAATCCTCATTTAATTTGTAATCTTAAGATCATTTGGGACTGTAATGGCAGAAATGTCTCCTCTATCCATACAATAGTGTGAGAATGATTTTTCACTTTGTTGGGCGTTCTAGAAATGTTTGGGTACCAGAATGGCCAGAGTCTTATTTAATTACAGAGCCGTGATGTGGTAACACAACTGCTACTTACTGTCCTCGCAAACTATAATCAGCTGATCTGTTTAGAGAGGCCTGCCACACAGTTGTGGTCCTTTGGCAGAGACTTCAGACTCCTCAGATCACTACTTGAAAAAGAATGTGTCTGAGGAACCTGGAGCGGTGGAGGTGAGGGGTTGGGATGCCCGGATTCGGCTCAGCGACTGACACAGCTGTCTTCCCCTCTTATGCTGGCAGAACCCATTTGGGAGGCTCTTGACTGCTGTTCACACCTCTTGCTTCCTTCACATGGATTGGTGTTTCAGCCACACTGAATGTCAGATTAATAATTTTCAGAACCCTACGCTAACTGGAGGAGAGAGGGAAGGGAGAGGTCAGGAACCATAACTTTTTAAACGTCCTTTAAATCAATTACTGTCTGTGTTTACCATGCACATTAAAACCTGAGTTAAAATCCATAGTGCCCTGCTCTGCCATTTTAAGTATTTGTTGCTAGTCGTTATCAATTCTTTTGCTTGCAGCCCTACAGCAGAAGCACAGTTTTCTCTGGAGCTGACATTAGCACTGTTTCACTGGGCTGGCAAAATGCAGTGAGCTAGTGTGTTCCCTGGGAGACTGGCTGTTTTCCATTTATTTCACTGCTCTGGAAACAGGCCTAGCTGTAATGGCCTAACATATCTTAAAACAGGGAAATTACTAATTCAAGTCAGTGAGCATATTTTCATTTTAAAAGAGTAACAAATTAAATAAACTCCCTTCATTTTGCATTTGAGACCTCAGTGTTTCATCTGCCGTAATCTAATTCACCCGTTCATTTCCTACACATTCATTTTATCCCATTATTTGAGATTTCCTTTGCTTTTAATCCTGTGTTTTGAAGAGACATAGAGTTGCAGCAGAGAATAGATGAGAGAGTGAATGGTAAATAAAAGAACAAATATGCCATAATATAGCTTGATGTGCTCCTAATGAATTGCTTATTACAGCTGAATCCTTAAAGTTAGGTGTTTAACTTTTCTCTCTCAAGTTCATTTAAAGTTCTTTAAAAAAAAATAGGTGAAGTGGGGCCATGTGTACAATCCACCAGGGACTTACCTGCTGGGTTTTGGTTGGTTTTGGGTTGTTTTTTTTACAATAGCAATGAATGTTGCAAATCATCTGGAATGACCACCAGAGCCTAAAGAGTTTTTGTTGTGCTTTTAACCAACCATGTTGATGCAATGAGATCTTACTTAACACTGAAATATCTCTTGTCTAGTTGGGGACAAATTGCTCTTCAATTAAAAGGCTTTGTATTTATTCCAGGAGAATCAGTCAGCCCTTCTTTTTGTACACTTTAGAGGAACTGTAACCAGGAATATATCTGGTTCACCCGCTACATCCTTCCTAACGCTGTCTCACCTGCCTTGGCTGGCTTCGATGTGTTTTGTCATGAGTAAATGTGTTGTTTTGCTGTTGTCTCCCTTGAGAGCTTCCTGTCCATGGGAACCACTGGGAAAAATTGTTAACTTATTTGCATTTTCCAAAGAACTTGACTGTTTTTCATCACATGGCACCCGCAGGCTTGTGCAGGCCCTCTCTGAGCCTGTCCTGGGGGAAAATTAGATGAAATTTGAGCATCAGAATAGACAAAACAGGAGGAACAGAGGCTGACCTGAAAAGCAGGATCTGGTGAATACTCACTAAGATTTTGCGCATGGTACTGCATCCTTCTCCGAGTGCAAGCAGTTCCCTTGCACTTTTGAGTGTAGAGGATGGCCAGAGAGGGAGTTAATGAAAAACAGTCAGTGTTCTGGATCTTTCTACTCTCAATTGCAGTAACTACTCAGAGGCATAAGCATACAGATATATACTGATGGCAAGCAGAAGCTGTTGACTGATACACTTCAGGCAACAAATTTTCCTTCATGTAACCAGGTGCCTGTTTTAGTTTTGCAGTGCTCCTTAATCGCTCTTATTACTTTTATAGTTTTGATGAAATAAACTTTGGTTCTGCCATGATTTACAAAAGGACCTTTGGAAAGATAGTGAAACCAATCAATAAAGCATTCAAAAATCTATAAATTCCTTCTGTGTTGATGTTAGAATCAATGCATGCACCCATGTTTGCCCCCCCCCTTCCCCCCAATAAAAGTGTTTCTAAAAAGTAGAAAAAAACAAACAAACAAAACAAAACAAACAAAAAACCAAAACAAAACAAAATCAGAAAGCTGAGTTTGGTGATCTGTTTTTACACATTAAGAGGAGGAGCAGCTTTGTAAGAAGGAGCAGAGTCAGCATCTGCAACGATCTTGTGCTTATGGATCACCCTATGCGATGATCTTTTGTAGGGATAATTTCAGTGACAGCATGATGTTAGATCATGTCAATAACCCTGCTGTGAGTCAGCTCTACTCATTTATCACCATTCACATGCCTTTTCTTTTTTTTTTTTTTTTTCCTTGCTGTTGTGTTGAATATTGGAAACATTTCAGTCTAAGACATTATTGGACGTTTTCGTCTATTGGCCTGTGCTGGGGGCTGCACTGAAAGCCAGATGCACGTTCTGTAAGGACCACGCTGGCACAGCATTACTGTGACCTGTGCTGAGTAGGGTTCAGTGTGAGTGTGACACTTTTCCCACCATGCTGGGATGGAGAAGAGTGTCCATCTGTCTCTTTCATGTTTTGTTTTGTTGGGGGTTTTTCTGCAGTCCCATGAGAAAGGGCAAAGGCTGACCAGACAAGGACCCTTTTGCTGAGAGTTCCTTCACAGACAAGTGGTGGCACAGCAGTGTCTTGATGTTGTTTACTGTTTGTGCTGTACTTTTTCTATGGAGATAATATTGTAGCCATTTGGCCCTATCGTCTGATTTATTTTTTTTCCACCATCACATTAAAAAAATCTCTCCAAAAAGCCCAACCCCACATCCTTGCTTTCCCATTCTCCACAAAAGTGGAAGTACAGTGTCTTTCACATTGGTTTCAGCCTCCTTTAACAAAACATTTCAATAGTTTTATCTAAGCATAAGCATTCAGGACTCCCTTGTATTTGTTTTCCAGTGAATATATCCTATTGTTCTTAGAGCCTAATTGTTACGTTCTCTTTAACCTGCAGGCTATGGTGAGCTGACCACAGGATACCAGCTGCTCTCCAGGGTTAGGAAATGGGTCTGAAAATATAAATCACTTCTTTCTTGGCATATACTAGACACAGTCCAGGATATGTTTGCATTAGCAGTTGCCATATTGCATTAGGATCTGTGGTGATTAGATTTTCGGTAATGGGAGCGGGGCAAATGTATTACATTGTTATACAATTAAACATATTGTCAGACTGAGAGTGAAAGGATAGGGTAATGGAGAAATGGGATAAGACAGGCTTTTTTTTCGGAAGGAGCAAATGTGGAGGGGTCACGTTAGAGCCAGCAGGAAGTTTAAACAGAGTTTAAGGCGGTTGATTGAGGAAACATCCAGACAGAACAGTGGAAATCATGTGAGCAGAGAAGGTTGTTTTGACATGTTAGGGGAGAGGGAAGGATCAACGTGCTTGTGAAGCACCAGCAGATAATTTGAGCTGGATTAGGGTGGGCAGAGAGATGCTACAGGATCTGGTGTTGTAATAAGTGCTGAACTGCAGAAGGCAAGAGAAAATTGAGAAAGTGCATTTAACCTTAAGAAAGAATAATGATAGAGAAGTGACTTGGAGCAGAAATTTGGTCCTGATTTAGCAGCTTCAGTGAAGCTGTGTTTACCAAGAAAGACTGTTAAAAAACTGCTAGAATTTTTGGAGCCATTGTGACCATGCATCTAATGACTCGCAGTTGTCAGTATTGTTCTCCCTTTTCCTTCTTTTCAGTTCTCTCTTTCCTTTCCCTCACAACTATGAAAAGCTTCTTGAAGTTAATATAAAGACTTTGGTTGATTTTTAGTGGACTATGGATAAGCCTCTTCTTATGTCATGGCTGAATGCTGATTTCTGAGCCGTTCTGGTTCCAGGCAGCATCTATAATTGCATGTTATTATTTGAAAAAATAATTATTTTAATTACTTTCCAGAAAGCTTGATACAAAATAATCTATATTGTTTTGCTTATTTTAATTGGAGTACTTTTCCACACTGTAATGTGCCTGAGTAGGCCCATTCCATCATGTTCTCCATTTTATTTTAAAGTCACTTGAAGAGCTAATATTTAGTTATTGGGCTATTTTCCTTGATCTCCAGCCACAGGGATTTATTTTTAAATAATGCTTGTCTTATTTTTCATAGCTGATGTGACTGATTTGGATTGGATTATTTTGTTTGACCCAAACTGGGGCTGTGGTTTGAAGATCCAACCAATCTGTGGGCAGTCCTTTTTTTCTTTAATAGCAGACTAATTGGCAAACCAATTAATCTGCTCATCTGTGAAGAGAAAATTTATAGCAATAAGTAGTTCTATTTCCAGAAGTCATTCTCTAAAGTAACATTACAGTGGCCTTGTTTACTTCATGCCCTGCAACACGATCCAGTGCTTCAACAGTAGCACAGGTCAATTAGTGGACAAATTAAGCAATTATTAGCCACTAACAAGGGTGACTGGCATCATTACCCTTCCTGTTTACCAGCAAACTGTTATTTTAATACAAAGATCAACAAATAAATTAGGGCATCTGTTGTATTGCCATGTCTGCCTTGAAGTAAATGATATTAAATGGGCTTTGGTTGCTGCCAAATTCTTAACCCCAGCCTAATGAGATACACTGATATGTCTCTTGCTGATTATAGAAGCTGTAAAATTTAGTTTGTATTGATTTATTAACAGAAGGACCAAGTTCTCTGCTATGGTATTTTTTTAATAGTCTGATATCTGTCTTTTTACTTAAACATTATTGATCCAGGGACTATTGGGTTCCTCTGAAAGACAAAGTTATTTGTTAATTGCGTTGATTATTTGGATGCTTACAATAATTTTATGGTGAGATTTGTATATGTAGATGTATGCTTTCACCTAAAGCTTCCCTTAAGTTTCTTAGAACTGCCTTTACTTCCAGGTTAGAGTTCTGTGCGTCGGTTATTTTTAAGTCTTGCTTTGTATTTTTATCATGGGGTAAGACTTCTTCAGATTTAATTAACTGTATCCTAAATAAGAAACTACAGTAAATCTCTTTGGACTGGGTGAACATGTCTGCAGTATCCACTAATAGACTGTGGTACTTTGGGAAATGCTGGGTCTCATTTGCCACAAGCTGCTGGTTGCCCAGGATCCGTATCTTCAGTCTGGTATACCATGCGCAACAGTGAATCGTGCAGAGAAGAGGCTCACCCGTTACATGTTTATACAGAGCCTTCCACATCATAGCACATTCTTGGTTAGGGAATAATAATTCCCTGTATGAAGCTGAAAATCGTAGCATCTAGTTGCCAAGACACCTTTGCCAAGCTCTGTGAGTGATGCTGCCTCAATAACAGGAGCAAAATGAGCAGAACCTGTACAAGCTTCTTCCCTGGCGCAGTCAGAGCCAGAGCAAAGCTCTGAGAGTTTGAGTTCTTGTGTCACTTTCTGAATTAAAAGCAGCCACGTTATCCCTGAGGTATTTGTGGACCTCCCTGCTGCATGAAGAGCTGCCTGTCACATGTACACTCTTGGTGCACTGGCAGAATCTCGTGGCAAAGTTGTTCCACCAGGGTCTTTGGTGAAGTGATGATCGTGTACACAACGTGATATTTATACTGCTTTTATTGCAGCTGCTTTGAAAGATCATACCTGACCTAGGATAAAGTATGTTCTGGACATACTGATTTCTGAATAGTTAACTCTTCCAAGTATTTTAGAAAACACAGAGTCATGTGATGTTTTGAGTCCAGTTGAAATCTCTTTCAAACTAAAACAAGCATAGTGTTTCAAGAAGCCATGGTCTAAGTGTGGGCTTGTATCCCTTGAAGTAGTTTTGAGCCCTCCAGGTGTGTGTACTGTGGATTATGTTATAGACGATGCCAGAAAATAGTTAGAGTAGCAGTTTAACATTGCTAAGCCTTTCATGTTTGCATACAGTTAGGAAACCTGGTTATTCAGGATCCAACTGTGTCCCTGTCGTTTCTTCGTGTTCTTGCTGCTGTATAATGAACAAAAGACACAACGCCAGCCAAAAAGCAGATCGATGTCAGTTTCCTTCATTGGGAGGAGGTAATTGCAGAAACATTTCCTGAGCAATATAATTATGTATATACTTATTTGCCACAGAAATTCAGGTTTAGTCTCTTCTCAAGTCGAAGACCTGGTTGAAGAAAGGGACTTTCTCTTCTTCAGGATTAGTGACTAATAGATGAAAAAATAGCTGATGTTTAGAGTCAATTATACCTTGATCATCTTAGACATTTCAGAAGCCTCATTTTTCCCCATGTGCCTCAGCAAATTAGAATTCATTCCAACAGCAGCATAGATTCAGATTTGTTAGTATTTGAAAGACAAAAGGGGCCTTAGGAAATAGACTAAATGAAGAAGTTGTAGGGAATGTGAGATTTTGGTCCCATCTTTAATATATGTTTCAGTCAAGCTATAAAAAAGTGTGTTTAACCTGGCATGAACCCAGGTTTTATATGTTTGTTTTTAAACATTTTGATTGGATCACAAAGAGTCAGGTCTAAAGTCGGCTTTTTTGAAGTCAGCTAGTTAGCCCATGCCATCTCTTCTATGCTGAATTGTTGCTTGTTATATCTATTCCCTAGGGCTTTGCCCTGTCCAGCGTTAAACGTTTCTGATGACGGGATTCCACTCTTCCCCTGGAGAGACAATTCCACAGTCTGATAGAGCTCGCCATTAGTGAAATTTTACTGATGATCAGCCTTAATTTTTCTCTGCTTAATTTTATCCTGTTACTGGAGCGTAGTGATTGATTTATTCTGGGGAAATTCAGTAAATGGTTCCTGCTTCACAGGATGGACCTTACAATAAATAGCAAATTGTCATGACCTATCTGTGGGTGTCCTGAGATTACACAGGAACTCAATTTATCTTGACATTCATTCCCTGGAAGCTATTTCTGTCAGTACCAACTCAGTGGAGGAATAGGCAATGAATTTAACTGCCAGACTGCCTGCCTCCTGCCCCTGCACCAGCCATGGAGCAAGGAGATGTTTAGTTGCTCCTTGAGCACAAGGCCCAGAGGCAGGAGCTCCTGTGGGGTCTGGTGCAGTGACTGTGCCCAAAGGAAGGGCCTTTAGGAGCTCGTTCCCTTGTCACTTGCCTTGGTTCCACATTAGAGGAGTTTCATCGATGAGGTGGAGGTACTCCTGGGTTTTACTGATGTAAAGTAAGCGAAGAATCTGACATAAATTCCAGTCTATCAATCCCACAGTTTCCCTGTGCCTGGTACGGAGTTTATGTAACTCTCCCAATTTTAGTGAGGCGTTTTACATCTCTCTGTACACTCAGATGATCTGAACTCTGTGTTCATATGTCAAGGGTAGGTCTGGGCATATGCTCAAATAAATTTGAGGTGCCTCAGCTCAACAAATTATCACTCATGAGCTGAGCTGAGGTATGTGCCCATGTATGCATGCTGGGTACGTAAGGCACTAGGCTTAAACTACTGCGTTTTACTTCATTTCACCACTTAGGAGGAGAAATGTTCTGTTATTGTGGCTCAGCTCGTGAGCAGTAACTTCTCCCTATGTCGAAACTTGACTGTGTCTGATAATGTAGCCATATTGTACTTGCATTATGAGGATGGACTAATGTATTTATCCTTAAAGTTCTTACTTATGGAGATTTTTTTAGAAGACGGTAGGTGTATGTGATTTTTGCAAGTGGTTTGTTCTGTTGGAAGCAAGAGCAGTGCCAGAAACCAAGAGGAATGATCATTCTAATCTTTTATATGTGAAATTTCAGATATCTGGAAATCATTGATGTCATAAACTCCCCTCTTCATGCTCTTCTTTCATTTTTCTCAGGTATAATTGATTTCCTTGTGAGCCAGCATCCTATTGCAAAAGTACTAAGAGACCACCTGGTCTTCAAGATTGCACCCATGCTCAATCCTGATGGAGTATACCTAGGAAATTACAGGTATGGTGTGGAGTATGAATCTGTGTGTTGTTATATCTACCTGTTATGTCACCCTGCACTCTTTTGTCACTGAATCTTATATGGCTTGTTTCAATTAATTCCTCTTAAACTGGAGGTTCTCATGTGGCTGTATGCTTCCTAAAGTTCCTGTCAAGGAAGGGAGCTCAATGGCCAATTTGTTTGCTTCAGGAGGTAGGTAGCAACTCACCAAGATAGCAGGGTATCTGCTCTGCAAGCCTCCTCTAGGTGTAGGAGTTAAAGTCAGCTTAGAGTTAGACCTTAGCTGTGTTTTATAAATGCATTCATTATGCTGCTCATCAGCCTCTATGTAAATGTGTCAGTCAATCACAGTTCCCTTCAGCTACCCAGATCATCCATTAAAGTCACAGATTTCAGCCTATTATTGTACTGTAATAGATAGGGATACGTGGAATGGAATAATCATTCCACCCTATGCTAATTTTGCTTCATTTTAGTATTTGAATTACTACTTTACCACCTCCTCTGTTGAGAACCTATTCAGATAATCTTTTGTTTTCCCTAAAATTGTTTGCTCTTAATGCATTTATTTACAAAATAAATGTGCTGCTGAAGGTGATAATGAAAAGCAGTTGATTAGTTGATGATTTGTTTGTGGGGGCAATTACATGTACCACGTAGTTCTTTGGAGAAGCCCCTGAGAAATGTAATATACTGTGTGTGGTTTTGCTTACAGCGCAAGACTAAATAACACAATACACTCTGTAGCCAGGCTACCTTGAGCTTTGATCTAATTAGGTATTGCATTGCTAAGCAGAATAAGACTGGATTATTGTGTGGATGAGGAAACCACCGAGGAAGAAGCTAGAAGTTGCAGAAAATGGCGCTGCTGGCTGTCCTTTGTTTTGATATGCGCTTCTTAGCCCTCCTGTGCTTTGCGACTTACTAAACTGAAATAGCAGGGAAGTGCGTGGGTTGTTTCAACAGTGATTATATATGTTTTATAAATGAAACTTCTGAGGACACATGGTCTCCTTCCAGCTACACTGATACTCCCTCAACTCTTGGCAAAGCCAAAACCAGAGAGCGATATTGCAGTAGTGCCTCTGACAGCACTAGGAATTTGTCATAATGGTCATGTCACCTTGCAGGAATAAAGCCCCAAAATAGCTCTAGAATCTGACACTACTTTGTTTTACTCTGTCCCAGGTGCCCTGCACGTAGGCAACTCCAGTTACAATTAAGTAACTTTAGTTTTCCCCCATAAATTCACGTGCCCTCTAGGTTTTTCTCCAGCGCCATTATTTATACTTTTTGAGAGGCATGCAGGTTTACAGACATGCATATGGCTCACAACTTGGAAAGTCTTTTGGGAACCCAGGTATTATGAAAGGGCATGTGAATTCATTTGGAATTGCTGAGCTTGATGGTATACTATTGTTTTCACTTTTCATGATATGCAGAATTTTCAACCCTCCTGAACTAAAGAGACTTTTAATGAGGTAGTTGGAAAAGCATTTGATTTTCTTGCGATTCTTCACTTTATTTACAAATGGCCTAATGTAACTAATAACTTAAAAATGAGGGTAATAAGCAAAATGCTACCTATTATCTTGAGAAGAATATTAAAAAGCCTAGTAATGTGCCGGCATTGTAGTTAACTAGTGCTGAGTGAATAATTTACAGCAAACACTTTATTTCCCTCTCATACAAAATCCACAAGCACATCACAATTTATTTGCTTGAACTTACTGGATGAATTTTTTAAAAAAATCTCTAAGGATCAATTGCTAGCATTTGAAAATTTAACTCTGAGCCTTCTTTGTGATTGGCTAGATAAGTCTGTTTCATCTCTTTTGGTCTCTGTTCAGATTAGCACATAAATAGGACTTTCAGAAGTCTTCCTTGTAGTGTGGTATAACACAGATCTATTGGCTGGGGACAATCCCCCTGCTTTTGCAAACAAGGTCTGTGGTGCCATATGCAGTTTTAGGCATTTGAACTTCTACGTCCTGTCATCTCCCTCTTTCTCAAAGCAGCAGCTAGTGACTGTTTCTTTGGTTCATTGAAGGTTCACACTCAGAGCTATGCAAGCTAAGATAATGATATGGGTAATTAAACCTCATGCTTGAGTTTGTAAATTGATCTCCTGCCAGTGTGAGAGATTTTTTTTTTTTATTTTTTTTTTTTTTTTACCCCACCAGTACACAGCTTTGTACAATTGGCAAAGTATACTGTCGGATGCACTTCACTGTCCTCAGAAATCCCAGGCGCGGTGGGCACCATTAGGAGCCTGAGTATGTCAGCAGTTCTTGTAGAAGGGATGGGATATACTAGTTCTCCTGTGATCAAAACAGGAACTAACCACTCGCTTCTCCAGGGTGATGTAACAATTAGCTGATGGGATGTTCTTCATTGTCATTTTTGGGGATGCAGAACTTTCACCAAGGATGCGAGTCTTTTGCTCTTCTCCAAAATCTTGTTCCTTTGTTCTGAGCATTTGTGAACTGAGGTTTAGGAGTTTAATCTAAAACTGCAACAATAGTGCCGATACTTGTCTATTATCTATAAACTGTTGCTCATTCTCAAGAGAAGAGACCAAATGGCTTGTGACTTTAAAGTGAAATGTTCACAACCATCAACAAGTGAGTTTACAATCACAGCTACAAAGCACAAAGTGCTCACAGCACAGACACGTGTGTGAGGAAGATTGCTGTGGGTACATTCAGGCAGCTCTAAAAGGAATGGTCATGGAAATGTACATCAATGCCCAATGTATGAAGGTACATGGAAACAGGGTGCCAAACTTTACTGGTTTATTCAAGTAATCAAGAGTTTAAGAAGTGTATTTGTGAACCCATAGAGTTAAGAATGAAAAGACAAGGTGCCTTATCTGACTTAAAGGGGTGGCTAAGCACCTTCTCTAATTTAGAATGTTTGGAAGTTCTGTAAATAATTTTTAGGTGGGTTTTTTTTGTTTTTTTTTTTTTTTTAATAAATGGACAAAAGTTACAATTTGATTTTAATCTTAGATCATAAATCTTTTAATAGAAAGTGAACGAGCATGGTTCTAACTCTTAATGGCTATTACTTATGTAAATACATAAACCAAGAGAGTTTGTGAAATCAACTCTACACTTTATTTTCCATGAAATTTCTGACTGTTTAGAAACCAAACATTTAATTTTCGTTTTTTTTTTTTTTTTTTTTTTTTTTTTTTCTGAAAAGAGCTGAGAAATAAAAAAAACATGGGCAAACGACAGCACAATGGAACAACATTGGCTGGGTACAAGCGTTGGAGGGGTTAGGTGCAAAGTGGAGCCCTCAGAGTGCAAATTCACCTGCAAGTCAAAGTTCTGAATGGCTAATTGGGACTGCTCCTGCTTACAGTGCTAGCTGTTTGCTGGTTTGCTAGCATCATACATATCTGTGAAGATGATACTATACTGCACTCTTTCTTCAGTGGAAAAAATAGCCTCCATAGTCTTTTCTTTTTGCCACATGAGTATACTCAGCTATTTCTAACATACAGGATAATGATTATTAACATACTGGATAAGGGTCAAGGATGTAGGGTCTTTTTAAAAACAGGATGACAGGCTTCATCCCTTTCTCGAAGTCTTTAAAGCCTGGTATTACTTCTAAGTGTAACTGGCTTTGCTGTTACAGCGTTTAGAAAACGTTATGCCACATGGGGTAGTTAATTAAATTGTCCGGGAAGATGCCATTGGTTGATGTGGCTAAAACAGTGAGTCTTCAACATAATTCGCCCTCTGTTCTGTTTGGTAACTTGCCATCATCTCTCACGTGAATTGAAACACCCCTTTTGCTGGGGATGGTACCTAACGTGATGTTTAGTTTTTTGAAAGAACATGGCAAAAAAATAATAATATTTGTGAGTTTCTCCATAACATTAATCTCACCCTCTTTGATGGGTTAAACTGTGAAACAGTTTGAGGAAATAAAGGAAGACTAGTGCTGGGAAGAGAGATTTCCTAACTTTTCTCTCTCTGTTTGCAATATAGCATTATCATCTTCTGAACCTATTACCATCCTCAGGGAGGTGGGGTTAGACTGAGGGGGGGGAAAAAAAAAAAAAGTGTTCTTGATTTAAAAGGCGTGCATCCTCAGGCTTGGCCTGAACTTTCCTTTATCAAGAGCTTGTTCTTAAGCTGGCATTCTCCAGCTGAATGCTGAAATGTGTCCCTGCAGGCGAGATGACTGTACCACACCATCTTAGATTAGTTCCAATTTATCAGCCTCACCTTCCGGAGATGAAACCCTATACTGGCACCAAAAGCGATGTGTTTCTTAGTCTGGGCAGCTCTTCACTGAGGTATCCCAGAAATGCCATGACAAGGCAGATGAAATATCCTGAGCGTTCTCTAAAGGCTTTGTTGCGTGACCCGGTAAGGCTTCCTGTCCCTTGCCGTTTCCGTGTTGCCTTTGCCTAGTTAGCTGTGACAGTATCAGCCTTCAGTAAATTAAAACCATGAATTAGCTGAAAAGTTCTGAACTGTCACTACTACAATATCCTTCTAGCTTGGTTGTAGGGACTGCAAAATTTGTGTGAACGGGGAGAAGAGGGCATACACTGATTCTACTCCTTTCTTATTTCACTGTCAGGTACGATATTTTTGAAGTCAACACAATCTTTACTGCTTGCTTGTGTGAGGGGTTAACAAAGCAATTTGTTGGATGGAAAGGAGGCCAGTCCTACCCAGACTGGAAAGCCAAATTCACCATAAACAGTGTCAGAGTCCGTAGTGCAATGAAGGCCGTGTTGGGATGAAATGTTTTGGACAAATGGTGTGCTTTTGCCCCAGAAACATAGTTTTGTAAGGACTGAAATGGTTTGCGGAAGTGAGTTTAATTTGGCAAATTGTTTCAAGTAGAAAAAGGGAGCTGAGAAGGATTGAGAAACATTTATAAAGGACAATCATCTCTTGATTTTGTTTGTTAATGGCATGATTTGTTTAAAAACTGGTCTTTTTTAAAGATGGTTTTTGAAGAGTCTAAAATACAAACAGAAAACTAAGCTTTGGACCAGATTAAATATTTCTGATTTATCCTGAATAGGTTTTTGTGGACTTCATTTCTGTGACTCTAGAGATAATCAAAAGTTCAACACTTGTGTTCATGTGTAATTTTTGAGAGGCCTTTTGACAGTAAAAGCATATGTAGACTTTATCCAAATGATTTTAGCTCCAAATCAGAGCTGTATGTTGTAACGCTGAGAAGTGCTGATTTTGGTCTTTGATAATATCACTTTGGAGGACGTACCTATACTTGCATACAAGCGTGTGACTGTATGTTCGCAGTGACTGGATACATCATGTGGTTCTAACTATCACTTGTCCAGTAGTGAGACATGGCTACTCATGTGCATACTGTCATTTGCATAATATCTCTTGATTATTTTTCACCTATTTTTCTGGTGGGAAGGTTTTTTTTTTTCCTTGGCTTCATTTAATGCATGTGAAATTCATGCATTGCCTTGAATTGGAAAACAGAGTATCCATCTCAAATGACAAGATGAAGCTCTCGATGGAGTTTATTTTTCCTAATTAGGTGTTTGTCATTGTGTATTCTATATAACAACATATAAGTAAACAATCATGGACCTTTTGAATAAATTTATTGGTTTTATTTATGTTACTGGGCATAAAAAAATCTATAATTACCAGGTACAGCCGCAATATAACTGGTATTTAATGACAATTACTTTTTGTTACCATAGAAATGAGTCCAAAGTAGTTACCTATAATTTCTCATTCCCAAACCTCACACATGTTGTATTGCGGTATTACCATAGTAATTGCCTATTAGTCATCATAAAATAAGCAGTTACCCAGAAGATATCAGGATAGTGTGAAATTTCTCATCTCCTTCAAAACTTGCGGCACATGCCGCTTCTCGTCTTCCTTTAGTGGGATTTTTGCCTGAATGACAAGAATGTCTGTTGTATATTAACCCAAGGGAAGAAGGGATGTGATTGAGATAGAATTGTACTCTAAAAATACCCTAAGTCAGGAAAACTATGTTCCATCCCCTGAAAACATAGAACTATTTCTTGTTATTGAAAATCAGGGATTTTTCAATCCCGTGAAATGGAGATGGTTTGTTGCCATGAATTTCCTATTTATTTTTTTTTTTCCAGTTCACTTGTGACCAAAGCAGAGGCTGTACATCTTAGGGGATCTGTGAGAACAGCTGTGCTGTGTCAGACCTCAGAAGCCCAGTACCTGCTAATGCAGCAGTGGACAGTGCCACTCTCCTTGTAAGAACAGGACATGCTCATAAGATATTTACTTTTCCAGCTTCCAGTGAATTTAATTTCTGACGTTTCCTGAACTCAGGGGATTTCTGTCTGCTCAGTAAATGTGCAGTGGATCTGTCTTCTTCGTACTTGTCCAGTTTGCCCTCAGATGGTAAGCATTAGCTCTCGGTCTCCTCTGGCCTGAGGCTGTTTGGCTCCTGCCCCAGAGCAGGGCGCACCACCCGCTTCAGCCTGCTATGAGCTTCAGGGACATCTCCTCCGTGGCCCCTCTTGCACCTTGTTTGTTGTCTTAATTTAGATTGCATGTTGTTGAGGCCAGTAAGTCTCTCTGTGTGCCTGCCTAGATCACATTTAGTATCAGCTGGGAGCTGGTGACTCATGTGGAGGCAAATGATGTGGCGCTCCCAGCCGGGAGTACAGGAGAGGCAGCCGTAGGTGCCCAGTGCGTTATGGACCCCCTGCTAGAATGGTGGCAAATGAGTTCTGCTCTTCTCCTCCCTTTCCAGTTTAACAGTTGGAAATCCAAGGTGGCTTTCCAATGCTGCAGTGTATTTCGACTGCCTGTTGGATTAAAAACATAGCTGTGGCCAGGACCAACCACCCTGATAATGGGGAAAGAAAACAAACAAACAAAAAAAAAACCAAAAAAAAAAAAAAAAAAAAAAAAAAAAAAAACCACACAAAAAAACCAAAACACCACAACACAGAAAGAGACCTGCCACAGTGAGAGGATGGACATTTTCTTGTACCCCTTCTCCCATGTGTCTGGGGGAGAGGGTGAGGCATGGCAAAAGTTTTCTCATTCGCCAGCTCTTGCTTGGCATTGAGTCAGGAATTGGTCAGGAATTTTTTGCACTGTTTTCCTCCCATGTCCTGCATGTGTTTGTGTTTGGTTTGGATCTCCGAGCTCATGCAGTGTGCCAGGCCGGGGCCTTGGAAAGCAAATTTCGGGGTGGATCTGCAGCTGTGACACAGGTGTGCTCTGGGCAGCAGCAATGGAAAAGCCCAGGGAGGCAAGCAAGCAGCATAGGTTTTCTCTGGCCATTACATCCGTCTGGCTTGTTGCATTGCCATTCCTTTCCTGCTTGGAAGTTTTCATTCCACTGTGGCTTTTATTGCCCAGAGAGTGCTGTAATTGTAAGACGGTTACAGTGGTTGCTGTTTTGCTCACCATTACTTAAAAAAGTCTTCCTTGTAAAAAAGTTGTCATCCTTTATCTTAAAACAAATACTAGGTTTGCAAAAGTGTTCCTATCTACTGCCATTGAAATGCTCTTTATATTGATGTGGTAACTGCTCATTTAAACCATATTACAGCTCCTGAGTATTTTTCAGTTGCTATTGATGTGACAAATTCTCTTGCACAGAGGACTGCACCAATCAATAGAGTCAGTATATGTGCTTTAACAACAAAGCCGCATGCCTTGGGGTTCCAGTTGAATCTGAACCTTTTAGTAGCATTAAATAAAGCTATATTTATTTTGCTTTTGGTGCAAGGGAAAAAAAAAAATCTGAACCCAACCTAATTTAATACAACTTGTTGAAAGGGTTTGAAGGCAGCATTATGGAGCCATTTTCACATGTGATGAATACGTAACTAGTGTCAGAGCTGCTATTTCGTTGTTGTAAGTGAACCCTTCTCTTCTAGTTAGATTGATCTGGGACTACAGAGTAGCCTTTTATTTTTAGATGAGCAGGGAGAGAAGTCATAATGAGAAATATTGAAATCATAGCTTTTTTATATCTGCTATTATTCCACTGAGAATGAGACATGATGTCCTTAAAGAGACAAGGCTATTTATTTTCCATGTAAATAGCACCATTTGTGATTATTACCTTTGAGCGGTTACGCAGAGAATAAGCACCCAACTCATGAATCCCAGCCCAATGAATCACAGTTTTGTACCTAAGTGCCATTTATGTCTGAGTTGCTGTAGGAGCCTATTCTTGACCTTCACTGACTTTATTTTCTCCATGTATTTCCTCTAGAATTTATTTGTAATTAACAGGGATCTTAATGTCAGTTTGGTTGAAATGTTTGTATCCTTTCCTTGCCTCTTAAATAGCTGATCCTTAGGTCTGAATATAATTCCATATGGGTTTCTTAGCTCTATTTTCAGTTAAGTAGCTAAACATATTGGGCTTTCTTCTCTTTTTTTTCTTTCCTCTTTTTTAAGTCTGGCTTGTATCTCTGGTGATTTGAGTTCTTGTTCATAGCAGTAAACAAAGGACCAAAGTCTCCACTGTTGTTGTTGTTGTTGTTGTCGTTTCTTTGGTTTTGTGATTATTATTATTGTTTTTAATTCCACAAATGACTTAGTAAACTTCAGCCAATTTGTTGTAAATCTTTGTGTTGGTTTACCCATCTGCAATTTAGGAATAATTAGGTCTCGTATATCTAAAATTAGCCGTGGAGCTACATTTATTAGTGTGTGTGAAAATCCACGTTGCATTCCTTGGCTTTGCGGCACTATGTTAGGTACCAAGCAGTATTGTTTAGAAAAATTATATCTTTAAGTACACCCATGCAATCAAAGCAGTACTTTATTGTCAGTTTTGCAAGTGAGAGAAGGGAGAAGAAACACGCTGAGTTGGTCTCTGTCTAATATAACGAGCTGAGCTCTACGTCTTAATCGGCAGTCGCCAGGCCACAATCCACGGCATTTAAGAGCTGATAAAAAAGACTGAGGGCTGCTCCGAACAGGCTATTTGCCAGCCACAGGAAGTTGTGGCTGTGACACAACCCAAGAAATATGCCATGTATTCACAAGTGCCATCTGCTGGTACAGTTTATTGAGCTATTTCCAGCGACAGGTGTAAGACATGCCTGTAACTGGCTTTCTTTATTGGTGGTCTCGAGGCAGCTGCCCGCTCACACAGCCCATGCTGTTAGCTTCTAACACGCGTTGCACCTAGCTGCAAATGCACCAAAGAGATCCTCCCACCCTAGCAGTTTCCATGAGGATGTTGTGCCAAAGTGCCTTGTAAGAGGGGAGGTTGTCAGCGCAGTATCAACGGGCAGGAGAGGTGTCCGTGGGACACTTACTCCAAGAGATGATCTGTATGGAAAGTGTTTGTGCAGCTGTCAGCAATGGGGACAATCCAGATTCCAGTTCCCAAGGCTTTTTCTCCTCCCTCCCCCCAAATGAATTAGCGATACCGTTGCTTTGCTGAAGGTCTAGTTCAGGGAAGTGCTCAAAGTGTCTCTTGCGATGAGGGCTGTGACTCAAGGCGTGTGTTGATTCTCTGTGTGCTTTCTTCCCCTCCAGCCCTTGCCCTTTGTTTAGCTTTCCTTCATTAACACAAATTACCACCCAAAAAAAAAGGTGTGGTTCCTTGCAGAAATCAAGAGCATCCAAAGCTTAGAGTGAACGGTGCTGCCTTTGTCTGCATTATACTTGCCTTGCCAGCAGCATCACTGAGCTGTCGACTCATCTGGGAGCAAACCCCAGACCCTGAAGTGTTGACGAGGTTGAGCTCAACTCCAGGCCTGCCTTCATGCTCCTGTCCTGGGATGGAAGAGCTGCATCCAGCCCTGCGGACACCCGTTTAACTGAGGCTATAAACAGGGATTCAAGCTGGTTTTGTGCTATCAGTCACTGAGTGGGGCTGTACTCTCACTAGACTCCTCCATGCTTCCCCATCCTCAGGAGTTACTTTGGAAGAGTTTTCTCTGTCCTGACTCCTGGCTAGCATGGAGCTATTGTAGCACCTGGAAATACTCTCCTGACTTCCTGGAGAAAAGAAGCCTCCAGGGAGACCTTATTGCAGCTTTTCAATACTTAAAGGGGTCTTATAAGAAAGATGAAAACAGACTATTTAATAGGACCTGTAGCTATAGGACAAGGGGTAAACTAAAAGAAAGTAGATTCAGATTCAGTGTGGTGAAGAACTGGAACAGGTTGCCCAGAGACGTTGTGGAAGCCCCATCCCTGGAAACATTTAAGGTCAGATTCAACTCTGAGCAACCTGATCTAGTTGAAGATGTCCCTGCTTATTGCAGGGGAGTTGGACTACATGACCTTTACAGGTGCCTTCCAATGTGAGCCATTCTGTGATTCTCAAGAAGAACCGAGACCCTCCTGTCTGTTGGTCCAGGGGTAGAGCCAGGCTACTTTTGTATTTTAGCTTTACAGGTTGCACTTCAGTGCTGCTTTGTGCCAGCAGGGTTTCTCTTTGCAACAATTATGTGAAAAATGGAAACTACAAGTCATGAGGAGAAATATTTTCCTGAACTGTAGAAATGACCAATTAGAGGTCAAATTCTGCCTTAATGAGAGCACCTACTGTTCCGTCTAGGTGAACAATCTAAAGAGGGAGAGCGAGGAAGATGTTTTGCCTGCTGTCTGTGAGCACAGGAAGGCTCAGCATTTGATTAGTGTGTATGCCAGTTTTGGATTGTTCCATCCCAAAATGCACCTCAATCTTTCCCAATGTAACTAATATTCCTTTCCACACTCCCATCCTCCTATTTCAGCAACATCTGCTCACCTAGACCTACAGATTCACCACCTGTCAGGGAAGGCAGCTGAGGGATTAATTCTTTATGAAGAGCTTTCTGGATAGAGATTCTGGGATTTTCTCAAGTTGTACCCATTTACACAAGATCACCAGCAACTAGTGATCACTCGCATGATCTCTGCAAGAGTGCCCTTTCTTGTAGTCAAGTTTTATCACATTAAACAAACAAGGGGTTCAGTACTCACCCTCACTTCACTGGGAAATGATTTATCACCTATAAATAGAAAAGTCCTGCCTTCCTGTTCAAGCTGCTGCTATGTGGGTGAGGAGGGGGAAATCCCATCCAAGTTATTAGGAAAACAATAGCAGCCTAAAGGAATGTTTATGTTGCTTTTCTGTTGTCTTTTCCTGGGTGACAGCTGTTCTTTTTTTTTTTTTTTTTTTTTTTTTTTTTTTTTTTTTTTTTTTAAATTGCAGCACTTAAAATGATGCCAGCTTGCTATATAATTTATAATATTAGTCCTAAGGGCAGTGTCGTGTAACATGAAAACAATCCTGAGACAAATCTAAATAATAAACACCCATTACCTAAAACAATATTGTATTAATAAAACAACATTAAATAATCTGAGGATATGCATCACTTCTGGGGAGTGTAAAGGCAGACACCTGACCAAAGTTCCCACTCACATGTCTTGGTCAGTATGTTGGCTCCCAGACACTGTAATCTCTTTGTGATTTAGAAGAGCCTTGTTTTCACTCTTTGCAGTAAAGTATCTCTAAGTGGTTCAGAGTTGTGGTGTTTCCTCTTCTGTTTGGAGAAGATTCCCTTTTTTCATGGGTTAATTTTCATAGGTGAAGTCTCCCAAAAGAAACTCAGCTAAGTGTTGAGTTTCAGGAGCTTACAAGGTGTTGAGCTCTTGCAAACTAGTTCTGGTGCTCATTTGAAAATTTAGGTTGTGACTGTAAAGGAAACTTTTTATTTAGCCACTAGTACACAAGTCTTTTCTGCTGAAGCACAGAGAGGTTGGAGACTGCTGTTTCACAGCTTCTTTAAGCTAAGGAAAGGGCATGCTGGTACCCAAAGGGGCAGTTCAGTTCTGTTTTCCCTCCCAGCTGTGTATCCCTGCCATCTCCTTTTTGCCAGGACTGGTGCTTGTGTGGCAGTGCTGTGAGCCAGAAAAGGACTGATCCTGCAGAAAACCAGCCTGACAAAACAGTGCTCACTTGGCTCCCTGTGAAGCTAGAAAAATGGGACCAAGACAGGAGGAAGAATGAGCAGAGAGGGATTCCTTTTATAGTGGCAGCTTGGGTGTAGATGGGCTTAAAACAATTTTGAAGCCAGAGTCGAAGACCTAGGTGGCTGTTGTGCAGTTATTCCAGGGATCTTGGAAATGAAAGGCAGTGCTAACCAGTGATTTCTTGGATAGTTGTTGATGTGTTCATATGCAACCATGCCTATATGAGACCTTTCTTAGGGTTGTTATTTGCTAACAGCCACAAATGGTTATTTATAGTCCTTGGTAACACGTTGGGTGACTTGGCATGTCCACTCAGGCAAGCGGGAGCTTTATGGTATCAGGGGCTGGAAATGAGCTGTTTCCATGCAACTGTTATACCCCATTACGTACACTTGGTGAAAAACTGTCCACAAAATCCTCTTCTGTCTCCACTCCCTATAAATACAGAAGCCATCATAGCTGTGCTGACACGACAGAGGGAGCAATTAATCTCATAGCAGGTTACTCCTCTGCTGCCCCTGGCATCAGGCAGAGAGGGGATGTCAGGGTAGTCTGGGAGGAGGGAGATGTGACAGCTGATTGACAGCTGATGGCTTTGCCTGGTTGGTGCTTAAGAGCTGGAGGAAGAGCACTATGCCAACATGGAGGACTTGGGGGTCAGAAAAAGGGTGTGACATTTCTGGACACACATTGATGAGCCAGAAAAACATTAGCTGTCTCTGCCAGCGTGAGTGGGACAGGTATTCTGCCTCTCCTTCCCCTCCCAGGCTGGAAAGGATGTATATTAATAGAATTATATGCGACTTAACGTGCAGCTACTCGGTGTTAACCCAGGTCCCCGGGGAAGAGAAGTGCTTATTTCAGGTTGCGCAGATCATAAACCTGCTGCCTTGTGTGGTGCGTGTGCCCCCCCGCCCTCCACCTCTGGTTGGTGGCAGGAAACACAATAGCTCACTATACAATCAGGCTGAATAACCTTCATATATCAACTGGTAGTAGGACTCCTCTAAATTTGGTGAACCCAGGGAAGGAGCTTTCAGTAACAAAATATATTTGCAAAAGAAGGTTGACCCAAAAGGTGTGTTTCTTCAGAATGGTATACTTTTAGATGTTCTTCTGTTCTCCTATTCTTTAATCCCTGTGCAAAACTCTGGAGCTCTACTCAGCTCTCAGTTTAAACATCATTTAAATTCTAGCACTGGGATTTTCATTATTCTGTTGCAGCTGAGCAGTATTATGGTTCTACCCATTGTTTTACATCTGGATTAAATTGTCGTTCTGTGCATCTGGAGGTAGGTTTGTTCAGTAGGTTTTGGAAATCCACAGGTGTTCAAGGCCCAGTCAATCTTTTGGCAATGCTTGCTAGTGAGGAAGCTACACAGCGAGAATATCTATTCCATGCAAGTTTTGTACCCCAGCGGTTGTCCTTGGATAGATCTTCTGTCTACTCTTCCAAGACTGAAAAGAATCAATTGACAAACTGCCAGTCTATCTCCTTTACTTTCTACTATGCCTTTGCTAATCTCCTGTATGTTTTCAGCTGCTAAAATATTTTTTGTTTTTAATTCTTCCTGTAGGGTTTACTTTTACTCCTGCTGTTGGCATGCAAGGAGGAACTGATGTTGGTGTAGGTTTGTTCTTGACATTTCCATCTCGCTGATGCTTTGCTAACTAATGTAAAAGAAAGACAGGTTGCATCCAGGAGATACGCTGTTATTGGTATGGGTGAGAGGCAAGTGCAATCCTAGCAGACAGTTCTTGTTCCTTACATTGGTCACCTTTTCAATTACAGATCTGATCTGCTAAACTCTTGTCATTCTTATTCTAGTTTCTGTTAATGAAATGCATTTAACTGTCAGCTCTTGTTAACAGTAACAACACAGCTGAGGATTCATAAATTCCCATGGAAGTCAAATGACTGCTACCTTAGAACAACTCAGGCAAGTCCTTTTTCATCTTGAAGCTGGAGGAGACAACCATAGCTTTCTTGATCCAGCCAACCAGAATATTCTAAACAATGAATCTATCTCAGACTTTTATTTCTGATTCCTGTCTGAAAAGGTCTAGATAAATATTTGGTTTCGAAGAACCCTGGGGTTTGGAGTCCATGTCATCATTCAGCTGCGCTCTCTGTGTCTTGGATCTGTCTCAAATTATTACTTGTTACCTGGAATATTCAGAAATTCAGCTTTTCAAAAGCCAGTCAGACAAGAGCAGTCCATAGATTTTGAAGCAGTTGTGTCTGGCATAGTTTTAACCTGTCCTGAAGAACTATAAGAATATGAAGAGAATTAGAAGAAATGCTGTGTGACAAGACAGTCCTGGAGTTTAGTTTGTTTAGATTAACAAACAGCAGGCAACGGAATGAATGACATGTTTTGAGTCCGTATGTGGGGACACATCAGTCCATGATCTGAGTCTGAGTACATACATAAGGAATATACTAACGTGCAGTAACACGAAGATTACTTTTCAGTATAATAGGGGAGGCCATAAAAGAGCAGAATATCTTGACACTGACATTCAAGAAATGAAGATTCAAGTCCTTGAAGGGGATAGTTAAAGACTGTGGTGTATTTTCCCTGATGGGCTGTTTTGAAATCAAAATATTTTCCTAAAAGATCTCTTTGGGATTTTGTTTGTTTGTTTTGTTGGGTGTTTTTTTTTATGAATGGGAATGGCTTCAAGGGAGCCTTATGTGTGTGAATGGTAGATTAGCAAAAATGATCACAGTATCCTCTTTCTGGCTTTAAAATGTATGATTTTGTTCTTGTATCGTACAGTATTGATAGTTTTCTTCTCCAAGAAGCCCATATACCCAACGATGTACTTTCTTGGAATTGTAGGTTGGTTTGGCTGGAAAAATTGTGCACACTGCATATAAACAAATAATTCAATCTTATTGAAGTATTCTATGAATTCTAGATGTAATTGATTCCTTTCAATTGACAAATCCCGTTAGAATCAGTGGAAGCTAGAAGCTTTTGGTTTTGAACTGTCCAGTGTAGAGGGGTTTATAGTTTGGTATCATGTAAGCTTAATAAGATAAAGAAGAAACATCACAAAATAAAATTTTATAATTTCTCAAAAAATACAGTTAACTTTTGGCGATGCCTCCCTGAACACTTGCCTTAAACAGAAGCTCTTGGGCTGAAGCTGTATAAACTTAGTTGTTCCGGGCTGAAGCTGTAGTTGTTCCAGGTCTGCAGAAACAGGAGGAAGGCCAGCTTTGACCATCTGATGATTCCTGGCATGATCAGAAATGGTTTGTACCTGCATATTCCTCAATGACAGTTAAGTTCATTTCAGACATGGTGCTTTGTTTTAAGTCAAACATTAAAAAAAAAAAAAAAAAAAAAAAAAAAATAAAATAAAAGGCTGGAACATGGAACTGGGAGCAACTAATTAAATTGGAAGCAGGCCACAACTAAGTGCTGGCATGAACAAAGAAAATAGTGTGGCCACATTCTATAAATGGATTTCTCAGATAGTCAACATCTCTTTTATTTAGTCCTGGAAACAATACTATATTTTCCTATATCTGAGGACATAAAATGTATTAAACTCTGAGCTCCTAAATGGTCTCAATGTAACTTTGACCAGTGGTCAAGGTGAAAGCTGGTATTTAGTTCTGTCAAGAACAGAATATTTTGTCTTTGGTCGTCTTAATGAAAGTGATCAACTAAACATCTCCCTGTATATGTGTTCATACTACCATTTAATTACCTGAAGAAGTTATCCTGCAAATTAGAATTATTGGCAATGATAAATTGATAAAAGACAGTAGAAATGCCAAGTGGTCATTTACATGGTTGGAACTACTTTAATATAACTGGTAGATACTGAGAGCTTTGTTTTATAACACTCTGTGTTCCTCAATCAATACCTCAAGAAAACTGCAAGGGAGATGGAGTCTGGACATCAGTTCTGTGCTCTCCACATGCTCCTGTGCCTTTCTCACTACATCCTGTTGGAGCTGGTGTCCAGCTGGACAGTCCTGCTCTACTCACGAGGAAAGCCTTAGGTCTGCACTGGATTTGGAGGCTTGTCCTCAGGTTTTCATAAGCATCTGGTGATTCTCAGACGGTGAGTGTTTAGTTGCTGACACTTAGATATGTCAAAGGCTTCTGGAGTCCAGATGAAGAGCGTTTAGCAGATTTTAAAAATGCAGGTCCTTCTATAGCATATCTCAAATCAGATGCCTAAATAGTTCGTTAATCTTGAAATTTTTATCTTTGGAATTTAAACTGTAGCTCCCCATTGATACCATGGAAAGGCTCTAGAGTTGTGTTGCAAATGGAGTAAAGGGGGAAGTGGATTTTCAGATGTATGAAGCATTCTCTTCTGATTGCCATTTCATTGCTTGTATCTGTTCAAATGCACATGTACTGGTGGCCTCTTGCCATTTATCATCTCCCACAAGCCAGACACCCAGTTCTGACCCACAAGTGGTAATAACAGTTCGGCCTCCTCACACACCTACTGCCACCAAATTTTGTTCCTTTGCATGAATGGGTCCAAAAGGACAAGTGGGCCTAAACCAGCTGCAAGTAAAATTTCCCAAGGGATTACCTGCAGGCATAAATGCATCAGTGTTAGGACCAGAGCAGCTGCCTCTGTCCTCTTAGCTAAGGATCTGTTCTGGGGCAGGATGGGGCATTTCAGGACACACAGCACAAGAGGAATGGAATTTGGAGGAGAGTGTTCAGTTGCAGAACTGAATTATGCCTTGCTGTACACTCTTTTTTATTTCTCCCAAGAACAGCCTGGAATCCTGAGCTTCTATATCTGTTTGTTAAAAAACAAACAAACGCAAAAAAAATAAAGGGGAAAAAAAATTAAAAGGCAGAAGTATTTGGCATATATAGTTTGAAATGTTTTCCTTTGTCTAAAATTTTGTTTAATAAATAGGATTTTTCTGAGTCTTGGGGGTTCTCAATTAAAAAAGCCCCAAAAACCCAGCAACGGGCTTTCTGGTAAAGGACCAGTTTCTAGAACTAGATCTATAGTTCTCCTCCTACACGTAAGTGGATATAGTTTTACATGAAGACACATTTCTGGAAACAGTTGATGCCATAGCAAATAACATCCTGGCTGTCTCTGCAAGAAGTTATTAGATCTGTAAGTAACAAGAACGTAACAGCTGCATGTTTCAAGGCTCCACTGGAGTCTGTTTTCAGGCATCCAGATCAACATGCTTTGACTTGTTTTCAGAACTCTCTTTTTCCCAAATTTAAATAACAACAACAACAAAAGAGTCCTTCAGAGGGGGTATCATTAAATGGGCATTTGCCCCTGTAACACACATCTGTAGCTACAGTATGCAGGAGTATTCTAATCTCCTGAAAAAGCTGGAGAACAGGCTTTTAGTGTACAGACCTGGACAGGAGGGAAAGTGCTGTCATCTGCTTTTTTTGTCTCTTTAAAATACCGAATCCTCTGCCCAGAGATTAGGAGTGAAGGTCTGGCTTTAGTGCTGTAATACCTAATTGAATTATGAGCCTAGGTGTAGTCCTGAGAGAGGATTTAGCACAAATTCTCATACTGGTTTTGGCACTAAAATTACCTTTCAGCCAATGACACTTGCTTTAATTTGAGTACCTGGACTGCAGCTACTCTGGGGCATGTTTTTAAAGGTAATCTGTGCCTAATTCCCACTGATTCCAGCAACACATTATGGGACAGAACCTGCTAACAAGAAATTAAGAATTAGCTACCTTCTAACTGGCAGAGAGGGACCCGATGCCTACCATTCACAGGACGAACCAAAAGTGAGCTCCAGTAGGAAATGACAGAAGATTGCCATTAGTGAGAACTTCTGTGGCAATCCTTCACTTGAGAGGAGATGGTTCAGGGGAGCAGAATCATAATAACATTTGATACTCTGTTTTATGCCTCGGCATAAACAGAGCCAGAGTGTAAGAGCTGAAATCTGCTCTGAGCATGGCTGATCCTTTGCCAAGGAGGAGAGGGGCTTTCTCTCTCTCTCCTTGCTTGCTAGTCTGTGTTGGTGTGATTTGCTTGCTGGTTTCTTACACCACGTTGATGTGCCGTTGCCACTGTGGTGTTTGCCACTATTTGATGTGGAAATGCTGAGTGGAATAACTGTTAGATACCTCTTATTAGCTTGGGCTTGTGTGACATCCCACAAGAGTTCAGGGAAGCTTATATGCTCGTGGGCTACATGGAGATACTGAAAGACTCGGTTGAGTCACTGGACTAATCCTGTGCTCTCATCTCGTTAATACGCCTTGTTGCACTGACTCTGCTTTGGGAGATTTAAAAATGTGAGTGTGGAAAAGAGAAGCAAATATCAGTCTGAGGTCTGGAAAACTTATCTTGTAGTGCGAGATAAAGGAGGTAGTTCTATTTAATATCGGAAGCTGATACCACCATCATGCACACATTTCAGTCAGAGGGACAAGGCAGGTGATGAAAACTTTAGCAGAGAAGGATATGACAAAAATATTTTGAGAGCAAAACTGTCAAATAAGAAAGTAAATGTTTCAAATGGGAAATCAAGCTACCAAGGCAAGTGGCAGATTGTTATCTCATGAGGCCTGCAGATGAAGGGCAAACTTTTTCCTCCCTTGTGAGTATTTCTGTAGAAGCTTAGTGTCACCAAATGATCCTTTGTTTAAAAAAGTCACCCTAGATGAATGAATTAAGGGCCTCCCTGGGCTTTTCAGAGTATGTGAATATTCTGAAGTTCACCACAATTTTCAGGGCTCATCAAGGTCAAGTTTTCTGGTCCAATTGTGCTCAGCTTTCTAAAAATCTATGGGAGCATGCTCTACTCTCCGAAAGACCACCAGCATTTTGCAGCAGTTGGCACCCTGCTGACCAGGGCTTCCTTCTATACAAACCTACATTAAATAGAAATTGAAAACTTATTGAGAGAATGATACAAAATTGCTGATGCAATAATTATATTTGCTTGTGTCAGAGCACTGTTATAACAAGAAATAATAATGAAACAACATTTACTTTATCCCTTTTCAGGGGCCAGTAAAGGATAATGTGACCATATTCAAAAAGAATCCTTTTTTTATCGTTCCATATTGCCTTAATTAACATTTTTTTTTCCATTTCTTATTTTATAAACCTTTTAATTTAAAGCGGGAGGGAAGCATAAAATGGACACATTTTGGAGGAACAAAACTAAAAAAAGTTTCCTCCTAAGTATTATTGGTTCCACTACAACTTCAAGAATGCTGCTGCCACTCTGCATTGCAGCTCCTTGGATTAGAGATTTCATTAAAATCTTTTGTTGAAGGTCTTTTCACACAAAGTTCTTCTTTGGAAGTCTCATTTCATCCAATTAACTTTTCTGTATCTTTGAAGTTCAGCCAAGATCAGTGAGGCAGTGACTGCTTCTTCCTGGGAAGCAACATATAGTAGCATAGAAGTCATATAGGGTAACAAAGCACCTTTTTTTTTTTTTTTTTTTTTTTTTTTTTTTTTTTACCCTTCAGCTTTGGACACCTTATGCCATTCTTGAGGTTCATTGATTTGAGTGCTGTGGGCAGGGACTAGCCACTTGGGTGCTTTTTCAGTGGTCTTTTTCTGTGCACATGAATGCAGTTACCAGAACTTTGCAGCTAAAAATGTGCTTTTAGAGTTATTCACCATGCAGCAGTGCTTTGTGTTTGCGTTTTTGAGAGGGATGAAAGTATACTTGTATACAAATTCATTTGATATAGAGAATCATCCAGTGGAGAACAGAACTGATACAAGAGAAGACAAGTCAGTGAACCAGAGCTTTCCTAGTCTCCCCCAAAGGGTAGACTCCCCAAAGTTAACCTAATTAAGGAGGGCACTTAGACCATGGGGTTAACAGCTGTTTGGGAGGCAACAGAGAGCTCCTTTAGGAGCTGGGGTTAGGCTTTGGAAGCAGTTCCTCATGGGAGTATACAGGAAAATTGCTGTGCACGTGTGCATGTATGTGCGTAGAATTCAGAACGAAGGGTTTAGATGCAGCAGCACTGACAAGGATGGAAATAGGTCAGTCAGTCGTTTAAGTGCTCTCTACGTGTTCCTTCTCTGTGACAGCTCTGAGTAGCAGTTGGAAGACAGCCTGGGATTTCATTTAGAAGTGTGAACCAGAAGAAAAAGAAAAAGAGAAAGGAGGGGGTCATTTTGCTTGTTTTGATGCCCACATGTCCCGTTTTCAATTATCCCTCTCATCCACTCTCATTGGGATGTAGTGAGATGCCTACAAATGAGCCATGAGAGAATTTCAAAGGATTGGATGCTCCATTCGGAAAACTCTGGGAAAAAAAACCCTGTGCGCCTCTTTGGGTTGTGAAACTTGACTTGAAATTGCTTGAGGACAAAGTTTCCCTTGGGGGTTTAGTATTTTGAAAAGCCTGAAGGACTTTGTATGCCTGATTAGGGGATTACTATATTCATGTTGTCAGATCTCACCCTATAGATTCTGGACTTTGCTTACTATGTGTAACACCACCTACACTTTAAATACCTTTTTGAATAATAGAAGATAGATTAATTTTGTTTAGCTCTTAGCCATCTAAAAGTTAGTCATCTACTCTAGGCTGGTGGTTTAGAGCTCTCTGTGGTTGGTGGGGCATTCCCAGAAAGTGGTTTGTATCATCTACAGTAAGTGGGCTAAGCTGCCATATGGACAGAGTTCTCTAACCCTGTTAACTTGCGGGAGTTGAGCGGGCTGGGGTTAGAGGGAGATTTATCTTGCCTTTCTTAAGGTGTTTAACATGACTGAGAAGATCTGCTCTCCAGCTGCTATAAATTTACTGATATCCATGCATACAGTTATCAACAGAGTTGTACCAATTTATATTGACTGTAGAACTGGACCACTGGATTATTTTCTATTTATTTATTATTTTTTAGAAGTATAATAGTACCAGACGTTGCAATCGCCAACTAGACTCTAGTTCTGGCTCAGTAACTCTACTTGAATGGTCAGTAACCATACACGAATGGTCTGTCTGATTCCTTATTAGCACTGAAGTGTTTTCTAAAAACATGAGAAATGCTACAGAAGACTAAAGCAAGAGTCTATTTAGTTAAGTATCTTTGTGAAAAGCTAGTGCCATGTGCTGGCATTGATATACCGGTCTTAGTAATGTGTTAATATTTTATTTTTTTTAATTTTTTCCCTTTCTCTATGGCTTCCTCCTTCTGTCTTTCTTTTAATTTTGAGATATTTCCAAACACAACTTCACCTGTTTGTCACATTTTTGCCTGGGAATCCTGTATTTGTAATGATGGAAATAACTACATCTGTGGCCTGAGTTTGGATGACACTCTAGAAATAGATCCAGAAGCCAAACTTTGGGATTGCTCCCATTCGCTGTATGTTACAAACAGTGACATGGAAACCTCTGGTCACTCTGAATGTCTCTGTCTTCTGGCTAGGCGCTCTGCTTTTCGTGACCAGGTGTATGGTCAACTCTTCCTCTCTTTCACCTTTATCCCTTTTATTCTCACTCTGCTTTTCATCACTCTCCTATCTTTTAATCTTCTCAGTTTCTTATCCTGATAACTGATCTGCTGCTTTTATACATCTTCACCACCACCACCGGTCCCCTTGAATTGTGGATCTAACACGTTTGCTGCCATTTGTCACCCTGCTTTTACATCATTCCTCTTCCCCCCACCTTTGCCCACAACTCTACTTTTAATCAACATGTACATTCCATTTTGTTCAGGGCTGGCTACTACTCTGTGTAGTACTCCCTTCAATCCCTTAAGTTTAAAATTTTCTCTTCAAAAGGTCTTGTCATCTGCTCAAGTATTAGAGCAAGCAGAATGGCACAGTGGAGAAAGAAGCAAACAGGGCTGAAGAGATTTTGTGATGTCACGCTTTGTCTCAAAATGTCTGTTTCTTGAAACAGAGGATTAATAAAAGCCAAATGCCTCCTGTTTGCAGCAAGACTTTAGAATTTTACAGTGGGGTTTTTTGTTTGCTTGGTTTTTGTTTTTTTCGGTTGGTTTGTTTTTTGGTTTTTGTTTTGTTTTTTGTTTTTCCACTTTGGGCATTAATCTGTGAGCCAGATTTGCTGAGATGGCCAGAGAATGTTTTGTGCCAATGCAGAGAATGCCCATGTTGGCAAGTTGAAGTCCTGACTTATAATTCAAGGGGTGGGGGGAGGCCAGAAGAGCTATGAATGCAAATTTGAAGAGAGACTTTTTTTATTTGGGAATTGTCCCAATTATTGTGCTGATTGCCACAGGTAAGCCACCTTTCAGTTTTCAATGATATGCTTGTGTATTGTTCATTACTGGGAAACAATTTCAAATATTTCTGAACGAGAAAAAAAGTTGGTAATTGGCCTTTTTCTGCTTTACATCTATCTCTGAACCTCTATCTGATAGTCATCTTGTCAAAACTGTCAAGAGAAGTAAAAAGCAAACAGCCTTTTTATCCCAAATAATATATTGTAAGTTTTCCAGTTACACTTGAATATTGCATTCTTGGGAGTGGAAAGGTATCTGTAGTGTCTTGGTCAAATAGAACTCCTTGGGTTTATTCGTTTCCTCCCCGTGCACACCACTTAAGCTGTTCTGCTACACTGGAGAGACTCAACACTAATTCAGTTTTAGCTTGACTAAAGTTGCCTCTCCCAGAGTAGGGCAAGTTGCTTTTCATATCTGAAGATAATATTGCTAACTTGGCATATTTAGTTGTCCTGTGTCCACTTGGTGAATGTCATTTACTGTTTATTCCTGCCTTGATAATTACCCATGAGAAAACCTGAGTAAACTTGCATCTGGGGTTCTTTTCAGATAAACAAGGCTTATTGAGATATCTCAAATCCTTATACCAGTATCTTGGATCTTAAGCATTCAAATGAAATTCTTGTGAGGATATGTGGGTTTTGCACACATTACTTACGGCTGAAGGTCTGTCTGGACTTCCTGTGGGAATTTCTTGCTCAGAATAGTGATATTTCCTTTCCAGACTGTAACCCAGAATCATAGAAGGATGCATGCAGTTAAAATTAACCAAATATTTTGCTGCTTTTTCCAGGGAGGGAGGTGATTTATTTACTTTTTGCAGAGTCCTGATTTCTATTTATGACTCTGTCAGACAAGTCCAGAATGATTTTGGATGATTCACTCAATCCCCCTTTGTTTCTCAGTCTTCTTAGTTGCAAAGTGAGACTAATACTATGCACCTGCCTCACTGAAGCATTGGAGAACATTTCATTAATGTTTTTGAAATGCTTCAAGAACCTCAGTGAAAAGCAAACTGTAGATGTCTGAATTTTAGGGGATTTGATTTAACTCTGGAAGTACAAAGTCTTTGGTTCTGGAAACCAAGAAATCTGGGTAGAATTGCAATGTTTGAATGCAAAATCTCCATCCCTAATTACAGGTTATGTGGAACTGTTCATAGCTTGACCTGAGCTTCACTCTATTAATGCCGGATACCTAGAAATAAAGCAAACAGCCATGTCAGTGTGAAACAGTCTGTTTGATAAAATATTGCATTCTTGTGACATAGGGGGAGACAATACATCTGTAAATCTCTATCTGACACATGGAATTCTATGAAGGTGGGGAAAGTGGAGAGAGGAAGCTGCTGGACATGATTACAGTAGCCAGAATGGTGAGGATGCCATGCACTAATGTTTTCTACCTGACTGGGATTTAGTGCAGGATTAATTCCTTTTAAGATAATTTGGACTTTTCTAAATGCATTTAAATTGTTTTTTTCTTTTTTTTCCCTCTCTTCCACAGAAAAATGTTTCTTCGGGTTTTTTTGTTATGTGTAGTTTGTTAGAACGTGCTATTTCTGCCTCTGGCACTAACATATGGATTTTCTATTTGTGTGACAAACAAGATAGCAGTTTACTTAGGAATTTTTGTTCCACCTGTTGCTCAAGATCCCCAGCTTCAAATCTCACTCTTTAGTTGGAATTGTTTTCAGGCATCTACCATGACACTTGACGATGTTACAAAGACGTAAAAATTCCACATGTGAGCTGCATAATTTTAAGTGGTTGTCCAGATATCAGATCCTTCTTTTCTGTGGATTTTTCTATCACCTTGCATTGTGCTAAACAATAATACTAATCCATTCAATCACCTTGAATATTTTGCTAATCTGTACTTATCCTCTGAAGCTATCTTTGGTATTTAGGTAGGAAAAGCAAGCTGAGACCAGGGAAATACAAAGTGATTGTGATGTTCTTTTTCTTTTGAAGAAAGCATTTGATGTCATCTCTCTTAAATGCACATGCTTTCCAATTTGGTCTCATGTTATTGATAATCATGGACCATTTCTGTGCACTGCTTTTGTTTAGGAGCCATTACAAAGCAATCTCATGAGTCTTGCTTTCTTTTCTGTGTGGCAGTAGCATTAGCATGTTTCTTTCTTTGCTGTGTGGCAATGACATTCGCGTGTCATTTTTGTATTTAACCTGCTTTGTCGGGATGTTTTGCTCAGAAAGTTTTGTGGTGTTTTATTGTATGGGTTTTAGGGGGTTTACTATGGTTCACGTATCTTTCACTCCATTATTATCATATGTTCAGAAAACAGATGGAATAAATAGAAGAAGGCATCTGTGTCCTTCATTTGAACAAAACATAGGTTTGTATAAGAAATTAGGCAGAAACCATGTAGGAACAGGACCTAATTTTTGAAAGGATGTTTTGAAAAAAAAATTGTGTTATCTTTTTCCACCTGGATTTTCATCTTCCTTCTCGTCATTTCTAATCCTGTTGCCAAAACTGCTTTCTCAACTTTAAAATCTTTCTGGAATTAAGTGGCTTCTGGATCTTGACAATGCAACATTTTGATGCATGTGTTTGTCACATCCTGATTAGATTGGTATAACTCCTGCTCTCTCAGGTCCCTCTCAAAACTCAATTCATAAACCAGAGTTTCATACAAGATGCTACCACTAGGGTGATGAAACAGAGAAATTCAATCATACCACGCATAGGTTATCCATTTTCCAGAGGCTGATGGGAGAGATTGGATTTTCACAGCTCTTCTGGGCTGTTTTGTTTTGGTTTTTTCTTTGCTTCTGTTCTTGTCATCCAGGCTTCAATAAATTTTCTTTTAAAGTGGAAAAAGTCGTTTTCATCTCCTCTTTTCCTGGCCATTAAACTATTCTTTCCATGTGCTTCCATTACGGGTGAGCCACTTAATTCTGTAAGCCTCCAATTTGTTTACCTCCATCTTGTCTTTCAAGCACATGCATGGCCAGGGTGACCCATTTCACTACTGTCAAAGTTCGGTTTATTTTATTAATTCTGCCCTATGAGTTTCAGATAGAGAACGTTCTTAGCAGCCTTTCAGGTCAAGCCAGTGTAGAGGAATGGTTTGATTTTGAAGGTAGTGAATTGCTGCTTTCTCTACATGCCTCCAGTAATCCCCCATTTCATGAGCCTTACAAAGAAGAGGTTGCCTTTCAATTTTTTGTTAGGAGGCAAGAATGAGTATCAGCTTCTGAAATACTTGAAGGTGGGAGCACTAACTGCCAAAAGCAAAGAACTAAATCCGTGGAAGCCACACCACTCGGATCCTAGTCTTAGCTTGAACAAACCAGGTATCAGGACTGCCTACTAGTTTTCTGTCTTGCCTGTGAAATGCTGAAGCACATCTCAGTGCATAGTATAGCTGAAGGGACTGATTCCTAAACCCCACCAGGAAGGCGACATTGTGGGATGGGTTTGGAAAACAAGGACTGGCACATTGCATCATCATATCAGAAGCAGTGGTTTTAGAGACTTAGGGGTGTAGTCTGAACTACTGCTACTTGTTTATGTCAGCGATGCTTCAAAACAAACTTACCATGGGAGGCACTGCAGGTGCTAAAGCAGCAAGGAAGAATCAACGCAGTTAATCATTGCTTTTACTACTGTGGGAAACAGCGAGCTAATGGGCAGATCAGCTGGGAAGATCAACTTTGTCCATTTACAGCTCTAATATCTATAAGAATCTGTAACAGAAGCAAGCCATCTCCCTAATCATTACAAGATCACTGCACTGTCCATCAACTATAAGATGTAAAAATGGGACCCCATCTCAGATGAGTATTTTGAGTTTTAGTCCCATGTCAGCTTGGATATGGACAGAGGATGAATTTATGAAAAATAAGAGGGGAAAATATAAAATTCAAATAGGCTTTGCAGGCTTATAAAGAGACTTAGCTCAGTGTGAGTTCTTTAGAAGCTATTTCTGTGCCTTTCTCTAGAAAGACTTATTAGACTGTTGTTCTTCCAAAAGCTGTTCACCCATTCCGAATTTTAACTGAGATTTCAAACGGTTATCTTTGTTAAGGAGAAAGCAACGTTTGACAGAGTTGGCTTATTTTGACGATGGAGGGGGGTCGCAGTATATGGAGAGAATTGTTGTTACAGTCCCAGTGAATGAATCAGGCAAGCCTAATCTTTGCTTCTTACTTTCCTAAGGCTTTAAACAGTTTTTGAAATTTTTCTCTTCGCTCCAGGCTCCCTAGTTCTCAGTCTCCCTGTGTGTCTAGAGGACACTGTCAATATCCCCCTCCCACCTCTATATTCTGAGGATGAATTGTTTCATGTTTGTTTATGCTAAGCCATGAAAGCTTAAAATTGAAATGTTTGCTCCTCCACTTCCCACTCATATATGTTCTCTCTCATTCATTGTATATTTTTGCTACAGGATTTTATCTCAAGGGTGCTGAACTATGTGAGGCTGTAAATATGCATTAAAAAAAAAAAAAAAAAAAAAAAAAACTTTGGTGTCTACCAAGGTATGAGGAGCAGTTGAAACTTGCCCTATATTTGACACTTTCATAGAATTATAGGAAAACAAGATTAATTAAGATATTAAAATACTTCTGGAGGTCTTCAGTGCAAGTCCTTTCTCAAGGCGGGGCTAACTTCAGTGTTACTCAGTTGGTTACTTAGGGATTTGTACAGTCAAGTTTTAAAAATATCCATGGATAAAAAAACATAATGTGGAAGGGTTTTTTTCCCATTTGGATTCTCTGTTGCCTAATAAAGATTGACTTCATTATATAATCTTTTCAGGGGTGATGTTCACAGGATCTCCCTCTTCTGCCTAGCTGCCTATATTCACAGAACTCACAAGAACTGAAAATCTTTGAAGTTATTGTCAAATCTGAGTGACACTCACCAGTTGAACCAAAAGTTACTGAAATGTGGCACGGACACAAACAGCATGACTTAATCAGCCTTGTTTCCTTCAACTAAAAAGAGATGAGTCAAATGGCAAGTCTTTCCCCTTTAGTGCTAGAGGACAGGATTTAGGCTGTTTTGTGCTGTGATCTCTAAAGCCCTCTCTGGATTCAGCTGGACACGGTACAGCTTAACCATCTTAAAGTAACAACCTTGGCTGCAGAGAGGGCAGCATTCTCCTGCATGGAGTCTGGATCCCAGGACAGGAGGAAGCGATTTCTAGTGCCAGGCATATCTGCTGAAATCTCTTTCAAGCAAAAAGCCAAAAACTCACCAAAACCTTGGCTCAAACTCCAGATTTCTCTGACATCTGTACGTTGCTGATTGTCTGTGGGGACCGTTTCTCGTGGCACTGCCATGTCACTGTACTTCATCTCTCATCCATTTAGAGGTGCATAAGGAGTCAGAAGAAGATAAGAGCCCAGGCCTGCTAAATTTACAAAATAGTTTTAAGTGCATCTCCCTCCCTAAGGCTGATCTTTTCCCCTTATGCACACAAGCACTTTATATGTTCGTGTCAGCCTCTTTGCCATTATATCCTTTTCTGTGAAACTGAGTAAAAATGGGCTAGTGGGTTTTAAAGTTAGATGGGGTACAGGTAGAGAAGGACAGACAGGCAAAACCACGCTTCTGTGCATGATCAGTATGGTTATTCTAGTCTTTTTTTCTTAAGAATGCAGACTGAAAAGTAGCACTTCTGTTGCTCTAGTGCAGATGCGGTGAGGAAATGGAACTCTGACGACAACCAGCATGGAAAAGCAAAAGGTATCGAGTGTTGCAGCATGTAGAAGCATATGAGCGTTTGTACTTTTTAACCATGAGATGATCTTGCACTAAATTTTCTTCCGCTGCCACGACATCTTTCATTTCACATGGAATGTGATTAAGAGAGCAGGTATAACATTCACCATCTCAACAGAGGATGACATAGGCTGAGTTTTGCCCTTGTGGTGCTGACAGTGTCAGGTGTAAGAATTTTTCAGAGGTGCTACTGAAGTAAATATCATCTGCCCTATAAAACTTGGCTAAAATAATATTGGACTTGTGCTCTACCAAGTCACTTTACTTTTTGAGCGACAATGGACAAGGCTGCCAGTGAACCAATATGTGGTTAAGCTCTTTTGTTTCAGTTTGCTTACAGGATTTTAATGTACCCCTGTATCTTATTGCTTTAATATTCATCAGTCATTTCTGGCTGATCCAAAGGAGGGTTCACTAGAAAAATAATATATATCGTAATGCCAGAGAGATACAATTAGACTGAGGGGCGTACTCTTGTCTTTAACAAATGTAGAGCTCCAGCCTCCTACAGTTAAGTCTGAAAGTGAAGTATCTAAGGATGAGAAGAAATGTATAAAGCCAAGTCCAGTGGCATGTCATAATTTCACACTGGATGATGTCTCAAAGGATTACATAAGAAAATAAGATCAGTTCCGCATCGCAGGTTTAATTCAAGTAACTAGAATGACAAGAAATATTTCATTCAGGAGTATTTAGGCAACACAGCTGCTCTTTTGATTAAGTAAGCTAAATGTATGGACTGGGATAAGAAGGATGCTAAGGTCAGCTTCCACCTGAACTCTTTCTTGGTCTGCCTGTATAACGGTTACCTGAAGATTGTTTGGTATGGTGTTTCATCCTCAGCTCCTTTCTGCAGCTGTTACATGTCTTCAATAATCGTTACATTCTTCTAAATATCACAGAAAAGGGTACAATAATAAAATTTTCTATTAACTAATAGACAAAAATTGCTTTTCTGACCATTTTCACCCCCATGTCTCTTTTTGAGGCATAATAACAAAAAAAAAAAATGCTCCCAATCCCTAAAGGTTTAAATTTTTCAGATTTAATATTCTCATCAGGATTCGCAAACTAATCTTTTGTTGTACTATTATTCATTTCAATGAGATGTTTCAGTGCTCTGGAATCAAAATGTGTACTTTCAGCTTGGCTTGGTATCAAATCACATTTTGCTGGTGCATTGCAGTGATTAATAAAAGTTACAGTTTGAGTGCTTTACATTCCCATTCTTCTGCATCGGACAAGCATCCGTATCGGACAACTGACCCATATCTCATGTGATGGCACCAAATCTCCTCGTCCATTGTTTTGAGTTAGTAGGAGAGGATGTCATGGAGTACTACGAGAAATATATCCTTGCCAAGTAGCTTGCCTTCTAGGGCATATAGTGTGCTTAACTGATAGAATTGGTGGAAAACATAAAGCATAAGTGATTTGAGGTAGAAATTCGTAACGGAAAAGAGACCACCACGATGTCAAATAGTTCCTCCTCCTCTGTGTTGTTTGGGCTGAGGCAGTACCACACAGTGAAGCTCAGATGGTAAAACTCTGCCCCTTAAATTAACAAGTGATTGGAAAAGATCTGAGCCTGATTCGACTCCCTTTGAAAGCATCTGGGCTTTTTGTTGATTGCAATCAGAGACACATCAGGGCTTTATAGCTTGCCTGCCATCTTCTGAAATGTTTTGTGACAAACAAGACACTGGTATTATTTTTGCTATGAAATGTTTGTTATTTTATCATAGCAGTGATTATGGGAAAGAACATCTGCATCATGCTCAGAGTTTCTGGTGGACTTTCCAAAGATGAAATGGTTTGGGGTTTTGGTGTGTTTTGGTTTGGGTTTTGTTGTTTGTTTGTTTGGGGTTTTTTAACTGACTTGGCCACATCATTCCTTTGCTAATGCAGAGTAGTCAGCTGGCAGGTACTAAAACAATCTAATAGAATAAGGTTAATCTTCTCTCTTTAATTAGACAGCAATATGTAATACAACCAGTGGGCCAGATGACCTTGAAAATTAAAGTGAGAATAGAGACACATTTGAGAGGAAAATATCTTTAGTTACAGGCGGTTGGGGTAGAAGAAACCAGAGAAAATGTTCACTGATCTAACAGAACAACCCCACACAATCCTCCTTCTCTATGCAAACTCACAGTTTCTGTCGTAAAACGGACTGGGGTATCTTACTGGTCTTATGGGCATTTCACAAGTGTTTGTTAAGTGTGAAATAGTGCATATTGTTGGAAGCGAACCTTACCAAATTTCAGGGTCTACCAGAAAATTTTTCTGCGATTCCATAAATCACTTAATCTCCATCTGTAGAGCCTAATATATCCCCATCACTGTAGTACCAAAGCACTTCATAATCCTTCATGTATTTCCTCTCCAAACATCATGGAGGGTTGATAATATTACAAGAGAAGAACGGAGGCATTGCAGTTTTTCTCTAGGTTGTGTAAGAGGTCTTAAGAGTCTCACGTCGTCACCCTAAGTGAACCACTGGGTCATTTTCCCCTCTCATGTGATATTATGAGACCTGGGGTTTTGTTCAGGATTTTCTGTACAACTGTGGATTTTTCACTTAGTATTGGTAAAGGGACTTTGGGTGGGAGTGCCTGGCTAATGGACATATCCCTGACTAACTTTTGATGAAAATTATACATGCGAATTAATGAAGCAGAGGTAGGCTGCTGGCAGGCAACGTGTTTGGGTTAAGTAACACCACACAGAGACAATAAAAGGGGCCTTCTCTCCCACCAACCCAAAACTGATGGATACTTATTTATCTAAAAAGTTGTTTGCAAGCTGAATGATTTACAGATATGGCAAGACTATGCAGGAATACAATCAATATTCTGGCTGTGTATGGGAGTGAGAACTGCCGAAGTGTGTTAGAAACTGTTAACAAACAGTTATAAAAGGAAGCCAGCAATCGTGCTCTCTGGTGCTGGACAGTTAAGCATTGCTAGTTAGTATTCAGCCAGCAGTTTGCCACTCCTGTGTTGCTTTTCTGTTTGCTGTCTCATCAGAATAGTGCACGCCTTCTTGACAGTTCTGGTATCAAGTGAAACCCTCGCTTCAGGATATCAGAGAGAAAAAGGCCTGTGATGGAAATGGACTATTTCTGGTTGAATTTTGGTGTGACCTATTGAGAATGTGTGTTACTGCCTTTGTCTAAGTGATATTCTGGATACAGATAGTTTGGTAGCCTGTAATGTAGTGGTCTGATCATTTACTCCTATCCAGGAGAGTAAAGGCAGTTTTGGATACAGTGCTAACGCTAACCACCATGTGTTAGAGCAGGTTCTCAGACACAGCAGAATGTGGCAGTATTGAGATCCAAAGTCAAGCAAGATGGCTCAATTAAGGTATAACTGAAAATCACCCAAACCCCATTCATGATCCAGTAATATCTTACCATTTTATAGTAACCTCCAACTGTCCTCATTCCACAAACTTGGATGTTTCTGATATCCACTGACATTGCCATTCTGGGCTCAGATTTGGAGAAGCCTTGAGTACCATCAGCTTCAGTTCTAATCAGAGTAAGTTGGATATTGAACATGGAACATGCTAATCTAAGTTCTCTTAAACAAAAATCCCATCCTTGGCCTCTTGGATAAAGTGGCCCAAATTAGCGGGTGTCTCTTATGTAAGTCACACTTTTACCCAATTGCTTTTTTATGAATTGGGGACAATGTGGTCCCCTCTTGTACCAGTGCTGTTGGGAAAATTGGTCCATCAGTGCTTATAAAGCAGTTGCCTCCTGCAGTGCTAAGCACTTCAGAAAAGCCATGAAGAACTGAATAGCTCTGTCCTCAGAGCAGGCTTTGAGTAGCATGCAGTAAGCAGGAGTCTAGGGCTGCATATTGAACAATAAGGAAAAGCCAAAATATTGAATAATCTGCTAATTAATGAACAGTGTTGATCTCGTGTACAAAGTAAAGCAAGAGCCCTGTGGAGGAACACCCTGTGCTCCTCTAGTTAAAGGCCGTGTCATCATAATGACAGACACGGGGCTGAATGAGGGTTCTTTGTATCTGTACAGCTGTGGCACAGCCAAACTTTTAAGAGCTCAATTTTGTGACTTTAAGGTTGGCTCCTTTGACTGAAGCTTTCTGTGTGTAATAGTTCTGACAGTAAGAGCTGAACCATCTTTTGGGGGTGTTCGTATAGAGCCAGTCTACAGGGAATATGACACTCCTTTCCTCTTGCCTGAAGGTGAGTAGGTTTAAGCAAGACTGCCAGCTTCATCTGCCAAGAAGTATGTGAACTATATGTTGTAATGTGGGGAATGTCACTCTACAGCAGCTGGAGTATGCACTAATGGCTGTGAGGTATGTTGTGTACCGGATCAGCTGCATAGCCTGGGGATGGGCAGAAGTGGGAACAAAAGAACAATTCAAGATGAGCTGTATCTCCAGAAATGTTTATGTGTATATTAGCTGTTTTCTGTGAACCACTGTGATGGCTTTACCTTATCTCCACCCAACCTCCACCTCCAGAAATATAGAATGACAAAGAAAACAGTTTAAAGAAGGTCTGTCTGTCTGAAGGGAAAGGTCTGTGAGGAGACGGGTTTAGGGCATTGTGTGGAAGTGTCAGGCAGACTGGGCAAGAGGGCCTAGAGGAGCCTGACCTGTTAACAGCACTCTCAGAGGGGGCAGTCCAGTAAATTAGGTATGTGTGAAGCTGAAATTCTCTTTCTCGGTGGTTTACAGTTTGTGATCCATGAATTGCAGGTGGATTTTAGACTATATCGGGAAAGAAAGTTCATGTAGTTCTGCATTATGTTCTATGTGTGTAATTTCTGAAGGGTCAGTGTCTACAGTGGAAATTTTTTGGGAGTTGGAAAAAACCCACTGTCTGCTGTGTTCCTCTCCTTAAGTCAAATGATATGTTTGGTTTTGAAAAGGCTTTAGAATGGAAGAACTGTAGGTGTTCTCAGTAGCTTGGTTAAAGCATCTGGGTGGGCAAGATTGATGTGCCAGTGTGGCTCATCATGGGGCTGGGAGTCCCCAGAACACCTTCCAGGGGCAGGACAGAAGAGGCCTGCTCCTGCAGAGCGTTCGTTCAGAGATCCACACGTGGGGCCAGACATGGCTTCCTATGGGAGAGCTTTGCTAAACTGTGACTTGCCTCCCAAGGGATGTGCTGGAACCCTCTCCCTTGAAAACCTGACAGTTGAACTGGGCACCATATGTGAAAATATGCAGGAGGGAATGAGCCCTGTGCAGCCGCAGGGATGAGCTATGCTGGTGATAGGATCTTAGCATCTTACATCCCAGGTGCGCTGTCATGGCGTGATTCTCCTCACTGTGGGATGGGTGTTTGATTCCAGCATTCTGCTTCGTGCCCATGAATCCTTCTGGCATTACTGAGGACCCGGGGTGTGTAGGGAGAATTCAATGTTAGAATTGAGATATATCCTGAAGATCACAGAAGCAAGTCTGCCCGTGTCAGGTGGGGATGCATGTTCTTCTTGGTGCGTGTGTCTGTAACACCTATTACCAGCTCTGAGAAATGCGTGTACTCATCAGAAAAAGAAAATATTCCTTTGTGTTTATTCTTATTTAACATTGTTTACACAGAAAATGGAGAAACACATCTTTAACCGTCATGTACTATTTAAAATTATGTCAGTACACCATGCGGTGCTCATTCTGTAAACATCTACTCCACCATGTGGTCTCTGGGAGCTAATGCTGTTCTGCTCTGTATGGCCACTTGTGTTCTGCCTGGAGCACACTGCAGTGGTTATGTTAAATAGCCTTTGTGAAGGTTTCCAGAGGTCTAAATTAAAAATGCAGAAAGCTGGGGAGGGGAAGAGAGAGTTGGGAGGGGGGATTCTCTGTAGCTGGAGTGTTAGGATGTCTTGCTATCTAATTGCCTTAGAACATGTGGGCTTGAATGAATCCTCTTTAATGACTAATAGGCAAATGCATAAATCGCAAACCCCAAGCACCAAAATGATGAAATGCACACTAATGAAGACTCTGACTTCGACAGCAGGTGTAGGGTTGATTTGTAAAATGTCGTGAATATATCAGGTTTAAAATGATATATTTATTAGAAGAAGCAAGTGTTCCCCTTGTATTCGCTCCCTCGTTCTGCACACCTACTCTTCCTGCATGATATTGCAGGCTGCAGTCTCACAGCAGTTTCTTGCTATAACTCTTGCTTCGAAGAAGTACAACAATAGAGACCAATTACCCTCTGTCTCCAGTCTTATTGCAATAAGCCTGAGGAGAAAAAAAAAAAAAGTGAGTGCACCCCCTCCCCCAGCTACCTTTTCAATTTCAAATCCTAACCCCGTTGGTAGTGCCATTTGTGGATTTGAACTCCCTGGCTTTGTGTGCGGCATTATCTGGAGATTCACCTGGTACTGATCCAATGAACCAACGCAACCTTACAAAGCTGAAGGGAAGAGTGTAGAGTTCTCTTTGTAATAAATCATATGCCATGAAAAAGGATTTCTTTAACTCCTTTCCTCCATTATTCTCCATATCTCACCTTGTGGAAATGGGTCTGTTAGTGAGAGACTTAAACTCGCATGGTAGGAAAAACGAACAGGGGAAGGATAACTGGAGTGAAAGGAAGGCAGAGTTCTTGGAGGTTTCTGTAACTTGGAGATTCTAGAAAGAATAGGTACAACCTGAAAGAATAGCAAGCAGCCCTAAAAATAAACCCAACGTAGGCCTTGGTACTACACCTTCCTCAGTTCTGGAAAGGGACAAGGATGTTATCATTAAAGCAGCTGCATAAGAATTCCTTAAAACCAGTGGTGGGTTAAGCCCCCAGAGGCAAGGAGCTTCTGTCCAGATAATTGCCCATCAAGCTGAATGCTGGTCTGAACATCTTTGGTTTTACAGAGTTGAGCTGGTAACCTCTTGAGATCTGGCTGCCTCCCAAGTAGGGAGGGATGAATACTGCAAAATGTTTCAGTTTCCATTTCAATTTTGAAACTCATTTGCTTTGACTGAATTTGCACTGTGTTTATGTAAATTTATAAACACTGTAATAAATTTATCTACTTATAGAAAACAGAAATTTTTGAAAAAGGCTGGAGAGCGTTTGTGAAATGCAAATTCTAATTCAACAAGAATAATTGCAGAACCTGATTTAAAAGTACATTCAATCACAAAGCAGAAACATAGTATGTGGTCTGTATATGTTGCAAACACTAACAAGCATAATCCAAAATTCAAACAATCGTTAACAACTTAAATATTTTAAATTACATACATGTAGTTTTCTGTGGCATACAAGCTAGGGTTTCACAGTATGAATGAAGAGTACAGACAGGTAATAGTAGCAGTTTACTCTTTGCTTGCTATAGAAAGCTCACGTCCTCCTGATTACACTGTTTTCTAACTTATAACTTGCCAGCACATCATTCTTATCTGGCTCTAGGTCAATATTACCTGCCATGTTTATAAAAGCGTTCATGGGCATGGCCATTAAACCTCATGGAATGGGGCATTCTCCAGTGCCCTTACTCTGGAAATGTTCATCTACTCCAACCCTCACTAATTTTGAAGCTGCTTTTGTCTTCCCTTGTGCCTCTTGGAGTCTGCAGTATTTTCTGTCTTGCTCTCCTCCATGTCCCCTTTAAAGATCATCCTTAAACACTCCTTTGATATAATTGAGGGTTTTTTTTCCCTTGTTATATTTGTACTGAGCACATTAGTTTATTTACTGCACAGGACAGATTTGGAGGCCCCTTCGAAGTCAGGAGAACACTTAGTCACATAAGGAACCGTATTGAAACCAATGACAGTGCTTGCAGTCTGAGTAAGAATGCTGGTCTCAAATATTGAAAGATCCCATGTTATACTGGAACACAGTTGCTTCCCATTGTAGACCTGCTGTTTCCAAAGTATACCTGTATTTGTACTTTGCCTACCCACTTCTTGAAGCAGAAGGTAAACAGTTAAACAATGGAAACAGCAAGTAACATGTACTAGAATTGAGCTGGTTTAGGATTGGTATGGTGAGTTAAAAAAGCAGTGCAAGATACAATTTTTAAGTTACCTTGTTGAAGATCTTACGTTGGAAGTATAAGTCTCAAGGGAGATCACGTCATCTGGGAGCAAGAGAATATAAACAATGCAGGATCTATAATAGACATGTGGGAGATTCTGGCCATATGTTTTGGTCATGTCCTGATATATGTGAGCTTTGGGAGACAGTTCTACATGTAATAGAGTCAATAATCAAATCTGAAGTACCAAGGAACACAACTTGATGTTTCCTTAGAGACACCGCAAGTTTGCAACAGATGAATAAAGAGAGAATATGGTAGATACAAATGTGTCTTTAGGCAAAATGGAAAGTAAAAAGACTTAAAAATGGGGAGGAAGAAAGAAAATTTTACACTGTTCCCAGCCTGTAAAGTAACAGTAATGCTTACATCAGAAATTTAATTAATTGTTGTTACATTGATGAAGATGTGATATACTACATCAAAGACTAGCTAAATGATATTTGGAAATTAATTTGGGTTCCTATTAAATAGAGCTCAGAGGAGCTTTCCAAATGAGTAACTTGTTTGTCAAGCATTGCTTCCTTCTGTTTATAAAGTCTTCTCAAGTAAAGACAACTATTTTCAACTGTTCTTGTTGCTTGAAATGGACTATGAGATTCATCACTAACCAGACATTCATAGAAAATTCAAATATTGCAGATCACAATGTCTTAGTTTCTTAGAAAAGAAAATATTTCTTCCGTTCCCTATAGACATGACTTTATATAAAGTTATCTAAAAAGTCCCAAACCCCAAATTTAACATTGACAATCTGTATTTGAATTTAAAATTTGCTTTTGTTGCTCTATAGCTTGGCTACTTCAATGTGCTTTGGAGATAAACATAATGGAATCAAAATATACTTGTTTTCTGTAGTGTTATTAGCTTTAAATATTCTTAAAATGAAAATGGAACACAATAACCATAGGAGGAGATATGATTTCAGGTTCTGATCTCTTAAGAAAGTTATCCTGTAGAGTGAGCATGCTGTTTTCTTGGGAACTGTGCCAAAATACAGTAAGACTCATGATGATCACCACAGTTCCTGCTTTTGTTAAATGAAAAACTCGTTCTCGTGATTCTGATCTTACACCAGTTTTATCCCAGTGTAATTCCATCTGTGTCTCTGGAAGTACTTCTGATTTTATATTAATGTCTATGAGTTCAAAAGAAGATAGGATTTAGCAGAACTCAGTGGAGAGAGTTTGTTAAGACCAAAAAAGTAAAAAGAGAGAAATCTTATACAATACGTTTTGCTTTATAGTGGAATGGAGACAACTTTCAGAGTTGTCTGTGAATTTGTAGCTCCTGGAGTGTCCAAAGAAGACATCCATCTCTTCTCTAGACAAGCAGACAAGTGACCAGCAAGACGAGGAGGTGGCTTTCTCCACCACAGTGAGCCATCTGGCTCATCTGTACACCAAGTCAGCAGTGATGGAATTGCAGAGCTGTCATTTGGGTGTTTGAACTCCCAGACAACCTGATGGTTGGGTTGTCTAAGGCTGAGGAGCACAGCAGCTCCTGCCTGCCTAGTTTCCCCATAAGAATTTTTATAAAAGAATGTTCCATTAACTTTGCATTTTTTGGTTCATACAAAAATACTCATTCATAATTTTTCAAAATTAATCCTCTGGTTTCATCCCCTTACTTTTCTTAGCATTTCATCTTTCTGTCTTATTTTTTATTTGGGTTTGATGTGTGCAATCATTTGTTTCAGCTGTTAGAGAAGTGAGACATTTTCCCTTCTTTTTGCCAATTAAATTTATGCTTTTTGGCCATCAGATTCTTAGAATTTTTGCCGAAGGATGGCACTACTGGAGTAAATCTCTGTTGTTTGCATAGGTGTGTTTAAAAGATTAAGGCTGAACAGACATTCTGGTAATAGACCAGGGATCAATGAAAGCTCTTCTTTTCTCAAGAAGCTTTAAGGCTTAGCAGTGAGGTTGATTTTTTTTTTGTTTATTTGTTTAAAATATAGAGGAAGCTGCATGTCTGCCTGAGCTTTTGTTATTTGTGTGGTCTTTCTTGGAATTCCTGAACAAGATCTACCCAAGATCCACTGGTCCCAAGCTCAGCTTGAGACAACAGAAGGGGACCTCTCTCCCTGCTTGTATCAATGTCCACAGATTGCCTAGATGATCTCTGCAGTAGGCAAGGGACATGATTTCCCCCTCCTATTTGTGCCACTTGCAGCTTTTTGATTTCTTGTGTTCACTGTAATAACAACCCATTGAGTTTCAATGGGATTTCACAAAGAATGGGATATTATTCTGTGGGGCTGGGAGCAGCAGAATCAAACTCAAGACAATGTACTGAGAGGGATATGAGTCAGAGCAGGAGGGAGAAGCCAAGGTGACATACATGCTTCAATGCCCACAAGATCTGATGGCCAATAAGCTTTTTAACTTAGTGTCTTGGTTGGCTAACTTTTGTTTAGGCAGTTGCGGGAGGGGAAGAGGCTGAGGCCCTGGGTTAGTGGAACAATTATATTCACGCTTTAAATCCCTTAAGCACATACTTAATGGCCATTGATTTCAATGCTCTCAACAGCTTTGCTGAGTCAAGGCCTGACTGAGGGCCTTGACTGGTGATGCAGTTTATGGATCATCTGCGTGCCTATAGACTCCCAGCTAGAGCACCGAAGAGAAGGGAACCTCAAAGGCCAAGCAGGCTCTTCCAGTGCCAGCATGGCAAGCTGGCAAAAGGCAAAGGATAACGTGAACATATGTGGTGCGGAGGGGAAAAATGCTCAACAACCAAAGGTGTTTCATCTGATACTCTGCTGGTCATGTTATTTCTGAGAGTGGCCACTGCTGCAGGCTCTCCTCATCCTCAGAAGAGCATTTCCCTTGTTTTTTCCATGAGAAAAACTTGTTTAAATGTGTCAGCTGCATAATATAGCCCTAATTCTGCAGCTGAAGCCAGAAGAGGCTGCAGTCCGTATAAGTTGTTTTTGTGTGTTGTTTTTTTGTGTGTGCAGGTGCTCCCTGATGGGCTTTGATTTAAATCGGCACTGGGCAAATCCGTCTCCCTGGGCTCATCCCACACTGCACGGAGTGAAACAGCTTATCATTGAGATGTACAACAATCCGGTAAGTGAGGAAAGGTGATGCCAGAACAGCCACTTGCTGAGGTACCGACTCTCTCCCTCCGTGGGGTTGCGCAAGATGCCAGTAACTGCTGTGGCTTAGTCCAGTGGCAAACCAAAATAAGAGACAAGTAAGCGAACACCACCCCCGGTGCATGAGATCAGAGACACTTGTGGGTTTTGTCACGGGAAGTATCAGAGTGGAGAGAGCAAGTGAAATGAAGTTCAACTCAGATTAAATATGGAATAATTCTGAAAGCAGGGCCTAAATTCAATCGAGCTGCTCTCGTGATGTCCTGAGCTGGATTCAAAGCAGCAGGCCCCCCAAACTGAATTACTGAATGGCATTGATGTTTAATCCAGAGCTCCGGCAGGGGCTGCTATGTAGCGTGCAGAGCAGGAGGGGGATAATATTTGCAAATATTATATAAACACACACGCACACACTCATGCTCACTCAGAGAAGCAGAGGTGTTCTTGAAGGTGAAATCTTAGCTAATCAGAGGAGATGGATTGCAGAGAATATGGAGAAGAGGAGTGGGAGGGAGGCAGACAGCTATTGAATGTTTGACATCAAAGCGCAGAAGGATTATTGAATGTGGCACCTAAGAAAAACTGCTGAACAAAGATGAAGATGGGTAGGAAAAAATCACTGCCAAAAAAATGAGAGGAGATTTTCTAGATTATTATTTTTTCTGTATGGAATTCCGGGTATCTGTCCAGGTTTTTTTGCTTCCTGTTACAGAGATGGCATTTGGATCTTTATTTCCCTGAAGTTTTGCTAATTGGTTGGGTTTTTTTTCATTTGGTTAGTGTAAAAAAGGACCCGGTTTGCCTTGCTAATAAAGAAAGAGGATTCTTACACCTAGCTACATCACGTATAGGATAAGAGCTCCTTTAATTTAACTCCTGGTTCTCCCAACACAACTGGAATTTTAATCTTCCAGATAGTAATAATACCTGTATAGAAGGGGTTTTAGGTACAAGGAAGATAGAAGGCCCTTGCAATTGGATTCCACTCCATATGTAAGGAAAATATTTTCTCAGACTGCTAATTGGTTGGTACAGAATTTCTGTTTGTGCAGCACCTAGCATTGTGCCTGTGACCAAGGCTCCTAAGCTCTGCAGTATTAGAGTGGTGGTGATGGAAAGTACAGAAAGGAGCATTACAGCCAGCCTGGTCTTTCCTCTGTTTCCTACCCCACATAACAAGACAGTTTTCATTCTAGATGATGGAGGCTGCTTTGTCTGAGAAGGATTTTTTTTTTTTTTCCAAGAATAAAGAGGTCCTTAAACATTACAAGAAAGTTGGGTGTAGGGAAATGCTTCTAGCTAATAAAGCAACAAAGGCGCTATCAAAAGTCCCTGTCAGTAAAATTAAATCTGTTCTTGGGGGAAAAATAATTCTTTTCAGCTTTGTCCCATTCCTGAGAAGCTTTGAAAACTCTGGTAGTTTCCAGCTGCCCTATGTGTGAAGAATGAATTTATTTGCTGTGGTGGCTAAAATGAAAAATCAAAAGAAATATTTGGTCAGAGTTGGTCTGAAATGGAAATCTTTTTTTTCCTCCATCTCTCTGTCTCCTACCCTTCCCCAGTGATCAACCTGAGATGAACCAGTTCCAGTTCATTTCCTTCTGAGGGAAAGAAAAAGGAGCCTTTCAAACACAAGTGCAACATTTCATTTTCAGGGTTATTTAATATTTTTTTAAAATACTATTTAGGAATCTCTTTTTGGATTAAACTACAAGCAAAGTTCAGGTGGCTTTTCAGAGTTTCATTTCTCAGTGAATTAGCTACTCACCAAAAACCCTCTTGTCTGGTTTTATCATCCCCTAGTCAATACCAGCCTTTCTGAAAGTTTTAGAGATGCTCAGCAATACAATGTAGTATATAGGATTATGGTTTTTTTTCAGGCAATACCAGCTTCTTAGTCCCTCTGATACCAGTAATATTTGTATGAACAGACCATTTCCAAAGTGATGGGACAAAAGGTGAAAACATGCCAGCTGCCTCAGAGAGAGGGCATGGGACTGTATGTGGGCCATCCTGCTTCAGCAGGGACTGTTTTTATTAAGTACTTGAACTAAAAAAAAAAAAAAAAAAAAAAACAGAGTGCCAGAATAAAAACCTCTCTTCAGGCTGCTAAAGATTTTAACTACTCTCCAGGTGTAGAGTGTAACTTTTAGATGAGTAACACATGATAGATGGTTGGCTGCATGCATAGGTGAACCAGTTGCAGGGGGGCTGCTGTCAAACTGCGACAGATCAGGGATTACGCATTTGAACACGTCTGTTCTTCCACCCTCTTCTCACCTGAAGTCTCCCCACGCTGGGGAATATGAAATGAAATAAAATGCAGAGTAAAGTTCCCTGCAAAATAATGTAAATAACCTTCATCTCTCCCATTCCAGACAAGATCTGCTGTGAGGAGCTGTCCACAAGAGATTGGATTGTTTAAAGCAGAGGAAGTTCAGCTTCATGTTGCCATTGCAGAATGGCTCAGTGCAGGCCTTTTAGATGTATTCATTCCCTTAAATCATTTAAGGAAAATTAGCTGCCATAAGAGCATAAAAACACATTTTAAATATTGCTGTGTAGGATGATTTTTCTTCTGCTGCTGCAGCATGGAAGATAAGCTGTTTCCTTTGAAAAAAGTTCATTCTGGAGGGGGGAGGATGACTGACACAAAAATAAGTGCAATGGGTACAAGGTGCACATACAGTGCCATAGCTAGAGCGATTCCACACTGAATGGTCCAAGTCTAAGAGTCCACCGTCATTACTGTATCAAAATAAACTAAAGCACCTGTGGTTCTCTTCTTCTGGGTTTTACAAAAGGTGCTTGTTTTATTTTTAAAGCGTTTCAAATTCCATGATGACCATATCCTCTTTAGGAGGGAGTGAATGGGTCAAGAAATCAGAGAACAGTAAGAAGCTTTTGATCTCCATGTCACTGATTTTGAAACAATCATTCCTGATGGTAAGTCACTGCCATTGTGTTGGCCTAAGTGAAGAGAGGGGATATTCTCAGCTGTTTCTAGCCGTGTCAGTCTTATAGATGAGACTGAAGTGACAGACTTGCTCTCCTACATCATGTGCTGTTGGCTGAAGATATTTCTGTTCTTAAGTACCCTTCCTTGCCCATATGCCAGACATCACTGCCTTCCCACCTCTCCACCAGACGATAGGTGTAGATGATTCCCCTGTCTGTACTGGAGCAGGTTAGTGAAATAAGCTCAGAACGTGAAAGTTTTGTTTAAGCCAACTCAGCTGACTTTTGTCTGAAGTATGTCAAAGGATGTTCGTATGGGCTGTTCCAGCAGCTCAACTGTGGGGCCGGGAAGTTCTGCTTGGGCATCACATAGAGAGCTGTTTGGAGAATGAATGTCTATTAGCCTAGCTAAGGAATCTAATAAAGCATATATGCACAGCTGGATTTAAACACATGCACAGTCTGATTGAATCCGGCAGTGTTGCTTGCGTGCTTATGGTTAAGCAAGTGCTTAAATGTTTTAGACTGGGGATTAAGTACTCGGCACTGGCAAGATCAGGATATGGATGGTCTATGGAAATCAAACAGTCCTTGTATCTGGCTTAACGTGAAGCCTCGGAGACAGAGAGCGCAGCATAACTGCTTGATTATTGGACAGGTTTCGTGTGGCCATCCAGCACTTTTCCCAACAAGCAAAAGCGCTCTTTAAATCAGATTTAATGAGTGAACTTAGGTAGCGTGTTCAGTGTCAGCTCAGTCCCCTTGAGTATGTGCATTGTGATATGGTCTTTAATCATAGGGGCTCGTGTTATTCTCTCAGCTAGACCCCTGCCTCACTGAGTTCTCCAAATGGAAAACTTTCACATAATAAGCAGCTATTCAGTGTTTTGTTTTACCTTCAGTGTTCATTGTGTAGCCCTGTCCTGTATTTACTGTGCGCTATTCAGATCCTCTGAGGATAGAATTGTTAATCTCCTCGTGGGCTTTTTTGTTTTGCTCGCTGCTATACCCTGGGAGCATTTCAGAAGTGTTAATTAATTCATTTTTGGGGACCCTTGTGAGAGACAAATACATTATTCTTGTATGGATAGGAAACAGAGGCAGAGACAGTTATGATGAGAAGTACCTACTCAAGTGAGATAGATGATTTAAGATGCCTGGGATCAGATTTGTTTCATGCCATTCACCAAGGCTTGATATGTTCACTGTCTCATTTCTACCCCTTCATTCTTCAAGGAAGATTAAGATAGACTATTTTTGTCATTTGGAGTTCTTAGGGCCTAGAAGACAAGGAATAGGGCAGTGACTGAGTGCTTGGGAAGAATCTGTTTCAATTGATTTGCCCCCCTCAAATGAAAATGCAGAGGTGGAATGCAGTGCTCCCAGGCACCCTCAGTGCAACACTGTACTTGGACTTTTTGCATCCATCTTTCTTCTATTCTGCCTGTTTTCCATCTCCTGTTGTCATTGAAGCTGGAGTCCAGCATGCAAATGATGCCTGTGTTAGCCACTGTTCACCTTGTGCCGTGAGTGAGCTGGAGACCAGACCGAAAAGAAAAACCCATTCACCTGGGGTGTGCTCATTAATTAGCATCTCCTTTGTCATGCACACATATGCCAAAGTCTTAAATTATTTCTGCATAGGCAACCTTTCTGTTTCCATTCCTGAATTTGAAGTGCTTGATGTTGCAGCCTTTGCATACTTTTAATACTATACTGGGTGGAAGTTTTCATTGATTCAAAGCAAGGCATACAGCTGAAATGAAGCCCCAGCATGCTGAAATCTGAGTCATCTGCTGGGCTGGAACCTTTAGATCCACCACACAGACATCTGCCACAAGAGCTGATAAATTAACTGATAGTGGATGGCAATCTGCTATTGCTGTGGACTGGCATGAGGAAGGGAAAGAGACATTGCCCGTGGGCTTTGTGGATATCTGCTGACAATAGAATTAATAATAAGAAAGGATGAGTAAACATAAGACTGCAGACATGGGGGAGGGATATTTAAGGCTGAATGATACCTTTTATGTTTTTGAGAAGGTTTTTCAAGATCCCATGTGCAGGCTTAGACTTGAACAAAACCATATGTTTCCAATCTTCCTGTCTCAGAGAAGGCCTTGTTTTAGATCCAGGTAGGCTTGGGTGTGCAGGCAGTAAGACTACAGGTGAATTAACATTTGTCTGATAAATGTAACCCTGGTTCTTTGGCAGATGACTACATTCCTCTCCATAAGGAGAGTAGATCTACTTTCTTCCAAACATACTGAACACACACTTTTCTGATTCTGTGTTATCATCTATCTCTAAAGCCTTCTTTAGAGGCAGATGGATATCCTTCACCGGGGTTGGCTCCCCTCAGTACATCATGCACCATCACTGCTTCAGGAAGATAGTAGTGATAGTTTGGCCTGGGGAAAAGGCCTGAGTTGGTCTCCAAGTTCCAGCTTGTTGGGCTCTCTGCTGATAAACCCAGATAGTACAAAGCAGGTGAGGTTGAATGTCAAGGGGTGTGTGAAGCAGGTTAGCATAGCCAGTTGAAAGGAAACACATTCTCTTCCTGACGCTGTTACTCATTAGAGTTGAGTATATTACTCAGTTAAGTGGTTTCTGTAGGTTTTCCCTCGCCATTGCCAAAGCGTACAGGCTCAGCCCTCCTGGTGCTCACAGACTTTCTTTTCACCTTCTGTTTCTCCCATTCTGGTACTGAGCTCTGTTCATCCCTGTCAGGAGACTACCCATGTTGTTACCACTCCAGACGACTATCCAGTCTCTTTCAAAGATGCAATTCAGGTGTTAACACTTGACATAGGTCCTTGGTTTCTACCCTTCTGCGTGCTGCTCCGACTGACCGGTGTTGTCTTCAGACTCTCTTAGACTGCCCCCTGTCAGTGCCGTTGTTCAGCCTACTTCTTTTCTAGGCCTTCAGTAGCAGCATCTAGCGTGTACTACCAAGGACAGTAGTTTTGACTGTGCAGGAGCCACGTTCAAAGTGTGCCCTTGTGGGAGTGCTCCATGTGCTGCATATCCAACCCTCAGCTTTCTTCGTTAACCTGAACTATTGTAGTGATGGAAATCAGGATCTTTGTTTTTCTAGTGTCCCTGGTTATAAAAGCAGTGCCATATTTTGAGGGAAGCATTCCGGTTCCATGGAAAACTAGGTCACAGACTGAAGACTTAGAAATCTGTAACTGATATTTTACAGCTTGCAACTCTCCCTAATGGCAGCATTGCCTTAGTGACCTGCCATCTTCTCTGCCTTTGGCAGTGCTACATTCTTCACCAGACAACTCCACATTACGAAAAATGCAGCTGGTCTCCAACATGCATGTACTTTGCTGGAACGTGACATAAATTTTACTTTTGTCAGTCCTGCAAATTGTGTCAGTCTTAGAGGCTTTACTTCCACTCATCTTGTGAAATGATGTTATTAGTATTATCATCAATGTGATACTGGGTAGTTGACAAATAATGTATAATAACAGATTTTGCAAGGGTTTCACATCAAAATTGTACACTTAGGCTTCTTATAGTATAAGCCCACAAGCAGTATTATCTAATATTTGATTGACTGGAAGCAATTGTTTTCTGTTCAAAAATTATTCTTTTCCCTCATCATCTCTCCTGCTCCTGTTATAAATTGGAGCAGCAAAGTGAAATGTATTTCACTGGAAAAATTCTAAGCTGAATCTCATTCCAGCTGAAGCCAGTTTGGATGTTAATAAATGTTTGGAAAGGCTGTGGGTTGGGGTTTGGTATTGCTCAGAAGTCACTCAGAGCCAAACAAATCAGCTGAGGTCTGCATCATCTGGTATATGGAGTCATAACAGATTAACATAGGGTAATGAGATCTGTAGCATAACACACTACCTGGCTCCATTCTGCTGTTAGCAGAGCTCTTAGACTTCCTTCCCCAGCTAAACACCACAATAGTAATGAATAATCTTTGTTAACACAATATTGAATTTTAACAACCTACTAGGAAGTGATGTTCAGATAGTCCCTCAGCAGAGATCCTGGGCTGTCATTTGTACCTGATGGCTTTCACTCAGACATCAAAACAGCTATCATCAGGCATCATTTTTTGCCAATAATTCTCAACCTAATATAGTGCATGTTATTCTGAATTCTTCTCTGGAAAAACGGCCAACATGCTGCCTCTTATTTCTCTCCTCCTGAAATTAGAGGAGATACTACTTCTCGTGCAGTATGTGTTCAACTGTGATAACCCTGTGGCTGCATTCTGTGGTAATGTTTGTGTTTGTACCAGTTTGTTGACATTGTAAAAATGCCCCGTACCATTTCTATCTTGCAAGTCCCTGTTGACTGAAGTGCAACTTTTTAGTATTGCAAATATAATTCTTATTTCAGTTCTCTGTTGAACAAAACAATAGTAAGGGAAACCTTTCTGTCACTGGTGCTAGGGTGTAATTTAACCATGAGATGTACTGATCAGTCTCTGATTCTATAGCTTTTGCTTAGTAGGTGCTTAGGATTTTGACTCTCCCACTTTACTGTTGGACTAGCAGAGTAAGTTACTAATGGTCTAGCTAACGTTATACTTCATATAGGCTGTTTAAAAGTATTCCCACTAAACTCTTGCCATTGTTAAATATGAATACATTGGGTATCTGCTGACAGAAATAAATGTGGTGTGCATGATCATTTTGTTCGCTGTGGTATTTTCTGATAAGCGATCTCATGAAAGTGGAAGTAACAGTTTAGAAGAATTCCTCAGTTTGCTTCACTTAGTTTTAGCAAATCTACTTTCAGTTTGTCCTGGAGTAAACATTTTTTTATCTACTAATATGTTCTATATTTCTACTAGGTAAAGCAGATTCCTTCCCACTGTCATGGATGGAGTGATGAACTTCATTTGTAAGAGAGAAGTAGTAATATGTTTATTGATGTAAAACAGTGATTTAACATGGTTTAACAAGATTCGATGACAAGGTTCATTTCATATTTACTGCATAGAGGACAGTCAGATAAAACTGTCAAGGAGACCCTCCCGTTGAGTTACAAGGTTCAGAATGGACTCCCTTGCTTTCTAATCTCCTTTTCAGAGGAGTCTAGGTGTGGCTGGATCCGCTCCTAGTCCCAGACTCCGTCAACAATTTATGTCTAAAGGATTATATTTGCACAGAACCAACCCTTTATATCACTCAGTTAGGATTTCAACGTTTAACAAGCTTATTAACCACTTACCCAGAATCTGTTGCAGCAAGGAGTCTCTCAGTCTTGAGGGATAACCATGAGAAGTGTCCCTACTCAAGGGGAGATCCTAGCGAGCAGCCTGCTGCCATGCAGCAGAGCTCAATGGGCACTGGGATGTTCCCTATGTATGCAGTAAGATAATTGACTTATTTACATACCACTACAGAAGTAATTTTCTTCCAAATTTTTTTGAGTTGGACATTGACCAGCACCATAGTTATGTGGGCACATCGTTCCGATTAGCCTTTGGCTATTGTGTTGTTATTTGTGTTCCCAGGATCCACACAACCAGAAGCACCCTTTACAATCCTACTGGTGGTTATCACTTGAATAGAGTTACTGAAAATACAGGTCTGGTTGGGGGGGCGGGGGGGCAGAGGGAACACACCTCCACCCCCACAGTCCTTTAAACACAGACAATATTATGAGAAACTTGCTAGCAGCAGAGCTAGTTTGACACTAGAATAGATTATTTGCAGAAAATGTTGAATCTTTTCCACTGGAGGGTTTTATGACAGGTATTTATTGGGAAAGGTCTAGATAGAGTTAATTCCTTTTTGAGGTAGTCAAATACACTCAATAACTTCCACAGATTTCCTTCTCATCTCCAATTAATCTATGATCTTTGTTCCATCTTTTTGATTTTTTTTTTTCAACACGTAAACTGTCTACATGTATATCTTCATATGTATAAATGTATATATAAAAGTGAGTACATAATTTCTCTAATAACATCTTAGGAAACATTGACACTTAAGTCCCACCTGGAACTGTGAACTCCTTAAAGTGATAGTCATGGAAGGGGTGTGCTGTTCAGCATGCCCCCTGCTAATAGCCTTATTTTTTGAAAAGGCAAATTTATAATTTTGGATTTATAAGGCACATTTCATCTAAACTAGGCAGGCATTTTTGGGTTGGTTTGGTTGGTTGTTTTTTATGGGGTTTTTTGTTTTGTTTTGATCACACTGACACGTTCATAATCTAGTTCTAGATGATGCTCCACTGTTATCAAATACTCTAGACTCTCCAGAGAATGTGTCTACAGCTACCAAATTTATCTCTGTACTCAAAGTGCTTACCATATCACCGTAGTGGTGTGGTAACCTCTGGTATAGGTTGTGGTTTTGTTTGCTGGTTGGCTGGGGTTTTTTGCTATCCCCATTTGGTAAGGTTTGTATCTAGAATAGGGGGAGTTTCAGCTACAATTATTTTCCCAAAGAAGAATGAAACTTTTTAATCTCAGAGACTAAAGCCAAAATTTTTGTTTCAACACAATGTTGGTCAGTTTTTGTTTGTACCTGACACCTGTAAGCTGTTCTCAGACACCTGTTTGAAACACTGCAGACAGATTAGTGTGTGGTTCACTATCATATCTCTAGATAACTACCCCTTTAGTTAACTGTTTTACTCAAATGTTGTATTAATATTTGCACCCTGTCACTTGGGCTATCTGTGCAGTATCATTTGCAGGTTGCTCCTCTAAACTATATCATGTACATGTTTGGTTGTTTTTTTCCTGTAGTTTGCCATTCTGAAAAATCTTTGTACTGCTGTTTTTCGTTTGGGGCAGACATGTTAGTTATGACCTCCACTTTGCAGTGATCTACTGTACACCTTAGCTTTTCTTCCAGGGGTTTTATTGCTATTACATGGAGCTTGTGTTGTTGCTTTCTTAGTTTTAGCTCAGGAACTCTGCCTCTTTCCACAGGTCTTTAGGGCCTTTAGTCAAACTCCTCTCTTTTACCTTGGATCAAAATATTATCCATCAAAGCTTTAGCATCCTCTCTACCATCAAAACATGGTTGTATTTTCCTGGGACATGCCTAGGGGGCTGAACACAACTCAAATATCCCTCTGAGGAAATAATGTCTCCTAAAATAGTTTTTTGAAGATGTACAGCCATGTTCTCTACTTTTCTAGGGGCATCTGCCAGCACCCTGCTGATGAATCAGAGCCATCTCTTCAAAGAATTTGCCCCTTGTCAATGCAGGAAAATATTCCCTTTATATAATACACACATCTTTTTCTTGGTCTGAGTGTACATGAGAGGTTCAGTATGGATTCTTTTCTCACTCTCCTGCATCTTCTTTCTGCTTCTACTTTCTGTGATTCTTACAGCTATGATGTTATCAAAAATTCCTCTTTTAATATCTGCACTGGGGGGAGAGAGGCGCTTTTTTTTTTTAATATTTTTAAGTAACATTAATCAGGGAGTGGCTGACAGGTTCGGTGCTTCGTTGAGAGTTTCCCTGAATCTGGGAGACATGTTTAAGCTCCTCCTCGGTAATTCTGGTTTCATGCTTCTCCTCCCCTTCTCTGCTTTTCAGTGAGAGACAGGGTTTGAGATCTTTTTTACCCACTTATGAAAAATTTCCCCTTTGCTTCTGCTCCTCCCCCAAGTGCTTCTATAAACTGGGTCAGAGACAAGGTCACTGACAAGTCTGCTTCAGTCAATGGATGCATTTGAACTGATGAGCACTGAGGAGAATGAGCTCCTGCGCTATACAGCAGTCAATTCCAGCTGGCTCTTGCCAGAGCTTCTTAGAGATGCGGCTTCTCACAGGATGCAAGTGGAAATGCCTGGAATGAGCTGATCCATTTTATTTTTCTTACTTCAGACAGCATTGGGAACATGCCCTTTGTTCATGTAGCTCAATTTTCTGCCTGGGATTGCATTTGCCTTTTAAGACGCAGGGGCAAAGTCACTGCCAGAGCTTTTTTATTTAATACAAAAGAGCTCTTAGTATTCAAAAATGATTTACAGACAGCTGGCCAAGTGTTTGACCTAACTATGTCTATTTGTGCTATTCTACTGGTGCAAGATAGCTGTAATAGAAGCTTACCCAGCCAGTGGACAATTAGCCCAATGTATGCGAGGAAGATGGGTAAAGTGAAATGCTGATTTTAAATGAGGATATTGACATAATAGCATCTCAATCAGTGAGCACTGGAATAGCAGTGTAAAATTACTCACGAATAGCAGAGGAAACCAAGCCAGTGGAGGAGTGACATTATAGTTAAAAGAAAGCTCAGAAGCAAAAAAAGAAAAAAAAAAAAAAAAAAAAGGTGGAGTTGTATCAAGAAGTCCTGAACAATCTCACAATCTCTATGCATTAAAATTTTGTGCCAAAATGGGATGGTAACAGTAAGCATCTTTATAATGTTGTGCTCAGAATTACCAGAGAAGCAATGAGGACTGAAAGAATGTAATGATGGGGACTGATTAAGCGTCATGATTAAGTGTGGTGTAGAAACTGCATTTATACACTTTAAAAATGACGTCTTATTGAAGTAAGAAATCAAAGAGCCCGAAAGAGGAGACTAGACTTATTATTTATCCCTGAGCAAGGATTAAGTCTTGATTGAAGACGTACCTATCAAAGAATCATTCTGTAATAATAAATAAAAGCATGTTCAAATTGATCATCCCTGGTGGAGTACAAAAGCCAAAAAGTCCTTAGATTGGCACACACTTCTGATCAGGGTCCAACATGAAATGGAAAAGAAAAATAAAAGTAGTAGTTAAAAGGGCAAACCAGAACAAAATAACACTTTCAGGTGACAGGGCAGCTATATAAAATCACCGTTGTAGGAATGCATTTTTGCAGCGTTACCATTAGAGAGTAAGCGTATTACCCCTATTTGAAAAACTCCGCAACTTTATAAAAGGTCACATGAGAAGTTAGCAAAGGGGATTATTAGACTGGAGAAGGCCATTAGCATTAAAAGGACACCCTTTGAAGTCTTGCCCAAATGAACTAAGGAAAAAACCCCAGTACACTCTGGCAAGTTAAATGCAAAACCATAATAATAGAGGACAAAAACAATTTTGAAGAATAACTTGCTGAAGGCATAAAAACTAATAATAAAAACTTTTTCAAACACATCAGAGGCAAGAAGCCTGCCTGAAGGTCTATAAGGTTGATAGATGATCAAGATGTAAAAGAAGTGCTCAAGGAAAATAAGGTCTTTGCAGAAAAGCTAAATTAATTATTTGCTTTGGTGTTCACTGTGAGGAGCCTAGAGGGAATTCCCAAATTAGACCCACTCTTTATAAGGGACAAGTCAGATAACATGGAAAACAGTGGTTTAATGGTACGTATCATTTTGGAAGAGGAATTTGTACCTCACAGATCTGTTAGCTCTTTTTTGAAGAATTGACAAACATGAAGATAAAGGCAATCCACTACCTGTTGCATATTTTGAATTTCTGAAAAGCTTTGGCAAAGTTGCTAAGCAAATGATTTTAAGAAATTAAGAATCCAAGTTGTCATTGGATGACATCAGCATCCTTCCTTATGATTCAGCAAATGAAGCTAAAAGTGAGTTTTCACATTGGGCCAAAGTTACATGTGCAGATTGCTTGGGATTCTTCAAAATATTCATAAATTAATAAGGGAAAAAAAAAAAAGAAGAAGAATTAATGGATTTTTCTGATGCTATACGTTTATTTGATGCAATCAAAGTTGCATCACAGAAAGATCTTATGATACTGACTGATAAAATGCAGATGAAGTGCAATATCAATAAATGCAAAGATGCTTATGGGAGGGAGGTCAAGTCAAAGGAGGAGATGATGAAAGTTCAGCGCCAGTTAGTAATAGAATACCGCTTGGGAAAGAAGCTCATGAGGCGGCTTTCAAAATACCCTATTGATGATCAGCTGTGCTCAAGAAGGCAAAGACTGTGTTTGATTCCTCACTGTCGTGCTTCGTATGTTTACCTGTGTCTTGGGAAAAGTGTATGATTCCAGGGATCTCTGTATGGCCGCTCTTACATGAGTTCCTACATTCCCCAGAACAAAGTGTAAGGGGGTGGCTGTATGACAGCTGCATTGGCACTATTGGCTTCATGGACAAACAATAGTAGTTGTTCCACCTAAAAGAAAGCTCTGTTCTTCCCTTCTGATCACCTGCGCACCTCTGCATTCCTGGAATTATGGCGCTTGAGACTACCTGAACATTGCTGGAGGTAGTATGCAGTGCCGTACAGCATCACTAAATTGCCAAAAAAAAGGTATGAAACTGTATTTTGAATAGGAAGAGGAAATCCTACGAACTATATCATTTCCTTACGTAAAAGAGAATTATCCTCAGTGGAGGCCATCATGTTGCCTTTGTGACAATACATAAAGGTATAGGCTAGGTCCCTTGATTTCTTGGTATATCTCATTCCAAAATAGGAATCCTAAATAATCCTGTAGATAGGATTTTCCACTGCTTATTTTCATTTTGTGCCTGTTTCACTGTGTCATCCAGAGCCTGGGCCTAAGAACAGGAATCCTGTGAGAAGAACACAGCAGCTGCCTAACAGCTTAAAGAAAGTTATAGTGCCTAATGGATCCAATGGAGATATTTTAGGCAGATAGGCTTTAGTTACAGGGTGGATGACTAGAGCTGAACGGATAATACTGTTGCTCTTTTGAAAAAAAGTATCAAAGATATCCTTTATGATTTCAAGTTGCCAGGATCTTTACCTTTTTGAACACTCATCCTATGAGAGTTATAATGAAGCAGAGCTGCTTCCAGAGTTTTTTTTTTTTTCTTAAACCTGAAAAACTGCACTTTTAGAATCATAGACATCAAAAAAAACCTTAATGCCAGTATCATTACTAGCTGGATTTTGCAGGCAGCAACCCTGCAGTTTTGCATATGTTTTCTTGATCTAGAGCCCAGTTTAAGCTGTTGAATGGGGTCTGTGTCTATAATGTTCCCTAAGTGCTATTATGCAAAGAGATTGCTTATTTGAATCATTAATCAGTCTCTGGATGGCTGCAAGTTCTTATATTTCATGGCTGGTTTTCATGATGTATGTGACCTATTCATAGTGTTGCTCAAGCTGCACTGGAACAAGACTTAATTCCTATTCTTGTTAAAGCTTTCCTGCTGACCACTTTCACTAGTACATGCTTAGAAACTGTCCCAAACGCAGAAGAATACTATATGCAAAACTGATGGAAAGGTTCCTCAGACAAGAAAATTGTATTGGTAGCTTAACTCTTTCAGTCAGAGTTAACATGATAGATTGTTTCTTATATGGATGCGTTCAGTGATCTTTTCAGAATCTGGTTACTATGTGCCTTGTGAAAAATCCAATTAGAATTAATCTATTAATTAGCGGAAGCTTAATTTTCTTGCTGTCAGAAGATACATCACGATGTTGGAATTTTACAGCATCAAAGTTAGCGATAGTCCCCAACTTATAAGTATTTTGAAAGCTTCTACTTGCTGTCTTCTGCAGTGCTGACACCAGTGGATCAATAGGTTTTTAAAACCAGACAGGAATCACTGTGATAATCTAGTCTGATTTACAAAGTACTAAATATCATCCATCATGGTTTTCCTAAATGGGCATCAAAGTCTGAGCTTCCCCAACTTTTGGTGGCTTAGCTGTTAGAGAGAACGACTGATCTAAAAGAGCTTAGAGGATTTATCTCACAAGAGCATCTGGAATATCAAATCTGTCTCCAAATATCTTCAAAACCCCATCCCTGGTAAGATTGTTGAGCTCATTTTTCCTTTTTTTTTTTTTTAATTAATTATTTCCCTTTCAGTATATCTACATTCTGGGAACTGGCATACAGGAAACTACAATATAGAGCTGGATTACTGAGCTGGGTCATGTTGATGGTCTGAGCTGCAGAATCTGAATGTACTTCATGTGATAAATCCTCCTGAGCGTGCAGAAAGCTGGGGGTACCCCAACATGTGAACTGCCTCCTTCATTTCTGCTGTGGTTGCTCATGTTCCAGGGTGACTCCTTTAGCGAGAGTGCTGATCGTTATTTCACTATTTCTCAGAACATGGTAAGAAGAAGAGGAAGGATCACGTTATGAGGTTCAGATAAATGTATGTCTGGGAGAAACAGAGTTGTGCAAGCATAAACAGCAAAATCTAAATTGAGATGAACACATACCATGGAACATTTGCAGCAGGGAGAAGGGAACAATGCACTTAATATTTCTGAAAAAGGGAGCTCTTCAAATAATTTGCATACAAAGTTTGTAAAGCAAGTACAGCTTTGCTTCCTCCATCATGGCAGTTTGGTCTGGTTTACCCTTTTTATGTGTTGATGTGTAGAATTTGACGTGGGTTTTTTGTGGTTTTGATGCTTTTGCTTAATTAATAACACTGTAGAAAATGTAGTGCTACTGATGTTACCATTTTGTTGTGTTAAATAGGTTGTTGCTTTAAATGTTTGGGGTTTTTTTTTATGGAGCGTCCCCCTAAAGATAATTTTCTAACTGTGAGAATATCTTGCATTTCAAAAGAAACCTCTGAAATAGGATCCTGTCCTGTCTCATTATATCTTAAATTCAAAGTTTCAAAGTTTAAATGCAAGTTAGGATCAGTTTATGCCCTATTGAAATGTAGTCACCTCTGGAAAAGACCCCATCAGTGGAGCGCCTTTTGAAGGGTGTTTACTTAGATGTACGTCAAGCAAAATCTTTTTCTGAGTTCAGCTAAGCTATTGTTTTGTGGTTTTTGAAAATAAACTGCCTTCATCTAAGTATTGGTCTTCTGCTAGGGAATTTGTGGTGTTTCATGACTTCCCCCAAAAAGGGTACTCGCTGTAGAATTAAATCTCAGCAGGAGTAGATTTAATTCTCCCTGATGACTTGTAGTCTATGGAAACATTATTGCCTGTGCTTGGTTGGTGAGTCTGCCCTTCAGGAGTTGGATGTTCTCCTCTTGCTGCAGTTAACTCATGCAATAGAGCCAGCTTTTTGTTCTGTTTATGTCCCTTGTTAATGGCTGTATTGATCTGGCCTGATGTAAGCAAAGGTTCACAGTTCACCAAATGTTGCTAAGGGTACCAGACTATTACTGCCACCAGCAGACGCATTCCATCATCCCTCAACCTCGGTGTGTGAAAGCCAGAGCAGCAGGATGCCGCATGTTGGTGACTCAGGAAAATGGCATGTGTCGGTATCTGGCATATGTCAGACTTGGATGCGTCTAAAATTAGAAAAGAGTATATTTTTTGTCATGTTTGTTTTGTCTGCCAAGCAATGCAGGAACATTTAAAGGTTAGCCTAATTTTTAGTTGTTTGGAAATGAAAGCCACGATGACAGTGCAAGAACACCTATGAATTTTGTTTTCAAATAAACTGATCTTTCATATATATATATGTGTATATACATATATATATATATATATATATATATATATATATGTATATATATGTATATAAAAGTTGCTGAAGCTGACCTGAGCTGGAGGAAGGTGGGTTATTGTCCAGCCTGACAGCTCTAGGCAAATGACTTAATTATCTCCTTGCTTGCTCAGTTCAACAAGGAATTTTCACTAGAAGGCTAAAGCTAAAAGAAAAGGTTTTGATCCTGAATTCTTACTTTCGGCATCTCAGAGCAGAGCTGTACAAGTGTGAACTGCTGAATCTCCTAATGCTGCTTGGGGAATTTGGCTCTTTGTTTAGAAAACAATTTAAATCTGTTTATCTGATTTTCCTAGCACAAAATCCCAGTTGTCCTTGAAATAAGACTTATTCTAGCTCTGCAATGATGAATATGTCTCATCATGACAGAATAATTTGACGGGGTTTAGAATATTTTTAAAAGCAAGAGGCCTGAGACTATAGTTGCTAAGGAGTGGTGGTGAGAGAACAGGACTAGCTATTAGATTATTAGGTTGCTTTTTTTCACAGAGTCCAAGGTGGCAGAGAGATTAGCTCATTTAAAGGGCAAACTCTTTTCTTTTTTTTTTTTTTTCCTTCTCCTTGAGAGCCGGAAAATGCTGATTGCTTGAGCCCATCTCATCTTGGTTCTAGTCTGTTAATTCCAAAAAATCATTCTCCAAGTGGCATGGTTACTTTCTAACAAGATTAGAGGGAGAGAGGCAGTGAACTGCTCAGTTGCACTCTAGAGACCCTTGGAAAGTGTGATTTGGAGTGGGGTTGGCTAGAGAAGTGGTGCAAAGAGGCCCGTCCAACTTAGTGTATTATTGCAAGGATTTTACATCTGTCACAATAGTGGATTGTTCTCTGCAAAAACAAATATTTAGCAATTATTGGCTGTGTTAGTCAAACTGATATATACTACTGTTGTATAATAAGCTGGTATTCTGTACAGAGTGTTTGCAAAGGAATTTGTTGATTTCTGCAGTATTGTAATAGCAAAGGGCAATGAAAATTTATATTATAACAGACATTCTGATTTTATGTTATTTGTGAAAATAACTTCAAATGCAGTTTGCTAGATCTGAAACACAGAAATTCATTCAAGTGAAATATTATTTTAGCTTTCGGTTTTGTTCTGAGAATGCCAGTATCTTCTACTGAAGTCAGTGGAAGCTGTAAATGATTTTACTGTAGCTCTTTTAGCCATTCAGATTGATCTATCATCTGAACCTATTAATATCTGTGCATTGAGAGCGGTAGGGAAAGCGTTTCTGTATGTGTCTATACATATATTACACCTATAGTATGTTTTATTCATTGATTTCCCGTTGATTATGTATTTTGCAAAGGTATTTATCTGCATCTCTTCCCTGTGGAGTTCAGAAGTATGATTGGATCTAGTTACACTGCAGTTCAGGGAGAGACCAGAGCATTTGGAATAAAGCTTGGGAGACATTTACCAGGCCATTACAAAAAGTGTGGTCTGCACTGGGTAACCTGGCCCAAAATGCCAAGGAGAAGCTGCCATCTGGCTTTGCAGGCTGGCTAGCATCAAAAGGGTCTGTGGTAATTGGAGCACAGTCCCTCGGTTAGCTGTAGGGAGCCATCCTGCAGGAACTCGGAGACCGGCCGGATGACCTGATAGGAATTTTCCTTCTCTAACTGGCGTGATGGAGAGTTGGCTGGAGTGCACTGCCAGCTGCCACCCTCTTTCAGGACCCTGTAGAGAGAATAAAGCTGAACTTTGGCTAACTGGCTCTGTACCCTGGATAACTTCGTCGATAACGAAGTCAATGCCCTCTTGAACCACAGTGGGACTTGATAGGGTATTTTAGGGGGTTTTTTTTAATCCTTTGGACTGGAATTGATAGAACAGAGAAGAGACTGCAGACAGAATAGATTAAGTTATCACTCCCTAAGTATAGTTTTCACTTGGCCATTGTTTTGTTCAGCCCTGTGGAATGCATAGGTGAAGCTCAAGAAGTTTGCTTAGGGAATTGTTAAATTTCACACAGGGTGGGCAGAGTGATACTGATTTACTTTAGGTTATTGAAATGTTTAAAGTCATCCTAAAATGAGCTCCCTATGTACTCTGAAAAATGCTCAGATTAGTGCTTGGCAGCTGTTTAAACTGAGCATGAGAGTTCTCCTCAACATCTGATCTTGAGTTTAACCAAGCCAATGTTCAGCCCTCAGCCCTGAAGCTTTCCCTCCGTCTTCAAGGCAGGGACTTGCCTAGAGCATCGGTTCCTAGCTCAGATCCAGGAGGCTTCAACCCTTTGGTCCCCAGGTAGGGGAGGGATGCATGTGGGATCTTCCAATGCACACTGTGGTCTCTCTGTTCCTGAGAATGGCCCTCTTGTGCCTTCTGCACCCAAATTCCTGGCCATGGAATGACCGTGGAAGCAGTCAGACTCCCTGGGAAGGCTCCTAGAAGTCTGCACGAAGAACAATATGCAGTGTTGGTGGCTTTTGTCATGGCCTGTAAGGTGAGGGAACGGGGAATGACAGATTGGGGAAAAAATTATTTCCAAAGACAACCCTAAATATAGACTTGCTTATTTATGCATATGTATGTTTGGATCTAATTTCTCTGATCTGGCTGTCTAGAAAGCATCTCTACATCCATACTGAAGCTTTCAAAGACAAACAGCATGATTTCCATCAGTCCTGGGCATAGGAAGGTACACTTGATTTCTGAACATCTGAAAATTAGGCTGCTTTGATGTGCACTTTCATAAACAAAATAGCTAGTTCTGGTATGGAAGCATGTGGATGCTGTTGCAGCTTTATTTGAGCTTTATTATTTCAGTACCAGTAAACTCCATTTATTTTAACTTTCCTCAGCTCATTTGAACTAATTATACTTTGTAGTCCATACTTTTATCATGGTGCTACTCAGTCCTTGTGCATTAAAATTAAAGGAGAGGAGGAGGGTAAGACACAAAAATTCAGAGGGTAAAGTGGCTTCTGTTTTAAAACTAAGAATATGAAAAGGGACAATTTGGTTATAACAGTTTAACATCAGAAATTATATTTGCAAAAGGAAGATATTTTTAAGATCATCTGCTTTTTTGTCCTCTCTCACGGTATCTTTAAAGATGCATCTAGTAATGGCCTTGAGGATTGTAGCTATCAGAAACAATTCTCAGACAGGATATGTATGAAAAACCTTGCTGAAGTTTCACTGAAGGTGCAAAAGGACAAATAGTCAGTCAGACAAATGGAGACAGCAGGGCAGAGAGAGGATGTTAGCTTTCCCCTGAACTTCATGTAGTAGTAGGGATTTTAAAGTCATTTTGGATAACCTCATGGAGTATGAGGGAAGAAGCTTTACTGTACATTGGGCAATAACTGAGCAGGCTTGACATATTTTGTGAGGTGACACCCTTGAATGTAATAAAGTGGATGAATTGAATTTAGTAGCAAAATAAATAACACACAGGCTATTAAACTCCCTGTGTTATTCACGACCATATTGCATTCAGCAAAACTTTCCATTCTTAAATCTGCTGCAAGCTGCCATGGAAAATCGTCTGTCCCAGGGGAGCAATGCAGGAGTCCAGGGCATAGTCCATAGCAGGCACATGGCCAGTTTGTTTTAGAGTGTACAGAGCCTTGCTGATGCATTAAGGAGGCGTGCTAAGAGAAGAAAACGTTCTAAGAAACAGTTCATTAGACTTTGCTGACTATTCTTATGGTATTATAGGAGGGTGTGACCAACTTGTCTCCTTTGAAGACTTGTCCTCCTAGCCAATGTTCAGCTAGTTGAGGGATCTTGAGACAAAAAGCTCCACCTGGCTATTTTTAAAGGTGTGTCAGAAAGGAAAATTAGTTGCAAATTTTGCTCGAGGTGCTGCGTGATGCCAAGTGGCCTTCAGGTGTTCGGTCGCCTGGCAGTGGCACTTCACCACTTGAAGGAATCTTAGAGCTATGTGTGAGGGATAGATAAGAGTGCTTGGGAAGAAATGGCCTTTATTCTGAATAAAGATGCATCAGCAGCCTCCCTACTGGAGTATAATCCCTGCATTTCTGGGGTTATTTCAATCAACCTTAGAAGACTGCCTCTTAAATCTGGCTGTCATTCAAATGGATTTGCCCACTGCAACGGTACCACAGCCACAACCAGCTGTGGAGCATGCTGCTGCCCCCACCGCAACAAGAGGATGCCTTGATTTCTGTGTTAGATTACACCTACGGAGCCAAAGGAAAATAGAACAGGGAGGTGAGCCTAATTTGAGGGGGAGGGAAGCAGTCAGAAATCAAATGAAGCATGTACCTTTGCTAGAAGTTATTGGGCCATAAGCATGTCATGGTTCACTGAGTCCATGCAAGGAAAACTAATCACAGTAGTTACCAAACCTGCTAATTTTGTTATCTGGTCAAATTCTGTCCCTTTGTGAATGTATTTAAAATTCAAACCTTAGAACTGACACATTTGGGCAGAGAGACCATTACAGTTTCCCACTGCTTCCTTTCTAAGCAGTTGATGTTTGAAGTTACATCTTAAGTTTCACGTCTGTTTTGCACTGATCCGGCACCAGGTTCACCCACCCAAGGTCAGTCTGTAAGCCCTGTCAGCAGGAAGAGGAAGGTGGAGGTGCTTTCATTTTCCTCCCTGTGGGAAGCATCATTTGGTAAAGGAAGGAGCTGGTCCCTTCTGCTGTAGGTGGTTCACAGGCTTGAAATTTTCTTTTTACTGGTGCAACAAATGTTTCACTTTGTGCCAGGAACTGGCCTGTCCCTTTGGACATTGAATGAGCAGATGCCTAATTAGCCTATTATTTACCATGGTTGAAATAGCTGAATTTTGATGAAAGAGACTTTACTTTAATCATTGATTCATGACACAGATGCTCATATTGTGCATTAGGCTGTTTAACCTTCTGCAAATATAGTTGCCCCGTGCACCCTTTTATAAATACCCTGGCAACTGCTCTGTCTTCCTTCATTCTCTGTGAGGGGGAGGCTTGGGAGCTCCCAAATTGGTCCTTAGTGCTGGTAATGCGTGTATCAAATGCAAGCAGAAGACACTGAATGGCACCAGGGCTCTGTGTGGCTTAGGCATTTTGCTAGCTTTGAGGTGAAGGGAAAGATCCCTGGGGTGGAGGGGGCTTGGTTTGAACCTACCAAGCACCATCTGAGGCTGGAAAGCCAAGCTGGGGCATCCCAGAGGTCTCTCAAGAGATCCCTGGTGTTTTTTTGGTCAGGAGTGCAGCTGTAAACCCAGGACAGTTAGATGGAGATGGGATTGTTCCAGGCTTCCCTTCCACCACCCCCAGTGTGGTTGTGTTAGACCCTGTTGCCATCACTTGTTCATTTTCTTCTCTGGAACGAGTGTCGGAGACTCTTGGAGGAGGGAGTGTTAGTCTGATCACTGTGGTTTTGAGGAAGCTGAATCCCCACGTGGCAGTATCTCTTCCCCATATTCTCTTTCTTCTTCTGGTCTCAACTCCTGGGCTGACCGTACTTTGCTATCAGAAGGGCTAAGAGGAAAGTGAGATATTTCTGTGTGAGAGTTCAGCAGCGGTGATGAGCAAGGCTGGGTGCTGATGGGCTCATCTGCTCTGTGCAGCTTGCAGCAGCCCATTCCACTGAGGTTTCACAGCTGGAGGGCTCCTTAAAAACTAGCCAAATCTGTTTTAAGTAGGTGCCAAACTTCTGTAGAAAGCCAGCAGAACAATTACCTAAAGCTCTGAAAGTTTCGAAGAATCCTCTTCATCAATAATGTCAGGCTCCTCTAGATATGATCCTGAATTCAGGAGATGATTGTCACAAATATCATTCCAATGGGCTAAGTGTCAGTTGGAAGGCCGACCCTTTTTAAAAGGCCTTTTCAAATGCATTTTTTATCCATCCCTTCACACCATCTCCCCAAGACACATTGGTTCTCATCTGCTCCCTGCTTTATCAGTTTCCTACTGTATATCCCGTGGTTGGAGAAGTGAGGAGCCCAAAGAGGCAGAGCTGTAAAAAGAAGCTGGATAAACATCGATTGCATTTTAAAATCTGAATAATTGTTGGGTCTGCACTGTTGGGAAGAGAAAAGGAGTTAAAGATTTGCTCTCTGTTTGGTGTGATAAATGGCACGTTCTGTGTAATACCAATGATGGATGCAGCCTGAAAGGTCAGGGGAATTCCCAGCACAGGGTCTGACCTTTATTTTACTCAGTTCTCCGCACTGAGTTTAGAATAAATTCACCAGTTAGAAGGAATCTACCACTGGAGGTTTTATCTTTGTGTTTTATTTTTGAATGAGCTCTTTCACTTTAAATTCTTCTCAGGGATTTTTATTTTTTGTGGTGCCTTTTTTTTGTTTGTTTGTTTGGGGGCTGTGGTATTTGGGTTTTTTAGTAGCAGGAGGAGGAGAAGGGAACTTTTTTTTAACAAAATAGTTGGAAGTTTTCAGAAGCCAAAAAAAGAGGAGATGCTTTCTTTTTTGGAACTTTGAGATTAGTCATGCTGCTGTCTGTTTTGGAAAAGAGTTGATATAATAGAGAGCCCAATCTTGTGTATGCACTGGTAGAGCCTTCTCAATGCAGCAGAAACCCTTCCAACTGTAATAAATTGGAAACCCTTTATTCTGAGAAGAGCAATTATCAGAATCTAGAATATTTCTCCCCCGCCTTGTCACCTAACATTTTGCTCTCTTCTAAATTCTTTTGACTTGCATAAACCCCAAAGAGGAAAGGTTTCATTTAGTGTTGACCAAGGGTTTAGCAGTGTAAGGTAACAGCAATAAGTTAAGGGGAAAACTTCCCTTACTATGGATTCTGTTAGACTGTTGGAGTACTCTCACAATTAAAACAGAAAAGGGGACTCAGTTTCCAAGTGATTGAAAATTGGCACATAGAAATTCTTTGGATATTTGCTGTGTCAAGATCATGACCCGCTATTTAGTAGTTCTGTGGAAGTCTCTAAAAGGATACTTGTAGTACATGATTCTAAATAAGAGGATATGCACCGATGAAGGATATGCTATTGGAGCAACTCAGATACTTCTGGGGGCACTGGTGGGCCTGTGCCTCCAAATGTACCCACTGTGAGCTGGGTGAGTAATATTATGTCAATATTTCTAATCAGGAAGGTGAATTATAGAGAGACTTTGTATCCTCTGAAAATGGATACCCAGAAGCAGCTGAAGTCACCAGGAGAGGACAGAAAGGTAGCATTAAGCTGAAAATGTTGCTTGCCTGGGAAAATGATTCTAGTTTTGTGGGTTAAATGAAGAGCAGCCCTTTCTCAGGCCAATAAGTGATGCAGTATGGCGCAGAAACCAACTGTCTTCTGCTCTGCATACTATTGCACGGTGCTGTCTGTGTTCATCACCTGCAGTTTCTGTGAAATCACCTTACAAAAATGTAAAAACGATTTGTTGAACTACATAGTGAAGACTTCTGGGAGACACGAGGGTATTCTTGTGGGATGAGGTGTAATGTTATTGTGGCTGCCGTGGTTCCAGAATAGAAAAGAAACAAGGCTATTAGGAGGAGTAATAATTTTTCTTAGCCCAGCTGGTATTGTTGGACAAGGACAACTTTGTCATTGTTTTGTGATGCAGACACTCTGCCAGCAAGTTGCATCTTATGAATCACATCTGGTCCCTGGAGAGCTGGGCTGGATTTTCATCTGGGAAATACAGGCTCCTAAAATTCTATTTAAATCATGTGTATGCTGGCATTATAACCAGGTGTCCATAACAATTTGTTCAACTATTTTGAGGCCTACTGGGTATAACTTGCATCTTTCCCACACAGTGTGGGGATTGTGAAATATAGATGGAGGGACCATTTTTCTTTTCTAAAAAGTCCCATAGGTGAGGAGCCCGTAACATCTGCTGGACATTGTTAGCTATTGTCCTTGGACTGGTCCTGATTCAGCTGTGGCTTCTCTGCCCCAGTCTCACCTCAAGTAGTTTCTAATCACTCAGAGACTCTGAACATACTAAACATACCCAAAAGAGCAACCCAGCCCTAGTGATAAACCTGCCCTTACCAGTTTTGAAACAGTTATAATGAAGACCTTTCTCTTTTTTTAATTTGAAGTTCAGGATTCTGAAACTGGATGTTAAATCATTGCATCCTCAGGAGAGCAGATCTTTCAGGGGAAACCCCCACTATAATCCCACTAAAAAGCAGCTATCTGAAAGCCAGTGAGAATTGCAAAACAACCCTTTCCTTTTCCTTTTGATTAATTTCCCACTTATGTTTCAAATTACTTCAGAAATACCTGTATTTCAAAGCTGAAATTCAGGAGAGCACTTGCAACATAGAAGCTTTTGTGTTTCCTGAATTTGAGCCTAAATTCAGGAGTGTTGCATAAATTGGAGGGTATTTTTTTAATGTTCATTTGACTTGTTCAGCAATTGAAGTAGATTCCCATCTGAGCGCTGCTGAAGATACCATCTTCAGTTTCTTCCATCTAACAGACATAATTTGCAGAAGACACTTGGCAGATATAATTTAAAAAAAAAAAAAATATTTGAAAACATGAGAAAAGAAATATTAAAACAAAAAAAAACAAACAAAAAAACAAATGAATGGCTTTCTACCTTTTGCATATACCAATTCCTGAGAAGAATTAACTTTGACCAGTTAATCAGTACTAACATTTATTACTCCAAATGTTATCCCTTTTGATCTGACAGGCTTGTTTTGGATAATTTGTTAAAGATGACAAAAAGGCTCATATGCCTCTCGTTCATTTTGACCTTTCTTACTATTAGGAAATTAATTTCAGAACTGAAACAAATGTATTAGTGTTGTCATTTAAAAAAAAAAAAAAAAAAAAAAAAAAAAAAAAAAAAAAAAAAAAAAAAAAAAAAAAAAAGATGAATACCTTGCCTTCAAGCTGTTTCATCATATTAATCCATCACACTGTAACATGATCGCTTTTTGACATATAACATCTTACAAAGATACTTTCGACATTCACACCAGCTCTTATTAAATACTGCACATAAATTCCAAGTGCTGGAAGTTATTGATAGAAAAGGGTGAATAATAAAAAGTATACATATGGGAAACATGGAGAGGAGAAAGGTTTTCTATAGTGGAAAGGTTTATCAAGTCTGGAGATGTGGTTTTACAATTGTCAAGGGTAAAAACAAGCAAATACTCGATTTTTCCCTTGATAATGTTTTGGTTTGTAATTCACAAAGTAGGAATCAATAAATACTTTCAATCGGTAGATTTCTTACTGAGAATTTTTAGGTTTTCCTTCAGTTTTGCTTAGTGGAAACGAGTTTTGATCCAGTCAGATTTCAAAGCCTGGAACTGCATTTTCTTCTCGTTGTAGCAACGTTTGTTTTCCTCTATTTAATTTTAATATTTACTGCCGTTTACCCATAATTCCCACCACATCCTCCCCCTGAATTGCCTTTAGCTCTGAGAAACATGTCGGTAGGTGCCTTACTAAATAACAGTCATGAGCAATCCCTTTCATCCTTTTCAGTTCTATATCAAAGCAAGCATTTGAGCTATATGGACAAATTAAATGATGCACTACTCCAAGACATAAAGAACTACAGACTTGGTAAGCACTGGTGGCTGTCAAGTACAGTCGCTGGGTAATGTTGAATTGGAGTCGCAGTTGTTAATGAGGGCTTAAGCCTGGCAGGGTTTGAAGTTCATGTGGAATCTGAATAAACACTCAAACGTTTGAATGCTTGTTCAGAAGAAATTTTATTTATTCTTACTCTTTGTATTGATATGTCTGTAAACCTGGGCTTCACAGCTTTGGAAAACTTCAGTAAGGGTTGTGACATAGGAAAGAATGAGAAGCTCACTAAGATATCGTTGAGATGCCTTTTTATCCAACACACTTAGCATGTGATGGGCTCTGGCTTTACAGAGTTACATTCATCATGTAACCATAATATTGAACCTCAGCAGCCTCTTTGATTTGAGAATTCCACCTTTCCAAGAAATCCACTTAATATGTGGATTTTAAATCCACGGTTTGTGGGTAGACTAGAGCAGAAGGGTCACATCAGCTGCATTTTAAATACCATGTGGATAAATCAATCAAGTATTATCACATCAGAACAGCAACACCTATTATTTTGCAAAGATGATTTCAGCAAAGTGCCAGTTACGCACTGTGGACAGTTATGTTTATGCAGCTATCAGCAGCTGCTGCTTTCCATTTTTGTAGCTTAAATGGAAGGCAGACACTGAAACTAAAGGACACGTTTTGTTACTGTTGGTGCTGCTGTTTTCTTGTACCATGAGATTATAGTAAAAAAAAATGTTGCGAATAAATTTGAGTGAGGGGGGATGTACAACCTCGATAAATGGAAGGGAGCTACACAAAGGTAGAGCATCTGTTTGTGCTGGGACATGCAGCACCAACAGGGAAGGGTGTGCGTGACAGGCCGGACGTTTCGGCTCCCATGGTCACCACTGTCCCCCTCTCTGTCCCCTCTCCCCGTTCCTAATAACTTGGTGTTGGACCTGAATCATGATGTTGTCTGTGGTCATGCAGATGACCTTGAATTCCAAATCCAGTGTCCTGGGAGGGGCATATTGAGATGTACATGGTAAGGGAAGATTTACATAAATTGTGCTACTCACTTTTTGCTGCCTGTTTGAAAACATGTCAAAATAAAAAGAGTTATGCTAAGGCTAGGGAGCAAAATGGGCCTTGTCCCACCCTTTCATTCCTGTTTCAGATAGTGAACAAGAGAAGATTATTTTCCTTGAAGATCATTTAAGGAGCAAAGCTTAACTTTTCAGAAATGAGAAAGAACTTCGAAAAGAAATAAAGCCAGGGAGTACAAATAAATGTTCAGAAGGCTGCGTAGGGGAAAGACATATGTCTGCTAGCAAGGAAGGAAAGACTGTGTGCCATAAAGAGCTGATCTGTTATCTGTCCATGTGAATCACTCAAAGGCAAGTCTTGGGTATACGTAGACAGTTGCAGCCGGAAAGCCTCTCCTGACTAAGCTTGTCTGTTTGAGGACTGGGTTACTTCTAAATCTGATTTCTGAATTTGAACTTATTTTGAGATATTAAAAGTAAGGAATAGGAAATATCTGAATAAATGTATTAGTAACTGAAAACTGTGATTCACACACCCCCCCTTGTGGTCAGAGGAGTTGAAACTGCTTTTCTTTGGAGTTTTGTTTTGTTTTACTTTGCTTTAAAATATCCTTTCTGGCATGTGAGCAAGCATGAGAAAAATGCAGTCAGAAGAGAGGGGAAATTTACAAACAAACCTTAAAGATGGACCGAAAAGATAAAAAAAATGGTGGTCATAGCTGAAAGCACCATCTCAACCAAAAATATAGCATTACAGACATAATACTAGAATAGCTTGTGGTTTTTTATTTATTATTATTATCATGAATATATTTACTAAATTGGCTAAGTGAAATAACTTAGGTTTTAGAGATTTTCTGTCTCTCTCATCTCACCTCACTGAAATTATGTGTGAATACCTGCAGTCTGGCTAATATTTCAACAGAAACAGTGAATGGAGATATTCTGAAAAATTTGCTGGTGGTTTGCTAGGTATCTGTAAGACCAAATGCATTGAGCTCCGCGTACTTTCTGGAAGATAATGTCAATGTGAGTTGTAGGTACATATTGCTTTCTGAGACTAGACCCCATCTGATCTTCAAATCACATCATCACAATCAGGGGACACGCTTGTGAAATGCAGATAATTGTGAGTCACCTGTACTGGCTTTCTGGTAGATTTGTCATTTCTGTAGCAACTTGGAAGACAAAGACGGGAACAATCTGTTAGATTAGCCAGTCCACCCCCACAGCCAGCCAAGTTGTTTCTTACCCTACTGTGTTTTTAAAAAAAACCACTTTGCTCTGTTCTAACAGTTATTTTCAACAGTTATTTTCTTTACTGTTATGAAGAAATGCACTATCACATTGAAGTTACATTTACTCAGATAGACAAGGATCACAAAGGGATAATTCTGTGCAGCATGTAGGATGCTTCATACTACATATGCCATGTTAAAGCAATATTAGGAGAGTTCTGGTCCTAGGCTTTTTGTTCTCTGTAAAGCTGGTGACATACATACTTTAGTTTTTATTTAAATGAATTCTCTGTGTGATACTTAGTTTAAACACAGTTTAAGGATTTATATTTGTGGGGCATAAGAACAGAAAAATACATTTTTGCACAGAGCACTCCCTTCTAAACAAAATGGGTTTGGGTTTTTTTTTTGTTTTGTTTTGGTTTGTTGTTGTTATTGTGGGTTTTTTTTGTTGTTTTTCCTGAAAAACTATGTGCTCTACTGTAGTTTCTTGAAAAACTATGTGCTCCTTTTTTAGCTGGAACACTTTGGCCAGCTCGACTCTTTTCTTCTGGAGGATATGGGCTGCTTGTACCTACTCCCTCTGTCAGAGGCAGAATTCCAGTTGGTTCCAGTAAAAGTGATTAATATCTTGTTTTTTGCTGGGCTTCTCGTGTGGGTAGGCAGAGGCACTTACTAAAATGTCAGCTGGGCTTGACTCCCTATCCAGCTAGCTGGTGAGCCACCAATTCAGTGAGTCAGAATAATGAACTGATTGAGAAAGATATTGATTTTGTGATGTGATTGGTATGCTGCTGAGTTCCATGAAAAGCATGTGATCATTACAGCCAGTGGCTTGATTTTATGGATCACTCTATGCCTTTTCTTGGGATCTCAGTTTTCTCCCATCATCACTGAGATACTAAGGGATATTTCATAGTTTCTTTTCAGGAATGTAGGAACATTTAAGCACAGCAAAACAAGCTGTCCTCTTTCTCATGCCATAGTGGTCCATAGTGGTAGAGAATATGTGGGGGATTGAATTGAAGTGAATCTCTTTCTCATCAAATCTTCACAGGACATTCACAATTTTTGGAGGATCTTTGATTTAAGGAATGGAAAAGCATGACCATTCTCAGGTCTCAGGAAAGATCTTGTTGGTAGGGAAAGGTAAAGCTGATAGATGAGATCTGCAAATCAAAAAAACAGTTAAGTCCAGTGCAGGTGATGGCCTGTGGCTGGATTTAGCCAGCAGGATCTTCCATCACCTCTGCTCTCATCCTCCTGGGAATAGGCGACTCCCCAGCAGACAAATCCCACCTCCTGGACCTTTTGCTTACAGCTGGGGCTTGCTGCATCCACAGAGATGGAAGAAGTGGGAATAGTAGAAAGACCACTGATATTCAAGGTAAGGAAGGTTGGTGACCCAACCCCAGACATGCCTCTGACTGGGATTGGGGCATCTCCCCCTCCTTACCTTGAATATCAGGAGTCGTTGTGCTGTTAGTGGCACTGCAGGCATGTAATTAGGGACAAGGAGCAGCTGCTGTGTTGATGAGGCTCTGAAATCTGCTCTCTGCAGCCCTAATGGGGGAACTGCCTGGCCTTTTCATTTATTTTTCTTATATGGTCTTTTCATCCAGTTGCACTCAGGGAGTAGTGTGCGTGTATTACTCCTTAAGGTTTCTTGGACAAGGCCGATGACTCTCTCCCTGTTGCCTCTTTGAATGACTTCAGACTATGCTGAAGAGGGAGAGCCTGACTCAACCCCCAAAGTAATATCTTTCCTGCCCCTTCACCAACAGTACAAAGCTGGAGAGAGCTGAGGTTGGAGTCTAGACCCAAACTCCTTGCTCAGACCCTTGTCTTGCTCTATAGAAACAGGAGATATTAATTAATTATTTCCCCAGCTATGCACGTATCCTTCATGCAGGTGGTTTCTGTACTTGCACTGAGCAGGCAGCTGCAATGTTCAGCCCCCCAAGCCACAGAAAATGCTAACTGTTCCTTTAAAACATCTGTACAGTGACTTTCCTTTTCCCTTGATCCTGCTTCTCTCTGCCATCTTCCTAACAAGGGAGTTGTTACCCAAAGACTTGTTATCCCTCTCTCTGCTGACGACTTGCCTGACAGCTCTGTCTGTATGTAAATTAACTTTTTTTGTTGTTTTATTTTTTATCCAGAGGCATCTCGGTTTTGGCAGTCTCATCAAAAAAGCATATTCTGCTTTAAATTACCCCCAGTTCTCCAAAATGCCTCCCACACCACACTTAAAAATCATTCTTTCTTCTTCTGATTGGGAATTTGAGCAACACTTAAGTCTTAAAATAAATGGCTTGTTTGTGGTTGAATGCTTCCCCCATGCGACACCTTTTGTTATTAATATCTGCACATCTGTTTGTTTAATTATTTGATCTCCTGCATGAAACCAAAAATCATAATTCTTTTAGAAGTTTGTGTGAGCTGATCAAAGAAAATCTTCTCATTTGGGGTCACAGCAGCTTTCATTCCTTCGCCTTTTGGGCACCAACCCAATGTCAGTCACTTATCATAAATAATCAGTTTCATCAGGTTACTGCAGAGATTCAGCCAATTGCAGACACGCAGAGGGTAAATCTGGCCTTAACTCCAGGCTGAAAGTGGCCTTTCAAAACTAATTTGGGGATTTACAAAACGACAGACAGGCTCTCCTTGTGTGCTGACTTGCCTGCTCGTTGTTGTTGCTGGTTGGGTGTTTTTTTTTAATTGCCTAGTTAATATAATCTGACACACTTCTAATGGCCCGCTGGTGAGTTCAATAGGGTAGTCATTTTCATCAGGTGCTGGTAATAGGGTAAAGGAGCTTGGTTTAAAACCTAAAGATGCAGCAATTTTTTTTTTTTTTTTTTTTTTTGAAGCTCACTGTTAGCAGCTCTTCTGGAGCCTGTGCTAAAAGATATTAATGTCAGGAGTTGCTTTGCTACCAGGGGCTCAAGCTGAGTTCTGCATGTTCTTGTGTACGTTTGGTAAGTAGGAAATTGCCAGCCCTTGTGACAAACCCTGAAGTGGAGCTTTGGGATGCAGAATTTGCAGCTGAGTCTGGGGCAGAATAAACTGGGCTCCAGGAGAAAACCCTGCTGAGAGTCATAGAAACACCAAAGGGCTTAGTGTGTGAAGTCCAGGTCTCCGTGGGAGAGCAGGGACAGCTCTGTTTCTGGCTATAGCTCTTTGGGGAAAGGTTGTTCAGGGGAGAAAACCTCCATTTACAGGGAGCATGCAGGAGGTGAGAGAATCACTAGAAAGCCGTCGGCGGTATGTTCGGAAGGTCAGGTAGGAGCTAACCGAGTGTACTGTGTCCCCCTGAGCCCAAGCTGAGTGTTGTGTCCTGTGCCATGACCATCTAAAATATTGAAATGTTTGCTGTTTCTCCTGATGATAAATATGATCTATTTAAACACTGCTGCAAAGAAATGACCACTTTTAAATTCCTCTAATGCCCCAACAGTCACTCTTGGCTCTATTTTTCATCAAGTAAGGACTTGTAATGATGGGGTGAAGAGTCCCAGTGAAAAAGGCTTTTTAGGCTACAGTTTCTTGCTGAAATATGTTGTTCCCTTCAAAACATTAGACAGACTATTAGACCTGAGAAGATTTCCCATTTGTGCACACTTTTAATTTCCTGTTCTGCATTTTGCCTTAATTCACGTTGTGGTTTTGCTTAAGAAATTTAGGCATTTGTTGAAATTTCTTCTGCTTGACAGTCTTGTTTCGGAGTGAGAACCTGCAGTAATTCTTTTTTGCCCCTTGCTGTGAACTTGCCTTCTCACATACCTGAAGGGAGACAAACATAGCTAGCTGTCAGCTCTTCTTTGCCTTTGCAAATAGGGATGGATGAAAACTGTGGGTTAATTTAGTTTCAAAATATATACAGTTTGAATACAGGCTGGAACCTGAACTTTGAAGCACAAGCTCACTTCTAATTGCAAACCACTCCAGCTTTATTGAGGTGGTCAGTGTTATTTCATCAGAGCCTTTTGATTTTCATGGTTTCTTGGCACACATATTAGTAACTGAACTACTGCGTGTGCTCTCTGACCCATGCCATGCCTTTGTTACACAGTCTCTACTTTTTCTGCCTGAGGGTCTTTGATTGACAACATGAGCTAAGGGACCCATAGCATGAAGTATGATGCAGTTTAGCCCTTTGTATTTTCATTCAGATAGACCACACATACTGCACATGAAGTTTTATCTACGTAACAACCTTGGAGGGGGGGGGAGATAAAAAGTAAGGACTCTAGCTTCCAGATGGTAAAAGGACACTTGAACTCGTTGTTTCATAATGCCTTGTCCAGTCACCTCCCTGACACAGCAACAGGCACACTGCAAAGAGCACCAAAGCAATTGTGAAGGTTGTGTCTTAATTTTGCCAGGGGTCTGGGCTGTGCACAACCCCTGAAGATGCTCATGCACACAGTAGGCTTTAGGACTGCCCCATCTGCTCTGGCATAGCTGAGGTCCAAGGACACAGATACCAATTTTCCTTGGTATTGAGAGCGCATAGCTTTCCTCTTCTGTTTTCTATTGTGGCTGAGATGGGAAAGCCTTGCTTGTGCCCTCATATCACATTGCTGTCCCTTTTATTCTCTTTGTGATCACCGCTGGAAATTTTGTCCGATTAGAAGAAACTTTTACCTCTATTAAGCCCCCGAATCTCCATCAAGCGTCTGATAGACTGGGCCCTAACGGCAGCCGCTTTACTTCTTTTCAGGCACCATCCATCAGGCTGACAGTGACTGCCGATGGGCCAGTCATATTGTCTATATTTCATACACAAACATCAGGCCTGCTGACAGCACTTTGCACACTCGGAAATTGCTTTTGCTGTGAGCTGAATTTCAACTAGAGCTTTTTTGCTGGCTCCATCTCTCAGTGTTTATGACCCTCAGGAGCAGAGGAACTGCTGTGAATAGATAATGCTGAAAGCACTCTTGTAGCACAGAAGGTTTCATGTCTGAAGTATTTAATGTTTACAGCAAATTTGGTGTTTGTTAATTTGCATTTTTATTCTTTCCTTAAAGAACTGTCACCTTATTCTTCTGCTTGTCCTTTGTACAGATGTGTGGCAATTTGTGCTGGGGGAACAGTGCTGATGGGGTGGGGGGAAAGAGGAGAGGAGGTGTTAAGGGGTGGGAAGAAGGCTGGGTAGTTACAAAATGCTCCATGGCTTAGGCAGCAGTTCTGAATAATGCTGCTTCGGAGCATGGGGAAGGAAAGGCTTCCAAGCGGCATAGAGCTACCCCTTGCTCTAAATCGGAATAATTTTGATAGATTACCCATCATCAGCTTAAAAATCTAATATATTAGCATATAGGAAAAAGACTGTAACTTGGAAGGAATCATATCTGCTTGTCCTTTCCTCTTAGAAAGCAGACAAATCGTTTTCATTACTGGAAAGGACAGCTCCCTACTAATAATACACCCCTCCCAGCAGCTGAACTGTATTTCTTGCTGGTGGAGAAATACTTCTGTTGGAGTGTAATTATTATGTTTGTACATCTGTGTGGGTTTGCACTTGGATGGGTACACAAGGGACTGCAGTTTGCGGGTAGGCCTGATTCTTAATCTATACCACAGCGCGTGTTTTTACAGGGAGAAATGTGTGTTCACCTCTATTTGTTTCTAGCTATCCTTGAGAAAGTGTGTGCCTGGGAATCACTCAGAAACTGAAGAGCAGATGAGGACGAAATAAAGATGGCTGTTTAGAAAGTTGTGCAGCTGTTTCAGATGAACTATGGAGGTCACATAGATTAACCTATCCCTATCAAATGTTCCCCAGGCAATCAGAGTGCTCTGGCTGGCCAGGCGATTTTATAAGGACTGTAAAGAATGTACAGAGACATATCCCTGTAAAACCATCTCTTACCTGAAAGCTCAATGAGCCATCAAATTCAGGAGAAGAACAGCCATTTCTTGGGAAAATGTAATGTTAAGTGTTCCAGAATTAAACTCCAAGCCAGTATATTTTGATGTGCAGCCAGAGTAACCTATGTTCAAGTAACATTAGAGAGATAATGTCAGAGTAAAAACTCCCATGTTAACAGGAAAAAACCCTCCCTCAGACTTTTACCCTGGTATGGGGTACAGCTGCTTATATGTGGTTGAAACAGAAAGATTTTTGAAGTGTTATTTATTCTTTCAGTTGTCCTAATGTTTTGGGTAGGGTGTTGTGGTGTTTTGTTTTTTTTTTCACTTGGTCATTTTTTCAGCTTGGAGAGAGCTCGAGACTTGACTAGTTGGTTTGTCTGCAAATGTGCGGTGGATTTTATTGTCATGCTTTAGCTCAGTGATCTCCTGTTTGGGTTGCAAACTATAAAGGGTAACATTTAATCTCTACGTTCTTTTTTTGCCAGGCCTGACTGACATTTGTGTTAGTGAATTTTATTGTTTTTTTCCCCTACCCTTTTACACTTTGATTTTTAAATGGAAACTGAACGTGTTGCCTATAACTTCCTGACAGGGTTAAAGAATGACACTTCTATTTCAAAAATAATTTGACTATATGAAAACTGTGGGGCAAAACTGATTTTCAAGAGACAGTATTTTATTGATGATATATTGTATGACCTTTTGCATCATTATTGTTGAGATATGGGAATAGGAGTATTTCCTGCACTGATTTAACCTGAGGTACAAAACAATAAACACAAAGTAAGGGTGGTTTCTTAAGTAAACAGCACCTTTTAAAATAACAGGTTATCTGGATGTTCCTGTTACCATAACTCTTTGCACTTCCATCCTGAAAGACGATGGGAGGGAGTTGTGTTTAGGTCTGCGTAATTGAAGGTTATTTGTATTGCAGCAGTTCCTGGGAGCTCCTGTTCTGATCAGCGTCCCATTGAATTTGTGCTACTATACACTATGAGAAAGTGTCTTCCATGAGGAGGTGATGATTTATGAAGATTAGACAGACTGGCATTCTACAGTCCCCATTATAAGAGTGAGAGCTGAGGGGAACTGAACGACTTGTTGAAGGTCAAATGCAAAGCCCGTGTCACAACTGAGAAATCAATGCACGTATCACTTCATGATATGGAGGGTTCCTGCCCCTTCCACTTCGTCTGGCTTTGGAACAGTAGAGGCTGGGCCTCCTGAAGCTAGCATTGTAGAAGGAGTATTATGAAACTACAGCCAACCACCGAAATCCAAAAAATATCAGGGCACTGGGAGTTATGCTCTAGGTAGCTGACACTGCATCTCTATCTCCATTTGAGTGGAACAGAGCCAAAATCGTGCATTCGTATTGGAATACTTCATTATACCTCTACCCCAAGGTGAAGGAAGCAAGGCTCACAGTGTAAAAGTGCAGAAAATAGCAAGGCTGTGTTTTCCCCGAAAACCGGCTTCTTTCTGTCTCCTCTGCCCACGTTAATCAGTGGTAGAAGCTGGACTCAACTATGAAAACTTCCTCTCTGTCTCAAATTAAGTACTTATCCACAAGAAGTAGGAGAGAAAGAGATTAATAGCTTCCCATCTCCATGTTGTTTTTGCGGTTACAAAGTCCACTTTTGCTCTACTTGAGAATGGGGTCTAACATAAAAGAGATTTCCGTTCAGTACCTGGAGCCTCTGCCTGTTGCTTCAAAACAAATAGGAGTAGCAGCATAATGGACAGAAATTGAAAGTGTTGGTTGACTTTTTCTGACATCCTGCATGACCTTGGGCAAGTTGTTTTATCTCTGGGCTTCAGTTTGCCAAGCTGCAATGTGACACCAATAACTTTAAGTTAATTGGTGAAGTGTTTTAAGACCTGCTAAAGATTAAAAGTACTGTAGGGAAGACAGACATATTAATCAGCAGCCATAGATATCTGTGATGCTTATTGAGACTTGTTCCATTAGGAACATGACAGTGGTGACTGCAGTGCGTGAAACAGTAGATTAATAGATTAGGAATCTATCATGGGACCATCTCTGTGATTTCATTACAGGAAATTTGACAGTGTTCCCGAGCTTTATCTAGTTGCAGTGTGAAGGAAGAGGGAGGATGCACAGCTATTATACAATGTAAGTTATGGTGGGCTTGACTAAGGAAGAGGAAGAATGCAGCCACTTAACTCTTCTCTTTGATAAATCTGCACACAGCTCTTAGAATATAAACAGTTGTGAAGCAGTGAAACAAGTGCTTGATGATGGTTTTTATTGACTTCCAAGCGCCTCATAGAGAAATAGGTGACTTTTGGGAGTCATGGGGACTTTCAGAAGTAACTACCTACCATACTAGGCAACATGACAGTCTAAAGCAATAAAATATCCTCCAGATCCCCTTTAATGTAGAGGATGTGTGGTAGATTCCACCTTGACAGGGCATCTCATTAGGTATTGCTGGAAGGAATTGACACAGTCAAGAAGCTACTCAACTTCTCTCTTACCATGTTAGCCATTGGGAAGCAATTTTCTTTTGTTGTTTTGTGATCCTTAAAGATGAGCTGATGATCACAGTCTTATTCACTGAATAAGGAGAAAAGGTTTTGAGGGTCTTTCCCCCCCCTTTCCTGGTATTTGAAAACTATTTTCCCATGCCCTATTTTGATAACACCAGTATCTCTAATATGTACCTGAAATATCAGGGAGTCCCACACAAGCTGTGTTCAGTTTAGGAACACTGGAACCCCATGTCTCCCTTTCCCCTCCACACATGTAGTGTGTATACAGTTAATCTTTAGCATTAAAAATAACATTTTAAATCTCCTGAGAAAATTTCAGTGATCCTTTCAGGTCACTCACTGCAACACTTTCATTTTAGTTCGTTAATTTCTAATCAGCTGAGTTCACTTAGCAAATACATGTGGGGAAACTTTTTCCTGTAGATAAAAAATAAGAATTTATTTCCATGTCAAAGGGTAAGTAAATTTTGCTGCATCATTACTAATCTTTGTGTTTTCTTGATGATAAATGACAATAAGTTTGTGATGGAAGGGAGATCTAAAAGGTGTGTAGCTCCCATGATTTGTTTCCCTGGAGCATTCCTGATTATTGATACATTCTGCCAGTTAAGATTTACATCATTGATTTGTGTGAATTAGAGTGTCATGGCTTCACATTCTTCCAGCCTTTCTAGCAAAGCAAGCAATTTAAAGTCGTTGCATGTGATACAAGATTTCAAAGCAATAATTCAGCTGCAGTGTTATGTTTGATCCAGCATTTACTGCCTACCTACTATAACAACTGGCAGTTTATAAACTTAGAGATTAAAATGATGAGAGCTTTAGAAACTCCTATAACAATAATGAAGAAGTAGTGTGTGAATGCCTATGATTTTTTTTTTCTGCAGTTTTCCTCAGTATGCTCAGGTATTTGGCAGATACTCGGGATGTTCACAGTTGAGTGCCCAATCCATGAAGTGCAGATCAGCTATCATACCTAATCAAGCCAGAGAGAGTTCAGAGTTGGAGGGTTTGTTCATCTCTGCCTCCCAGATAATTTTATGCAATCTGAATATCTGCCTATCTGCAGTACATCTCTGCTCAAAGTGTGAAAGTGGACTGCATTTTTTTTTATTATTTCCTTCAAGCCTCACAGTTATTCAGATTATCACTGGATATTGTATTGTCTAGGGTTTAACAGTGCCACAAATTATCACAGTCAGAAACAAGACACTGGCGTGGATGGACTTTAGGTCACACTCTGTCAAGCAGTCTTTAAATTCCTAACTATGTCCATGCTGTTCAGGAACTAGACTGGGCCACTCTGATTCTGCCACTGGACTCAGATGTTCATAGCCCTGAATTTTGATAGTGGAAGCTGTATAAAGGTTGTCTCAGCTGAAGCTATGCCCTGGCTTATCAGATATTACCTTACTGCTGTTCCCAGAGAACTAGAATTTCCCCAGGTCCTCTCATGCAGCCTATCTGTAACATACCTGTTGACATGAAAACAGAAGTTTAAAAAAATGTAATTCATAGGAAAAGTCTAATTATTTGTGACATTTCATCCATCATGTCCTAAGCTTCTCCAGAGGAAAGTAGTAACATTTCGTCTCCTTGACAGCAAACAACACACTGACGAACTGAAAAATGTTCTGCTATATTTCAAACTGCAGCATTTAGGAGTAAAGAGCAAGTGCAAAATAAATAGCAAGAGTAAAGAGCAGGAACCCACATAAGTAGGGGGCAGAAGCTTGGAGAGCTTTCTAAAAGCTTTCTCTTGGGTTAAAATACAAAACAATCCTTCAAAAATAACCAGAACATTTCAGGGTAAGCTGTAGCAATACCACTCAGCCCAATCTGCATTGACTTTCCTAACCACTCCTGCGAGGAGATGCCTTGGTCGGATGTGGCAACATAGTGCAGTTCATGGGGAGCTACAGGAACTGAAGATGGGTTGGAAACAAGTTTTTAGCATAACCCTCAGCTTCTCAGCCCCAGCACTTCAGGACTGCAAAAGGAGTGTTTATATCGTCTAAAGGGAAGAGAAGCAGAGCAAGACTATGAAGTCTGCCCTCCTAATTTCTTCTTTCTGAAAATGATACCTAAGCACCTGAAGCATTGCTTTTAGTTTGTACCAAAATTGACTTTGCTTCTGAACGCTCTCTCTGTGACATGCCAAGTTAGGTAACTCCCCATACTGGTGTTATGTCTCTCTCTGTATCTGTCTCATTACTGTTAGGCTTCAATCAAGTTTTTGTGACCATCTGTTCATGTATGACCCATCTCTTTCTGCACAGCTCTTGTAGTGCTGCTTTCACATCTTGATGCTGCTGCTCCAGAACCTGCAGGTCTCTCCCACTTCAGCAAAAAGAGAATCTCTGTTAATAACCCAGGTTCCTACAGACATTCAGATAGTTAACTCCCACTGCTTTCCTGGGTGCTCAGAGATCTCATGCCTGTGAAACATGCTGTTTCCATCCACTGATGGAGTGTGAAGGTCATCTGTGTTGACATGCACATACAGCTCTTCAGCTGCTTTTCAGACCCTTATTGGCATCATGTGAGCAGATCTCATGCTCCTAAAACTTCATCATTTAAACAAAGAGGAGTGCAACATCCGGAAGGAGAGTATCAATCAGATCTTCTATCCAGGAAGTTTAATGAAGAATAATAATGCATTGGATAATTTTTTAAGTAATTTGAATGTGTTTTTTCTTTTCTGATCTCTTGTTTTAGAAGACATCCTTACATGCAGAAGATACAGCACTTAGAAAATGTAGTATTTGTCTTTTAAACTCTGAAAGTCTGTGATTCTTCTTTGAGGAAAATACAAGTTTGTGCAGCCATTCCTAATCTTTCACAGGGTGGAGGCTCTTTTCATTTTCATTCTTTTTTTCTTTTTCCTTTTCTGTTATGCACACACACAAAAAACTCAGGAGTACATCATGAGCCAAGCTGTATTTTCTGTTTATTGCTACCAGGTTAATAACAGTAATGGTGCGAGGAGAAAATGAAGTGTTATGTAAAATCCTGCATTGCAGATTTTGGTGCTGATGCAAAGAGCTCAATAAAGTGTAACACTTTAATCATGGAGATAAAAATCACACAGCAGCTTCACAGTCTTCCAAGATGCAGAGTCTTAGACAAAATAGAAGTGGGAGAGAGAGAAACTGACAATATTATTGAGTCCCAGAAAAGTTGGCGAAGAAAACAACCCACTTTCTTTTCTTATGGTGCTTTGATTCATTTTTTGTATTCACAAGATAAACAACTGAAAATGTGTGTATATGAATTTCCTGGTATTAGAGAGAGCAAAATGCCACAGCCTTATAGACAACTCAGTGACATTTACAGGAACCTGGAAACCTTTAAAAAAAACAAAGCAAACAATTCCTTCCCCACAAAAAAAAAAAAAAAAACCACAAAAAAACAAAACAAAAAAAAACCTCAACCCCCCCAAAAAAACTATCAAAACCAAAAAAAAACCACCACCAGAACTGACCCCTAGCATGATATGATGATATGTATTGTTTTTTTCAAGTAGGCAGGCAGCTCAGCACAGTTTTAGCATCGTGGTATTGAGTACAAATTCAGCACACTAGCACAGAGGAGGACTCAGTTTTGGATGGTGCTTATACTCTGCCTGGCTCAACTGTTGCTGAGCTTCGTGTCTCTGCTTGCTATCTGTAGTTTAAGATTGTAGTCCTGTCAAAAGACTGTACATGTGATTGTAGACTGTTGGCTTGTGGGGTTATTCTGGGGGAGGGGGGGAGGAGGAGGAAGAGTTATGTGAGGAAGATCTCACCTGTACAGGGAAATTTGTGGATATAATGACATGGAACACTGTGCTAAAAAGTTGGGACAGTGCTAGGGACTGTATATCTTCAGGCTGGACCAGTTGCTGTGAGGCACATGACTGCAGTTGTATGACAAGTTTATTCTTTGAAAAATGTTTCTAGAAAAGTCTCTTTCCCCATAGCTTAGCTATTGGAAAGAATATAAGGGTATTATTTGTTGGAATAAATACAAAAAATGTGGGAATACTTAGTCCAGGGCCATGAAGAATGCTTCAGGTAACTCAGAAAAGTGTCACGTAGCTTTGATCCCAGCATCTGGAAACAAGAGTAGCTGAATTTACAGAGGGAATCTCTATTGAAGAGCCCAGTGACCATTCGTCCACCCTGGAAGATGTTTCTTCACACAGGGGGGTGCAGTGCCAGCAGAGAAGCCATTCCAGAGAAGTTACATATTCAGCATGAAATGTAATTCAGTTTTAGTTGGTGCCTGGCCTTTTGGGGAATCAGTTGCTGTTACCTGGAGGAGCAGAGCAGCCTGCTGAGCCGAGTTGTCTAGTACTTGGACAAGCAGAAGGAAGGGGGCTGTACCTCAGCTTTATCGTGGGGTTTCCACTGGTCCCCTTCTGTCCCCATGCTTCATTGTTTGGACTAGTTACAGTTAGCACTGCCTGTTTCAATCCGTTATATAGTTATTCCCTTGGGTAACATTCAAGGTTAATTCAAGGGCATGCTAAACTTTGCTGGGGCTTGAAGGTAACCCAGAAGGTTTAATGTTTCCATCAGCTGTGATAACTATGTGCCTAAGTTTGGGACCGCTGATTGAAAAACTCCTGCAGAGACAGAATCAGGCATATGTATTAGTGGCTTTTGGTATCTGATAAACTCTGTCATCACGGCTTACCCATGATATGCACATCATAAAGAGTGCCTGATTACATGGCTGGCTTAATCTGTATAGCATGAAAGCTGACATTTTATATTACTTTATATCCTCTTGTCCAGCTGAGTTCACTTGTGTGGAATTAACAGATGTCAGATTTGGACATTATGGGCATGGATGCCACGAGAAATGTATGTAAATAACCAACCCTTGAGTAGTATTGTTAGAACAGGTCGTGGTAAGAGATGGAAAAGGAAGGGAATGTTTCACAGGACCCTGCAATATTTTCTTGGTGGATTTTTGGTAGACCCAAGGGGTGAATCAAGCTGATACTACTTAGGAAGCTAAAACCTTATCCTAACGGTTATCTGAAGTAAAAACTTCCTGCTTTTTTTGCTGAGATATGTCTTATGAACAGCACCTGTTTCCCCATGGTGTGTCAAAATGTTCATTACAGCACCTGTAGTAATGGCAGAGTGATCTCAACATTATTTTAGCGTTTTACTTCATATTTGGGGTAAAGGACGAGGTAGGCTTTAATTACCAGCAGGTCTTCAAAGACAGCATATCTGGTAGCCTTGAGCTTATCCATAAAATTGAAGAGACAGTGGTTCTGGGAAACCTGCCACATCGTGTCAGCAGGCCTTGTTTGCTTTTGAAGATTGCAGGAAACTGGATGGATTTGAAGAACTGCCTTTTTAAGGACAGAAACAAATAAAAACAAGGCACTGCAGGTGTTAAGAAACAAAACCTCTGTGCAGGCTGTGCTTTGCAGGGCAGGGCTTTGCCCAGATGGGTGCCTCTGGTCATCTCTGCTCATATGCCTGGGTGTTGTCCTGGTGGAAGCCAGGGAGCATGGGGGAAACCACCCACCTTGGCTTTGCATGCTAGATCTGTGACTGGAGTGGGGTGCAGGCCTATAGAGAGTATCACAGAGCACAGATGGCCCGCAAGGATGGACACAGCTGTAGAGACATGAGGTTGGGAAAGGAGGCATTGATCATCTATTCCTTGAGCAGACTCCTCAGGCCATCTTGAATGGATAGTATTTACGTCTCAGTGCTCCACATGCAACCAGATGTTCCTGGTTATTTGAGGGGAAAGGGGAGAGACAGGTTCTTCATGTGTTATGGCTGTCCTGCTGGATCAGTTAAAACTCTTTTTAATCTCAGAATAAGACTTAGAATCAGTTGCTTAAGATATTCCTGTTCTCATGTATTTTTTCCTTCCCTTCACCCCCACACCTACACGCAGTAATTGTGTATGAACCACACAACTCAGGAGGGGACACAATATATGAACATCTTAGGCAGGTGATTGGGCTGGAAAGATAAACATCTAAATATTTAGACTTTTTTGGCCTAGCTGGACTGATTCCTTAGATCATGACATGGCCTCGCAGCAAACTGTGCCAGCTGATGGTGTCCTGACGAGGAGTGGGTGACCCATCTGTGGGAGAGGTGGGGAGGATGGAGTTTTTGGGGCTGTCCTTGTTGACAAAAACATGCATGTGAAAACAAAGGGTCAGTCCACAATGGGGCTGCGACACCTTCTGAATGAAAGGCCTGGCTGTGAGGGTGAATGCATCGGAATTAAATAATGCAGGTAATGCTTTTTAAGTTGGGAAGTGCTAGGAAAACTAGTACCATTTGTTGTGGAAACAATAGACTCTTTTGCTGTTTGTGAGGGTGGCAAAAAGTGGAATTCACCAAAGACAGAGGGATCAATGTGATGATGGGTGAACATTCGAATACACTTTCTGATAGTAAAGTAGTGCTTGGAATAGCTTCTAGTCCTGGGAGACTAGAAACACTGTCTGTTTGCAACTTTAAAAAGAATGAGACAGTGATTTCCTAGTGCTGGGTACATAGCCATAGCACTTACCTCCCAGGCATTTAGATTTTGTGTGTGCGCCTTTTCCAAACATTTATTGCTATTTCCTTTGCTTTTAAAATACAGGCAGGCTATTTTTACTGGGGATGGGTGGGGGTGGTTTGGGTTTTGTTGTGTTGTTTTTTGGGGTTTTTTTTTGTATGGGCTTCACTCTATAACACAGGAGAGACAGTTAAAACAATCAACATAAACACCTACAAAGTTCTGGCTGGATCTGTGGTTAACCCTTGTTTTGAAAAATATGAGATTACTTTTTGCCTTTTAACACTGTGGATCAGCTATATGTCAGAAAAAGCCAGAGAGGGGCAATCCAGCCTAGAATTGAATGAGCTGCTATGGTACATCATCTGTTACTCCTGGTGTACTCCAGTGAGAAAAAGTGGTTAAAAATGTTGCTACACCTTTCCATGGGTGGCATTCTCTGAGCATGTTGCTTGCAAATGTACTTGTTTGATAGACTCCCTGGTTAGAATCAGTACTCATTTTCCTTGCCAGGAAGAAAATAAGAAAGAAGGAAAAAAAAAAAAAAAAAAAATTGATGGCAAGCTTTAAGGGTCATCGCAGTATTTGCTTCCACTTCCATTCTTTTACAATGGCTTTAGTACTGTGCAATTATGGACTTGTTTTAAGTTTTCTCATTTTCTCTTACAAGCAGACCACCTCACGTTTTAAACATCTGCAGTAGTTCCAGCAATGAAACCAGGGCTATTGTAGCACTGAAATCTCTAAAATTGCAGTGATTTTCAGTTGGATAGTGATCCACAGTACATCTGGAAATGTAGGTGTTGCCCTCAGGGAGCTGTATTTGGCATAATTTCCTCCTTGGGAACAGGACACAATAAGATCACAGCTTCTCCTGGTCTCAGCTGCTGAGCAAATCCCTGTCAGGCCTAATAGCCAGTGCTCTTTTCCCCTTGATCAGCTGCGCTTTGGTCATTGCTGAGTTGAACATTGTTCACAAAATGAATAGCTCCCAGAATGCAAACTTCACCTGTTATCCTTCCATTTAGGAAAATTGAGAGTTTTTAGTCTTTTGTACTCTGCATTCAAGAGATGAGAGGGAAAAAAACCCACCTAAATGCCTCCATTTAAATGTAAATTTTGACTTTTCACGTCTGACAAAGTAGGGTGTTTGTTTTTATAAACAATATAGATATAAATAAAAGCCATGGAATTGAAAGAATAAAACCCTTCTCTTGTTGATATATTTTCCACATAGTAATCTTTGCTCCCATCATGTTACGTATTTTTCTTTTTCTTTTTACTTTAAAACTAATTTTGCTGTGAGAATAAGAACAGGAGATCGTTAGGAGGAAATACTCTGGCGCTGGCTTGTGCAGAGAAAACATGCCATCTGCCTAATGTGTTTCATCTTGTGTCAGTCTAAGATGTGTTGTTTGGGTTTAACATGCCAGTCACTAGCCTAGAAAGAGTGCAGGCAGAAGCTCTGACACATATCCTGGGTAGGAATCCAAATCCTTCCTGCTTTTCAGATACTGCCCTCACTATGAAATAGGCCACAAGGTTTTGGGCAGAAGGTACCGTTCTCATCACCTACCGTGTCCTTGCATTACAGTCCAAGAGGTGTTTGTGCAAGGAACTGACGTGGTTTGGGATATATTTTCAGTCTTCACAATATCTCACTGCTAAGAAGCAAAAGCAAAGACCCAGCCTGAAAGTGGGTTATTTCAAAGACTGGTGGGTCTGAGGGGCTGGTGGTTGAGGATGTGGTGGTGTCTCCCCAGTGGCGACCACACAGCAGAATCTTCACCTTTCTCTGCTGTGTAAGGGAAGAGCTGGACAAACCATTTGGTGTAGCATCACACAGAGACCTGCACCCAAGTCCTAAAAGCAGAGCAGTTGTGCACTGGAGCCCTCCTCGCTCTGAACTGGCAGGCCTCTTCTGTCTATCTGTCTGGGTCAGAACAAGCTCAGTGTCTGTTCCTGCTCCACTGTGTAGTGTCGACTTGGCAGGGATGGGGCATGTTTTGGGGCTCAGCGCTGCGGTCCGGACTCATCAGTGGTGAGGTTTCAGAAATGGGGCTGCCTTCTTTATCAGATGTTTCCTCTTTCAGTCACAGAATTCTGGCCTGATAAATGGATGGCACATGTCTCAGCTGAGTAAATGTACCTGGTCATATATTGTTACACAGTGTGTAATAAAGACTTTAGCTTATTTTTTTATTAAGAAAAGAAGTTGGCAGACAGCTTTAAATGTCTGCCTAAGGACAAAACGAACTGAGTTTTGTAGATAGCTGCTTTTTTTCCCTTAATAAATAAATAAATGGAAAGATTTTTATGTTGATAATAAAAATAACTAATGCAGAGCTTTTTCCACTAGTGCCTGGAGACATGGACAGATGTGGGATTTTGAAGGGATAAAGAATTGAAATCTGTTGGCAGGTAGTTGCTATAAAAATGACTATCCTTCCTGCCTCTTATTACAGACCAACATTCAACAAATGAAGAGTCTCTGAGAAAGCTAATGATGACAGGATCAGGTTCCAACCATCAGAGATAGCAGAAACCTCCTCCCTTCAGAGAAATCTGAAGTTAAAGGGAAGTGGTTGGTGAAGCTGAGAGCTTTATTAAAGTATACTTCTGGACTTTCTCCGACTCACAATGTGGTGTGTGGGAGTGTGGAGGGGAGGAAACTGCCAGGGAAAAACTGAAAAAACAGAGCAAGTTCACTGAAAGTTTGGTTTGCCCATGAGTTATGTGCCAAAGTTTCGTGCGATTGTATTCTGCTTCCAGAGAACTTTCACTGTGCTGCTATTGCATGTAGTTGGTTTCTGTCTTGCTGTGTGAACTCTAGTTGGAATAAGAGGGTAAACTTTGTTTTCTCACTTTTACCCTTCCAATTCTCTCCCCCGTTCCACTATGGGGGAAGTGAGCGAGTGACTGTGTTGGGCTTAGCTGCCTACCGAGGTTAAACTACAATATTGCTTCAGTTCAATCATATCGTAGGGCCAATCTCCTGAAGTAGTCAGTAACGTGTATCGTAGAATAGTCACTTGAGTATTTGGTGACTCAGCCTGAAAACAGCATGTGGACCATCAATTTGATGCAGTGTTTAGGAGAGCAAAGATCAAACGTTGATCTGATATGCCTACAATTCAGAGCGAATTGCTTTGCTGTCCATTATAGACAGCTGTAACAGTTACGGAGGAGAAGGCTGAGAAGTTTAAAATATTTCTTTGTATTTAAAGATGCATTTTTACACACACGTGCTTATACAGGTGTATATAGACATACATAGAAGAAAAAGCAGACAAAAACTGACTAAATTTCTCAGTCAACTATTGGTTGTGTGGGTCAGCTGCGGCTGGCTAGGGTGGGAAATAGCCTTCTTCAGAGTCCTACTACACCTTCTTTTAGTTATGCCCCGGTGAATCCTCTTCAGATTGTCACTGATTATTTCTTATATCACAGAGCTGAATCTGGAGTCCCTGATGAAGACCTATTCTTTCTGTAGGAGATGATAAAAAAGTAGCGGTCCCCCACATGTGCTTTCAGGGAATACATTTTCTTTGAGATCTTGTGACTTGAGTTGTAGGCACAGTTAGCTCCCTGCTGTTTGGTCTGACAGGCAGAACACAAGGTGATATTGCCTGCAGCAATATGTTTACCTATTGGCCAGTGTGGGTAGGGGAATATTGGAGGAAAAAAGTTTCAGATACAACTGATGCTGGTATGTGCCTTGCAAAAGGCATTATATGTTGTGCTTTCAGCTGTAAAAGCAGATCCTTCCAAAATGACCGTTACATTTATAGCTTTTATAGCACTGTACAGATAATAAATACTGCTAGATGTAAAGCACAGACAAAACATTCTGTGGTTTGGTGCAAAAAGCTGTGCTGATCTGTCTCTGAGTAGGTCAAACTCAAGAAAACCTATTCTTACAGTTGCGGATGAATCTTGGGTCAACAAGAGAATATCGGTGACAATTCTTATTTTTATTTGTTAGCACACTGTCCCTCCCCTCAGTAGCTATGTTTGATGTATAGTCCCTAATCTCTTTCAGTGTCCTTGTGTTCCTGTTTATCAGCTTTCACTTTTATCTCTTACTTGGATGTGCTTGTTGCCTGCACTAAGTACAAGGAAGGAAAAGAAAGATGCAACTTGCAAAGGAACAGAATAAGACTAATGACCATGGATAAATTCTGCTTGTGGCAAGGCTGTGCCAGCAAAATGAAGAGAAAGAGATAGTTTGTTTTTCAGCTGTCCATCACTAGTAAAGCATGTGTACAATGTCCATCTATAGCCTTCCTGTCTTCCCTAGCAAGTAGATGGCCGCATAAACCTCGAATGATACATCTAGTGTTGTTTCCTTCCACCTGACTGGGCAGGTTTGCAGTTTGCATGCAGGTATGTTTATTTATTTCTTACTCCACATGGATCTCTTAAAATAACAGCCACCACTACAGGTTCTCTCATAGGTCCAACTAATCAGATTTTCTGGGTATATTGTTAGTAGGTGGAAAAAAGACACTCAGGGGCCCGTATAAGAAATTTTACATGTGTAAAATGAACCTTTACCTTTTGAGGTCCAGCTTGTAGTTATTGTCTGTTTAGGGACTTCTTGAGCTGAAAGCTTTATATAGAGCAGGACCTACGTTACAGTAATTTGTCTAATCTATTTTTAAAATAAACAGTTCAAACTGTAGGGGGAAAAAAAAAAAAAAGTATACTTTTCACCAACAATCAACACTTTAACTTTTTAGGAATTAGAAAAGTCTCATTCTGCAGCATAAATTAAAGTCTAATTGGAAAAGAAGAACAGTGATGTTGCATCAGACCCAAGGTCTATTTGGCTCAGTGTCCAATGACCTATTGCAGATGCTAAGGGATAGACTAAGAACAGGGCAAAGCTTCTGTCAATGTGTGATTTGGAGATTTGTGTGTAATAACATAATGGAATCTTTTTTCTTTGAATTTATCTAATTGATCTTTGAGTTCATCTGTTTTTTGGCCAAAATCTGGTGGCAGTGAGTTCTGCCATATAAGTATAAACTAATTTTAAAAGCACTTTATTTTATTTGCCTTAGGTCTTCTGCCTGATGACTTTATATTCTGCCAGCTGTTGCTTATTTAGTAAGAAATAGTGAATAATGCCATATATTATTTGAGAGACTAGAGAAACTGGTTGCTATAGAGTTTGATTTGACTACACATAATTTGTCCAACTGGAATAGTTCCTAGGAAATTAGGGGACAGGGAGTCATAATTCCCAGCCATTGTTTTTGAGTCTACCACTCTTTGCCTTTGTAATTGGAGGAGAGGCAGGCAATGGCTTTGGGCCTTATTTATGTCCTTGCAACGTAAAGTCTCTGTACCTTGGTCAGAAGGTTCTGCAGAGGTATAATTAAAAGTTATTGGTAAAACACAAAACTCTTAATACTGCTATGAAGTGAATAGTTGAACTTAATATAGTATAGGTGTTTAAGCAGCAATTAATGATGCTCAAAGGCATTAAATGACTTGCGTATGGTTACACAGCAAGCAAGTGGTTGTCTAAGGAACAGTACCAAGAAGTGCTAAAACCCTCAACACAGTGACTGGGAGCATTTCAGCTAAGCAGATTTTCAGAACCAGACCAGAGCCAAATGCAATTATCTGATGGAAGCGTGGTCATTTAGATATTTCTGTTTTGTAACTGAATTTTCTTGTTTTAATTATCAGAATAAGGAACAATTACAGCCTCAGCTTCTTTCTCTCTTTCCTCCCCTTCTCCCCTTTTTCTCATTTTTCTCACTTTCTTTTCTTTTTTTTTTTTTTTTTTTTTTTTGTTCCTTCCCTCTCCCAAAAAGCTGTTGATTCTTCTTCCAGAATTTTCCCTTCTCTTATCTGAAAAGCCCTCTTTCTGCAGAGCCAGTGCTGTTCAGTAGCAGACAAGTGAGCAAGGCAGGATTTACAGAGCTTGTTCTCCAGGGCATGTGGTGGGGACATGCAAGTGATGGTTAAGATGGACAGAGCCAGGTGAGATCAGCAAAGTTTAGGTAATACCCCAAGACCCAGGTCAATCCCAGTGGTTTATTCTAATTATTCAGGCAACTAAAGACTTCAGAGCTTGCAAAGGTCAACACACACGTTGCTGAGTGTATGTGTACATTTGCTCCTATATGAGTGAGAGAAAGGATGAGACAGAACAATGACTGTCCTTGTTCAGACTCACCCTTCTAGTTTTGGCTTGGGGTCAGGCCCAAAATCCAGAAGAGTGTGATTTCTGGTTCCTATTAATTTAGGGTAAAAATTCTACAAGAATTGTTCATGCAGCTGACCCAAAAGTCTTGTCTAAACTTGATCTGGGTCTTAACATTGTCTCTTTGCCCCCTCTATAATTTAATATGCATTTGAACAGAAGTGGCTTCTTGATAGAGCCTTTCACCTCCAGGTCACCCTTTCAAATCCAATTCAGGCCTGTCGTGACCAAATGTTACTACCATCTGACGGCTCTTCTGCGTCCTGTGTGAATTGTTGGCTTCAGTCCAGTAGCTGGTGGACAGGTGCCTGAATTGCAAAAACTGCCAGAGCTGACACTAACTGGATGTCTCTGCAGAGGGGTCAAAGAGTGAATCTGCCTGGCAGATGAATTAATACTTAACTTGTACGCACTGTGATGCTTTATATCTTCAAAGTGCTTTACAAACGTCAGCTAATCCTCAGGAGGTGTTGTTATCTGCACTGGCAGGTGAGAGAAGCAAGCAGATAAAGAACCAGGATCAGAATATGCATGTTGCTGACCTCCCACTCTGAGGCCAGAGCTATGAGTTTAGCTCCTCTCAGGGCTACTGATGGGGACACAAGAGCAGGGTTCAAGCTCATTGAGGGGGGTCCTATGTTCTTCTATGGATAAAAGCATCCGTTACTTTTTAAGACAGGCAGGAAAACCGTGTTGACGGACTTGCCATCCAATTGCTGTATGAACCCATAGAACTAACAGGAGTCTCTTCTCCATCCTCTTTGAGGCACTAATGAGTCATGTCAGATTATGCCTAACATTAAGAGGTATCATTATTTAGATTCAGAACTTGCTGTGTAACTGGATCAGTAAATAATTACTTCTGAATGGCAACTTGGTTGTAGCGGTTCATTCCAAAAGACAGCAGTTCTTGGAATGTCATTGAAATAATCTGGGAAAAATGCATGAAGTGTTATGAAGAACTGCTAGAAGGGCATGCAGAGTTGGTGGTACATCGCTGCAAGCTGCCTCTGCAGAGACACTTAAAAGATTGTGTAAAGGTGTCTGCAGGAGTAAGGAGAAATTGGCTTTTGTGCTTCATATTAGTGAGAATAAGAGTGGTTCTAAACTGGCATTTTCCCTTCTCAGGAAGCAAGATGAGGAAATATTTTGAATTTTTTTTTTAAGCTTTTTAACCTTTAGAAGGTTTTTAAAAATAGTAAGCCACTTTTCTACTATTAATTTCTTATGTAAGTGATTGCTGTTGTTGCCATGGTGCTTAAAAAGGTGAATGGAGCAGGTGGTCCATGAGACGGTGAATGGAAGGAGAAAGATGTCCCTATGGCTACAAAGGGGCAGTTCCATACCTCCGAAACAGTGCCTCTAACAAGGGTGTGGCTTACGTCATCTGTAAAACTGGAGATGATGCTGTAGGACTGACTTGTCAGAGGTTATACAGAATGGCAGAGGAAAATGTTCTTGGAAGCATTTATTTTGTTTGGGTTTTTGTTGTTTTGTTTTTGTTTGTTTGTTTTTGGTTTTGGGTTTTTTGGTTGGTGGGTTTTTTTTGTTTGTTTGTTTGGGTTTTTTTTTTTGTGAGGGTTTATGCTGGCCCTTTCAAATTTTAGGGAAAAAATATGAGGACAAGGCAGATGTAAGAAAAGTGATTTGGGTAAAATTCACCTAACCAGGCATCCAATTCCAGGTGTTCCAAGGGAAACTAGAAAATGTGAACCGTATCCAGACAGTTTGAATTCTGCCTCATGTTCCCTTGTATAATGAGAAGGAGACAAGTGTTCATCCCTGAAGAGTGATTCAGCACACTGGGCAGAGTTCCCTGGAGCTGAAAGGGCCAGAACTGGTGTTTTCTAGCTGAATGTAAACTGCTGAACATGTGATGCTGAATGGTCAGCTTTCCTTTATTTTGCTTATTAGCACATTGCATTTGTGTTTTCTGGTGTTACTACTGTAGGCATTGCAAAAATAGGTAAGCATGGGGTATGGTGTGTGTGTCAAAATGGATGTATTTGAGACTACGCAGAATTTTCTTTTGAGAGATTCTGGACCTGAGGAAGCATCAAAGGGCTGGTCTTCTGGGAATTTCTGAGTCCTTTCTGAACCGATAGGGGCAAACTCCTTATGACGTGCCAACTGTTGTATGTCCCTTTGCTCCAAACAGTGGCTTAGAAGGGAGAGTACGAAGTGTGCCTGAAGGCTGTTACGTTCCTGCCACTAACGACAAGCCATGGTTTTAGGTACTTGTATAAAACATTGCAAGGAGTTTATCCCATCCCCTGTATGAAATATTGGAGTGAAGAAGGCTTTTGGATGGTCTTTCTCTAAGCCAGTTGCTATGCCCAAGAATTAATAAAATCCATATTGAAGTGACAGCTGGTGGACAGATCTGGCTTCTTCTTGCATCATTTGTCTCTCTAGTGGCTCATGTTCTGGGCTCAATGCACATTTATCCTTTTATTACGGCATTTATTGATTTTTATTTATTTATTTATTAAATCTCTGTTTCCTTACGAATCTTAATTGCACTGTTCAAAATCTAACTTTGGTCATATCAACACTAGCTATTAACATCATTCTTTCCTTTTGCTTTTTAATTACTGACCTTCCAAAGGCATTCAGCTAATGAAATAAAAATGCAGACAAGTGAGAATATATTTTCTCAAAGCTTTATATGGATCACGAACCAGTTTCCAGTTTCTGTGCTACTTTGACTATTTCATATCTTGACAATGTGTGTGAGCTCTTATACTTTATCCAATATTTCTTTCATTTTTCTCCCTCCCTAATTTATATGTATATTTCTCGAGCTGCCAGAAACTTTAGACTGACTCAGGAGAACAGCGGAAAGTGTGTGTCACAAAGGCAAAGATTCAAATGAACTTTAGAGCAGAAATTCGTTTGCTTATTTATTTATTCTGGGTTTATGTGGTAAGTGGCAAGAAGAGGCAAAGACCTTTCTTTTCAAGGGAGAGAATGTTAGCTGTTGTTTTCTAGGAAGTGGGGTTCAATCATTGTCTCTGTCAGTCAGTGAGTGATTTCTGTTTTGACACACAGAGAAAAGAAAGACCAAGTCTGCCTTTGTTTTCTCCAACTCTGTAAGCTGGGTCACCCAGGTAATTACAGCTTTACTTAAGAAAGAGAGTATGAGAGAGAAATCTCTGCTGCTGCTTGTAAGCACAAAGAAAAGACACTTGAGGGAATTAAATTGCATGATAACTTTTATAAGGCATCTGAATCATTTTGCATTCCACCTCTAAAGCAGAAAATGATGAGTTTAATATCATATTGTAGGATGTAACTTGTAAGTCTCTCAGAAGGCAGCTATGGCATCCAGAGATGTTTGAGCCTGGTTATTCATTATTTTCTGCTTAAAGGCTGAAGCAAATGTGACTATGAGGCTTTGAGCCACTTCTAAATTTATTCCCATTCTTACTTGTAGATGCTACTGCATTAGAAGCCATAATCAGGGTGAGTTCTGCTGTGTAGATACTGGCAGATAGCCCTGTGGTTTAACAGCAGATAGGATCGGTTTGTGTTTTAAGTGTGTTTGCATGTGCTCATGTAAATGCACACATACATTTATTAACTTTATTCTCCCATTAAAATTCTCCCTACCTCTAAGAGAAACAATTTCAGAAGGTCAGCTCTCTGCTGATTTTTCTGAAATTCCCATCAGTAGGTGTCATTATATATTTAATAAAATGTTAATTCTGTGTTCCTGCCTAAATTGCAGGAGATCAGTAATTATGTCAAAATCTTCCAGAGAACCTCAGCTGAAATATAAAACTTTATTCCCTAGCTTAAATTTGTAGTGTGGCAGTGGGTGAAACAGATCCTACACAAAAAGTATTTATGAATATGTATGACTCTAAAGAGAGAGAGGAAATACCATTATTGTTCAGGAACATATCTCAATTCTTTTGTCAAATTTGCCTAAAAACAAATAGTCTACTACTTGCTCTACTCCTTGGGGCACAGGGTGGCAAACTTTGAGTTTAATGTCCCAGTGACTGGGCTATTATTTTCTGTTTTAAGGCCACAATATCTTTCTGTCTGTGAATAAAGAGAATTTTTCCATTAGGAACTTGTGTTATATTAACAATGCACTGAATTATTTTATTCTGTAATGGAGAACGCTCAAGATGTTTCCCTTTGATAAAATAATAAATGTGATGAGAAGAAATGTGCAACACAAATACTGTTCTGCTCACATACAGCAGTGTCTAGGAGTAGTACATCTAATTGGCAATTACTATAGCAATATGTAACAACTTACTGAATAGGATGGACAACTGCAAATTTGGACTATATTTAGTGGGCAAAAATATGTGAAATAGTTTTTTATGTGTTCAGTATGAGGGTGAGGAACAAATACCAGAAAAAAACAAACAAACAAACAAACAAACAGTTGAACAGTTATTGTGGGCTGATTTAGGAAATGAATGACTGAATAAATGTTTTTTAACACATGTTTGAGTGATGAGCTATCTGTTGAATGTTGTGGTTTCCAAATAAGTGATCTGGAAGCTTAATCTTCAGGTGAATGTGAAATCTGTGAAGGACACTGTTCCCTCACAAATAACCAGTGTCACAAGACTCTTTGAAAATGGTTTTGATGATCAAGAAAAATCTTCAAGGAAATTTTAACACCCCAAGAGATTCTGTAAAATTCTCTGGAATGCTTTTTTTCACAACTTTTAAAGCGAGAATCCTAAAAGAGTTTAGAAAATATTCTCTGGTGATACTGTGTTAGACTGGATGACTAGATCAAGTTGAACACTAAGCTGAGACTCAGTTCATCAATGTTTGCAGGTGAATTTCTTGCTGGATAGTCTATGGAAAGTTATTTTAGTAATCTGGGCCTCTGTGTCCCTGTTCATAGACACCTCCTTTTTGGAAACAGTTTCCTAATTACGGATGAATGAATATAGTATGACACAGCACAAATCATAGAGTTTATGGCAGCAGCTTTATTTGTGTTAAGACACAAATGATACTACTCTACTGTTACATATCTCACTGTCCTTCTCAGTTACTTCATATTAGTAAATACATCCCTATAAAGAATTCTGTTTAGTTGTTCTAAAATAAGTATGACTTAGGTCACTGACTTCTGTGTGAAGGACATTCATGCTTTACAAATATCCACTTTAACTAGATTATCTCCTCAATTCATTATCAAATCACTGTTTTGAGACTCTACAACATGTTCTGTTTTATGGTGATATGCCTGTGTGCATCTGATCTCATCAAATTCTGTTTCTGATGGGGAAATTATCTTATAAAAAATAATATTACTCAATCTTGGTTTTAATTTCTGTATGCTTGGAGAGGAAGAAAATCCTATGTGGTATTTCATCCTGTCAATGCTAATCTTTCTCCTCAGTGCTATATCTCTAAATAGCAGATGTGTGCTTTATTGCAGTGTTGGTCCTCCATAGCACAGCATAACGTTTTGGCAGGAGCAAACAATTTATTGTATTAGAGTCAAATACAATCAAATGTTCCTTTTCCTATGAAGCATGGTCAGATATTGATATTGCATTAGCTAACATTTTAACATAGGAGAGGCTTAATAAGATACAGTGTTACTCTCTCTAGGCTGTTTAATTAAACTAAACAGTCACTGTGTATTGTACATTGGTTTTCTGCCAAGGGAAAGTAAATCTGTATCATATTATTTTCACCTACTGAATGATGCTCTCCCCCCATCAGAGACTCTCTGGAAGAGCTGACACTGCTGTCACATGAACTGCATAATACAAACTGTGTTTGTATTACACTGGGCTGTCTCATAGCTCAGTATTTTCCAGTAGCCTGAGCAAGCTTTGTGTGCAGGCAAGAAATGTGACCGAAGAGCTCCATGTTGTATGTTACTGGTCGGGATCCCTGTTTGCCACCCAGGGGTACACAGGGCTAGGCATCATAATCTCTCTGCTGCTAACCAAGCTCTTCTCCACCCCTGTGTTGGGGCAGGGACATCTGAGCTGTAGCCCTCTGGTCATCAGGAAGGTTCTTACTGGACCCATGGTGGCAAGGTGACAGGGGTGGGTTTGTCACTGTCTAGTCTCAGAGCACCATTTGCTCAGGACCAGAAGTTGCAAGAGTTTGGGTAATTCAGTGGCATCTGCTCTGGTAGCACTCTTTAGTACTGGATGTTGCCTTCTTATTGCTGTCAGTGGCACTGCAGATGGTCATCAAGGTGAACATCCACTCTTTGCCACTGGTGGCAGAAGTAGTATCACTTATGTCATGTGAGGAAAAAGTTGTGTCCCTGGACTGGAGACTTGAGAAGTGTTTTCGTACAGCACCTTTTGACGCTAGATTGCCAGTCCAGGAAGGGTATGGGGAGAGCAAGCACTTCTGGGTTAGGGTTCCTTGTGTTTTCTTTTGAAGCAAGAGTTGATGCAGAATCACATGAGAAGCTACAAGTGGAGAGGCATTCAAGGCACTTGTTTTGGGGAGTTGTTCTATTGAATCACTACTGCAAAGCAGAGCAAGACAAAATCATTTGTGGTATTTCTCCTTATAAACTAAAATAAACTGCACAGGGAATACTGGTCTTTTTTACATAATTCTGAGCCCATCTTTCAAGGCAGAAGGGTACATCTACACATTGCGACGCAGAACTGTGCAGACATGGCAAATGAATAATCATGCTCTAGAACTGAAAGGTGCATATTTTTATCGGTGGCAAAAGATAATGCTTTGACTCTGTTTTGCACAGTGTCCTGTGCTGCACAAATGTTCCAGCTTTCTCAGAACAGGTAAGGCAATGTCTCTCATGGTCCTGTGTTGCATCTCACATGCACCCATGAAGCAGCATGAATGGCTGGATGCATCAAAGCATTGTCTTTAGCGCGGCTCTCTGACACTGGCACCATGGTTAGATTCAAGGATGGCTCTAGTGGATTTATGGGAGGCTCCACCTACATAACGCAGCGATGATTTATCTCATGCTGAATGTTTTGTTGTTGTTTTCCCTCAACAGAAGATTAACTTGGAGTTCTATATTGACATCCATGCCCACTCCACCATGATGAATGGCTTCATGTATGGGAACATCTTTGAAGACGAGGAAAGATTTCAGCGACAGGCTGTTTTTCCCAAGCTACTCTGTCAGAATGCTGAAGACTTCTCTTATGTAAGCAATGTTTCTCTTAATTAATTTTTTCCTAATTTATTTTTTAATGATAAGTCTCTGGCTTAATTGGATTGTGTGAATTTTATTTTAATATGAATAGAAGGCTACTTAAAATTTTTGTCATCATTAGCTACTGTTTTCCTTCTTATATTTACCTTATCCAAAACTGGTAAGTGTGGTCTTATGTATTGTCATTAGACATGTGAACAGAGCAGGTTCTTTATCTTCTGTATTATAACCTTTGGTTCTGAATTACTGGAACACTTAGTTGTCATCAGATCTATTGTCTTCTGATCAACTGTATCAGTTTTATTGTTTCATTGGGCAAATTTTTAAAAAATAATAGCAAATAGTAAAAATAATAAACTTGAAAGAAAAGTTTAGATAATTTTCTGTTGAAAGTTGTGACAAAGGCAATGTATGCTTTTGAAATTCTTTGATATTACCATGGAAACTGTTGTGCAAGAAAATATGCAATTACTCAATACATGTCTTGTAACTTGAAAGAAAGTATGTGTGTAGGTATCTCTGGATATTGCAAATAAATGGTAAACTACAAATGAGCTGGAAAGGGGCATATGTTTTTAGAGTAAGTTTCAAGCAGAGTAGAACAGATCCTTAGCACACATTGGTTGCAGTAGCCCTGCAGAAGTCAGTAGATTTAAGACTCTGGTCCAGTGTGTTGCAACTTTGTGTCAGAGTATGACATCCTGGCCCTTTCCATAGCCTCTTTTGTGCATCAGTTTTCCTTGAAAGCTGTGCAAGTAGCACACACAATGCCCAAGACTGCCTGCTTGCAACTGCTTGTTTGCTTCTCCTGGCCCACCTTTCACACCTGTGGAGCTACCAGCTAAGCTACTTCTCTACAGTTATCCCTTTCTCTGTTTCAATCTATGCAGTCCAGGTTTGCTTAAGTGGACAGTCTTTGAAGTAAGTGGTGTTTGGTGTCCTATTTTCCTTTGACTGGGATAAGGAATACTCAGAAATGCATCTCAGCCAAGGCAGTGGGAACTTCCAGACATAAGCTGTGACGAGGGAAGGCAGTGGATGACATTTGGCAGCTACATAATGGGAACACACTCAATTAAAAATTACTTTGGAATCCCGCATCAAGCAGAGAAGAGCAGAACCTACTGTTTGGGTCCTAATTTTATGTCTGTTATGTTCTTAACCCTCTTTGTTACCCACCATAGGTTTTCCCAGTCTGCTGTCTCCTTTTTGCTTATACTTCATCCTTCAGGACTGAGAGAGAAACCTGGGTCATCTCTCAAAGATGGGGACGGCTGGGGCATGGTGCCTGCCTGCTCGGCAGTGCCATCCCAGTCAGCTTGTGACAGAGGTGGTGGATGGAGTAGGATAAGGACCTTGTAGTGTTTCATGTGTTTAGCTCTAGAGAAACAGCATCTAAACCCAGAAACAAAACCAGATGAGTGTGCATGGCAAAACAAACTGTAACTGGAAAAAAAGGCCATTTTCATCGTGGCAAGAATGCTAGCCTAAAGCTTTCTAATCAAGATGCAGTAGAGAATGTTTTTGTCTTGTGCTTGTGCATATTGCACTGTGGAGTTTGAGCGGGCAGTGAGTATAGAAATGGAGTTGTGCCACTCTTTGCTTGACAGATCTGTTCCAGTAAAAGGAAGAGGAAATTGAGACCTCCCGATTCCTGTCCATTTCTCTCTTCTGTGGTAGTTTGTTTTATGCGAGAGTGGGAAGAAGTTTGGATCTGTCTCAGACTTTTCTAAGACTAGGCAGAAGATATCCTTTCCTCTGTCTTTTCTGTTCCCAGGATGGGGGTCTCTAGTAGACCAAATATTTCCCTTTTCTTGTTGGGACCAGCAGTGGCAGCTGGCCAGGTAATGCCTGGGAAGGTGTGTGACTGCTGTTGCTGCCTCTCTTGCTTCATAGTATTGTTTAACAATTGTCAGTATAGTTTAACCATTATCTGTATGTTTTGGGGGTTCAGGGGACTGCTGCAGTGTGAAGCTTTCTGCAGTCATTCACTGCAAGGGCTTCTCAGAAAACTGTCCAGAGTGCAGAGGACCAAATCCATACTAAATGAAGGGGGGACAGCAGCTGCTTCTGTTCCCAGCTCTTTGGAGCCTGGGGAAGAGGGAGTTGGGTTCAAGGAACAGCCTTTTCTTGTCCAAGATGACCTCTGTGATTCTTATCTATGATTCTCAGAGTTTCTTATCTGCACCTGGTTGTTTCAAAAACACATTCTAAATAAGGGGGCGTTCACAGATCATAGCAATGAAAACCCGCAATTGACAGGAGTTTAGAAATTTTGTTCTCAAGTGTCTGATTTCTCTCTTACTGTGGGAGATTAAGTGTTCCTCTTAGTGCAAGCCTTGGTTGACAAAGGGAAAATCTTTGAGAAAATGACGTAGGAAATAGAAGCCAATAGCTAAATAAACAGCGCAGTCTCTCCCCTTTGACTCTCAATCTCCTTTCTGTAGAACGTGGCAATCGGATATATATGTTGGCATCCAGCGCACCACAGTTTGACATAGGTGCTGCTGACACTTAGTACATTGGGCTTTCAACTCACATCCTACTGGTCTCTTGAGACCGGAAGCTTTTCCCTTGCCATCCATCCAAGCCATTCTTCTCAGGGCAGCTGAGGGGACAGAAGTGTTGGAAAAGGAGACTGCCACAAAGTGTCCGACGTGCGTGAAGCAAGAGGAGTGAATATTACTGCTGTCTCTAAGTGGGAAAGTCTCTATTCTCTTGTTTTCAGCTCCAGTCATGTGAGTTATGTGACTGGTTGGAAATATCAGGGGTGAAATTTGCTGCTTGAAAGAGAGGAAAGTAATCCAGAGCTTCCTGCATTTAAAAAGGAGGGGAAAAAAAGTGTTGAAGATTAAAAATAGTGTATGTAAATATGCCCTATTGACTGCTCAAAGGGAAGGGGGGAAGTACATCGTTAACATTACCAGGCTGGTGTTTGAAAGTGTGGGAATGGACCACTGTTGTTACTAATTAATTTTCCAAAGCTTCAGGAGGTCTCATTTACATTGTATGCTGCTGCGGCCATTTGTTGGGATTATAATACTTCAACAGCAGCACTTCAAGTGAAAACTGGCGGCTGCATGAAGTGTTGTCCATAATTGACTAGCTCCATGTCTTCACACAGCACAGAGACAATGTTCCATTATGTTATCCATTGACAGTATCATTGAAAAGATTACTCTCCTTAAAGCATCTGTCAACCTTGATTGATTTACAAGGGACAAAGAACTGAAAAGGTTTGAAGTGCGGGTACAATTTTTGCCACCGTTTAGCATACATAATGGTTCTCCTTTGATGTCAAAAGCTCATCTTCTATTAATAATGCAGAGGGCTTTTGAATGCAGGCTACTTGTATGGAGTTCCACACTAATAACCTACTTGCTGTGAAATGGGATTCACTTTGGAGAAGCAGTCATTTGTCTGAGTTTTACACGTTCGGAATGAATCCCAACTCAAAGGGATTTCTTTCAGTGCTCTGCATGATTGCAGCTGAGCCCGGCACGGGTTAGGGAAAGCAGGCAAATCCTAGCCTGCTCCTCCAGCCGAGAATCTGGCAGAAATCACACAGCCAGATGCAAAGGAGCATGAACAACAAGCCTAAGATGATGCGATCAAATGCCTTGTGCCGTTTTGTCTGGCAACCTTCTATTAATATACTTTAGAGTGCATTTCATGCCTGGACTGCTTTCTTCACCTGTCATTTCCAATAGGCCTTTTTATTTAAATGACAGCATCCAAGGGAGATTGGTGATTAGAGTAGGGGATGGATAGGGGGTTTGCGCCTGCGTGCCTGTTGTAGGACCAAAGGCAAGTCACCCAGTGTCTCTGTACCCTATCTGTTGAGAAGAACACTTAACCTCACAGTACTCTGGAAGGCTGACTGTGGTTTGCAGGTAAATGTTGTGAAAGAGACCAGAAATACTTCATTTGTACATGACTTCAGAAACAGAGGCCTGCCTTTGGTTTAGCTGTCAGCACATGAATAGGAAAGTGAAAGAAGAGCTGGGAAGTTTTGCTCTCAAATAAATATATGAGACATTCTTGGGCAGCTGTCTGGGGGAAAAGGACAACTTCTTTAAGGAAAACATTTTACATTTTCAAGGTTTAAGGAGGATATTTTTAAACATTGGGGAGTAAATATAATCTTTGTGGAAGCTCTAGCAGTGAGATCTGACAAGCTCTTTTGAAAGGCTGACTCATTGGGTTTTAGGAGCAGCTGTTGACACCATGTCTGAGTGCCTTACACATCAGCCATGGCTAGGAGTTGTTGCAGTATTTGGAGGGGTGTTCTTCATCTGACCTTTCTTGTTCTGGAGAGTGGATTAGTCATAAGGACCAGACACAAGCACTTGAGCATTTCAAGAACTTGCTAGTCTTAGAGGTGGCTAATTTTGACCTTTGTGACAGTATGAGAGGAGACCATCTGTTCTCTGGTTCGTTTAAAAGAAACAACTGCAGCCGTTCTTGGATGGCTTTATCACTTCATAAAGATTGCTTTTCTTTGCAGTTAAAGGAAAAAGGCTGGCCAGAGGTACTTGGCTTAATCTTCCTGGTTTTGGTTTTTTTTTTTTCCTTTGGACTCCAAACTGGTGGTACTTGGAATACTTTTGAGTTCTCATTTCATTTTCTTGTATTCAACCTCCCGGCAGATCACCTTCCTTAGAAATACTGTTTGTTGTCCTCTGTGTGCTGCAGTTAGCCAAAGACCCTGATAAAAATTTGGGATCCTGTTATCTTGGGCCCTGGATAATGTCTAATTCTAGCTACTGAAAAGAAAAATTAGCTCTATGCTAGCCGAACCCAGAACTACTGAGAACGTCCACAACCCCAAGAGCTTACAGTCATGCTGGGGAAGAGAGAAAGAATGGGTGCAAAACGATTTGCTTGAGGAAATCAAAGAATAAAACCCAGGTCTCCAAAGCACCAGTCTGCTTTCTTCGTCAGCAGCTCCCTATGTTTATACCACGCTGCGCACTCAACAGTGAAGTCTTTGAACAACAACCCACCTTTAGGGAAACATGTTGTTAACTCCAGTGCCATAACACTGTGACCTGAAACATATTTTTGAGACTATCACTGTCTCAGCAATATGAATTCAGATATGGAATGATTTGCCCTAGTACTTTTTGTTGTGGTGTTTTGTTTGGTTTGGTTTGTTGGTTTTTGGTTTTGTTTTTTTTTTTTTTTATCCAGGATATCTAAAAGTGAGTAACCAAGGAAAAGATTTTAATCTATTTATATCTTCTATTTTTTTTCTTTTCATCCACATTGTCCAGGTCTGTTCTCATTTCCACAGCATCCCCCTCATCCATCCAAGCTTTCTTAGGGAATATGTGTTTCTTCCAGCAAACCTTCTCCCATTTACCCATGGCAGCTTGCTGAGCTGTTATCGCTTACCCTGGCTGGACATCTCCCTCTTAGCTTTGTGATCCCTATTACTAATCCCAGCATGTTTTGGGACATGTCTGAAGGAAGCACTGGTACAAGTGCCTGAGGGAGTAATAACAGCTCATGAACATTGAGCAAATGCCAATAACCTGTTCCAAAATAAAGATGTGTTGCATGGGACTGGGCAAGGAAGAGGGATCTGCAAGCATGTTGCTTAGACCTAGAATTCATCCCAAAGTAAAGTACATACTCACACCATCATCTCCAAAGTGCCTTTGCTGTTTCAGAAAAAAAAAACCTTCATCCCAGAAAGACAAAAGCTGTTGTATTCAGGTAGGTTTTGTTAACAGCATTCAAGCTTAACAGATCTACTCAGAAATCTCTTAAAACCTGAGCACAACAAATGATCCTACCTTCTTTTTTGTTGTCTTGTACCAGGGCATTTCAAGGAAGACAAATACAGCTATTATATGCTTTAGCACCCCTCTGGGATGCATTTCTGCTCACTGCTTCTTGGACATGTTGCTCCATTAGTTAGTTAGTTTATTTATTTATTTAATTATTTATTTTTCCTGGAGATTGGCTGAAGGGAGAGGAAGTGTGTTTCTGGTGGCATAGGGAAACTGATTGTAAAGCCTGTGCTTCTAAGCATTATATGTTTTGGTCTCACAAGAACTCTGCCCTCTGGAGAGTCGCAGATAAATTAAACTGCTCCATTACATTGTGCTGAACCAGTCCACCCCTCTTTTTATACAGAGGGTTGAATTAATTTGTATTGCAAAGAAAATGAAAAGGAGGGAGGAAATAGTGTTTGAGTAAATGGATTTTCTTTCAGCACTTTCTTGCTGCGTTATTTGTGCATATAGGAGTTGACAGTCCCTTCTCCTTCCCCACACAGGTAGAGATTTTGAATATCCGCAAAAGAAACAAGTTTTCATAGCGGTTTTATGGTGTATTTTCAAAGACCATCATTGCTTTTACCTTATGTCAACAAGCTGGGAGCAGGTGACAGCCTCCCAGAATAGCACAAAGGAAAGGAGCTCCTGTACGCGCAAATGCAAGCTGCCTCTCTTGCAGAGCGCTGCAAATTTCACTCAGCTGGGACACACTGTGCTGTGAAGGAGGGGCAGGAAGTTGGTTAAGAACTGAATACCCATCCCCCTCCCAGGATCTCTCTCTGGGTATTGCCTTTTTAACTATGGGATAGTTTAAAATATCTAGAATACAAGTCTGGTCCAGAGAACTGTTCCAGAGCGGTGAGAGCGCCCAGGAAGAGTCTGAGCAATGGGCTGTACTGGGTTGCTCTGGGAGCAGTGTACAGCATGCTGCCCCTCCTTAGGAGGGGTTGTAATCTCCTGGTTTAGACCTACAAGTGAGCAGAACATCTCTTTACCACAGACCAAACCACTACTTCTGTGGACTGTTCAAAGCAACTGCATGCATGATCTGCAACTGCATCCCATTCTGCTTCTCATTGTCCTAAGTTTCTGTCATTTGTTAAATGATTATGAAAGCACTCCCAGGAGACCGCACACATGCTCATAAAACTATTGGAAAGAAAAGCATTGCAGGCTATTGCTAGAGGCTATTTCATTGTATATTTTGAGGAAATGTCTCATTTTCTACTGACAAATAGGGAAACTGAGAACTCCAGAGACACGAATTATTTTCTAAACGGTGTGATTATTCTGTAGAGTTTAGACTAGGAAATGCCAGCTTTGGCATCTTTGGGGAAGGATGTGCTCTGGGAAGCAGAGGTTGCTATTAGTAAAAAACAAGAGGAGAAAACCAGATCTTTTCTTCATTACTACCCTGAAGCATTTGCCAGGTCCCTTATTTGTGCATATTACTGGTCACAGCTTGGTCTGGTTCTTTAAAGGGAGATGAATTCCAGACTAATTCTCTGGTTTATGGATGATGGGTTTGTGCATAGTTAATGGTTAGAGTAGGGACATTGTCACGTGTGGTGAAGTGCACTTCTGGTGACAAGGAGAAGCAGGCTCACTGAAGAAGGGGCTGAGAGGACCTTGGGTGACAGTACACTGTGTGTGTGCACGCACACATGTGTGTGTTTGGGGTGGCAGTATCTGGTGGTGAGAGGAGCTCCAACTGAGGATTACTTAAAGGATGGGATGAAATCTGCCACATCCTCTTGCCTTTTCCGAGTAGGCTGTGATGGACTGCTCAACTCTGTAGGGGAGCCCTTGACTGACTGCGAAGGTCTCAGGGAAGGACATGGCCACCCTGCAGATTGTTGTTTAAGAAGCTCTCTCAGAAGAGCTGCTGTTTTGATTGGATTCCAGTTGTATTAGCTGCTATGGTGAGGCCAGTGAACTCCATTAGCATCTTCAGTGCTGTAGCACGTGGGAAGGTGGGAGTTTGTGCGTACAACCAGTTCCAGTGCATGCGAGGATGAATTCTGGCGAGTGTGAAACACAGGCCAAATCCCTGTAGTGGTGCTGCCAGTCTAACTGGTACAAGGTACAGAGTCAGGCAGCAGACTGCAGAGACCTCCATAGTCCTGGAGTTGTATGGCAGAGCGCTGCAGAGAGCAGAGCATGGATATTAATGAACAGTGAAAAGTGCAACTATTGTAGTTCTTGCAAGGTGAACAGCTGAAACCCTGAAGCATGAAACCCAGTTGCTTTTCTAACAACAGAGTTTCCAAAAAGGGAGCTCATTTGGGTACTTTTGGTTTTGAGGCATAAACTGAGAACTTAAAAAGTCTCCCTCCTTCCAACCCCTCTGCTAATGACCATGCAAATATGTGTTTTTATCAGCAAACTTAAGCAGGCATGACTGAAAGACACATGGGAGGGAGGGGGAGGGGGAAAAGTATTCCTCCACTACATATTAAAGGGATAATGAAGCCCCTCAGGGAGCAGATGTGTGTGTGGTGACAAAGTACCTTTAAACTGTTATTTCTCTGAGGAGAATTGCACTTTAAAGTCTGACAGTGTGGTGCTAGGAAGGTTGTGTTCCTGCTACTCCTACAATGTGATGCTGCCTTTAAGAAAGGGTGATTGCTGTCTGCTTTCCACTGAGCAGGAGGAAGAAGGCAAAAAAGACAGGTAGTAGAACGGTGAAAATCTCTTAGGATTTGAGGCTGTTTGGTCTGCAGATTTTTAGTTTCAGGTTTTTCTTTCTCACATTCTTAGGACAGGTCAAACTGCTTCAGATCTGCTCTGCATGCCTTCCCTCAGATTTTTGCAAATCGTATTCTAATTCAGAGTATTTTCCCTTGTTAAACCCAAAGTTTGCTGCCCACCTCAGTGTTTTCTACAAGGCACAGAAGTTATGAAACCAAATGCTGTCAACTGCAGAGCTGTCCGTGAGAGTGAGTGAGCCTTTTTCACAGAAATAATCAGTCCAATCTGGCTGTCCCTAAGGGATCTGGAAAAACTTCAAATAATGGGATCCCTCTTTGAAATGATCCTGAACTTTTCAAAACCTTCTCTTCCCAAATTTCGGTAGTCACAAATGATTCTGAGATGAAAAATTTTTCCTTCCTGTTCAAAGGCAAAACTACAAGGTGAGATGAATCTGGGAGTAATTTTGAGCTCTGTTCCCACTTCATCACGCCTCTGCTCCCAGAATCCTTCCTCTTTGCTTGCTACCTCCAGATCAGCTTTCTCCCTTTGGGATTTTTTTTTTTTTTTTTTTTTTGATAATCCCATCTACAACTCAGATGCTGGGTGCAGCTTGTTTGTAAAATAAATTGGAAGAAGGCTGCCGGATAGCAGCCTCCCAAATGCCATGATTTCCAAGTCTCCAGACCCAGTTGGCATGGAGTTGATAGTCTATCACAAAAAACACTAACACATATGCTTTCCAGTCTATTAAGAGAGTTAATGGAGCTGGTGAGAGGTGGGTGTGAGGAGAGAGTTAAGTTGGCTTTTGAAGTGAGAAGTTCCCTCAGTGCTTCCAGGGGAGTAAGGAGATAAGTTTTGCTTGTAAAATAGCTTGATGGGCTACAAGCTGCAAGAATGGCAGGGTCAAAGCAGTGACTGCTGGGCACACCATGGCAGTAATTAGCTCTGTCCATATGAGGAAAGTGAGCTGCTGCTTGCACCCGTCTTATAGGACCCAGCGGAGGGGCAAACAGAAGAGTCACAATTTGTAATACTGCTATTTACAGTCCTCTGCGGCAAAGATTTCAAAGCCAGTGCATTTCTGCGCTCTCTTTCTAACTTTTGCAGACTTCAATAAAGCATTCTAGAAAATGAGAGTGAGTTACAGCTGATACTGTAAAACCCTTCGCCGAGATGGATTTGACATTGTCTGGGCTCCGGTCCATTTCCCAATGGCACGTCTATTCTTCCTTGATGACAGGTGTGTCGTTCCTTTTTTCTAGAGCAGTAACTACTATCTTTTTTATTATCACTTTTTTCTACATTGGGGCACTGAGTTGAAGGATCACAGAGGTCAGACCTGCTTTAGAAAGAAAGCTTGCTCTTCAGCTATAAGAGCAGCATCAGCGATGAGGTAGTATTTGAGTCCTGATTACACTTGGCCGTTGCTGGTCCTGATAGGTGAAGAACATGAAGCAATTTGTATGCATAATCCCCATTTCCCCCAGTAGGTAAAGTACGTATTGCTCAACTACAGAACGAGAAAAATGTGGGTAGTTTTTCTGGTTTTGGGGTGGGGTTTTTTTGGAAATACCTAACCTCAGTTATAAAATGCAGCTTATTTCCCAAATGGAAATGGCATAATTATGTGTTGTGATATGAAACCCTTCTCAAATTATGAATCCTCTTGCTGTTTATGTCTCTGCTCTTCTGATTAGATTCACGTTAGAAAGATTTCTAACATGATTCTCTGATTCTTGTGAGCATACAGTTGAACATGCTACATCCTTTTGTAAGACACTTCCTGGACCTACGTCATCTATCTAGAGCAGCAAATGGGAAGATTTCTTTATTCTGAGTTTCATGCAGCTACTCTGTGAGGACAAATGATCTTCTGGGAAACGTTCATGTGCAGAGTAGAGCTCAAGTTTTTAAAGATATATGCAGTTTGCTACTTCCTTCCATGGGCACATAAACAATCAGTTGTGTTGCAGTAGATGTGAACAGGTGGTAAAATATATCTGTTGGATTTCAGGAACCCCCTAGGCCTTGCTAAATCAGAAATTCATCTTTCTCTATCTGTCAAAGCCTGCGACCAGATTTCTGTCTGGTTGACAATTTCTTTCCTAAATACTTTCTGAGTCATTTGTACCTTGTTGTTTCCTTTCTTGCTGGGTTGGAGAAACACCTCAGGATTGATCATAAGTGATGTGCAGTCCTGCACCCTGTACCCTGGTTCCCATGCTAGGAGTCTGTCAAGGTCTGACTTGTGCTGTGGTCATACCTTGATTTTTTTTTTTTCTCCCTAAGGTGTTGAGCAATTTCAGAAGGCAACAAAGATTCATTCCCTAAAAGTCCTGTATGAGAAAGTAACCTTTTGTACCCTGTCCCTTTGCACTGCCACTAGTGAAAGGTAGAATTGAAGCTCCCATCCATCACTGGCTGGACACTGAGCCTCCTTGACATTTCAGCCCTTTTTAGCACAGTTTCTTCCACTGAACAGAGGACCCAGATTTACTGGGTTTTGCCTCAAATTTTCCCTTTTGTGCAACCTGAGATTTTCTGATGCTGTAGCAAGGCAAGCCCTCTGTGAAGTCACACATACAATGAGGAGGAGGTCCCGCCAGGGGAAACTCCCATCAATCAGAACCAAGTCCATCAGGACACCAAAGGGTGGACTTGGGCAAATTCGGTCTCAGATGTGTGAGAAATGGGCTATTCTCCCTCTCTGTCTTTTGGAGCCACTCTTGTGACAGATTGATACAGGCATGTAGAGGCAGACAGTAAACTGCCTGCCCTTACTTTGTGAATATGGACTGCTCAGTCCAGTACTTGTTAACAGGATGATGGAGCAGTGCTGAGAAACCAAGGAGCCTTCAGCCATATGCAAGCTGCCTAGGCTGTTGAGCTTTTAAGATAGCTACCAGGGGTCTTAATTCACTGAGGAGAGACACTGCATGGTAGTCACCAGCCAAGAGACAAGAGTGCCCTGAGACAGGGATTTTGGCACATTGAGAGGTCTGATCAAGGGCCAAGATTTTTTTCTGCTTTGAGACCACTCCAGAAGGAATTTGCATGCATTTTTTTTCTTATTTTCTTCCACACATCTCTTTGTCTGCTGCAATGTCTGAATAAGGTCCAATTGGTTTACAAATTTCTTTGTGCTGCCTGGCTGTTCACTGTCATTCCCAATGGGGAAACCAGTCATCCAGAAGGCATTCAGCACAGCATGGGGAGGAGAAAGAAATCTTGTAGGAGGGCCTGTGGAAGCAGGCACTAATGTCTGAGATGCAAAGAGAGGGTCAACACACCTTCAGCCTCTCAAGTGTACGTGAAATGCAGGTGTAGTTTTCTGCTGGGTTTCTTCTCACTAGAAAGTGGGGGAATCCTTCACTCTTTCTGCTCTGCTCTTTCAACACTGGATTCTTTTTGCTTGGTGCCTCCTAATCCTGTAGATAGCTATTTATTCACTGAATTTTCTCACACAAGCTGGGAAGCAGAGTCCTGTGAGCTTTAATATATCTGTGTGTTTTAATAACAAATTACTGTTGATTTTATACAAATATCCCTATTTAAGAACTTCAAAGTCTTTAGTGTTTCCCTCCACCCTCCAGACTTTGTACTTTTTGCTGTTGCTGTTGTTGACACTCCCATGTGATTCAGCTTTGGAGAAATAAATATTTGTTTAGCTGTTCTCCTGCTGTGCCTGCTCAGTGCATTTGCTTAATGATGACTTCAGCTTTACAAGGGTTTTAGGGCAATAGATTCTCCCAGAAAAACAAGAGACTCATTTGTGGATAGCTTTACCTCTGTTCCTTCCCACCTCTTGATGCATCCACCCTGCCCCTTTCCCTGCCCACCCCCTGCCCCACACCCCCCCAGTGCCCACCCCC
>NW_020799109.1:8724183-8763056 GCF_003259725.1 Athene cunicularia
TTTTGTTTCAGCATTATCAGTTGCCAAGATCAGTTCTGGTGAGGAGTTACTTATCTTGAACTGAAACAGTAAGTAGAAGGTTGGACTCAATCAAGTACCTGCTGCACTTCCTTATCTTTAGTTGAATTTTCCTGAATCTGTAATTTTCTTCTTTTTATCTAAAACGTCAAATCACATTCTGGCTCATAGCATTTTCTTTAGAGCCAAGCCCAAGCTGCTGTTTCAAAACATGCATGTGTTCATATTTGAAACACTTATGTAATATTTTCTCTACCCCAACTTACTTGAGCCAAATCAGAGATCTTAGTTTTTACTCAAGACATCGAGTTGGTCTATGCCATCAGATTTTTTTTTCAAAAGGAGGACAAAATTTACTTGCAAAATCTACCTTTATGCACCTAAATGAAGGTTCAGCTTCTTTTTATTCCTAGAAGTGCATCACTACCTGGCAAAGAAATGAACAGGTGATTTTATTAATGCCTTTGTCATTTCAAGCAGTTTTGCACAGCTGAAACTGGAATTGTTCCATTAAATAAACAAACAAAAAACAGAGGGAAAAAAAAAAAAAAACCCAAACACCACAAAACAGAATTATAGAAATTCAACCTCTGGAAAGATCAATTTTTTTTTTTTCTTTTTTGGCCATTTACAAAACCTTCTTCAAATTACTTAAACTACTTATGCTTCACTTCTGAAATATGGCAAGTATAATTTTGCCAATAACGAGATCCAACTTCTGAGCTATTTTCTGCCAGAAAGCAAAAATCACTTCAGTGAAGTAATACATCAGACTCTCTCTTCATCTATTTCCAGCTGATGAGGTTTCAGCTTAGAGCAGAGATTGTTTTTTTTTTATTAGGCCCTGAGTACATGACCTGGCACTTGTGCAGCTGAGTTTCATCGGACTACTATCACTCTGATCCTTGAAGTCATCCCACTGCTTCTTTTTGGTATGATATTCAGAGCCTCCTCCATAATGATGATTCATTCCACAGTGTGTCATCAGCAAAATTTTGTTGGCATGGTCCTCCTTTACTGTGCCAAGAGCTGTGATGAAAATATTATGTAAGATTTATCTCAAGAATTATCTATGAGGAATTCAACTCATAACCTTCCTCTAGCCTCATTGAAATCATGGGAAATACAGCTGAAAAGGACCTCATGACCAAACTGTATCCCAAAGACGTGATCTATAATCAGCAGATATTTATCCAATTTGTTCTTAAACATTGTTGATGAGATTGCATAATCTTCATAGATACTCTATATCAGTAACTGAGTCTCCTAATCACTGAAGCACTTCTGTCCCCAGTGTCTGCCCCGAATCACTTCTCCCAACATTTTCCTGGTTTTCGCTGTGCCAAATAGAACCACAGAATTAGCTTATTCCCCTTGTAAGTGATGCTTCTGCTCACAAACCACAATACCATGTTCCGACATATTTCTTGTCTTCCTTTGAGCTGGCTCCATACACCGATATTCATCAGCTGATGCTTTCGTGCATTAAAAGCTCCACCACAGGCATTCATTTGAACACAAAGCACTCTCCATTGAAATTGTTTACTTGACTTATGAAGCAATCTCCAGAGCATGATCATCTTCCTTTATGTTTTTGAATTTTAACTGAAAACAAAACTTCCCTCAGTTTCAGGGTCTCAGTAGTCTTTTGAAGGCTTCTTTTGCAGGAAGTCGGAGAACATTCCCTCTTGTAGACCTCCTTAAGTATTTTATTCCATATATCAAATTAACAATTAATTTCCCCATCAGTCCTTATGAGCACATTACCTCCCTGTCCCATATGTATTTAGAATATCCTCAAGGTTTCTGCCATGTAATTTGGAGGAAATTATATGATATGTACATAGCAGAATATATTCAGTGTACAATTTACCACAAAGCTAAATATTATGTTACCACAAAGACAAGAAGCTGCATTTGGAAACTCCTATATATAATGCTAATAAGAAACCCAATTCCATCTTATTTTAATTAACCTGGAAAGCCTTCCTTTTTATAACACGAGAGAGACTTCAAAACATTCAGAATGTTAATAAAACCACAGGCATTTCCATTCTTTGTCTCTTCTGGTATACACTGTTCATCAATAATTGTTGCTCATTTCAGTATTAGTCTGATTTTCTCAGTCTAGAGAAGTTTAACATTTTGAACCATTGCATCTAATTTTTTAAATAAGAAAGAAATACTATTTTCCCTGTTTTCATAAGAGATGGACTTGATAAATACTACTGTTAGCAAGACATGATCCTAGCCTTAAGACTCAGTAGGAGGACCATGGATAGCTCAAAGAATTCACCATGGCCACAATGACTGAGCGGTAAAACTGTTAAGTGTCCTTTATACTTCACTGGTAGCATAAAACTCTTAAAGCAGGAGATATTAAGGACATTTATGCAGGTTAAAGTTGAGGAAGAGTTGCATTGCAACAGCAGAAAAAGGCATCTCAACTTTAACCTGTAACACTCACTAGCTTGTGCTGAGCTCAGATTGTCTCAGTTTAATGGTTATGAGGTTTGTGAATAGTCTGATAACCAAAATGTAATCAGGATCCATTTTTTTATGTAGCTGGTAGAACAAACTCTGAGACTTCAGTCAACCTGAAGATGAGCTCCCCTTTAGTCTCCAGATATCATGCCTACAAAGGGGAGCTAAAACTCATTTATGGAAATCCTTGAAGTCCTCCCCTCCATCCCTCAAATGAATAGTCATAAAGTTATAGGGATCTTAAAGACAGATCTTCAGTAATAGCACAAAATACTACCTTTTGTACTGTGCTGCTAATACTGCAAAATAGTGCAGTATATTTTTCCATCCAGAGAGCAACACCTAGTTAACATTTAAGTTAGTGAAGTGGAAATTTGTGTGACCTAATTTAAGAACCAGTTAAATGTCTTAGGTGAGAAAGTTTCACTAAAATGTAAATGCCACTTAAAGGAGTCTAGGATAAGGTGTGGGGGAGAATGGTCATGATACAGAGGAATGCAATACAGAGAAGGGGCCCAGTATCCAATAATAGTCCAGCTTAATTTTTGAGAATGGAAGGTCTGCAATGGTTACTTTCAACTCATGCAAATGACAGGCTTTATTTGTGTAATCCAAAACAGGAGGAGAAAAGCTGATGTTACTAGTGAACTGAGATGCATTTTGTGAAAGTCTGTAAGGCATTATTTATAGTCTGTGTGCCAGAACTGTGTTCCCATTAATGGTCTCTCCAGGCCATGCTCAAAAAATAGTTCAGTCTCGTATAGTGTAAATGAGATTTGGCAATGTGGATTTTCTATTATAACAGACTCTTACCAACCCTTTCCTTGTTACACTCATGAACACTCTTCGTGTCTTTGTGTTCTTCCTCCTGCAGTCCAGTACATCGTTCAACAGAGATGCTGTGAAAGCAGGGACAGGCCGGCGTTTTCTTGGTGGGCTGTTAAATGATACATCCTACTGCTACACTCTGGAAGTCTCATTCTACAGCTATGTATTGGGTGGACCTACTTCTCCTGTGCCCTACACAGAAGAAGCATGTATCCTTTTGAAATCCTTCATCTTCTTGCAGCACACGTGAAACAGGCACTTAAGGTAAATACTTCTACCTCAGTAAGAGTTTGTTGAGATAGGAACACACAAGTGGAAATGTGAGTCTGCTCCTGATGCTTTAATTTCCCTCATATTGATTCTCCATATTGTGGAAATTCAAGAAGAGAAAGGCATATTAGATCAAATAAGCCATTTCCCTCTTGTAGGAGATTGTCTCACACACTTATTACAGAAACTAGTCCTGGAGAGCCTGTGATCCATTCCCTTCCACAGTCTTCCATTTCTTTCTTCATTTCTCTCCTTATTCTTTCATTATCCCTGTGTTTGTATTACTGTGTTAATAGCAAGTTGAAGGTGCATCTTTGATACTGAGTTAAAATATCTTCTCCGCTTTTGAACTGCAACTGAAAGGCTCTAAAGAATCCGTTAGGTTCTGCAGCTGCCTCAGGGCCAGATCTTTAATACCGGTTGACAACGAAATGGAAAGCGAGCTCTGCAAACAAAATCGACGAAGTTGTTTGCATTTTTGAGTGCTCAAATAGAAGCAGTGTCTCATTCCTCAAAAAACACATATCCATCTGGCTATCTCAATATATCAACAATTTGTACAATTGTTCTGACTGGTCTTATGATCTGGTTTTATGTTTTTCTTTTTGTCACCATGCTCAATCAAATAACCAGTTGCCCATACCTCAAGCTTGGGTGTGTTATTTCATTTTGTCATTCTATCTCGGTAGCTTTTGAAATTTCCACAGGTTTTGAAACACTGCAGAGGGAGAAAGATTAGCTGTGATTGCCTATTTACCTCTCCACTGCATTTCGGAAGTTGGGTAAGGTTTACAGCTTCAGGGTAGCGAGGAGGAAATTTTCATATGAAACATAATTCTTCACCATCCATGCATATGTGCGCACTGTGTGGGAATAAGCATGAGAAACAGGGAGCAGGGAAAATAATTCTTAATCATTTAGGGGTTTCTGGTTTGGCTTCTCCACTGAAAGTGAAATTTGGGGGAAGAAGGGAGATTAATATATTAAGGCAACTTATCAGACTTGAGCATTTGGAATACAAGCTCTTTGTTGCCCAGTGAGTTTAACTATTTCCAAGGAATAGCTTCTTGCAACATATGCCTACGTAGTGTATCTTACCACTGAGGAAAAAATTATCATTACTATTAGGTTTAGGATTTTTTTTTTTTTTTTTTACATTGATAATTTGGCATTTTAAGAACACGTGCCTTAGTTTCACCTTTAATTTTCCTCTTCACTTAGTACTTATTGTACTGACAACTGCTTATTTATCTTCCTTATTTATCAAGAATGGTTTTTGCAGTGAGGAGTGGGAAGAGTCCCTATACAAATGAGATCATGAGTCCCTTGAATATGTTTTTTTTATCATGACTTGTATGTCATGGTGGCTTAGTTTCCTTTTCCATAACGATTTTTGTTTCATGCCTCACATTACAGAGGTTTCAGGTGTGGGGTCTAACATCTCTATATATTTGCTTGGCTTGCCTTCTGCAGACAGAGCTGCATCACTCTCAGTTCCATTCATCGTGACCATCAGCAACTAGAGCACAGGAAATAGGCCCCAGATCACAGAGATCCTTCTTGGTGATGATTAATTGAAGGCTCAAGCAGCAGCTTGATTTCTACAATTAATGATTTCACCTAGCTGGGTGACAAAGGAGGAGAAGCTGGTTTTGACTGGCCTGGCAAACAGCAAGCAGGGAAGGCTCTTTGCCCATGTAGTATGCTCCACTGGCATTTTGCCCTGGTAGATCTTATTATTCCCTTTTCAATGGGGAGGGATTCTATCAAGAGTGAACAGGGCAGCTCTTCCTTATGTGTGCATTTTCCTAGTTAGGGAAAGAAATTGAGATGCTGGAAGCAGTCTCTAAGCTGGTCTGCTCTAGCCCAGGAGTGTCTGGTTTTATGCATATCCTATCCTGGCAGGGGAGAAGTTTCATATCACCAAAGTGCCTGTGACCAAAAGTAAAACAATTGGCGAATGTTCCAGTTTAGCCTGAACAGCTCTTCTAAGCTATTTGCAAGTCAGTGATTAATTAATGCTCAGATTTTTTAATGGACCTGAACCAAAGACACAGCCAGTCAGTTCATATTGGCCTCCAAGGACAGGCGTGCCTCTATTAACTATCTAGCTACATGCAGGCAGCAAGTCAAGCAAATTAATGAAGAAAATACAGTGAGCCCAAAAACCGTGAACTGATAGGGCAAGTACTCAGGAAATCTGCCTTCAGAGATGTATTTCTTAGGACTGCGTTCATCCCGCTGTGATGTTATTGAGTTGTGGGGGCTTTTGCTTTGTTTTTAATAGAAACAGGATCAGGGAGACTAGAATTGTTCAAAGCTTCTAGTGTTGGGTTAAGAAGTGAAGACTGAGACAGCCTCAGATTCAGGGAACACCATGGCCTTGAACAGAGACTGCAAAGCAGATCACCCCCCACATTCAGAAACCAGCTATACTGGCTCCATGCAGAGATCAAACCAAATGAGGATCTCCAGGTTCTACAAAAATATTAATTTAGCCTAATGTTGTTCCTGTTGACGGGTAAGAAAATTGAACAAACTCTGAATAGTCTTCTGTTTCCACTGGTGGCATGTAGTTCTACCTGACAGCTTCTTTCCTTTACAGCCTTCGTGGCAAATAAGATCATAGTACTACCCCATTTCCTGCCATTATATAAGTGGATTTGGTTTGTTGTGGGTTTATTTTTAAATCTCTTCATGTTCCTCAGGGTTTACGTGCTAACTTTATGATCTATAAAAACCTCTGTGTGAGCCTGTGATAGATATATTTCTACATTGGGTGAGATTATGCATTTTGTTCAGGCTTGTGTGACTGAAATATACTTTGTAATTACTGAAATAAATTAATACCTTACATGCATGAAAACGGGAGACAGACTTTCAGTCTGATAAGTGTTACTTCAATTCTGACATTGTCAGTGTGGACAGTAACTTTTTTCAATAAGAAAAGTAAGAAAATTAAACAACAAAGAAAATAAGGTATCATTAAATGTGGAAATCTGTTCCAAATTACTCCAGTTAGTATGACTGACTGTATTCTCCTAAAAGAAATACATCAAAGATTCAGAATTTAGAGGATTACACCTGGTATGTTCTAAAAAAAAAAAAACCAAAACAAAACCAAAAACAATTTGCCCCAAAGACTGCACTATTTAAATGAAATCCAGGAGTGAAGGATCTTCCATCAGCCTGTGCAGAGGGGTATATGTTTGAGACATATATGGTGGGATAACAGCATCCTGCGGAGTGTCAAATGTCTGGCCTCTCTAACACAGAGAGTTAACATGGTTGTGTCAATGTCTCAGGCCCCAATTAGCATTATATCAGCAATGGTTACTGCTGGAGTGTCTCTTGTATTTCCATTCTGCAAACAAAGCACTGCATCAGGTGTAACTTCCCGAACATCCTGTTATACATTCCTTCAGAGGTATGTGTGTGCCTGGTAGGTCTGTGTCTAACTGATATGTACCTGGTGCACAAGAAACATAAGGGATATGTTCTGTAAGCCTGGCTCTGCAGAATACCCTGCGATAACATGCGCTGTAGATAACAGTGAATGGACTCTGTTTCGAAGGCATAATAAGAGGATTGTAGGCTTGTCGGTTAGTTGCTGGGAAGTGGACAGAGAAGTGTTTAAAACCCTTCTCACACGTGCACACATTTGGTGGTAACTGATTAAAAAGGCAACGCAGCAACAGTTTGCTCAGCACCAGGTGATGAGGCTTTAAAATGAGCTGATATGCTTCCATTAAATACCATGTTTTACTAGGCATTTACAGGGCTTATGACACAAGGCATGTAAACTGCTCTGTAACATTCACCACCAGCAGCTCAACTGCTGAGCTGTCTAGATACACACCAGCCTCATAGCTGGGCAGCGAACAAAGGATAAAAGAGAGGGAGGAAGAATGAAGCCCTGGCTGTTAGGACTCTGAGGGCTGCTCTGATAGCACACCCAGAATTGCTTTCCGCTACAGCTGCTGATCAGCAGTCATCACAGCCTGACCTGAAAGTGGCCAGTAAAGGAGTCTCACATCAACAGCTTTAAAATCTATTGGGTTCATTTTTTAGAGTGTTTGAACTGGATCCCTGCTGCACAGCAGGCAGCCCATAAGAGAGCATAAAAGGTTTTACTCAACCAAACACTAGCCTTGAGGTAGAAAGATAGAAATGATGGAGATAGGGCAAGAACTGGTATGATTGTAGCCTGGCAGCTGTAGGGGAGAATAATCATCAAGATGGGTGAGCGCACCAATTGTCAGTGTGTCCATGGCTTTTTTTCTGTATTTTAATCTTAATTCTAAGCTTCCTGCAGGTAGGGAAGACCCTCATCCAAAGATGGGCCTTTAGTCATCTATATGTACAGCTTTAATCACTGAAATCACTTCTGAGTGCAACAAGGGAGACAGGAACCCTGGACTGAGGGTCTGATGCAACAGTTCTCCTTTGTATGGCTTTTCTAAGTACATCACTTCACCTCTTTGATTTAGTGTCTTCAATATAAAGAATGAATTTAATGAAAATCTGGTATAAAATTTTTGTATAAAAACAAGCAAAACAAAAAAAAAAATGTGGAAGCCAGGGGTGAAGAACACAGAAGAGACATTACTAATATTACCCCAAGGTAGGTCTTTTCACATTACAAACAGCTGAGAAATTATCTCAATACTTTAAAATGATATAGTTGAACCGACTTTCGAATATACCACTTGGTATTTTCCATTTCACTGAATGAGTTGAATTGGAAGTTTTGCATCCCTTAAACAGGGTGTAGTTGCACTGCTGAACTTTCTCTCCTGTTTATAGACATAAAAAATGTATTTATGTGGCTACAGCCACAAAATGAAAGCTTGGATTGGCTCTTCAGGTACCTAACAGGACTCTTAGCACAGTTGGGATCACTAGGTTCAACTCTTATCCTTAACTTCAAGCAGCATATCAGCCTGCTGCTTGACTGGGGACTTGAGAAGTTAAATCCCCTGGATGAAACAGTCATTTGCTTATATGCAGATTCCTTTTAAAGAGTACTTGGACCTCAGTAAATGTCCTGGGGAAAAGAAATCTGTATGCAAACTACAATTCCAGTAAAAGCATCTATAACCTTTAGAGCTTCATGGACTTGCCAGGCCTCTAGGGCAAATGCGCGCGGTTATTTTTTTTTTTTTTTTTTTTTTTTTTGTCAACTGCCTGTTCTGATCCTTCTAGCTCTGTTAGTGATATACTTAAGAGAAGATCCTCATGAGCCAGATAATGGCCCTTGCAGATTCACTCCCACCCAGTAAAGGCAACATTACTAGCAACAGCCCGTGAGGTATGAAAGGCTGTGCTGATAAAACTGAGGGAGCTCTGCAGAGGTTATCCAGTGTGGTTTATGTTTGAACTTGAGTTAGAGCTTGTTGCCAAGATGGTTTCAAAGTAAATTGGGCACATACTCAGGAAAAGACCTCCAGAGGTTTACATCTTCATCCTTCTTCTGCTAAGATCCTAGAAATAGGCTCCTTTCTCTGTGTTGCAAACTGGCATTAATCCTATTCCTGCAGATTTTCCTGAGTGATCTCTTTGCACATGATCTCTCCAGTATTTGGTTGTTTCTCAGTACCATGTTTTGGGCTGTCTTTGAGGAAAGAAAACAAAATCCTCTTTCAACTTCCCGGTCTGAGTGAAAGTGTCAAGGTTTACAGCCACAATTTCAAACGCTCTTAATATTACTGGAAGCATAGAGTTAAATTATAGAGTTGTAAAGTTACTTTATAGTGATAATGCTGTCAAGCATCAATATCTCTGCCCCAGGGCACCATGGAAACTCAGTTAATGATATAAGAAGCTGATATTTTTCAGGGTTGCAGCTGTTGGCTCATACCCAGAAGGAATCTGTGTGTTTGCTCATATTGGGTATGTACAGGGGGACCTGCTCAAAGAAAATTAAGAAACAGTGAAAGTCTGTTTAATGAAGTGCAGTGGAATGAAAGTGCAAAGCAGTATATGGTGTTGCAGTATGCACACCTCTTTCCCTCACACAGTTCAATACAGTGGGCAGTGCTGTAGAAAAACACTTATTTTACTGTAAGAGAGTGTGTTTGTGGGGAGAGTGTGCATTTGTATGTAGATTTGTTTATCTAGTTGCCTGTAGCACTGACTGCATCAATCTATGTAGACACCGTCTGGGAGTATCAGTAAAGAAATGGAAATTAAGGCAAGTGACTACAGTCAACTTAGGAATATCTATAATTTTTGTAATGGATTTCTTAGCATCTGTATCCCAGAGTGCTTTGATAGCCTCAGATGAAAGATGTTATAAAAGTGCAGTGTTATTATAAAGGTGTTTTTTCTTTTAAAGAAAGATTTTTTTTTTTCTGAGATGTAGAATATCAGTCTTGGAAGGCATCTTCAAAGTATTTTCTGGGGATTTAACCATATGATTCCAGCTACCTTTTGGCTAGGAGCCGGGTATCAAATACCACGCATGTGAGTGGGGAAATGGTCTTGCAGTTAACTGTTGCAGTAACAGTGGTCTTGAGAAACTGGTTCATTTCTCTGTGTGCCCAGGTGTTTCGCATGCTGCCTGTTTGGTAAGCATTCACATGGCTTTCTGGTACACATGGTAGAGCGGGTCAGACTCTCATAGGCCTGTTTTAAGTAGAAGTGAAAGGGAGTTTGTAAGCTGAGGAAACAGTCTTGAGGGGAATGCAGCATCAGAGGTATTGAGAGCCTAACTGTTCTATCAGATTTTAAGGCACATGATTTGCTCCAGAGTTGTGTTGTTGTGAGCATTGTAAAGGAGGACCCCATGAGGGTGTGGATTAATTTCCTTCCTCTTGTGTACACTGGTTTCCTTCCCAGGGATACCAAGGTACAGGGAAGAGAAGAGATAATTGTTGTGTGACCCAAATGTAAGCAGGTGCATATCCAGACCCATAGAAATGCTCTCAAGTCAGTTTTAGACATCAAAGAAGACAAGCTCCTGCATTGAAGAGCAGAAAGACTTCAGTAGCTGTGAGCCTGAACTAGGGAATTTGGACAGGTTGACTTGAGAGCCATCAATATTTACAACCTGATTCAAGAATAGGGACTTTGTGGACAGTGGGAGCATAAGTGTCTTACAGAGACACATGTGCAAATATGGTCCCTGCTTCTCGCCAGCTGTTTTCAACTCAGTGCTGGCAGAGAATGTGCTCTTTGGCCTAGGTAGGTCTGTATCCAGTGACACAGAAAGATTGATGTTTATAAGCCAGACAAGATGAGAAAGCCCAGCTCTAAAAATGATGTTCTATTGATGAGACACTGCATGCTAACTGGTACCAAACTGTCACTGAGGTTTTACTGATTGAAATCCTCATCAGTGCTTTCCATTCAAGCTATAAGTGACTTATGGGTGCTATCAGGCCAGCTAAAATGGTCTGCAAGCACAAAACTCTCCAATTCAAAATGGTTTTGATGGTGGTGAAAAAAAAAATTATAAAATTTGCCAATTAATAATAAAAACTGTTACATATTTCTATTAGTATTCCTTTTGCACACAGGAATAAATAACTGAGACCAAGACAAGTGATGCTTTTGCTGAATGTTTGGAAGGTGAAGTTGATGACATGAGTGACTGCTGAGTTGTTGCTAATATAAACAAGGGGGGAAGCTCCCTCTAGGCATTCCTATGCCTCTTGGAATTGGCTTTCAAGGTTTTGAACACTTCTCTTATGAACCAGCTTTTCTAAAAACTTATATTTTTCCTTTGAATTATAAGCAACTTAGGCAAAATCAAGCATATAGAACTGATAGTGAGGTTCTTGGGTGCTCAGAACACCATACAAATGCTATTAGACCCATAGTTAAAATAATTCTTTGGTAAATGTTAAATTCCTATTAGTAACACTTGCTAAACTTAAGTGCAAAGTAAAGGGCAAGGCTAATCTGAAAGGCAAGGGGGAGCTGGGCTTAAAAGATATTAACAATTTGTTGGAAATGTCTGAGGGGAGTGGTTAATATGCCTAAAGAGTAACGTCTGTGGGTTGAAGATTTAGGCTGGGAGAGGGCTTTAGCCAGTGCTGTGCTTTGGATTTTTCCAAAATGTCAATGGGAATGAAGAGAAAAAAGCCATTCAGAATTAGGTGTTTTTCAAAAAGCCATGAACAGAAAAATTGCAGTGTCTCTGTGATAGGTCTCTGCTTTTCTGCTAGCCTGTAGTGGTGTTTGTGTGTCTCCATGTTTGTCATCTTTTCCGTCTCCTCTGCATCTCTTCACTTCTGACTGAGTCTTCTCCCCTGTGCTTGCCTGTCTTGTGTCTGTATCCTCACCAACTTGTTTGCAGTTTTAGGTTGTTACACTTGCCCCATGCCTTTCTATCATCTCATCTGATTTTTTGCAGGTCATGTTTCATTAATCAGACACACCCAGTCTCTGCCTTTTGTACTAAGCTGAACTATTTCTTCGTCCTTTTACATTTTGCCACCTAAAGGCTCAGCAGAGCTTACTAGTGATTAAAGGGAATTCTAGGGTTAGAACAGAAGATTTTTTTTTAACTAGTACTTCTTCAGTTCCAAATACCAACATCCTGAAAGGCAACCAGATGTTTCTTAGGAAACTCAGCAAAGAAATGAGTGTGTTTGTGTCTGTGTGTCTGTCTTTCTCAGCTGTTTGACCAATTGCAGCTGAATTTGACAGTGATAAAGGTCACAGAGATATTACATTCCTATGAGTTTTGTGAAAAATACCTGGCTGAATCTCTCCAGTAGGAACAGCTGCATCTCTATTGTTAGAAACCAGAGGAGGCCAGTAGGAATGAAAGTCACAGGAAACAGATCCTTCCTGGGCATGTCACTGATGAGCAAAGACCCCACTTCACTTTTCTTTTCTCTACAAAGTTTTACCCCTAACATCTTGGTGAAACTTAACAAATGATATCTTATGGCATCCTGAAAAGTAGATTGTGTCTCCCCCATCAAGAGGCCAGAAACCTTCCAGGTAGACTTCATAGGTGAAGACAATACCCATTCAAGCCAAGGTCAATACATGCTCACACCAAGCCAGCAGCATTTCTTGTCACCTAGAGTTGAAACTTTGTCCAGAGTTCAGATCAACAAAGTCTGAACATGTCTCAGGCAGAAACTAAAGATAATCTGCAGCTTTGATCTAGTGTTCAGAAATCTTTGTGTTTCAATAAGAGGAAGGGTCTGACTCTCCCATGTCTCATCTCTTAACAGAAGAACAACCAGATCATCTCAGATCAAAACCAGTCCTCTGCACTGTCTTTTCTCTGACAGAGGCCAAAAGCAGATGCCTGAGAAAAAGATAATAATAGAGTAAGTATATAACAATACTTCCCTCAATATTCTTCCAGCTTCCGGCAATTAGTGGTTTGGGGATCCCAGAGCTGGAGATGTTGATTCTGTCTGTAGTAACACTCAGTGGATTTGTCTCCCATGAACCTGCATACGTTTTCAGCGTCCACAGCATTCCTTGCTAGGGATTTCCACAGCTTAATAATATCTTGTTTGTTTTAAGCCTACCACCTGCAAGCTTTATTTTGTGATTCCTAATTGTTACACTGGAAGCAGCATTGATCCCTGTCTGCTTTCCCCATGGCGCTCATATCAGCTGCCTTTTCTCACGTCTGAAGTCTCCTAGCCTACCTAGTTATCTACTGAGTATTTATCCTGTATACCATAAGCAGAAAAATATTACCAGATGAGGATCATTCCTTGATTTCGAGAGATAGTATATTGTCTTACACTTTCTTTCTAGGTATACACAACTGTATGAGTTGCCAAGCAATGAAGAATCAACTCCAATGACTCTAATGGCAGAGTCTGTGTTGCCATGCATTATGATTTTTACTTGTGCTAAGGATAAATTCTGGCCTGGTCACACAAGCAGCAGGTATAAGCACCAAAAGGAGAGATATGGCTTTCAGTTTCAGAGTACACTGTAATCATCATATGTTCAGTTCCTCATGCCCTTAACAGTCTGTTTGGGTTCTGCCGTACTCTTTCCCACAATTTAGGAGGAATTCAAAGCTTGTTAAATAAACTGAATGTCTGTTCATCATAGGCTGCAGTTTTGGTCATCTGGCTAAGAGAGTCTAGAAACCAAATCCTTCTAGAGGAATACATGGGTTTTGAAAATTTCAACATCCCAAATACCTTGCTTTCTGTCATTGTGATTGCTGTGCATCACTCTTCCTCAGCAAACCAACTTCTGGATAACATGCTCCCATAGTCAGGTTGCATTCATAATTCTGTCAGGCCAGTTATTTATTTTTCTAAAACTAAAGAATCTTTATTGAATCAGCAACTGTCATCTGGAAGGAGACACAAAAGACCAAATGACAGATGACAATCCATCTTTTCTTTATTGGCCAGTCCCTCAAGAGATCCAGTACGTAGGTTAACTACTCAAGACCTCTCATGTAGCAAAGAGGGATCTGCTGGGCAGTGGAGTGTCACATGTAGCAAAAGCCTACATTGGACAGGTTTCTGCAGACATTTGGCTGGAACAGTGTTGGGGGACATGTGCAAAGTGAGATCTCTTTCCACTGTATGAATACATGACAAATCTCAAGCTTCCTTTCAGTAAGTCATTAAATAGGCTGTTCAAGTGAAACATAGTGGGTTTTATCAAGGTAGGGGATGGAAATGGCTCAGAGGGTCCAGTTGTCCTCCTGGTGATTTTGTAGAGAAGAGGCAGCTGGACTGATAACACTCCTGCATGGTGGAGCCAGGACTGCATGGTTCTGCTAGCCCAAGGGGAGAAAGTCTACAGTATTTCAGTCCCATTATTCCTCTTTTCAAGGCTTTTCATCTTGGAGCTTCTGTGGATTTCTTCAAGGTCTGGTAAGTGGCTGGCTCTGTTGGCAGAATACAGCTTGAGGCTCCTTGTGTCTTACCATGTAGCTGTAATACCTCCCCTTGAGAAGATGCCCATGACTCTGCTTGTTAGCAGTCTCACAATCTCATATTCTTGTTGTGATACTGTGAAGATTTGAGACTGGGCTATTTCTGGGCCAACAGGATTATCATCCTAGTGTCCCTTCTTCCTTACTTAATGATTCCTGTTTGCACCACATCCCTCACATGTCTGCTAAGTAGAATTTGTTGCATTGACTTTCTTTCCAAAGCCTGCCCAGAAGGACAGCTTTCCTTCAACCAGGACACAGAAAAGGGCCTGTGTCTCCAGAACCATCAATATTTTTCTTGAGATGATAAATGAACTGCCAATAAACTGAGGCAGCTGCCAGATCCATCTGAGAAACAGACCTTCGGACCCGATTTATCCGTGCTTGGTTTATTTATGTGTCTGGAAACTTTTGAGATGCAAACAGAGAACTAACCACTCTGAGGCAGCCACTAAGAATTAAATGGTATAGATAGATGGAGTGGGAGTTTATGGACTGGTTCAGATAAGCTAACACAGGGTAATAGCTAATGTATCTCAAAGAAGAATACGGCTTGAGATTCATCATAGGCAACACCACAAAAAATAAACAAAACTCAAAACAAGACCTAAATTCTCATGCTTGCTATACCATTCAGTTTATTTTTCTCCATCTCTTCTGGTCTTGCCTATAATTCAGGGTTTTGCATAATCTCTGAAATTTGTTGTCAAGGTTTTTCTAAGATGAGGCATGGCTGATCATGTTGTGCCTAGAGGGATGGGACTCGTTTATGTGCTTCAGCGAGTAAGGTTTGTAGAGAGGCCAGTCTGGTTTTGAACCAGCTGATACAGCTGGAAGAAGCAGACAGCCTTTGTGTTTAGGGTCCTTTTGCTAGGCAGCAGCCGTGTGTGTTTCATACACATTCACCCCAAAACTTCTGAGCCTGTATTTTCATTCCATCCGGAAAGAGTTCTCAGAGGTATTAAGTTTGGGCAAGTTTTATGAAAACAGGCAGCTGAGCAAAGGAAAGAGACTCAATTAATGCCTCTGCTTGGGGAAAACTGGAGTGAGTTGAAATGTTATCGCACGCCAGGGGAGTATGAATGGGGGAGCTGTGTAAAATGCTCCATCGCGGGGCGAATTTCAGCTGGCACCCCGTCCCTATTGCTGGAGAAACCAGGGGTGGGGACTGGGCCACAGTCCTTGTGCTGCTGGTGGGACCAGTACTTCCCGTTCCAAAGGCGGCCTGGCCCGAGGCAGAGCCTGTGTGAGCCCGGAGCACAAGCTCTTTGCTGATGGGGGGGGGGAACCGGAGCAAGTCCAAGGCAGCAAAACCAAAGAGGATGAGCGCTCGGAGTCAGCTCTCGGGAGGAGAGTGGAGGCCCCGCAGCCTGGCGCCTCTCTGCGCCTCCCCGTAGCTATTTCCCAGGGTAAGGCTGGGCCTAGTGAAGCCCTTTCCCCCTCCCCAGCTTGCCTGCCTGGGTCAGTACCAGGCAGCGCAGCTCACGCTTGCCTGTAGTTAAAGTGCCCTCTTCTGGCACAAAACGTTTCATTCCTCAATGGCAGTCGACTGAAGAGAGGTGAATATTTTTCTGATGGTTGGTGAAATCAAGAACAAAGCAGGTTTTCTCTTCCTGTGCTTCCCCCCTATGCCCTGGACTGTCTTGGCAGGCAATAGCGGTCAGAGAAGGATCTCCCTGTTCTATCAGCCTGGCCGGGTCAAAGCTTTTCTGTGCGACAGTGCTATGATGAGATTTTGTTTGCATCAGAGGTCATTAACGATGCTTTTATTCTCTTTTGTCTACTTTTTTTTTTTTTTTTCCCCCTGCCTTATCTGGTGTAAATCCGTGTCTATCTTGATTTACACCAGCTGAGAATGTGATGGCCTTTTCCTGTTTATGTTTTCTGCTCTCTGTTGTATAAATCATCTCTTGGCTATTCTTGACCTGTTGATGTCAATAGTTTTCTCTGTGAATCCCAATGGGATCTAGAGTTGACCTATATTGATGACCAGGGAATGTTTGGTGATGAAATGTGGGGAGAGGAGAATGTGCAGCTGCTGTCAGAGAAGTTCCCATACTAAGCACTCCGTTGGAAAAGGAAAGTTTTGATACACTTGTTAATGTGAATTCAAGGTTAGCAGTACACAGCACAGCAACTGCATCTGTCTGCAGAGGGATTTAAAATCAGCCTTTAATAAGAAAAAGGAGTTTCCTGCACTGCTTTATCGCATCAGTTACCATCAGAGGCCTTTGCATGTGCTTTGGATTTTTCTCTATATTTAAGGAGCATTTCAAGCCATAATTGATTATAGCTGAATTTGTGTTACAAAGTAGGGAACAGCAGGTCAGGACATTTACGCTATGAGACGAGACTGAGCCTGATTCCCATTTAGATCCTTTATAGCAGAAGGGTAGTGTTTTTTTCCCCTGGTAACACGCAGTGCCTCAGCTATTGAGTACAATGCTGTATAAATAATTGTGTATTTATTCTAGGCTCTCTGAATGCAAATCCCTCACACACAAGCTGGATTGGCATAAACCAGTTTAGGAAGCACACATACAAATGTACTGCCCTCCACTGGGTTTATGAGGAGTAGAAGGAACTGGAGTCAGGCTTGCCAGGTTTTACAAAGTGCCGAGCTGGAAGTGAAAATCCAGCTTCTCCCTTCAAGGTGAAAAGGACGTAGGAGATTCTGGGGGTTTTGGTCTGCCTGAGGATCTTGCTGCAGTGGTTCCTGCTCTGTTATATGCACGTTAAAACTGGCATATGCTGACATTGTTTTTTTCCTGGTCACTTCACTGTTACTTAAATAAGGTCTCAGGATCTTAAGTTTGGGAAATGTGGCTTCTAATAATGTGGTTTTATTTAAACTTCGTACCTGTGTTTCATCTTGCATTCCTTCTCAGTCCTGGGTGCTTGGATGGTATTTAGGCAGAGACGATCCGTAGCTGAGAAGTAGTACAGCACCCTCACAGTGTTACCACACCAAACCCAGGAGTGCAGGGACAGGTAAGATCACGTGCCAAGAACTGAGACGAGATAAGCTAAGAGTCTCCAAGCCAATACAAGTTGAGATAGTAATGTAGTTAATATGAACAGACACCATTGAACATACTAGACAATACTAAAAAGTTACCTTATGATGTACAAAGTGATTATCCAAAATATAAGGATAAAGTTAACATCTTCTAACATTTCACTTTAAGGTTGCTTCTCTGCATAGGAAAATATATATGTGTGAGTGCGTGCATACATTAGATATGCATATACACCAGAACTTTTTTCTTTTTTTCTTAAGTACGTTCTCAAGATTCATGAAGGAAATGAATTATGACAGAGAGAGAAACTCACAGGCCTCTCTTTGTATGGGAGAGCTACAAGCCACGACTGCAGTGAACAAAGATGCCCCTCTATCAGTCCTCCACAGACAGCCCTGGAACTGGAGCAGCCTGGAGTAATGGTGCTGAGAAGTGGGTACAATAACAAGGCAAAGCAAAGTATAGCCTAACAGGATGACAGCACAAGGCACCAAAAATAGGTGGCTTTTGTATGACTATAATAGCACCACCTGCTTTCAGATGTTAGTCATCCCATAAATGTGTCCATTCCAGCGAATATCCTTGAGGGAGCTGACACAGAAATCCATAGAAACAAGGCACTGAATCTGAGCAGAGAAAAGGGAGAAGAGCGGAGACTCGCCAGGCTGAAAGGAGCCTGCTGGCGGGGGGAAGAGAAGCAGCCTGGAAATGTGTGCGTGCATGTGTGGGTGTGTATGGGGTAGCAGAGAAGTATGTATGCTTCTCGAAGGGAAGAATTTGTTTCCTTCTCATCAAACCTCAGCCCCTGCTGCTTTTTTTGATTTTTCTCTAGCAGGGCCAATCTAGGCACTCAGTGATGATAAATAACCCAGTATTACAAGGTGACATGCACAGTGACACGATAATATGGAAAGAAAGCGAAGAACCCGAAGGGACAGAGTTTCTGTGCAATTTATTTATTTCCCAAGTGTGCTCTGCAGTGCAGGCAGTTTGAGAACCCTAACCACTGGCTCCTGCTGCAGGCTGGTGGGGGGTCTTAGGGGAGCCTGACAGACCTCAAACCTTGCTAGCGTAAACAGTCTCCCCAAAAAGCTGTATTTTTTTTCCTGGGGAGCTTTGTTCGCAGTGACCTAGGTAGGATTTTTCGGTCCTGTTTTGTTTAAAGGCCTTTTGGGATGTTGTTGATCTTGTAGTTAAGGGGTAGCTCTGAGCATCAGGATACCTGGGATTGGCTGTGAGCTCTGTCTCCTTGCCTGACTTTGGGTGAGTTGCACCATCTTCCTCCCTGCGTTTCCCGATTAGCAGACTTTCAGCTTTGCAATCATAACGGGTTTTTTAACATTGCATTTGTGTGTGATTTCCTGGATTTTGTCAAAGCAAACTGAGAGCATAAGTGTTGTTGTGCTGACATGCACAGTACATCAGCAGGGCCAAGACTTCAGCTTCACCGAGCAAGATGCTGCTGCTTGGGCTAACAGAATAGCAAGTTGTCGTTCTCTGTTGGACCAACATAAGAAAATTAAAAAGGTATATTTTGCCAGAGGGTTTCCTGGCCATTTAGTGAAGACTAGGGATGTTAAGACTTGGTGATCTGAATTATGTTTGTGGCTCTGTAAAGAGCTTGCAGACACAGTGCCTGTCCTTTCCTCTTCCTGCCTTTTCTTAGATGAAAACACAGGACAGGAGAAATGGTGTTGTCTAGACGATGACACAGGGCTAGGACACAGTCTAGTGAGATAAAAGGAGAATGGAACAGGCATACAGAGCAAAGTGATTTGCCTAAATCTGCACAACCAGATCTCCTGACTCCTTCACTCTCCCTCCCGTGGCTTCTCCTTAGGAGATGAAGTTGATTGATTGAAATTGCCCTTTTTACTGATTACCTTTTTAATAATCCAAACAGTAATGTCAGAAATCCAGCATGAAGGGTAGTTTTTTTGGTCCAATCTGTTTGGTACTTGCGTTTCTCTCTGGTAAGTACCAAAATTGGACTAGTTGGGTTCTCTTTTTATTTACATTTGGGTTTGTGTTCTTGTTATCCAGGTATAGCATAGCGCTACTGCTGCAGCTGCATTCTCACATGACAGGGGAATGTTCCTATTACAAGAAAGTGAAAATTAAAACCAAAACCACCCCTGCCCTCCCGCCCAAAAAAATCAATCTTCAAAAATAAATCTTGATTTCAGAGGTCTTGGGGAAAATCTCTTTGTGTATCCGTGCATGCTTTATCTCCTTGGCAATTGTCATCTTGTGTAAAATTCCTGTTTTCTGAGTGTGGGATGGAAACTACTACCGTCTTCTGCTTTGATATTTCTGTCTCCTCACAGTTCCCTTTGTCTGTTCTCAGTTGCTTCTCATGCTACATCTGACTGGTGTTCCATGATGATAGGGAGTCTCTGCCTTGGAGTCTTACATGTACTTCACTGACCACCCAGTTCCTTCCAGGTTTTAAATAGGTGAATAATAACTCAGCTTCATGTCCTGGGGTTCCGATTCTTGATGGGTTTTACCACATGCTGTCAGCCTGCAAGTAAATAATACCTGCAAGAAAAAGGGACTAAAATCATCTTTGCTTTTTGCTGAGAGTCAAACATACCAGTGGCTGGAATATAGGAAGAAAGGATATTCCTATTCCCCAATCATATGGCTGACAGCGTAATCACTCAGACTAATAAATCTTCATTGAAAACTTAGATGAAAAGGGAAGAGCAACAAGAGTGCTTTCAGAGGAGAAGCTGGGAGGGTACTTGCATCTCTGTGGAAGCCCAGCCCCAGGGGGAGAGCAAAAGGCCTGCAGACGGCCCTGCTGCTGGGTGCAAAATGGCCCTTGGTGGCCATGACTGAGTCCAACAGTTTGCTTGTCTCAGCCCTGGACATCCTCTTGGCCTTGGCCTGTGCCCCTTGTTCGCCGCAGCCCCGGACTGTGAGGACCAGGGGTTGTGTGTCAGCCCTGTAGTGGCCTTAATATGCACCTCAGCAGCATGCAGGGGCCTGAATAAGGGTCAGGAATAAATTGTAGAGATCTAGAGCAGCTGGCTACCTGCTGTGCTAGCTCTTTAACCCTTCAGAAGCTAGCGCTTTCCCACAGCCTCATGAACAAACAAGGACAAAAAAAGCAACCACAGAGCTGAAACATTTTATTTCCCCTACTGAGCCTGACAATTGACCCTGTCAGGAGCTAGAAAACCACACTGGGTGCATCAACAGAAAATGAGCTGAGGAGGGGAGAGTGTTTGAGGGAGGCAGTGCAGTGATCTAGTCAGCTCCCCATCTCCCTGGAAGAGCTGAACTCTGGTGCAGGGACAGTGGGAGTGAGTTTGCAAACACCTCTGTGCTTCAGAAACCACTGCAGGGCAAACAGAGATGCTGAAGACCAGCTCCTGGTGGGAGTCTTTCTTCAAGTGATCTAGCTGCTGTGTGTCTGTCCCTTTGAAAATACCACTGTTCCTGTCCATCCCCTGGTTGCTGTATTATCTGGTTGGCTTTGCAGTTTGTGTGTGAAGGGGGTGGGGTGGGGTGGGGGTGAAGAAGGCTGGGGGTGAAGAAGGCTGGAGGGAAGAAGGAGGCAGCAAAAGCTTCCCGTTGCAAAAAGCTTCCTGCCCAGGACTCATCCTGCTCTTGTTGTACTTGTGTCTGTGTGTTTTCCCTACAGCATTAGGTGAGCTGATTGCCTCTTCATTTGCTCCAGGTAGTGGAAGGTTTGAGATGGACTGAAAATAAGGGTAACTGGATGAAGTGGATGAAGCATGTTTCACACAGGATGTATTTTGTTTGTTCCCCTTTGACAAATGATGTGTAGAGAGCTGGTTCAAATCAAGAGACAGTGGGCTGAGTGGGGCATCGGGCTTGGTGTCACCCAAAGGGAGACTTGGTCCATTCAGTGTGAGGATGATGAAGAACTGACTGCATATTGGGGCTGTTTGGCATCTTGGGTGCAGGTTTGTTGAAGTAAATTGGCTAATTTCCTGCAGCATCAGCTTGCTGTGTTTCTATCGAAATCATCCAAGAGACACCAAAGATGAAATCCGTCCCACTGTCACATCTGTAGCCTTTGGATCAATGAAGCACACTAAGCCAAAGCAGAGGCAGGCACAGTGATTAATTAGCATTGCTTTTATTTCTTTCTATAGAAAGAAATCCTTCTTCCCACCTGTTACTTTCTTTGGGAATAAAAATCTGGTTGTTGTCCCATCTGCTGTGGGACCTCCTGACTGGCAGAATGGTTCTGCATGTGGTTACAGGTGGGCCCTGACCAGCCCTGCAAGCCTGCTTGCCTCCCTGGCCTTTTGCTGCACCACACATACCTCACTGCTCCCTAATCCTCTCCCAGCTAATTGCTTTTCTAGTGCCTCTTGGACACTGGTGAGCTGTGAGGGGGTGACACGCAGTGCTTTCCCAGACTCGGCAGAAAAAGATGGCACAGCTTTGGCTGTGAAGAATAGCACAAATGGGAAAAGATGGGCTATTTTGGAGTTGAGTGATACGGAGTTAATATTCTGACTCTCAGGCCGTGAAATCGATCTTCCAGGTGAATTTGTGGTCTCTCGAATTCATTTTGGGCATAACACGCACCTCAAATGGAACTGGCTGCAGCTCTTGACGTCAGTAAATGCTTTCTTCCCTTCAAAAGAACACAGCTTGGATTTCATCTTGTTTTTACACCTTCACTTCTCCTTGTAAGGCTCATTGTCACCAACGGGTCTGGTGTCATCCAACTGCGGCAGTGAGACCAACACTCTGTGCTGCAGAAATTCCCAGAGCACAACACTCAGCAGCTGCCAAAGCTTTCTGCTGGCACCTGCTCAAGGCAAGAGAGAGAGAGAAATATCACTTTGTCTGCCTCCCTTCATTGCTGCCCACCAGGAAACCAGCATAGACAGCACTTTGCTCCTCTGCTTGAGAGACATGCAGGTTAGATGAGTGAGGCAGACACCTTGAGCCTTTTTGGCCTTTTCAACAGCCAATGTCCCCTTTGTCGCATCCCATTTTTTTCTGGTCAGATTGCTGCTGCCCCGTATCACCGCTCTCTAGAAGGCTGGCACAGAATAGTATTTTGCTGTGCTTTTCTTCTGCTGTTTCCCACCTGCCAAAGTCCTTCCTTTAAATGGCATGAGTCTAATTATTTTGGGCATGAAAGCTGGTGATGGCTGCATTTGGGCAAACAATGAAAGGATACTTTCAGCAAGGCAGCTCTGAGAAAGATCAGACATTTCTGATGGTTGTAGGGACAACTTTCACCAACATTCTGCCTTCTGACTCATGGGTGGCTGTTGTCTCCTTGTCTTTCCATCTAAATTGAGGTGGTAACAAATAAATATACCTTCTTTGTGGAAGAAATTCTGCAAGTTGAGAATGTCAGCTCTTGTGCCTCTCACTTTTCCAGCTAGCTGAGCTCTGAGCAGCAGACCAGCCAGTTTGAACGACAAGAAGAGGTGTCCTAAATTCAGATATTACAAAGTATATGTGTGGGAGAAAGAGTGACTTTAGTGCTTGTAAGAGCTCTGCAATGAACAGCACAAAACTGGCTGCAGGTACAGAAGAGGTGCAGTGAAAGGGTTGTGCTTGTTCTTGCCTATCTGGGGCCTTTCTCTGAAACTGCTAACAAGGGGCTGGGCGTGTTTGTATGTGTCTAGTGCTGATTTGGTGGGTGTTGTGTTGGCTTGGGGACCTGATATGGGCACATAGTGTGTGCATAGTTCCCTGTCAGCAAGGTCAACCTTTCCCCAGTCCTCCACCAAGCGGCAAATTCCCAAGGTGACCTTGGGAATCAAGGCCCACATGCTTATCGGTGAAACTGTGCAGCTTCTTGTCCCATGTCTTCCCTTAAATGTGCTGGATCTCTCTTCTCCTCATTCCCTTGCTGCTCACCCCACATTCTTCTCTGGTCTGCAGGCTAAAGCATGTTTCCAAGATCTGCCTCTGCCATCTCTTCTATTTTGAACAGTCAAGCTCTTAACATCCCTGATTTTTGGCAGCAAGGTGTTCCATGGGTCACCAGTATAATATATAGGGAAGCAAGTCCTCCATACAAGGTCAAGAGCTGCCTGGTCTGGCCTCTATAGCAATGCTGTATGCTTTGGCAAAGCTTCTGCTTGACTGAACAGATATAAAACTGAATTAAACTGGGAGGTGTATAACTACATCACCCCAAAATGGCTTTAAAATACCTATACATATTATGAAGAGATATTTTGCTGTATTTTGAATTGTATTAGGGAAAAGATCTTTCCCTCCTAGGGAAAGTGGTAGAGATGGTACAGAAATGGGAAATAAATGTTCTTTTCCAGTGCAGAGAATGTAGCCACACCAGGCAGCTGGTGTGCAGCAGAAAATTCAGGCAACGAAACTACTCAAATTTGTTTCCATGTCCCACTAGGATGAAATGCACAAAAATGTAATAAAAGGAATCATGATTTAACAGTTAAGAGTGAATCAGGTAAAAAAAAAATAAAATTAAAAAATCTTTCTTCCTGGTGCTATTTGCAGCACAAGGCAGAATACATGGAGTTTAATTATATTTCAAAATCAGTGTTCTTTAGGGATGGGCCAGTTTATTAGGAAAGGATGGAATTGTTAAAGACAGATTTTGTATGCACAAAACCAGTTCATATGAGGCTTGAGACTGGTCTGACCTCAGGCAATACTATGCACTCTGATAAAGCTTTTGGTGGCAATAAAGTTTTACTGAATAGTATTAAAGATGAAGCAAACTGCGAAACATAAGGCAGAGGAAACTCTGAAGTATTCACCCAGTTTTTGCAATCAGGGCATCAAGAACCTCCTGATCCAGAGGGTGCATCAGGCCATCACCTTTAATAGCCGCTGATCTATTTGTGATTCCCGATTTAGTATATAAATATTAGCTACAGTGGTGACTCAAAGATTAGGAATCTGTGAAGAACGTAAAAATGTAAGAAGATAAAATAACTTGAAATAAAAACAATTCTTTTTCCTAAGTTCGTTCTGTAAGAGAGGGGCAAGAAATTAATTTACAAGTAATAAGAGGAACGCTATTTCTTAACCAATCATGTCGTGACCTCATATGGAAGGCTTACCAAGTAAGATGAACACCCAAGATTTGGAGGGCAGATCTACTGTGATTCCCCCAGTCCTGCACTGGTAATGCAGCATTTCTACCTCCTCTGATTCAGAATGCCACTGGATGGGTGAAGCTGATACTGATACCATGATCACTGCCCAGGCACACAGCAAATGACCCCAGTCTTACACTATTGCTTTGTGGGGGGATTTTAGAGGTACTATGTGCCCTCCAGTAGAGGAATGTATGTTCCCATGTTACAATGGATCAAGAAAAAGTGGAGTGATTTGCAAAATGCAAAGCATGGTTTTTTTGAGTTTAGATGTGGGAATAACTGGGATCTACTTTAGATAGGATAGTGTGTAGAAGTGGGGACTCTCTGATAAACTTGCTTATTGTACCCTAAGAATAGTAAAGTAAATGTAGATGTTAAAATATCTTGGTTAATTAATGGTAAAGTACAATGCCTGTCTTTCATCCTTTTAGTTTTTTTCTGGTTTGGGCTTGCTTGTTGCTTTGTGATTGAATTATATTAGGGAAAAGATCTTTCCATGCCTCTTTGGATGTCTAGCAGGCTGCAAGGCATGCTCCTGTGTAAATCCTCTTAATTGCTCTGTAAACTTTGTGGAGTAGAAACTTCTGACAGTGGAAGGGGGAGATTTGTACAATTCTGAAGGTTCTGTGGTCCAGAAGTATTTAGTTTAGGGCAAGAAATATAATGCCTTCTTGGCTGTTATGCTAAAGGAGATGACATTCATAAAAAGGTTCAAAATGGAGTTCAGCTATCCAATCATAACACCTTGACAATGTTGGAAGCATTTAACTTATAGTAGCTAATATAATACTCTAACACATAGTGATTGAAAGACTACCCGAAAAAAGGGCAGGTAAGGCATTCTCACGACGTAGATAGTGTTCTATGTATTCTTGGCCTGATGCAATGTGCACTGAAGTCAGGACCAAAATTACTACAAACTGAATGTTGAAAGATCAACCTTTGTGAAGATTAGATCCCAAATCTATACTGACTAAACCTGCTTTTTATTGTCCCTGACAGTTTTATAAGCTCAGGGAAGAAGATAGGAGTGGCTCTGAATTCTTCCTTTTGTCCATTTTATGATTGCTTGCTCTGAACTGAAGGGAAAAAATGAAACATGTTTCCTTGACTACAGCACTTGTGATGTCATCTGTGTTATATTTTTTTTTCCTTCCCTTTTAGGTTCCTTTCTGAACTCGTCCTCATCTACTTTCCCTTTATAGCCTACAGTAGTCTTATAGGTTTTCCCGCTGCTCATTTCACTATTGCAGCATGTGTCACTTTGTTGTATCTAGGTCAGTCACTTCTCACACCCCATGTAGTATATTTGTCAAAGCATTGTGCAGTTTGGTTTTAATGTCTGAATTCAACAATGGTACTCCAAAGGGTTACTGTCTATTGCTTTGTATGAAGATGGAGGACAGTCCGAGAAGTTTTGTTTTTAAAATAAGCTGATTCGGCTTCCTTTTCAATTTTGGGCTTGATATCTCTAGCCTGCCCTATGTTGCAGTGTGAACAGTTGTCTTTGCTGGAGTGAATAGTGTTAGAACAGGTGTGATAGTTCTGCAGAACTGTCCTCTCACTGCCTCATCCTCTAACAGCTTTCAAGCCTTGATTGTTTGGAAGAAGATATCCCTGCACACATTTGGATATGAGGTGTTGGAATCAATCTTGAGCTAATGGCCAAGTTTCCCTAAAAACACCTTCTCTCAAAGGTTTAGTTTTCATTTTGGAACTCATCATTTTTGTACTCTAGGACTGCTAGTGGAATAGGACTGAAATTTCTAAACAGCCTAGAAAGCAGTCCTTACCAGAAATAACCCTATCCCCTTTCCAGCTGCCTCACACGAAGGTTACTGTGTTTGTTTGTGTCAAGGTCCTGCCTATGCTCAGGCTTTGAGAACTATTAGCTATCCAGGTTTTTTGCCAGCTAAAGACTTTTCTGTAAAGATGTAATAATAGATGCAGGTCCATTGTGTTGCTTTTGGGGGGTTATCTTTAAGCAACCTGAATGTTGTTGCTTTTTTTTTTGGTTCACCTTGATTCCTTTCTTAGCTTAAAAATGAATTACATGGCTGTGCCATCTGGCCTTTGTGAGAAAAGGCTACTGTCTTTCTGCTGTAGCCATTTTAACTTTCCCTTGCTGTAGTCCAAGACAATTCACATTTTGTCCTGAGATCTTGCAAATAAATTGTATTGCTTTTGCATTTGTCAACATTAAGAGTTATTTGCTGCACCTTGTCCAATTTACCTAGCAAAGCTAAGGACTCTGTAGAATTTCTTTGCTTGCTTTTTTTCTTTCCTCTCCATGTCCACTTCCCCAATTTTGTGTTGTCAGCAGGCTTAACCAGTTTGTAGTCAGCTTCTCTAAGCCATTTATATAAATTAGGCTTAGCAGGGGTTCCAAGGATCGTGTGGCGATGAACATTACTTTGCATTTGTTGACTTTAATTTTCTTTTGCCGTATGTTGACCCAGTTCTAGAGTAGATCTAAATTGTTGGATATTTCTTGGCTGCTTTTCTCACGTCCATTATATGGCCCCACTGGCAACTGCAGGAACTCTGAAAACAACCTCGCTTGAAGTCATTTACACAACCTAAAACTAGAGTAGGAAGGGACATATTCACTGACCTAATTCAGTGGGTCTCATCATTTAGGTCTCTTAATTAACGATGATTCTGTTTTACTGTTCTGTAGCCTGATCACTATCTGTTCTCATTTGCTGCACTAACTCCTTGTAAAATTTCTGCTGAATTTGCAGCTTTCGGTGGAGTATTTAGCCAAGCTGCCTAAATAAGCCACAATAAATTGTATGATGTATACCTGACTTTGATTTACTCCTCTCTCCTTCCAAGCCAAGGAACCTTTTAAAAGTTTTTGTCATCAGTTCTCAACCTTAAAAAATTAAAGCACTTGGATGGAGATCAGAAGCTTGTTCTTGTCTTCAAGCTACTTACAGTGACTTGGTAGTAGCAAGAAATGCTTTACACCAAGCTCTCTAGGATCCCACGTGCAGATCCATCTCTCAAGGACAAGCCCTCTGTGGTGGCAGCAGCCCATGCCACCCATAGTCCCTGGGCCCTCCGGAAACCTCTCTAGCTTGGGAGGAACTCACAACCCCTCCTTTTCACCCCGTCTGGTCTCCAAACAGGTTCAAGAAAGCCGAAGGGAGCTTGTCACAAACGGACTTCTGCCTTTCCCATTCCTGCCCAAAAGGAGAAAGATGATCATTAAAACGATTTCTTTCAGGGCTCATTTACCCTGTTGTTTGCAACATGTGCTGTGGTGCTTATGACTGCTCTAAGGCTGTATCTAGTAGAGCTCCCAGGAGAGAGAACGTCATGGATGTGCCCCCAGGTCTGCTGTAAATTTGACTGAGTTGATCATGTCTCCTTTTTTTTTTTTTTTACAGCTTGTCCAGGACTTTTAGTGCTTTAACTTAATAAGAATGGACTGGTCCCATACCCTCAGCTTCAGGGCCTTTACTCACTATCAGTTTGGAGCAGCTGCATTTATTTTGCTTCTGGGTTTAGGAGAGAGAAACCCCCTCTTCGAACTCCCTATCGGATTGAATATTTCCATGTAAATTGTATCTGAAGGCATTGTTTGGCCCAGTAATTTTAAGGACAGTATGCTGAAATTAGACATGCACGATGTTTTTAGAAAGGCATGTAGGTGCTGTAGCATCTGTCCATCTTGCCTCCCTGTTCCAGCTGTTGAGCAGGCAGGAGTCTGAAGCAAGTGGGATTCCCGCTTTTTGACAGACACCATTTTCTAGTCTGTGGATGCCACAGCATTCAGCTTTTGTTTGCCAGCCTGCCATATCTCCAGTAAGGATTTGTAATCTGCACACCACTCAAGTAAAGCAAAGTAAGAGAGCTGCAGGACTTGTTTTGCTGCAGTGTCAGAATAAATACCGTGGGATTATGACTTTGTCCATCCAGCACCTGAAAACAAGAATCCTATCCTTATTTGTCCAGGCAAAATAGTTCACATAGGTTCATTACTTTCTCTGAGGCACCCCCAGATAGAAAAGGCAGACTGCCTGCCCTCCTCCTATGCCCCCTGAAACTGGGTGTCCAGTGAGACAATCAGCTAGTTCCATTTCTCCAGGGAAAGGACAGCCAGGGCTGTATTTCGATACATCAGGAGCCTCTTGAAAAGGTGAGGCCCTTTCTGTTAGTGGTGTAATGGAAGCGAAGCCTAAAGAGAAGAAATGTGACCATTTCAGGGGCACAAAGTCATTGCATTTCTGCTGTTACATTCTGAGAACAAAAATAGCAGGGACAGGTCCCAGCTGCCGGCCAGAGTGTGTTTGAAAAGGTTATCAAGACATTATAGCATGTAAACAGCAGAGCTATTAGCTCTGAGCTGTGAAAAGTTTCTAACCTTCACCGCGAAAACCTTAAATTATTTTTGAAGTGTTAATGAAAGTCAGCTCTCTAAAGATGGATGTGGAGCATGGAATTGCATTAGACAAATGGCAGTAACATTTTAATAGTTATTGCTTTGAAAGCCCCCCTCTGAGAGGATTCAAGGGGGTTGGAGACCAGGCACTTTCATGAGCCTCTTTTTCAGGGGGGTAAACAATGTGTGGTTTATATTGAGCTATTTACAAAAGCACACAGACATTGTGGTTCCATGTAGCATGTGTTTGGGACCCTGTTATTACCTCCTTCAAAATCTTTGAAGTGTTTAGTGGCTCAAGGATGTTTAACATGGCTTTAAAACTACAGCATTACCCACTCAGCTCAGGTGTGGACCAAGGGAACCTGAGTTTGGCCCTGCAGGTGTTGATACACAGGTGTAGGCAGCCCTGTTATGGAGCTGCCTCCAGAATGGTTGTCTCCATCCCACAGCCATGGGCATAGTCTAGGGGCCATCCAAGCAGGTTAGCAAACTCCCACCCAGTTCAACGAGGTCAGAGTTTCTCCTATGTCTTTATCTTCTGTGTATGTGCCTCTGCACACATATGAAAGATATTTACTAGTGCATGGTGCTTATGTATATGCATATGTCTTTTGTGCAAGTAAATATAATTCCATTACTTAATTGCTAATTAACTCTAGTAGGCACTCAGAGAGAAAGGCTGCACAGGGTGTGCCCTTCATCCTCAGGTATCAGTCTTAGATGCCCCCTTTCCACTGCACCTGCAGCCAGACTTTAACATTACTACATCACCCCCAGTTTACCTCAAACAGCACAACGTGGTCTCTAAATCACAAGTATTAGTAGGCGATGCTTAGGCTGGGAGAGATGAACCTCTAAAGGTCAAGGTGTCTTGACCTGTTACAGTGGTTCTCTCCCACCCTCAGTCGTATCTTGACTGCGTGCATGTATTTTTATAATCTATCTTGTATTAGGAAAGATGAGTCTTGCTGGAGCCTTTTGATCCCATAAGGAAGTTTTTAAAATGCTTGTTTGGGACACAAGGTTATAGCGAGTACGTAATTCTCTGCAGGACTGAAGCCAGGGGGAGCACAGTTTTGCTGTGTTGTGCCCTGGAGTACTGCTACTGTTTTGTGTTAGAAGAAGATCAAGAAAAGAGGTAAATGTACAGATTGTGGATGTATTTAAACACTGAGCTGTCTATGAGCAGTGATGGATTTTAGTAAAGTTCCCTGCACTGAGCAGCATCAAGGCTTGGTCAGGTTCTCATCCTTAGGGCTCCTTCTCTGATAGCCATTTGGTGCTTTTGCTTCCCTTACACAATTTTGCAGGTAGAGCCAATTTTGTATAAAAGACTTATCTTTCTTCCAGTCACTTTTTATTATCAGGTCAGATATTTCCCCTCTCCTCCCCTTTTTGCAACAAGGGGGAGAAACAACCCTTTCACCAGCTCCATAACCATTTCATGCATAATAACGTTTTAGGCTTTTATTACTCTGTTGAGACAAAGCAGGCTCTGATGAATTTCAATTCAGCACAGAATCGATCATGCACTATAGTATCTAGTCATACAGGGAAGAAAACCTCTCTCCAATTCTGGAACAGGTTGAAAGACCAGCACCTGTGATTATAATACCAGAGTCAATAAAGCTTATAGCTCTGTCTGGCTTCCCCACTAAGGAAGGTGAAACAAAATCTTCCTACCCACCCCCAATCAATTTTGAAGCCATTGCACGGTGATGACGTCCATCGGTGTTTTCATTGCGTACAACGTGGACTCATTTTTGTGCTGAGTGTGTTCAGTTAAAGGGACCCTGGCAGCCCAGGAAGGTTTTGTACAGGAGTTAATTTCTGGCACTGCATCTTCTCTTAATTCTTATCTCAGTGTTTTGAACTTTTAAAATGATGTTTTCCTCTTTTTTTTCTTTTTTAAATTCTCTCTTCTGTTTCCCTATGCATACAAGAAAAGCTCGAAGGGAATGTGCCAGTGAAGCTGGAATCTAGCATTGCCAGGTGTATTTGGATGTCTTTTAATTTTTTTTTAGTCTATTTTTAGGTCTGCATACTGTTGCATTATTAAGCTTTTCTCTCCAGCTGTGAAGCCTACAATTGCATTTTTAAATGAATGCTAGAGAAACCTCAAATAATCCTATAGCTCCCAGAGCCTGGACTTTTATAGAAAATACTGTAGACCTGAAAAAAATGCAATTCTTTGTAAGACTAGCTGCATAGCTTGGGAGAAAGGGGACCTGGATGAGGGTCGCAACTCTCCTTTCAATTGTGTGCTCTGCTTTAGAGTGGCCAGACTTCCAGGCTAAACAGGTGAGGTCTGAGCCACACAAGTCCCCTTGTGGACACTGTCACCATGCAGCTCCCACATCTCTGGTTGTCAGGTCACATGGATTGGGGACACACACAAGGTGCTCTTGCAAGGCCATGGTAGCTCAGTCTCAGGAGATGAGGCAGAGGGATGGGAAGGGCTACTGATGACTTTAGGTACCTTATTCGTATTTTACATTTACCACTTAAACAAAAAAAAGTTAATTTGGTCCTCAAGGTAACTCGTCTAAGTACTTGACTGTTTGTGACTGCAGGAAGAGATGCTTTGCTGATTCACTGTATGGTGCAGTTCCTTATCTAGTGTGACAATAAGGCAACCAGCTGGGTAAAGCTGTCTTGAACTTCAGGCTTCTCTTTCTGCAGAGGAGTTTGTCTAGCTCTTCCCTGGATTTGTCCCACCTTTGCAGTATTTGGCCCAGTGATGGATGTGTTTGCATCCTTGCTGATCAGTCATGTATTCTCATTGTTCCAGTGCATTTTCCTTCTCCATGGAAAGCACTGGACCAGTTTGCCAATGTAGGTCTGCGAAGTCAGATATTGCACAGGATAGAGAGAGCCTGCTTTGATTAGCCAGGCATTAAACTTACATCTGGGCAAAGCAAAACCCTTCCTGTACTATTCTTTTTGGAATCTGAAGTTAAAGCATTCCTTCAAAATAAAGTGGCATGGAAAACCTTTGTAAAAGTGACTCAGGCAGCTAGCAGCAGGAGTTTTGAATTTGAATTGCCTGGAAAAACTCCTACAGCTACTTGGAGTATCACAGAAGCTTCCAAGGAGAAAGATTTTGGGGAAATTCAATGGAGGCTTCACATTTTTTGGACAGCATCTGAATAGAAACCATATGCTTAAGACACTTCATATACTCTGAGACTTTTTCTTGTGAAATGTAACCATGGTTAGCATGGGATGAGTTCTCCTCCTCACCAATAGTTATGTAAAGAATTTTCTGCCCCTTGGTCCTCTCATGAGAATTGACTAATGTATTTCAGGAAATGTCATAGCACACTTCTGAGATGGGGGATGATGTTTATTACTGTACTTAAAATAGGTGAACTGAGGCAAAAGACGGGTGAATGTTTTTAGAGACATTTAAAATGCAGAAAAGTTTCTCCCAAGACTTTGTAAAACACCTAGGTTTTGAACGCCTTTTAATTCCAGCAATGTCCTAGGAATTCTGATTGCATCTTAACTGCTTGTGGAAGTTTTAGCTCTGTTTGTGCATCTAGCCTGAAGGGATCTGTGGCACAACATTTTAGGTTCAAAATACCCATGTGGGCAACCCAGACATCTGGGTAATGTGTCGTTTGCTTTTGAGCACTGTGTAGACACTAGCAGCCTTTTTCTTCCTTATTCTGTGCCATGCAAAGAAAAGGCAGCAAGACAGGAGATTAGCTGTCCCTCCGCATCTTCCTTTCTGTTAAGGTCTGTGGCTCTGTGGCAGCAGGAAGGTTTGAGGCCCTGAGACATTGAATGCCTTCTGTTGCAAGGAAGAGTTGCTTTACATAGGGGAAGTACTTGATTCAGAGCCTCATGCAGGCACCTTGTCATTTCAAATTGAGCTTAGAGTGCTTCAACTGATGAGAATTTGGTTCCATCATGTCTTCTTCCAGTGTATTATTACATGGTTACTGTTTGGAGTGGGAAAAGAAAGAGATTTTAAGAAATTAAATTAAAGCAATAATAAAATTACATAGAAGTTGCCTGAGGGGTTTAAATATCCTGCTCTTGGTAAAACAGCTTCATTTTCTGTATAATCCTTGCTTTACAGCTTTTTCAAGGGGTAAAATCTATCCCTCAGGGTAAATTTTCCACCCCACTTGTATCCAAACCTCTTAACTCTATTGACATTCATGTCTTCAATTCAAGCACAAATTACAGTGGCATAAACCTCCATTTAGTGATGGTGAAGCTAAAAAGGCTTTGGGATTTGGTTTATTTTAGCTAAAACATATCAAACCTTCTCCCAACTGATTAGTTCTGAAGCTCCTCAGGAGAACATGGTTTCTTTAAGGAATGTTTGTGTCACTGTGTTTTTATTAATTTCAGAAATGCCTTAAATCACATCCCCCCTGTTTTTTTTTTTTTTTTTTTTTTTTTTTTTTTTTTGGTCCAGTTTTGTCCTTGGTGAGTGCCTTTTCTTCCTTTGTTTTCTGACATCAGTACAGATGCACAAAGTCACTTTGCTAAATATGAAACACAACTGAATGTTTTCAGGCTTGATAATTCTTGAGAATCAAAAAATAGGGAAGAATGAGAATGAAGGAGCTGTTCTGATTATTAAGCCAAAGCAGCCCTAGCAAAGGATGCTCCACTCCTCAACATAAAGTGCATGGTTTTGGCAGACCCTGGCCCTGCACCCAGGTAACCCAACACTACAACACTTGGGGAGGACGGAAGATGGTTTGTGGATTTGAAGTGGTTTAGTAAACCAGTTTACTGAACTTCCAGAATAGTTGGTTCACTCCTCCCAGATGTTTTGTTGGAGTCAGACATGTCTGTGCTGACTTGTATCAGCCTGAGGAATTGATGCTGTTCAAAGGTATAGTTGGTCTTTCAGCCCAAAGTGTTGCCACAAATCTGTTTACTAGTGTAATTTGTTCTGAAACACTGGAGAACCCAATGAAACAGTGCTGCTGAAACACTCAGAGGGCTGGAAATTGGCCTGAGGATAAATGTGGCTTAGTAGAGCCACACTGTGATTGTGTCGTAATGACATCACTAGCAATATCATTTGGTCTCAGTCTTGACCCAGCGGCTTGTGATTTTGTGCGGTGTTATTCCTATTACCTGCCTACTTTCCTCTCCCTGTTTCTGCCTCCACACTGCAGCCTGAAGCTCTTTGGAGGAATAGCCTGTGCTTGGCAGTGTCCCACTGCACTCCCTGACCCCCATCTCCCTCCTTTGGATCACCAGGTAAAATCAGCATGTATTAGAATCATTATGGTATTAATATTTAACAGTATTAGATCTGGAATCAAGAACAACACTGGGCTGTAGGTTTTTGTATCTGTGTGCAGTATATCATCATCAACCTCTTTATTTTGTTTGTGTTTCCATAGTGAAATGGGAGCATCATGAAAACAAATTCAAAAGCTTCGGTCTGTTTTTATTTCATATGCTAGGGACTTGCTTGTGAAAGGCAGAGTGTCAATGCAGTGGGGGATCCCCAATGCAATCAGAAAGCCTCACTGAGTCCAGGAGGGGGTGTGCTTACAAGCCACCATAATCCAGAGGAAGCCTGGAGTGTTTCAGATATTATAGCGACACTTGATGTGTCTGTGTCTGCTGCTCTCCATGGATAGGAAGTATGGCAGAGCAGAAATTGCCCTGGAAAGTAATTATTAAATGGTTTCCGCTGATCCATCTGAACAGCACCGTTTACTTTAAGCCAGCCATGGCGGCAGGGCTAACTCAGAGACTTCTTTTGCCAGTGGTTAACTCTCCTGTCAAGCAGATAAGATAGTCACTGGAAGTATGGTGTCCTGCCCGCACTTTGCACAGTTGCCTTTGGATTGTCTGGAAGTGTCTGTCAGTGCACAATTGTCTGCTTTACTGTCCAGCAGTGTAAGCAGACATCCTCCTTGAATCCAGTCTCCTGTTCTTGCAGCCAACCTGGATAATTTGGGGCCCTTTCTCTAACTTGGGTCACCTCACCCTGCTCAGAACTGTGTATTTTCATGCTGCCCATCCAGCATGGCTGTGTGTGTCAGTCCAGGGTGTTTCACCTCTTCTTCCCAGGAGATGTGTTTCTCATACACAGTGCATGTAGGAAGAATTTCATTGCCCACTGAATAAACACATCACCTGTTTGAAATCTGGAAGGTGTCCTGGAGATTAAAAACATTGTTTACCTTCCCTCCTCTTTGACAGTGGCAACTGTGATCTTTGTTTTAATCTGAATAGTTTTTCTAGCTAGCACTGTGAAAGCACTGAGCTGTCTGTCTAGCCATCACTCTGAGCCTGGTTAAATTAATATTAGCTTTGAGAAATAGGTAATTATTTTCCCTGTTTATTTGGTTGCACCTATAATTATTGCTTTACCTGGTGGGAGCCATAAGCTGTTGTAATTATGCTTCGTTAAAATGCTGATTAATAACGGCTTGCTTCTGAAAGGTATGCTGTGGGACCTACTTTTCCCTGGCTAGGCTTATTAATTGTAATGTAGATCTATGTACCTATCTATTAACTGAGCTAATATACATACAAATGATGCTAAGATGATATTTCAGCACCTGACTTACTCACTAACACTAGGAAGTCCAGACCTCAAGGTATTTTTTCTTGTCAAACAAAGATTCTTTCTTGTTATGAATCTATTGCACATTTCCAAACACTTCCAGAAAGGACAAAGTGAAAAAATGAGAGTAGATGTGTCCTACATAAAGAGTGCTTCTGAGATCCTATATATATAGCTTTTATGTTCATGAATTTGAGACTGCTTTAGAAAGGAAGGCCAATATTTTTTCCATTTTATAAATCAGGAGCAATTCGCTAGACTGTAAGCTATGTAGAGGAGGCTTTGTGATGATTTAGTTAGCCAAACAGTAAGAGCATACCTTACTGCTTGATCTTCAGTAAGGCTGCGAAGCAGGATTTCAACTAAAACCCAACTTCACCAGCTACCTGCTAATTTTTGCAGTATTATTAACTGCTCCTACTTTTTCATTCTCTTTTGTCCTTGAGGTCTGTTATCAAGCTGGAGCAGGAGGTAAAAAATGTTGAACCATCTTGATCAAAATACCACTTTCTCCTTTGAGGCAGAACCAGAAGGTGCCTTGAATCATTTGATAGCAATTGTTCATAATACAATAGTGGAACAACAGTTGAAGTGCCACAAAATTTGAATACTTAATACTCAGAAGTTGTGTTGTTTTCCCAAAGTTTTTTCAGTTGAGTTCCGTCTGTCACCTGTATGTGTATGTGCTGAGAGAGTGGCCTGTCTTGGTGACAGCTGAGATTTAAGATATGTTTGGGAGAGAAGTTAAGGATCAGTGTTCCTAGTGTTACTGAGTGATTTGGTGTCTCTGGTACACAGTACTTTTAACAAAATAATATAAATGTTCCTATGATATCCCCCTCTTTACTGAGGATACCTGCCTTTGAGTTTTGAATCCTGCAGGACTGGTAAGCTTTTTGACTTGTGTGAACAAGAAATTAATATAGATTCCTTCTTTCTCTTTTTTTAAGACCCATTCTGTTGTGAAAATAATGCAGGTAGACTTTGATTTGAAAATTCCTTAGTCCTGAAACAGTGAAGGAATTCATGAATAAGGTTCCCATTTGGGCCATTTCTAATAACATGTATTAATCAAGCATATTGTTCACAGAATTTTTTTTGCTTTCTAAAGGTCTTCTTTATCCTAATTTTTCTTAAGTAAATGGCAACAGCTCAATCCAACCAGTACAGAGTCCAGTCAAAACAAAGCACCCTTTAATAATTATTCATTCTTTAGATTTTGTATCAAGATCTGCAGCATATGAGGATCTCTGTATAGGACAAAAGAAGCAGTTGATGCCAATGAGTGTGTTAAGGATGATTGAGTGGGCAAGAGCAACCAGAGCTCAATATAAGTGAGGCAAAGATTCAGTCTATAACTCCATGAGATTGAGTCTATACATCTTCATTAGTGCTTTATGCCTTAAAACATGGTAATGGTTTAAAGAGTGAACACTGTATTTGTACATTAACTTTTTCACCTCTGAATATCTTTTTTATACCTACTTTGCCTGGACCAGAACTGATACTGGGATAATTTACTGGGTTCACATAGAAAAGCTAGGACCACTCTCTACGTTCCCTGTTCTTGACTTCAGTAAGATTTGGCCATGCACCTAACTCATTACAGAGCCTGTTCTGCTCACGGGTTGTGTTGTTCAATGCAATCTTATTAAGTGCAGTTGTATGGTAGGTCCAATACAGGAGCTAGAAATTAGGACTGGGGAGTGCAAAGGTTCCTTCCTGTCATGAAGAATATTTTTTCTGACTGCTTGATCTTGTTTTGATTCAAGTCCATTTGCTTTCAGGATTTCTCACTCTTTTTCCAAGCATGAAGAAAGGATACTATAGTAGGACCAACTACTTTGTAGTGAGTGTTTCACCCCCAGACTCTTCTAAGCATAGACTCCATTTTGTGACTAGACTAAAAGCATCCAGTACCATGAAGCCCTTGTCTACCTCTGCATTAGAAATGCTGATGGTTTGGAAGATGGCTATGTACCCAACGGGAAATGGAGCAGAAAGGCCCTATCGTGAGGAGGTATGGGTCGGTGTGTGCATCACCAGAAGGAAAAGGCATTGTTGAAACATAGTTAGATCACTCTAGTTCTTCCAAGTGTAGGCTATACTAAACAACTCCGTCCTGTGTAGAGGTTGCTTAAAGTAAATCTATTATTTACCACCGTTATTCTGAAATTTCTTTGTCATAGTCCCCTCAACTTGTCATGCTCATGGAATATAACAGTTTGATTCCAGAACCCAGGTGCTATCTTGTTGTTTGTTTGTTTTGTTTCGTTTTGTTTTTTAATGTGCCAGCTTTACTATATCTTTCTATCTGCAATCCATTCCTTTGGAGTGCAGTCTGGAACTACTTAGCACTTTTTTGAAGTCAAGGAAGCTGAGGCACAAGTGACAGAGTGAGGATTAGGGGCAAGGCATCCCAGTCCGTTGGTGCTGGGGAAGGTATAGTGTGAAACTCAAGCCTTTTAATCTGAAATAAGTTCAGCAGAAGGCTAAAAGACTGCAAGATTTTTGGGAGGGGACAGGCAGCAGAGAATGGAAGAAGGTAAAAATTTTAGAAGTTTTGATTCGAAACTAGGGTTGAGCTGGACTAGAATTTATAGCGGAAAGTGGCAAATTAGGAGAAAGTTTTTATCTGAACTTGAACTTGCTCGTTTTCCAATGGTCTTTACCTTTAAAATGGAGCTGATGAAAGATCTGAACAGAGACGTTTAGGGTGTTGCAGATACGCCTTCAAACCTTAATTTGGTAACTTGAGTTCTGCAGCAAGACAAGAACTATGATCCCAACAGTGGTGCTGAGTGCTCCTCCATTCCCATCCCAGTGGAAAAAATGGTCTTTTGGAAATGTGAGTGACATAAGATACATAGTAAACTTTGGGATTGCCAGGATCTTTGAGGGTCAAATCCCAGGATAATACGCAATTGACTATGATGAGGATATGACAGTGTCTGTCTGCTGAGAATCTTGCTATCTTTGTGTTTCCTGCATAAAGGAAAGGTTGGTAAGAAAGGGATCTTTTAATTTAAAAATATTTCCTCCCTCCCTTTCTAAGAAAATGTTCATATCAGTCAAAACATCTAATTGCAGACCAGCTGATATCACTTGTGTGGCTGGCTTTACTGTCCTATTAATCTCTTGAAAACTATCAAAAACCCTTCAGCCTGCTGTCTCAGTTTTGGGAAGGACATAGTGTTATTCACGATCATTTCCAGCTATGGTATAAATTATTTGGAAAAATTGATACTGCATATTTTAAGGAGATAGATTTCTCTGTTCCTTTTTGTCCCCCTCCCCCCCCTTTTTTTTTTTTTTTTTTTTTTTT
>NW_020799109.1:8763106-8843903 GCF_003259725.1 Athene cunicularia
GTCTATAACTCCATGAGATTGAGTCTATACATCTTCATTAGTGCTTTATGCCTTAAAACATGGTAATGGTTTAAAGAGTGAACACTGTATTTGTACATTAACTTTTTCACCTCTGAATATCTTTTTTATACCTACTTTGCCTGGACCAGAACTGATACTGGGATAATTTACTGGGTTCACATAGAAAAGCTAGGACCACTCTCTACGTTCCCTGTTCTTGACTTCAGTAAGATTTGGCCATGCACCTAACTCATTACAGAGCCTGTTCTGCTCACGGGTTGTGTTGTTCAATGCAATCTTATTAAGTGCAGTTGTATGGTAGGTCCAATACAGGAGCTAGAAATTAGGACTGGGGAGTGCAAAGGTTCCTTCCTGTCATGAAGAATATTTTTTCTGACTGCTTGATCTTGTTTTGATTCAAGTCCATTTGCTTTCAGGATTTCTCACTCTTTTTCCAAGCATGAAGAAAGGATACTATAGTAGGACCAACTACTTTGTAGTGAGTGTTTCACCCCCAGACTCTTCTAAGCATAGACTCCATTTTGTGACTAGACTAAAAGCATCCAGTACCATGAAGCCCTTGTCTACCTCTGCATTAGAAATGCTGATGGTTTGGAAGATGGCTATGTACCCAACGGGAAATGGAGCAGAAAGGCCCTATCGTGAGGAGGTATGGGTCGGTGTGTGCATCACCAGAAGGAAAAGGCATTGTTGAAACATAGTTAGATCACTCTAGTTCTTCCAAGTGTAGGCTATACTAAACAACTCCGTCCTGTGTAGAGGTTGCTTAAAGTAAATCTATTATTTACCACCGTTATTCTGAAATTTCTTTGTCATAGTCCCCTCAACTTGTCATGCTCATGGAATATAACAGTTTGATTCCAGAACCCAGGTGCTATCTATAAGAGACAGAAATCACACATTTCGGATGCAATATAAAAGTATCTGCTCTGTAGGAGTTCAGAGTTTATTCCGAAAAATGAGTTGGTTCTGATTAGGCAAATGAATCATGCAGGCAAGTGTTCCCTGCAATGCCACTAATTGATGGGATGCTATACAATTGCATTGCAATAACAAAACACTTTCAGCCTCTGAGAGATTAGTTGCATTGGCCTGGGATTAAGAAACCTTTGAAATCCTGAATCTAAATTACCATTCTTTTGACTGCTGTTTGTGACGCTAATTAGCTGTGTTAATTGGATGTTTTGATACTTGAAGAGCAGAGCAATCCAAATCTTTTTTTTTTTTTTTTTGGAAAGCCAAAATTATTAATGAGTTTGGCAAGGGAGCCAGAGTTTATTTTAATGCTGTACACTTCCATATTCCAATTTTTGTTTTAGGTTGGTATTTTTGTTGTTTTTTAATGTTGCTATTATTATTTTTTTTAAGCACTCTGAGTGAGTAATCAGCGTAGGAGTGAATAGTAAATGTTTGAATGTGCTTTCCAACAGAGAGCTCTGATGCATCGCTGTCTCCAAATTATTGAACTGCTGGAGAGAAAATATGTCCAAGCCAACATCATTTGTATTGTTGGAGAAGTGGGGAGATAAAGGGGGGGACGTGGGGGGGAAGTGTGAAACAGATGAGGAAAATTAACCTGAAGCCATTTAGATGGAGGGGCTTCCTTTATAATCGCACAGTAGGTAATCTGAAAGGAGCTCAAATTTAGTTTCTTCTGGATTGTCATGTACTAGTTTGCTATTCTTGCATCAGGCATCATGCTGGCTGTCCAGGATCTGGACTCATAGAAATGAACTGGTGTAAATAGTTGCATGAGTGTTCAGCAAGGGGTAGAAATCCTTTACTTTGTAGGATCAAAACTCAGTATTTTCTTCCAACTTTTTACTACTTCCACAACTTTATGATCTTGATTCAGTTCTGACAGACAGACCTTCTTGGCAATGGCCTTTTCTTGGTTTTGAGTTTAAAAAAAAAAAACAACACAAAAAACCCAAACACCCCAAAACCAAATAATAACAACCTATGTCAACTTCTAGAGGAACTGCATCACATTTACTTTGAACCCACACCATGCTGGCTTGGTATTTTGGAAGTGAAGACATATGTGGGCCATGCCTTACAACTCAGATATAGTTGGTGACTCCATGCCTGTGCCTAAATGCTTTCATCCAATAAGGTCTCTGGACCCTGCACATCATGAGTGGCATGCCATGAAGGCCCTTGCTATTGTTTACTGTTTTTCAGAGATCAGCCTATAGGAGGACTGCAAGGTACAGGGGTTGGTGCAGTCTGTGGTGGAAAGGCATTTATTGACACCTCCCATTTTTATGCCACTCTTGTTTAAACACCCAGATTAACACCGTACTCTGTGCAGTGTGCCTTGGAGCCTCACCATTGCTGAAACCTGGAGTGGTGCTGCAGAGGGCCCTCTCTCACCCATACCCTCTGAACAGACAGCACCCAACAACAAGGCAAGGCTCTCCCCAATCAGATGTAATTACTTTGTTCTCAAAATGAAGGGTAGGTTGCACCTTTTGTGGAATCAATCATCTTTTAGGTAAACAGCTACCCCCAAAGCACAGCATCCCAGTTAAAGTCATTCCCAACTCAAGGAGCACATTCTTGGTCTGTCTTCAAAGGTCATGGTTTGGGTAGGAGATCTTAATCTCTCAAATCTGTGCTCCCTTTTAGAAAGAAGTGGAAGACCTGTGGGGTCAGAAGGGGGGTGAGAGGAGACTCAAGGCTGTGGAGCCCAGCAGGTAGGACCTCCCTCTGGCAGGAGGGAGCTTGGAGGCACCATCTGTCTTTCTAGGCTTGAGCATGGTATTTCTGTTTAAAAATCCTGACATACAAGTGGAAACAAGTCCAAGGACAAGGGCCTGTGTGGATGGAGGAGCCTTCTGTCCAGCCATGCTTCAGGCACCACAGAGCAGGAGCATTTATGGTTCTCACTTGTGCCTGTTGTTTCCTTCTGGCTCCCTCTGCGAAGCTCCTGCTCAGCATGCAGATCACTTTCTGGGGCACCGCCCTCTCTCCATGTGCCCTGCAAGGACTGGAGGGGCCAGATCCCAACCTTAGAGTGCCACCTGGGCCTCAGGCATCAAGAGTCAGGTCTGCGTGTCTCTTATGGATACCTGAGGCATTTATGGAATTTGGTTCTTTTTCTCCCATGCTCTCACAGCTGTGTTTCTTTCACAGGAACAGAATTCACTCAGTTACATTTTTGTTGTTGTTGTTGGGTTTTTAGTTCAAGTTTGAAAAGTGTTGTCTGAAGATTTGCATCCAGTTGGAGCACCATCTGGATGGGACAGGCCGGAGAGACTCAGCTGCCTCTAAAAAAAATTCAGCAGAAAAACATTCCAAATCTTAATGTGTAATTACAGTGTGAAACAACAAAACCCTGGCTCAGCCAGCTTCTTGGCAGCTTTGTGCTTTGGCCCTAGGGAGATTAGTCTTCCAGGGGAATTTAGGGAGTCAGTTCCTGGGTGAGCAAAAGGAGTGAGACGTGGTGGGAAGCCGATGGATTTGATCTCTAGGGCAGGACTGTTTTTTTCATGACTTTCAGTCTCCATCTGTCAGTGGATTCATGTGCTGACATTGACAACTACTTTAGAGGAAGCAGCACCTCCTGGCTTGGTGGCAGCCTGCTAGTGGGAGGACAGAGGACAGGGCTGTGTGTGTGTTTGTCTCCAGGGGAGACTGGAAGCCACACAGAAGTGACATGGAGCCAGGTTCAGATGTCTGCAGCAGAAACTCTTGCAAAGCAAAATAAACAACACAACATTTCAGCTTTTCACCATAAACAATAATCAGCTTTCTGTTTTCAGAGTTTTCTAAAAACACAAATGCAGGAAGGGCATCAAAACTGTTCTACAAATGTTGAGTTTACACGGGAAATACTTTTGCAAAATGCTTTTTAGCAACAACTTCTGCCACCTCTCTTATGTCAGCTCTGGCAGCCAAGGCATCAGTGGATTCCATGAAGCACTAATGCTCCTGTGGGTCAGCTGGACATATGTCAAGAGTGAAGGGCCATAGTTGCTTGGGGAACTCTTGATCAGTCTGGCTTTCCTAACCCTTGTGATCCTAAAGGAAGTTCCCTTAATAATGCCATTGTGATTTAAGGGGGTGTAATTACTCACACCTTACACAGACAGTCCATCTTGCTCATTCCCAGCATCAGTGCAGACCAAGTTTGGCCATACATGCCAAGACTGCATAGGAACCCAGCAACAGAGCCCTGAAAAATTTTCCAGCTCAGCTTGAGTTGTTCAAATGTCAGCTTAGGGGTCTGTGATGTTCCAGAGGGCTCAGCCCTTGCAGACATTGTGGCCCTTGTTTCTGACACTTGGTGTTTTGGATGAATGCATCATGTACAATTCATAGAGTAAGAAGCAACAGTATCTGGAAACCTGTCCTCATTTGCTTGTCTGGAGGAATATCCTGTACAGGATTTTGAAAATGATGCCCTACAGTGCATTTGTTTTCAATCAGACCTTTCTTAGCAAATGGTGCTACATCTAAAATCCATGGAATGTGCTCGATGCAAACATTTGCAAGCCTGGCTTTCTCTTGAGAAGGATATGCCTTCTTCCTAATTAAGGCTGGTTTTCTACCCAGATATTCCCACTGCTGACTGCCAGCAATAATGCCCATTGTAGTGTGGGTGGAAAATATGCAGTTTTCAAATCTCATTTATTTCATATAATATTACATTCTCTGATGAACAGGCTGCTCGTTCTCTGTGAAAAAACAAGCCAAAATGCTCCAAGAGCGGCGTGGTCTCTGCCCACACTTAGAGATAAGATGAGGGGACGTTTACCTCAGCATCCCTTTTCCTCTACAAGCTCTACTGCTTCTGACTCCCACGGTCTTCGCCTTTTTTCCTAATAGTTTCCCTATCCCCGGTCATCCCTCCACATCTGATTTGGCGGATTATTTGACTGTGCGGGTTATCTGAGGATTTATTTTCCCAGGCTGGCACTCTTAAATGGGTGTGAATTATCTGATATGGGGATTAAACACATGAACATAAAGTAAAGGCTGACATGGGGCATCCCAGCCCACTCTGAAATGCTGTCTGTACACATGATGATTATTAGCAGCTCATTTCACAGTGGCCCCTTCAAACCATCGTCACTGATTCAAACTAATGAGCTGAGAAGGAGTGTCACTGGCATTTCCTGGGGCCAGTCAGTCCCAGCAATGGCTGACGTTTTCATATAAAACCTCTGAACATCAGTTAGCAGATCCATGTTTTTACTGTCCCTTGGTGAGAGAATGTGATTATGTGGTAAGGGAGAGGGATCAGAACAGCCAGATTCAAAACTTTAAGTTATTGATCAGTATTCTAAGTGCCTAAAAGTCTTATGCCTAACTGGTATTTTGAAACACTGCTTAATATTTCCTCTAAGCCTTAATGTGGTAGAAAGAGTTGGCAGATTCCTGCTCAGACTGCACTTGCAGCTGATTTGACTGATGTGCAGGGCATCAACCTTGCTAAAATATGGGATTCTAATAAAAGAAGATCCTTCACTAAGAACCCATTCTTTCTGGTGCTTTACACCACTGCAGTGGTTGTGGATATTGTTGGGATATTGCTGTTTTCTGGGAAAGCAGATGACAGAAGCTGTGTCATAACCTTAGCTCTGATTAGAAATGGACACACACTTTCAGGAACAGTGACAGAAGCTGTAGACTGGGAATAATCAATAATTGCTCTTTGGCAAATAGATGACCCTGTGGACTCACAGAAAAGATTTATGGAAGGCAATGTCTTTTTCTCATGAAAAAGAACAATAAGGGATAAAATGTCTGTTCCAGAACTGTCGTCAGTATATAACAGTGGCTTGATTTAAACTGAAATTCTGTTCCTTCCTTGTGGTATATTCGCATTGAATGTGATGAAAAGGCAAGCTAAAAGTGCTGTGAAAAGAGTACGCATGCACCACATCAAACAATAGGTTCAGTGATGCTGTGACAGCTGCCAGTGTGTCTCACGGTACAGGATGCGTAGGCACATCAACTGGGTAGTGAGTGAAGATTAGCACTGAGATCATAAAGGGAGGAACAGATATTAGGGATAAAGTAGGAAAGGGCCATCATGATGGGAGAGTTGGATTTTTAGACCTTTCTTTAGCCCTGACTGAGATGAGCATAGAAGGAAAAAGAAAAGTAACACCACTCTGAAAACACTAAGCAGGTATCTTTGCTAGAACTAGTGTGGTCTGAGGAGAAAGGACTTTTCAAATTTTCATTTAGTATTGAATTCAGAAGTTGGACTGTCTTAACAGATACAGCTGAGCAGGGGGAATCATCTGGTATTATTCCCCAACTGGAAATGTTAGACAACCCATTTGCAGTGAACACTGAAATGCTGTGACTTTTGAACCATGAAATGTGGATCACTTGAACACACACTAAAGTACTGAAGGCAGCTGAAAATGTCCAAAGCAAAGGCTTGTAAAATGTGAACAAATATTCATGGGCATTTGTTAGCATTACCCTCTGATCGCTGTGAAGAAGCCCTTTAAATTTCATTTTGAGATGCTCTGGCAGTGTGAATACCTGTGCTTTAATTTAGTTTGCTTTAGCTCCCAGGAATCTCTATTTCCAATAGTGATTCAAACTCCAAATCCTAGCCCGATTGATCTTGTCTCACCTGACAAGTCACAGTTGCTATTGTTCTAGTGCCTGGATTAGTGCCCAAAAATGTACATATTTGTACAGGGGTATGACTTGCCATTCTACTAAATGAAGCAATACAAATAATAACAGTTTTTACTCTGAAAGAGCTTTATAGCCATCTCTGATTTCAGCTTTGTGCTGGCTCTGTACTGTGCTGCTAGGATTTATTACTGTTTGGTTCATGTTGAAAGACCCAGACTTTCCTGTGTAAATTGGAGCCACCTCCTGCTAGAGATGTTACTGGTGCTCAGGGATGAAGTTTGAGATGGAATACAAACAAAGGGAGGAAAAGAAGGGTTTAATGCTTTGATTTACAAGGTTAGGGAATAGAACACATAGACAAAAAGGTATTTGTCAATGGGATCATATGCCCTCTCACAAGATGGACCTATATGTCAAACTGGAGTGGGAGCTCCTTTCAGACCAATGGCAAAGCCTGATGTGGCAGAGATAGGACAAGATCTCCTGCTCCATGACCCTGCACGCTTCCTGGTGAGAGAGACCACAGCGAGACTTCTCAAATACACCCCCCTGTGAGCCTAATTCACCTTGATTTAGACTAGTTTTATAGAAAAGCAATTAATTGTATCTTATCTCTGTTTCCTTCAACACTTCCACACACACACATAACAAAATGTAATATATTGCAGAGGTGACTGTTTAGTTAGCTGAGTATGCTGTGAGCTGGTGGATGAGCTGAGATGGGGTGACCAGCCGATACCCAGCACCTGGGATTTACTGCATCTCCACTATGTGCACAGCCCCTGCGGCAGTCAGGCCCTGCACAACATGCCCAAGGTCACCTGGGAAGTGTGTGACAATGACAGGAACCAAACCTGATTTACCTGAGTGTTCCAGGTTACTTTCCTGCCCCAGCACTAGTTTCTGTTTTAAGGATGACCTCATGACCAGAGATGGAAAAGAAATGTGTTCTCATCTATTTATTTATACCAGTGTAATCCAAAACATATTCAGCATGTGTATAACTTGAAATAGTAATGCTATTCCATGCAGGAGTGTATTGATTTGCAGAGAAGGAATGGCACTGTCAGAATATGGAGCTTTTATCCCATGGACTTATTTTCTGCAAGATGTCAGGCTGTGTAATCCCGCAAAGCTACGAGCCTGGCTGCCATTGGAGAAGGCTGACAGTTTTTCAGCAGTTTTTTAAGCTCTACCAACCCCCATGAGCATTTGTTCTCTCTATGTGTAGGTGGATTGATTGCTAGGTAGCTCAGTAAATAGGTTGGGAAAATAATACTTAATTGACTTGATATTACAGGTGACTTGAAGGAGTTGGGAAAACAATGTCAATTAAACAGTGCAAACATATATATGTATGTCTGTGGGTAATGTTTTTAAGTGCTTTTGGAAGCAGAACTCCTATAATTTGAAATGCTATTCAGCTCTGTAATGTATTTAATTGTTTGTGTGTGTGTGTATAAGTGGTAAACGGAGCTAAAGCTGTAGTTTAATCAATAGCTTTTCCATAAATCTCATCTAAAACAGAGCCCAGCTCAGCAGATGTTGATGGCTGCATTTCTGAGATATAAAGACCTCTGTCAGATATTACCTGTGATTCTGGATCTTTTGTGTGCTCAGATTTCTGTATGCAACAGCTCACAAATGAACAGAGCAAAGTATGCTCTCTAATTCCAGCAGTGCTTCAAATCACTTCAGTTGATTGAATATTGCATGAAACTGCTCCTGAAAATATCCCAGGCATCTTTATAGTATTTTCTTAGAACTGCCTGGGCTATATTAGAACTCTGTAATCCAAATAATATGGCTCTCTGACTGTCCACAAAACATCTATCATTTGCTCCTTACTAAATATGTATTTGCGTTAATTTAGTATTCATGACATCTCATAATGGACCAGAATCCCACTGTGCTAACTGTTGTATGAATGCAGAGCAAAATCTGTGCCCTGCAGAGTCTGCAGTCCAAGTCTCCATTATCACTAGTGAAGATGCCTCTACTGGTGACAGCAAACTAAATATGTCCATTTGTTTTTAGTATAGTTTGTGCTACAATGTTAGCTCCTAGTTTTGGCTAATAAATCACTCATAAACGCATACTCATTATTTATCAGTATTTGCTGCGTGGTATGGACAAAAAATTACCCACATTCAGCTTGTTAGAGAGCTGTTCACAGTTGACTCTTTGTTGTGCAATGGAGCAAAATAGTCATATGACGTATCTGTTCTCCCATCTGCACAGTGTTACTTCCATTACAGACTTTTTTTAGGCAGAATAATCAGGCTTTTTGCTCTTCTTAATTGCCTGAGTTACAATGCTGCTCAAGACTCAAGAGGAAACAGGAGCCCTATTGAGTGATGCCAGATACAAACACTAAGAGAAAGACCATCCTTGCAGAGAAGGCTGTACAATTTAGATGGACAAATGTATTATGGGAGAAGAAAAAGGCATGTGCAAATTGAGATAGGAAATAAATTGCAGAGCTGAGAACAGAACTTATGTCTTTTGCCTGCCAAGTCAGTGCCACTTCCTCCCAACCGTGATCTGGAATTTGAAATCTCAGCTGCAGCACTCAGGAATGCACTGATCCTATACCTTATAAAGGAAAAAAAACAAACAAAAAAAACCCACACTAAAACAAACCAAAACAACAAGATCCTAATAAGCTAGCAAAAATAACCGGAAACTTGCAGTTGAGAACATAATGACCACTCAGATTTGTTAGTACGCATTTTGGCTTGCTCTACCTGGTAATACAATCAGTGATGGAAGAACTGAAAAATAAGAACTCTTTTGGTAGCTCTCCTATTACCAACTACTGCCCATAATTCATGGAGAACCTGAACCCTTGTGTGATTTTAAAAGATTTGTTGACCCCTGACCCCTTTGTTGGCTATTTTTTCACAAGGTTTTTAGGAGGAGGTGAAAGGCCTGACATGAGAACAAATGCATCTCTAGGCCCATCAGACAGTATTGACATGTAATTGTATGCATGTTTAGATTAACTAGATATATTTTGGGGATGCTTGCCTGATTAATCAATGTTATTCATATCATCTGAGTTTCTCACACCTGCAGGAACACAACACATTCTTTACAAAAGCACCAGCTCTTTTGTGGAAATCAAAATAGCAAGTAGTATTTTCATAGCACACCATACAGTGATGAGCTGCATTTGCCCATTGCTTATTAAATGGTAAAGCTTCAAGTTGACCTCAAGTCATTCCACCTGCTTCTTGGTATAAATCAACACTGCGATAAGTTACTCTCATACTGATAAAAATAAGTCCCTGCTTTTGAGGCTTCTCTAAAGGAAAGTATTGGCTCTGAAAATGGCTGGTTACAATCAGATTGAGTGAAAATTGGAGTATAATAAATACCTGAAATTACATCTTCCTTGCTTCCTTTTATGCATGCCGCTAGCTAGTCAACACACTGTATTTGCTGAGTCCTTTTCCTGTGTCTGTCATTCCAGTGATATGTTGGAGAGATGAGGACAGAGAGATTTTTAGCTTCTATGCAGAATGATGCTAAAGCTACTGAAATAGCACAAGAAGTGTTTCCCTGAGTGCCTACACTAAGCAGTAGAAAAAAATACCAGTCAAAATTGCTCCAAGAACCACTGACTTTGTATACACCAAGGGTAAACCAAATGTACTGTTAGGTTCAGTATATCTGCATAACATCCTTTTGTTGCTCTTCTTATTCTGTGCTATTGTAGAAACCTGAAGTAAGAGTGATCATAAATAGCTAAGAAGAATCCACTTATACCCACCTGGAAGTGGGACATTGAAAGGGCTGCTTTTTTAGGGGTTTCCATGATTCCAAAATGTTGAGCGAAGTCCATCCTTTCACTTCTCCAGACCTCTCCATTAAGTGGTTCTGAACGCACAGAATTAAGTCTATGTTTGCTGGAGTAACTGTTTGTCTGTCTGTCTTCCACTAGCTCAGAGGATATAGAAATAATTTTTAAAATCCATATGGCCTTGCATTATATGTTATATAATAGTAAAGCCTGACATTAGTATTTGATGTTCTAGCAGCTCTTAGCAAAAGTTGTGATGTAGATGTAATGATTTTTTATCTCTCTGAACTTCTTATGCAGATTGATTTTTCTTCTTGTCTTAAAGTATTTTTAGCATTACAGTATGCTGCTAAGCAGAGGTATTTTGATGCAGAGGTAGCTCCTTGTTAGTGGTGAGTAAAAGTCTAAGACATTTTGGATCCTTTAAGAAAGGAAATATTAGTGCTGTTTTGTAAGATTATTCCAGTTCATATGCTTTTATTGGAGGAAAAAAAGGGTATAAAGTGTAATGTAGGTATGAAATTTCAGAGCATGCTGTGAAATTTAGAGGCATCGCTAATTAAAAGGAAAATCCCTGTACCAAATCCCATAAAGCTCTGTTGTCAAGCTATTGAGAGACTTGCTTTAGGCCCAAAGATAGTGGTATCTAAATGAAGAAACTTAACAAATTCTGTTTTTGGAGAGATCTATCAGTTTAATTGTATCAGACCAAATTTTGACTCTCTTTTTCTTGCTTATTTTTTTTTATATAGCTCTTTTTCAAAAGTCATTAATTATGTACTGTCCTACCTTTGGCATTTCTTAAAATAATTCAGTGTCTCTTTCCCTCCAAGAGTAAACCACGCTTATTTAGTGGCACATCTGTCTCTATTCTAGAAATGAGATAATGTTTTGACCTAACGCTACCTAAGGGGTTAAACACCAGGACCTGGACACCAAAATGAGCAGTCCAGGTCTGTCCACCAGAGGCCTCCTACTTAGCATCTTTTTTATTTAGCCACTAAAATTCAGTGCTGCTGTTATACCTAATTTCTCTTCCCATGTCTGTGCAGTTATCACCCTTGAGTGAAATCAAGCATTATGCCATGAAGTTTTTCTGTCCAAGCAGGTCTACTATTTCCTTATTGTTTTTATTGAGGGATTGCTACTGCTTCTTCGTTGTAAAAGCAGCCTGGCTGGGGAACCCTGCTAGTTTGAAATGTATGGTTTGCACAGTTCAGTGTCAGTGCTTAGGATACTGCTGGTAAGGAAAGAATTGGGGTTTTTTTGCCACCTGGACTGAGAGGAGACAAAGTTATGCTGCCATTTTTGTAATGCAGAGTGCTTCTCCAGCAGAGTCCAAATTGAAGTTTGAAAGAATCAAATGCACTGTGGAAGGTTCTTGCTGAGCATGCTTTCATCAGAGGTATTTTGAAAGTGGTGGTAACTATTTCCTCTTTCCCTTATCTCGCTCAGCTCAAAAAAATAAAAGATTTCACTTAATTGCTGGCAGAGGTGGAGCTGGTAGATCCATGTCTCCATAAGATGCATAAAACAGGTGAAAATTGGTGAATAAAGAGGACTTAGTATCCGTGAAACTTTTTGCCACGGATACTGAGCTGTAAACCTCAGTGAAGAGGTATAGTATTACGAAAAATATTTCAGTGGATATCTTAAAAGAAAAAAGGACTTGATATGTCATTACTTTGAGAAGGTGGTATTGAGGGAGGTGTAAACATAAAGTTTGCTGTTAAATGTGGCTTGAAGGACTGGCAGGGCTTAACCTGATAGATCTTGTGGAATGATGCAGGTGAGCAATCTAGCAAGGAAAAAGTGGAAATTTCCTAAGCGGTGTCCAACTGTACTGGGGTATTTGCTGTATGAGGCCATTGCTTTGGACACAGGTGCCTAAAACTTTCCTGATTTGTCTTCACCTGGGGCAAGGGGTGTGTGTGTGTGTATGTGTGTATTCAGTGGCCGACAGGAGAGTTTTAAACTCACTTCCTTGTAGAAGGAAGTCTGGAGGAAGCAGCTGAAGAAAAGATGGCACATCTTGAATGAGCATCACTTTGCTAATATTTATATTATAAATATCCCTGAAGTGGTTACCCTTAATCCACACTAAAAGTGTAGTATCACTGAGTCTCTGCCTATACATACTGTCAAACTATGGACGTATGATGCAGTAAGTATCACAGAAACCATTATTAGAAGGTGGATGTTGTCCTTAGGGGGGTCTATCAGTCTGTCCCAGTCTGGCAGCAGAGGTATTCCCAGGGTTCTCCTGACCATTTAACATGTACGTTCACTCTGAGCGTTTATTCATGCATTGCATGGAAACTTAAACAGAGCTTTAATTTTTCTCTGTTTCACTGCTGGTCTACTACAAGCACAAAATATTGAGCCAGAGGTGCATTTCCTCTGCCTTTTGGATTCATAGTTCTTTGTGCATTATAGATGCAGACAAAAAGGATCACGAGTTGGGGTGGTTTTGACCATATTATTCCATTGGACATGCTGTACAGTTGTGCTTTTCTTCCCTGTGATTAGAATTAATTACTGTTGCTTTCCCTATGCATCATGAAAGAGAAGAAATCTGAATGTATCTGTCAGTGGTGGCTGAAAGCAAAATGAGAAAACAGGGAAAAGAGGACAGAATTGCTTTTTGAGTCCAATGGATATTGAGTGAATAGTTGTGCTATTTGCTATAAGAAGTATGTGTCAGTTCTGTACATCCCCCTCCCCCCAAAATCAATATCGACCAGTCAGTCCCCTGAGATGTACAGTGCATATATAGTATGGAGATAAAAGCAGATAAGAAACTACTTTTGCATGGAAAGTAAATGTCTCCGCATAGGAAGTTTTTGATATGTTTGTAAATTCAATCCCATTGGCTTTATTTATTTATTTATTTACTTTGTATTTTTATTTTTGGTATGTATTACTTTTTCTTTTTCCCAGATTGCTTCAGTATGGCATAAAATGCAATGCCACTTTTGTCCCAGTGAGCTGCTATTTCCATATAAAAAGTAGAGTGTTTTACAGTCAAGCATATATTTTTAACACTGGGGAATTTAAACTGCACCGTGTATTTGTAGTGGCTGCTCAGTGCAAGAGCTTCCATTTGAGAAGATCAAACAAATTGGAGAAATGTTCAAAAAAAAAAAAGAAAGGGAGGGAGGATGCAATTCAGTGAAATCAAAGGCAGGGATTTATATATAGGCAGAAGGAATCGGCTGTACAGATTGAGGCAGGTGGCAAACTAGTTATGAAAAGGTTTGAGGAACTGTGGATCACCAGCATGACATAAATTCTGTTGTGGGGGGAAACCAGCATTCTCACTTGAAAATAGGTACTGGAATGACCCCCCTGCTTTTCTCAGCATTGGTTATGTCACAGCCAGACCACTAGGTCTGGGTGTGTTTTTTCACAAAAATGTGGGTCAGGAGAAGAGCTGCAGAAACAATTGGAGATCTGGAAAACAGGATTTGAGAGGAAAGGTCAAAAGAACTCAGGGTTGTTTAGCACAGGAACAAGTTGGATAGAGGGAGAACATGTAACATTCTTTAAATAGCTGCATGACTACAAAGAGGAGGGGAATAATCTGTTCTACATGGCCATGGTAGTTAAGAGTAGGAGTGATGGGCTTAACCTGAAGCAAGGGTTGGATTTGTCTGAGACATGAAGAAAGTACTAAGGGTGTGATAGCAAGGTCTGCATTTAAGTACTGGGATGGGCTCAGGGATCCTCATTGCTGCCTTCAGAACAAAGGGGGCAGCCATCTGTCTGGAGCTGTCAGAGCAACCTAGGGCAGATAGAGAATCTAGATAACCTGAGACAGTCCTTTCCTAGAAGTCTCTGTGTTCAAATTTTATTTTAACAGGTCCACTTGATCTCCAGCTCCTCTGCTAGACTGCAGATGTAGGCCCAGCAGCCATCTGATCACTAGTGTGACTCAGAGAAGCTCTGTGACAGGCAATTTACTTCCTTGGATCTCCCACCTACACCCAGCTGGAGGGTTAGCTATCTAATAAAAGAGCTGTATGTTTCAGAGTGTCCGTTCCAATCTTGTCATTGATAACACTGCTCAGTCTGTCCCTATAACCCTTCCTCAAAAGCAAATGAGTAGAATTCATCAAAGATTCTCCATGCTGAAATACGTCAGCCTAAAGCAACATCTTACTGTCCAGGAAGAACCAGTGTGGGACACTTAACTGGCTTTATATTGGCTAACAATGGAAAAGACAGCTACAGCCAGATTCTGTCTAGCAACAGATAGGTAAAACCAACTCTCATTCTCTGTTTCTCTTGTCTAGCCAATTCTTCTTTGCACTTTTCTCTTTCACCATTGACAACTTTTGAGGTTAGGCCATAAATAGTTAACCTGGAAGATCTAGGAACAGCAAATCCAAAAGGTGTAAAGAATGGAAAACTATGTTCTGTTTGCAGAAAGATTTTGCTATTCAGTGACTGCAGGGAGGAAAAAAAAAAAAAAAAAAAAAAAAAAAAAAAAAAAAAAAGTAACCTTGATAGTTACTTCCAGCTGAAATAAATACAAAGGAAAAAATATTCAAACAGCAATAGTCTCTAGATCCCAAAGTCTGTTTGTAATTATTCAGTGCCTTCGATTCACTTTAATTTCAGAAACACAGGGAGGCATCCTTAGCACTAGGCTGCAGAGGAAAAAAATATTCGTATTTGCCTCTTCTACAAGTCACCTGTTAACCCCACAAAGAGAACTGCTTTAATGGAAAATTCACCCATGGAAAGTTTCAAATACTTTAACCTCTGAAACATGATCTTTAACCTCCTTCCATTTGCTCGAGTGTTAGATATTGTGTTATGGTTCCTGAAGGCTAGTGTGACTAGGGTGCCAAAAGCCCCAAATGATGATCCCATGTAACACAGCTTGCTTAAATTCCATGCTGGTATAGTAAACAGCAAGAGCATTTGGGTCTCTTTATGGTTTTATCTGCTTTCTGCATATACACTGACATAATTTTATCCTTCTCTTCCTGCATTATATTTGGGAGGATTCTTGCCTGGATTAGAAGATCACATGTTCCAGTGGTCAGGATGCAACATTTCGGCATCATGATTCTTGCAGCAAGCCCCAGGGGATCATTCAGAACAGGAATAGAAGGCCTGGAAAATATTCATGCAAAAAATATGATCAGAAGCATATTTAAGTGCCATGTACCTTGTGTAATGGGATCAGTTCAGAACTGGCAGAGAGGGGAGTGAGCTGCTTGTTGAAACTCCAGCACCATCTTGTACAACAGCTGACTAGTCCTGGGAGGTTTCCCATGCAGCTTATAGCCAGGCAAGGATCTGCTTCATGCATAAGAGTTGATGGATTCACAGTCCAAATTGCTGGCTTTGTTTATGTCTCTGAGTGTGGTACAAATCCTAGTTATTAAAAATCAAGAACAGAAAATCCAATTCTAGATGTAATATCAGTCCGGGTCCAATTTTGAGCAGGTGAAATAAACTGACTTCAGACACCAATGGACAGTTGACTGCTGCACAGTAAACCAACACAATTTAGTACAATTTTCCACAGCTGACATATGTTGATCAATATAGGACTCAGAATTTAACAGGCATAGAATTTCAATTAAACTGAATTACAGAAGTGTATAGTCATCATCATGCTAGGAAAGAGGTGTTTCAGCAAATGAGACACACAACGGCACTTTCTGGCATAGAGTCATGGAATGGTTTGGGTTGGAAGGGACCTTAAAGACCATCTAGTTCCAACTCTCCTGCCATGGGTAGGGGCACCTTCTGATAGATGAGGTTGGTCAAAGCCCTGTCCAACCTCGCCTTGGCATGCTGAGTTGCAGCTGGTCTGTGAATCAAAAAATGGGCTTTAGCTTTCAAATTTTCATGAACTTCATTCTTAACTAGACTGTATCATTACGGTAAATTGTTGTCCCTCTTCCCCTCTTCCCTTTTTCCCCTTTCCCTTCTCACCTTTTCCACTTCTACTGGGGCTTTGAAAACAGGAAACACTGTTTCTAAACTGACAGACCCTTTGTTCCACAAGTGAGCGTGAAGCAAGGTGAGCAATCACAAGCCCAGGTGAGTCAATTCCATTTTGATTGCATTGGTCCACAGATGTGGTACGCTTAGCCAAGCCAAGGGGGGCACAGCCACATGCACGTGCTGCATTGTGCGTATGTATGAAGAACCTTATGGATGTGCATTTGATGCTCACTGAAATGCACTTCTGTGCATGTGCATGCTTCAGATGCCCTCATGTTTGTTGCTCTTCATGCAAACATTGATGGCTTGAGTTCAGACCTCACTTCATGGTTTTATCTGACCCTATGTCCCCTGACTGTGTCATGAAATGGTTGCAAACACTGACAGAGACAACCCAACTGTTGTCACTTAGTGATGTTTATATTCTTTACAGAAAATAGCAAGATGTAATTGACTCATTTCAGCGAGGTAGATGAGTGGATTTTGACTGAGGTTAAGAGGTAGGAGTAGAACGACACAGTCACAAGTGACTAAATTCCTAGCTCAGGAAATTTGCATCATCAACACTGTCTTCCAGCGGTGGCAGAAGTATTTGCCCATGTTGAATGAGAATATAGAATAGACTTCTATTTACCATACTGCAGCTGGGTGTTTCAAAAGAATCTCTCCCAGACACGAGGAGGCAGGTCTCGGTTTCCCTGAAAAAGCGGGTGCTTCAGCTGCCTTCAGCTTGTTTTGCTCTGGAGAGCTGTTGAGTGCAGACCGTCTTTTTCGGAGCACAATGGTCTAAAATGCAATTGGTGTGAGACAGTTTCTGTGTTTCTGGGCTCTTCCCTGAAACATCCATTACCAGCCAGGCCACCAGGGTGTAGGGGAAGGCTAGTAACTGCATTCAGAGGTGACCCTGTGTCTCTAAGTCTCGGTAGGTCTGACTGCTGTATTTGAATGCTTCAGAGAGTAGCTGTGAGATACTGTGAATGGTGTGACACATACAAGGAATTGCTTTTATGTCTTCTGATGAGAATGTTGTGCATGTGTGTGAATTCAGTGCTGAATTAACAGCCCAGAAAAATGTATCCACGTGAGACCTTACCCATGCCACTGTGTCTTAGCTCTCATCTGGAGGGACCAGATTTAGAGGTGAAAAGTAAAGACTTCTCAATAGCCCACTGAGTGCCTTGTTTCTCTGTGAAAATATGCAACAAGGGTGCCAATCCTGGCAGTAGGTTTTGTCTTGTGGACACATTTCCACTGGCAAAGGGACCTAAGACCATCACATTCCCTTCAGCTGTATGATGCACACAGTGGACATGCTTTTCCAGATGGTTATCTGCACCAGGCTAACCTTCTCCAGCATTTTTCAGGTGCCCACCTGACCTTCTTGTTCCCTCTAAAGCCCAGGCTCAGTCCATATGAAAGCCTGACACAACTGCTCAGATGTGTTTATCAGCTTCTGGCCATGGCAGGTGTAGACTTAAAATGCCTGTTCATCTCCATTTGGAGACAGATCATCTTCACCTGCCAGCCCCTGGTGCTTTAAAGAAAGTTAAATTTGAGTTTGTCTCTCTGGATGCAGGTGAGCATGCTGGATCTCTAGCATGTTGTCTCCCTTCATTTCTTGGTGTCGGTCATCTGGAAGGGCTGTAAGATGGCCTTTGGGATCTCTCTGCTTCCTTTTCATTGAAAGCCTCCTGCAGCCTCAGATACTGGCAGTATCTGCACTTCAAATGACTGTGCTGTCTTTTCTCTCTCAGATGCTTTCTCAATGGACTCCTGTGAATATTCAGGGTCTGATTCTTCTCATTTAGAGGGTAACTGATATTTCCATCATGCTGTACTTGTAGCTTTTACTACTAAATGTCATTAAATTCACCTCTCTGTGGCTAAGGATACTTCTTATTTACACGAGAGTCCCAACATCTCTACATTTGCAAACACAGTAATTACATATTGTTTTTCTGTTAGCTCTGGCAGATTCAGAGTCTAATGGCACGGTGACTGTGGTGCTCCATACAGAGTAGCTCACTCAGATCTTACCTGCTCCAGAAGACAAAGCCTACAGAAGCAGCATGAATTTTAAGCTACTCTGGGTCATCTCTTGTTCACTCCTCTTCCTATGCAGGGTTCGTGTATTCTCTGGCTTTGTGAGTAGTAAGACCTATTTGAATCCCTCTCTGGATTGCAAAAACAGATTTTTTTAATTTTATTTTTAAGTATCTGTCACTACTGTGAGAGTGGTAAACTTTTTTGGACAGGGAACCACTGAAATCTGTCTGGATTTCATAGTGCTCTCCCGAAATCAAACCATGCTCAGATCACATACAGCTTGGATGAGCTGTGGTTTCTGTCTGTTCAGGACATTGCAGAGCAGCATTGGGTAGGCCACAAATTTAAGGCTGGTGGTCCTCAGGTACCATCGAGTAGGTCTATAATGCAGTGGAGTCATAGCAGTGACTCCATCGTGGCTCCAACCAAGGTCAGACCACTTAAATTAAGCTTTGGAATATCTGTCAAAATTAAAATATTTGCTCATTTGGACTCTAGTTAAGGGAAGAGAAATATGAGAAATTTATCTATGTGCTTAACTTGCATACTTATTCTCCAAAAGTCTGTTTTTCCTTCTACCCTATGGGGATATTCATTAGTGAGAGTGGGCATGATCAGTGTAAACCTAAGCCTCAGTGGACGGATCAATTACATTTATATGATATCCCAAAGAGGACAGTTCTAGTACAGATCAAATATTGTCTGGGCCAAGTAGGGACTTGCTCATTTTACAGGCTGTCTATAAACAGATACTGTTAAAGGTTTTTGTTTTGGTTTTTAATTATTCTTTTGGGAATCACTATTACTTCTTATGCTGTCACTAATACTTCTGTCTGTGTGAAATAAATGGAGAAAAAATACATTCACTCTCTACAGCATTTCTCTTTACTTGCTTTCTGCAGTACCTGCTAATTAGTTTGTTGTTACATTTCCCCTCTTGTATGAAATATATTTGTAAAAAAAAACAAAACAAAACAAACAACCAAAAAAAACCCCCAAACCCAGCCTGACTGCAAGGACACAAACCCTTGTTGAGAGTCAGAGGTATGTTGCCCATTGGACATTGTACCTTTTGCGTTTCAAATTTAAGATTTTCCTTTCCCATGAGAGTGCAGAATGTCATGTGCAGTACTTGAGCTGGAGATGGCTGACTCCCAAAATAATGCTGTAAGGCAGGAAAGGAAGCTGAGCTGCTGGCAGACCAGCACCAGGGTTAACACTTGTGAGCGACTGTCTGCCCTATGCTAGCTCCAAAGATTACAACTGGTATTTCTTTTCAAGTAATTACTACCTGGTTAGAAGCCTGATCCAGGACCTACTGGACACAGATGAAGGCTTCCCACTGGGCTGGGTTTTAGATCTCTTTGTTCTTTTGCTCGGGGAATGCTTTTTAACTGAGCACGCAGAAAAAGGGAGGTTGATCTCCAGTTAGCAAATAGAAAACTTGCCAATTGTTGGCCGTCAGGCACCTCTGAGAATAAAGCTATATAGGGCCAGTAGAAGTTACCTCTTGTTGACAGCCACCAGCTCTGGAAATGTTTTTTTGGTAATGTTGGGGAGAGCCAAGAGAGCTGGGCAAGTTGAGGCAGGTTAGCACGCCAGAAATGGTTATTGTTGCTTTTGTCTCAAGACTGACAATAAATAACAAGAAGGTTTGTCTTTTAAAGGGAATGTTAAAACCGAATTGAACCGCAGCCCTGTACAAATTTTGTGTTTGCACACATTTGGCAAAGTGAGAGGTTGTGACCTGAGGTTGCTGCAAACTGATGAGAGGGGAGCTTGCCTCAGGGAGCGCTTCTCCATTCTTGCAGATACAGAAATACATGGAAGAGGTGAAAGGAAAGGATCAAACATGTTTATGCTTAAATCTGTGATCCTTGAGTGAAGGTTATATAAACATCTAGGAGAATAAAACTGGAAAGGAACTATGTACTTACTGAAATAGAAGAGGAAACAGTTTTGTAGAGACAGGATTAATAGTTCAAACAAACCTATGTTGTCCCTAAAAATATCACCCACCCTCCTGTAAATGGTATTGATGGGCAAGTCTTGCCTCAAAATCCTTCAGAGATGCATGCCCAGGAAGCGATCCTTAGGAACCTATCCTGCCTTCCTGGAAGCACTGGCCTGTCCTTTCTATTTTCTGCAATAGGCTAAGATAAAAGAAGGGTCCAGTTTCTGCCTGAAAACCTCATCCAACCTGAGGATATCCTTAGACATAACTGGGTTTTGAACATTTTGATCATAAAAATTAAATGAAGATAGGGGCTAAATCTTATTTCCCACTGTTCCTGCTCTCGCTCATCTCTGGCACCAGTATTTGATGTATGTAATCAGCTGATCTGTGCTGGAAAGGTTAGAAGTGAAGGATGTTCCTGTTACAGATTAGCAAAATGTTAGAGTATCTTTGGCCTTATGAGACTTGAGGTAAATTGGGTTAGCCCATGTAAATGCACACTCACAATTTGCTGGACAGGTTATAGCCATGGACAGAGAAGGAGAAATTTCTTTTGGATCAAGTTTTGCTGTATAGACTTGAAAGGAAACTAAAGCACAGGGTATATTTTAAACTGCATAGTGGCAAAATACCTTTAGGTTTTGGCAAGCAATCTGGCAAAATCAAGTTACATCTTACACTGCACAAATCTTGTACAACTGCAAATCCTCTCAACTTTTTCCTTAATCTTGAGCTCCCAGGCATAGGATTAAGCTGAAGGCTGATTTCAGTGCCAGGGTCTTGCTGGCCATGGATAGCATGGAAACCTGAGGGATGTTCATACTGCAGTTTTGAATCCAGCCCTTTTCCTCCCTTCTCCTTAGCAGCCTCATTTCTATTCCGTGCATAACTAGACATAGACTCTTAAAGAGAAATGCTTCATAAGGTGCTCATGATCTCCTCTAAACCATGGACTGTGGCCTTTTTTTTCAGTTATTACTGGGTTTGTAAAATATAAATGTGAGCTTGCCCAGGGGTATGTTCGGTTGCTCCAGGAAATCCAGATACACCGAATCTGTCTGTCAGAATTTGAGGGTCAAATAGCTGAGTGTAATTTGAAAGGTGGCTTCTCCTGAGTTGCCATCTGTCTCCAGACTGATCTTGCTGGGCCTTCAGCTGCAGATGGATTGCCCCAGCACACCCCAGAAACTTATGCTTTTCCCTCAGCACATTCCTCTGCAGTAAGAGTCACCACTCAGGAAGAACAACTTTTATTAAGGAGAAAAACCTCAAGCAGATAGACACAAGTGAGAAGTACTCACCTAACCAGCAGATGCTTTTTCGGTTCAACTGCTTCACCAATTCTGTTTCACTCCTCTGAGGAAACCTACCCTGTGTCCCTGCATCCTAATTTCAGTCTTCATAGTCTCCACTACATCCTCTGTAGTTAGATTTGCATATGAGTTAGAGCCATTTTAGTTAGCACAGGTTTCCTTACATTAAGTGCTTCTTTCCCACATTAAGTGACTTGTGTTTTTTGTTTTCTGCCTCTCTCCTGTCTTTGTCCCTTGCTCCCCACCTCTTATGCCCTGGTTTGTGTGCTACTCAGAAAGGCTGCCTTGATTGGTTTTTTTTTTTTTTTTTTAGTCGTTCATCAAATTAACCAATATTGATGCTTTTTTTTTTCCTCTTCCATATGAAGAGGATGGGAGAAAAAGCAGGGATTTGCTGGGATGTGCCAGTAATACTCTTTCACCAGAAAGGCATAAGAGAGCTGCCACCAATTCCTGATGATGACAGACAGATTCACAGTCAGATTGGCCTATTACTATTTTAATGGAGAAACTGAGCTGGAGACATCACAGCCAGTATTTTACCTGGGAAACATGGCTGTCTTTTTAAGAGCCTTCATTTGGCTTTAGGAACCAAGGTCAATGTCCATACCTGAATATTTTAGTTTCTCTGTCCTTACTTGATACCAAAGTGGACAATCTGTGTGTCTCAACTCCAAGTCCTGTGCTTTGCTAGTTGTGGTGCCTCCCAACACGTGAAATTTCATGGAAATCACCCTTCTCCACCGTGCCTCAGTTTCCCTGCTTGTAAAATAGGAAGCCTGCTCCATTTGGAGAGAGAGTGCAGAAGCAGTGAGTAACTTAAATATTGATGGTGAAACAGGAAAATATGGAGGTGACTCTAGCTACTGGCTGTGCAGCGTTTGCTTTTAACAGTGCCACAGGACATGCCCCTTTGCAAAACCACAGAGTCTGCATGCAAAGCCTTCTATCACCTGGACCGTGTGAGATCTGATCCATCTTCAGGCAAGATCCTCATCATTCACTGAGTTTTTAATTCCTTAGAGAGGCAGAAGAGACAATATTCAGCAGCTGGTTATTTCTTTCTTTCCCTCAGTCCCTCACACAGAGTGTCAGTTTAAAAAAAAAATGGCACAGAACTGGCCATTAGCAAGGAAAACAGTTTAGGGAAGAGACGAAATAAAAATGCAATCAATTATCTCTCGCCGTGCCCAGGTGTGTGGGTGCAGTCAATTTTCAAAGTCATCGAGAATTTTAGATGAGAAAAGGGAAGCTGTTCATGGCAAATTGCAAGTGTTGGGGGAAGGGGGAGGGAGAAGGAGAGAGAGAGAGCAAAGAGGGGAGAGAAGGAGAGATTAATTTCCCTCTTGAGTGAGAAGTGTGTTTGAGACAGACAGATGGGCTGTAAATACTCCAAACCAAGGACAGGAGCTGAGACAAGGGAGAGGCTGGTGATTGAAGTGTGACTGTGATGGAGGTAGTACATTTCCTGGCCAAGGTGACTGGTTTTGTTCTGAAAGGGGGAGATTTCTGAGATGTGGCTGCTGCACTTCACATCAACCTGGGCCAGGACAGCATATTTAGACTTGATAAGTGATATCCAGGTCCCAGTGGGGTTTTCCGTAAGGGTCAGCTTCAACTGCCTGCCTTGCAAGGGAAATCTGAAGGGGGAGAGGGGAGGGGAAGAAAGAAAGAAAGAAAGAAAGAAAAAAGGGAAGGGGGAGGGGAAGGAAGGAAGGAAGGAAGGAAGGAAGAAGGAGAAAGACGCTCTTCTTTCCTCGTTAAAATTATTGAGCTGTCTACAAGTGGTGAGGGGACCATGTGACCGGCAGTTAATCACATTGCTGTGAAATGTGACTGCTGCTGATAATAGGATCTTTCCTTCAGTAGAATTTCTGTTTCAGAAGTAGTGATTTTCACAAAGAAAAGAGGTTGAGGGAGATATCATTTCAGATCTAACAGAGCCTGTGTACATTTTCTTTAGGGAGAAAAGCCTCCTTTTTCCTTTTCCGTTCGGTCTCCCTGTTTGTATTATTATTATTATTATCATCGTCAATTTTTCACTTACACAGCCCAAACTCACTGAGTACAAATGTAACCCAGCTCCAGTCTGTCTGCTAGCAGATTAGTTCCCATTTAGTCATAAAGTTAACCAACCTTGTTCCAATCAATTAATCCCTAGAACCCTTAATTTATTGATGTCCCAGTCTATGCTAGCCGTCGAAAAGATGAACATCCTGCTTCAAAATGAACTGGTCTGTCGCTCCTCTAAGATACAGGAATTATAAGAGGGTGGTAGCAAATAAGCATTTAGAAATACCTTCTGTGAAATCAAAGGCAAGAGCAGCCCAGAGAAGAATAAAGGGAATTTTAGCATGCATGAAAAACAGTGCAATAAATGAATCAGGTTCTTGGGACAGGAATAGCAGGACTGTAGAGCCACTGTGGGCTCAGCTGAGTTGGCTCCTTCTGTCATAAATTGATCTAATGTACATCAGGTTACTGCAAGAGTGACAGGCAACTGAAAGGGTGTTGATCTAGACACCTTGCCACCTTCAGATTTTACTTGCCAGAATCTCTTCACTCCTTTTTGGGGAGCCTGAATTATTTTCACCCTTGTTCTCTAGGTTTTTGACTGGATTTACTGGTTAATCCAACATGAAACTTCTCCAAAGCACACTGAAGTAAGTAGGACTCTCTATGTTGGTTTCCCTGGCTTGTAGATCAGGTGTTGCTAAAGCAGATGCTTTAGTCAGGACGAATTAGGTGATCTGATTGCATAAGAGAGAAAAAATTGTAGCAATGAAAGCATTGAAATACTGAGGTTGTTTCCATGTTACAAGACTGGAAAGGACCTATTTTTAATTTTCTCTATATCTTTTAAATGGTAGTTGTTACTAACGCATGTTCTTTTCTGAAAAGACCCATTTTGGAAAACAAAAAGTAGCTATAATTGCTTTGAAATTAAAAATAAAATAAAACAAGCAAACAAAGAAAACCCCCCAAATTGCTATCAGCTCGGGTGTTTCTGGAAAAGTGAAAATGTACAGGTTGAGGGGCTCAGAAGAGCCAGGTCTCAGCTCTTGTGCCTTTTCAGCAACAGGACACACTGTGGCTCCTCTGACAGCTTTTGCCTTCTCTGTTCAGTCTGGCATGCTCTTCTGCCTGACAAATGATCTGCAAATAGACCCACATTTTCTCAGCTACATCAGCTCAAAATTACTTTGCTAAGCAATTCTTGGGTGGTTGTTCAATTGCAAGCCGTTCTTCACGGGAGGTATGTTTTGACAGATGATCTGCTTTGAGTGGGCTCTCCTCTCCCATGGGTTTGTTTCCTTGTGTGTGCATTGGCTGAACGTGGGTGAGACATCACTTTGTGGTTGTGAGAGGTGAGCCAGCAGAACAGTTATTTCTTGAAAACTGTGAGAAGGGCAAGCGCAAATGTAGCTGAAGCAAAGGGATTTTTTCCCAGAAAATTTTTGTGGAAAGATTTTTGATGCTATGCCCTCCTTGGTCCCCTCACCAGACAATGTGTCTAGGCTGTCTTCTCTCATGCAAGAATCAGCTTGACCAAGGACAGACATGTTCTTATGGACCAAGTGAGGAAATGGTTCCTTTTCTTGTTTCTGCTGCTGGTGGAGTTGCAAACATCACATCCCCTTTTCACTTTGCTTTTAATCTACAAATGGAGGACCCTGGCAGCCTTTGAAAGGTTTTTACTATTGGCAGGTATTTTTTTATTTGTTGTGACTAGCTCTTTATGCCTCATAAGTTCTGCATTAATTTTTGCATTTGGAAACACCACTTCAAAGAAAATGCAGCGAATGTTGAATCCTGGCTCAGTACTTGGAAGTTGTGCCTGTGTAGTGTTCCCTTTGGTTCTTGGTAGGTTTTCCTGGCAACAGAGAGAGGAAAATGGTCCTGAAAATGGCTGAGCCATGTTTGTCCAGTCCTGTGCCCAAGCTAATTGGGGCAGTTAACTGATCTGCTCAGATCAGGGACAGCACCTTGCTGAGGTAGCAATACTGCTCCTCTTACCAGGAGAAGGGTCTCTTCACTTGCGAGAGCCCCTCACTCTTATATTCTTCCTTTGAACACTGGCTGGTGACAAAGACAGGCTGTTGGTATAAGTTAGGTTTGGTCTGACCTGATTTGGTATTTCTCGTGAAAGAATCCTTTATTCTTCCTCTCTGTGGGGTTTTACTAGAGAGGACAGAAATTACATGTCCTTTCTATTTCTCTGCTCTTTCTCTGCTAGAATAGCTTAGGTATATTTCTATGCTAGCTGCTTTGATCCCTGCAAAGTCATACACAGAGGAAGGACCATTTTCCCATACCTTCTTACTAAACTGAATGGTTATTCTACCAGAACACAGTCCCAAACACATCAACTCTCCCGACCACTGCCAGGCCCTTACAGCATGGTCCAGCTGCCTTTCCTTCAGGTTTCCAGCATGCTCGAGGTAGGCCTAAGGGCCCTATTTGAATGCAGTTCAAGATACATAGTTCTGCTTCATTTCCAGCCTCACAGCTTCATTCTCTAACCTGTTGTCCCTCATCTCCTGTTCCTATACCCTACAGCACTGCAGCCCTGCTTGCATATGCTTCTTGCTTCCCCTTGATTGCTTTTTGCACTTCCTCCCTTTGCTGATACTGGCTTGCTTTTGCGGGCAGTGCATTTATTGTTAGCTGGCAAACACAAGTGCTTGGACATACATTCGATTACCTTTGAACAATTTCCATTTACTCTGGTTTTGCTTTTTTCCCCTTTCAGTTTCACTGAACACTGCCTGTATTTTCTCAGAGCTTTTTCAACTGCAATAGTCTGCTTCTGATCTCCCTACCTTTTTTTCTTTTGTTTTTTCTTTCTGCATTTTCCATGTTTTCATTAGCTCCCTCACTAAGCTCTGATGACCATCTCTCTGCTGCTGCCCTTTCTGTACATTTGCACTGAGAAAAGTCCAAGTTTAACCTCAGTGTGTTAAATGCTCCCTTCACCTGGAAGAAAATCAATGGTACAGGCAGACTGGGGTTTTGTCTACTCCTCCCCAAGAAAATGTCTTTCTTTTTGATGTACAGTAATCTCCCCATCCCTTGTGGTTTCACTCCCACCTGTATTTCCATTAAAACTTGACTTACGCTTTACTTTTATGCCAATGGAGTGCATTGTGGAGATGATAAGGGTCACTTCTGCTTACTGTTCAGGTGAAGGTGTGGTTTTGATCTTTAGATCAGCTCTCACGTATGTAATCTTCCCTGATCTTGCCTACACTCCCAGATGCTGCTTTCTACTGCTTGCTCTTCCTTCCCTCTGGCTGGTAAAGCATGACTGTATTTGGATCAACTCTTTCATGGTATCTCTAATGTTTTGGCAAGAGAGACATTTTGATTCAATATCCACAAAGAGATGAAATATTGCAAGAAAGGAAAGTGATTTGATTGTCCATCTCTGAAATCATCCAGACCGGATGACTTTGTGGAAGAGTTGCTTCAGTCAAAATCTTCAGGAGTAGGGAAATATCTGTACCGTAGAGGTACTCAGGCTATTTATATAAACAAGCTGGCTTAGGCACAGGAGAAACAGGATGAGGTGAGTTGTGCACAGAGACATGATGCTGTAGTTCAAGTGCTTCTAATGATAGTTCAAGTAGCACTGTAATATGCCATGGTTACTTTTGTGACTGCAGCATAGAGATACCAGCCCGTCACACAGCAAAGGACTCCTCACCTCTGGTGGGGCGCTCTGTACTGGTATCCCTTGTTTTAATCAGATTCTGGTGATCTGTGTGAGAACCTGTGGAGATATCCAAAAGATGGGATTTATGAAATTTATGAAAGGAGGTGGAAGAGGGTTAATCTACCACCATGTGAACATGAGCCACTTGTCACAGCTGTCCTTCTCCACAACTCCATTAGCAACAACAGCTAGTGATGGGAGCTATCATGATGGTAGCTTTAAATACTCTTCTTCCACCCACCCACCCCAACAGTTTGTAGTTCCTGCTGAGTACAGCCATAAGACAGAGGCCTTTAGCCTTTCTCCTGTAAGTACTTGGGTATCACTTACTTATTGGGCATAGAGCTAATTGAAGAGTAGTTAATGCCATCAAGCATTGGGATGTATTTATATTTTTAACTACATGTAAGTGATTATCAACATTATAAATAATTACAGTCTGCTTCCCAGCCCCTCTGCTCCATTCCACCCTGCTAATTGCAATGCTTAGATCTCAATGAGCTCATTATGTTTTGTCGATATTCAGCTCTTTGGCTTGCTCACTTAGTAGGGACCAGGGGGACGCAAATGGGAGCTAAAGATTGAAAATGCCAAGCTCCTAGGGATTTGAGTTAGCGATCATCACTGCTTCATCTCTATGCACAATTTATTCAGCACTCCACCTTCCCTAATAAATTATAGATCCCTCAAAGGGAAGCTTTGCCAAGGGATGGGCAATTGCCTTACTCGCGGGGGAGCCCATTCTGTGAAGTATTGAGCATCTTTGACATCTGGTCCTTGCAGGAATGGATCCCTCCTGCCCTTCCCCTCCGCCCGTCTCTTCCACCCCTTTTGGGAAGCATTAACCTTTTCAATGTGATGTATGCGAAAGGGCGACAGTCAGCAGTGGCAGTTCCTAATGGATTCTGTTTGTTTGGTTGTTTGTTTGTCTGAACTGCCTGCAATGCTGTCCAGACCTCTTGGAAAAGCAAGCCAGAGTGCAACCTATATTTTAATTAGCAGCAAAAGGCAGAGAGGCTTTTAAAGAACAGTGTTTGAATTCAGAAGTAAGGAGCAGATGAATGTGGGGCAGGGGACATGGGATTTATTCCCACTGAAGATGGTAGCACACAGTGCCTTTAAGGAGGGGCTGAATTTTCAATCACAGGCATAGTAGTGAGTGGTGAGATGGTTATGGTGGGTTTTGGGGGCTTGTGGGCCACAAAGGGGTGAATCTGTGCCCCTTACTCTTCTTCTTGGCAGTGCAAAAGGAGCAGAGACTTGTCATATCTGCTTTGCCAAGGACTTTGAAAAACCCCCATGGAGAGTGCTATTGTACAACAAAATCTGAATTTAAGGAATTGATTTACAGGGGCAACATTTTTCCCCTTTTCCTCAGACGGGATCAGTTCTCATTTCCCTTCTCCTGATAGCTGTTTTCCTAATTCTATCTTAAGATGGGATGCCACAGCCTCTCTGGATATATTTTTCTAGCGCTTCACTAGCCTTATTGCTGGAAAGCTTCCCCCAAAATCTAATCTCAGTCTGTTTTATTGCAAATTAAGGCCATTGTTTCTTGTCCCATCACCAGCATATGCAGAACAGTTCATCCTATTTTACAGCAGCCTTTACTTACTTGTACACTCTCTCTCTTCACTATTCTGTGGTCCAAAGTCCACAAATCTTTTCAATTTTTCCTCCCTGGGCTTTTGGGAATTGCTCCTTCCTGATGCTCTTAAAGTCCCCAGACAATTAAACCAACTTTAGGAGTGGCAGAGTCTAACTCAGCTTTGTGACTCCACAGCCAAACGTTGCTTCTCGCAAGAGCCTGGGATGCAGCTGGGAGCTCAGCCATCTGGCTATGCAGTGACTAGAGATGGCTGCTCAGTGAAGAGAGTCAGTCAACCCCAGCCCTCTGCATCAGGGTCGACTGTTGCAGCAAACATCCTTTGGCACCGTGGATGAATATTCCCTGGTGAATCAGTGTGAACATCAGTGTCAGAACTGGATCTGAGAAGGAGGAACTCTTTCCAGGTCATGCAGAGGTTGGTGCTGCTCTGTCACCTGAGCTATGGATCAGTAAGAATTCTCCAGAATGATAATGGAACTTGTGAATAGAGATAAATACGGCTCCTGGAATTATTTCTTGTTGGTAATATGGAGATAGACATAGGTAACACAGGCAGATAGTAAGACTGTGCCAACAGCAAAATAGGATGTGGCCTCAAAAATAGGAAGGTTTAATAGGAAAAAAAAAAAGTCATATAAAAGAAATGGGTTTACAAAAAAAAACAAACCAAACCAAAAAAACCCAACATACATACTCCTATACCTGTTATCTTTTCCAGTGAAACTGTTACTCTGTCCAGCCTCTCATTTTGTTGCATAGGTGATGTGTCTAAGGAGCAGTGCAGCAGACAGACCACACCACTATAAGGAGAATTTGAAAGGGAAATTATTTTTATAGCCATAAGTGACTCACTGGAAAATGGAGAGATGCAAAATTGTTGCATAGTCTCCCAGAAAATATGCTAGGACACATGGAAAATAAGGAGGTGATTGGTGACAGCCAACATGGCTTCACTAAGGGCAAATTGTGCCTGATGAACTTGTTGGCTTTCTACAACAGTGTTACATCGTTGGTGGACAAGGGAAGAGCAGCTGATGTCATCTACTTGGACTTGTGCATTTGACACTGTCCTGCACGACAAACTTGTCTATAAATTGGAGAGACACAGATTTGATGGATGGACCAGTCAGTGGAGAAGGAATTGGCTGGATGGTCGCACTCAAAGAGTTGCAGTCAACAGCTCCATGTCCAAGTGGAGAGCAGTGACGAGTGGTGTTCCTCGGGGCTTAGTGTTGGGGCCAGCGCTGTTTAACATCTTTGTTGGTGACATGGACAGTGGGATCGAGGCACCCTCAGCAAGTTCACCAACCACACCGAGCTGTGTGGTGCGGTCGACAGGCTGGAGGGAAGGGATGGCATCCAAGGGGACCTGGACAGGCTGGAGAGGTGGGCCCGGGCAAACCTCATGGAGTTCAACAAGGCCAAGGGCAAGGTCCTGCCCATGGGTCGGGACAATCAGGAGTGAGCCCTGAGGAGAAGGACTCAGGGGTATTAGGGGATGGAAAACTGACTATGAGCCAGCAATGTGTGCTCACAGCCCAGAAAGCCAACTGTGTCCTGGGCTGTATCAAGGGAAGTGTTGGCAGCAGGGTGAGGGAGGGGATTCTCCCCTCTGCTCTGCTCTCATGAGACCTCCCCTGCAGTGCTGTGTCCAGCTCTGGGGGCACCAACATCAGAAGGACATGAACCTCTCAAGCAGGTCCAGAGGAGGCAACGAAAATGCTCAGGGGGCTGGAGCAGCTCCCCTGTGAGGACAGGCTGAGAGAGTTGGGAGTGTTCAGCTGGAGAAGAGAAGGCTTCAGGGAGACCATAGAGCGTCCTCCCAGTACTTAAAGGGGCTACAGGAAAGATGGGGAGGGACTCTTTATCAGGGGGTGTAGGGATGGGATGAGGGGTAACAGTTTTAAACTGAATGAGGGTAGATTTAGATTAGGTGTAAGGAAGAAATTATTTCCTGTGAGAGTGGTGAGACAATGGCACAGGCTGCCCAGAGAAGCTTTGGCTGCCCCGTCCCTGGAAGGGTTCAAGGCCAGGTTGGACGGGGCTTTGGGCAACCTGGGCTAGTGGAAGGTGTCCCTGCCCATGGCAGGGGGTTGGAACTGGGTGATCTTTAAGGTCCCATCCAACGCAGACCATTCTGTGATTCTCTAAATTCCAGAGTTGGTTAAATTATGGCCACGGGCATGTTTTTATGAAGGCCATTTTCACTAGGGAAAGCAGTGACCCTAAGGCTGACCCACCAGTGAATGCTGAATCCCCTCACAAGCACTTGCTTTGAGATGCCTCTTTTATAAATCAAGGGCCCCTCCTACATTAACTGCACATTGGTCTTCTTTCAGCCACTTCAGCAAAGTAGGCTGTTATTTCAATGAGAGGAGTTGGTGGATCTGAAGTTTGGCAATGGTTTATTCCCACCCCATCAGATAAGTGAGGAGCAGAGACAGGCAGTGAAGAAGGGGAGATCTGCAGACCTTTCCAACATCTTTATCTGGATGCAGACCCCCTGCTGCCAGCAGTCCTTTCCCAGAGGACATGATGTAGGAAAACAAGCCAGCTTGGGTGAGTAGCTTTTTTAGCAAGGGCTTTGTGACAGAAGTCAGAGGAGTGTTGTATGTGGCAGAGACTATATATAACTATATTTGTGTGTGCATAGATTAAATATATATATATATGTGTGTGTGTAGTGCCTTATCACTGCATGCCAGCTTGAATTTAAAACACAAAGGAAAAATCAAAGGTTTTAGAAAAAGCTAAATTTATCTGGGAATGGGAATTATAGCAAAGAGGCAATTAATTGGGAGGGTGTGTGGAGATTATAGTAATATTTCACTCCTTCCCTACAAAGACAAAAATAGCATTAGTTTCTCTACCAACTAGTAACAGCTCTAATTCTCTTCTTCTCATTCACGAACACCACTCTGGAATGACCACCTACAGATGAGGTGTATTCAGCTGATGTGAAGAGAGCTTTGGTCCAGCTCATGTGTGTCCCTGCTTTGGGGAGGAAACCCTGCTACAGCAGATAGCCTGAGCTGAAGTGTGGCACTGATCCTTGCGTCTGAGTCAGCAATGTAGGTGGAAATGAGGTCCTAGCATTCATGAACTGATACCCCTTCTTTCTCATTTTGCTTCATTTAACTCTGGTTGTCCTGTCATCCTTTAGTGCCACTCAATCCCAAGCAAAGCACTCAAAGACACCTTCGTCATTGATTCATCCCTTGAGCTGGACCCGTTCTGCTACCCCAACACAGCCTTGTCCTTGCTGAGAGGACAGGTGCCCTGTCTCTGGTTTGGCCACACATAGTTCCCATTACAAAACCAAACCCCAGACCTTTTTTGTGCTCTGACAGTCCTGGAAATACACCTCTCCCAGCAGAGCTTTCTGTTGCCTACTGCCTACAGCACAGTGCCTCATTCTGGATCAATACTTGCAGATACCAGAGATAACTCAGGGAGAGAACTACATTAATGTAGCTGAAGAAGCAAAGATAATGATATTTTTTTGTCCTTTTTTTTTCTTCCCTCCCTTCTCCCAGAGAATAAAATTTTCTTTTCTTCTCCTCCCCCCCCCCTTCATCTCTATGATCTGCACTTAGCAGGGCTCCAGATTCTTGAATTATTTCCCACTTTTCAATAAAGCCTTAAATCTTTTTTAAAAACTGCTTGTTTTAATTGAAAAATTTCAATCAATCAATTTGCCCCTTCTCTACCCTCTCGCCTTCCTCCCCTCCCCCAAACAGACCCATTTGCAGTAAATAATCTGTAGCCAGACTTTCTGCTCTAAAGAAATAAATAATTCTGAGTTTGCTGAATCCCGCCTGATCTCCCAGCTTTAAATCACTGCACTTTGTACTGAGCTCAGCCAAAATGTTGAACATGCTGAAGCATGACTACTACTTGGTGACTGCAAGCATTTTTAAAGGTACAGCCTCTCTGAGGCCATGGTCCTTTTTCCTCCCAGGACAGTCTGAGAGAGGAGCTAAGCCTATTCCTGAGGATAAATTGTCTCTTCCCTGCATTTTGCCCAGTACAAATGCAGGTCTTGCCATGTCTTGAAGGGACTTATCGAAGACTGACAGAAGGCAGGAGAAATCCAGTGGGTCTTTGAGCAAGTCCTTAAGAAGAGACCATCTGATAGCCACTGGACTGAGTCCTTTTTCAGATGGGTGGTATAAGGTAGGTTCCAGGAGGTCCTCTACATCTGCTCAGACACTGGAGAGCAAGTGCCCATTCTCCCAAGTGTACATACTTGCACTTGGACACAGAAGAGCCTGGGGTATCACAGCCAGGGGAAGAAGGGCCCCCCAAATCATTGTAAGTCTTGCAATCATGGTCAGCATTCTGCAATTCCCTTTATCTTTCCTCTATTCAGAAACTTTAAAACCAGTTATATGCAGGTTTATGTCACAAGGGAATGCAATACTCATATTTTTTAATTCTTCAAATTTCTTAATTTCTTATTTTTAGGATTGCTCTTGTCAAAGCTATTGTCTATGCCCTGTCTGAAAATGCAAGCTGCAGCTGAAGAGGGAAAAACACAGCATGCAACAGACTACTCATGCCTAGTTATGATTTATACAACTCATGAGCTTCCAAGAATTTAGAGATGAAAAATGGTTTATCCACATTTTGGTGTATTGAGACACTTTTTCTACTATTTATCTTGAAACCAGTTTTAATTGGGTGGTGGTAAATGTTATGCACAAAGCCATGAGTGGAAAGTCTAATGGGAGCTGTCAGACATGGAAAAATGGGTGTCATCATGCTTCTGGGCTGAGATGTGAGGGACTAAGAGGATCCCCAAAAAGTTCAGCTCATGATTTTCCAGTGTATTTGGGGGAGTTTAATTAGAATTGGAAAGTAGTATACTGTTGTTGCATTGCCAACCAAGCTGAAAACAAAAACTGTTAAGACTTAAGTTTTCATGCTGTTTTTCCCTTATGCTTTTGACAGCATTCATCAGTGACAGGAGCAGATAGTGAATGCTGGATTTCCACTTGGAATTTTTTTCCCCTCTCCTCATACCCTCTTGGTGTATCAGAAAGAATCAGCTCTGTAATTTTCATTGACTGTGGAAAGAGCTGAGGTCAGCTAATCCACAAGGGCTCCTTTCCAGATTTGGCAAGTGACCAGAATTAAACAATAGCAAAGACCAGAAACGTTAAAAACACAAGAAGAGAATTTCCCTAGTGTTTTCCTGATACTCAAAATGAAGATTTATCAGACATTAATGAAACTAGTAAATGCGGGCCCAAATTAATTTGGGACAATTTGATAGAAGCTGTTATAATCAGTTTTTAAGTATATAATTTTTAAAGTATACCAACATATAGTACAATATTGATGCAATGTTTTACTGAATTAAAATATACTGGTGCTGAAATTCATCCTTTCTGGGTTTTTCAGCTGTGAGCTTGTTTTTGACCTCTGTCCCTTAGATAACCTCACTGGGAGTCAGCACTGTCAAGATATTAAATAAACCATTCTCTTTGGTCATTTTACAGTTTAGGCTGTATTACAATTTACAGGAGGGCCCATTTCCATCTCCCACTGGTGTAGAGGGACCAACCGTAACATGGATAAAATGTAAGCTACACAGAGCAATGTGAAGATGGCATTAGGATAATGGAGCAGCAGTCAGAGATGTCTCTGCAAAATCATCCTCATGGTGCTGATAAACGGCATGTGGATTCAGAGGTAAAAATGGGCAGTGGCCCTGTTGTGTTTCCAGTGTTACTTTGGCAGTGTCTGAGATATCTCGCTCCTCTCTTTTCTGTGCTTGCTCTGGAGAGCTTGATTTTCCTTTCCCTGTATCTGTGTGTCTCAAATCCCATGTTGAATTAAGTGCTCCTTTTTCATGGCCACATGTGGTAGCAGCTCTGCAGCTCAGTATTGCATGGAGGTTTTCATCAGTAGCAAAAGGTGTTCAGTTGGATGCTTCCTTCACCGGTGCCACTGTGTTGCAGAGGGAGAGTTGGGGTACCCTGGCACTGCTCCACACTCCCCTCTGCTCCCCTCGAGTCTTTTTCACCCTTCAATGGCAGCACCCCAGCATAGCCGGGGGTGCTTTGCTCTATCCTGGCACTGGCTCTTGTGCTGCACCTCCACCTTCTTGCCATTTTCTCTCTATGCCTTGAGATCCTTCCATTCCCCATGTCAGGGAATCCATCTGGGATCTGCCTGTTTAGTTCACAAGAAGGGCAGAAGCAATAGCTAATAATGAAATGAGATTATGGAAAATATAGTGTGGTCTTTGCAGCACAGTCCCTCTGGCAGAGATAAAACAGTGCTCTCTGAGATACCTGTTCTCCAACCTCCTCTTTCAGAGGAGGAGACAAAATTACAGGCCTCTGATTACTCAAGGAGAAGGGCGCACAACTTCCATCTTTGTAATTTCTTCTATCACAATCAAGCATTTCAGGAAAGGGGCCTGAAAGCCTGAAATAGACAGTCAGGGATCTTTCCACGTGGATCCTTCCCTAATAACACAGAAGAGGAATAAAAATGAAGACTCATCATTGCTGTTATGTTTCATTTCCAAAATCATCTGTCCCATCTGGGATCAGGAACTAAGGCTGTTGGGAATGGAAATACTCTCCTTGAGGAAAGTCCCTTTGCTATGTCCAGGCTGTGTTCAGGGCATTTACAGATTTTTAAGGCTGGACAGTCTGGTCCCATTTCTCTAGCTTGACCTGCCGAATACCATGAGAGGGTGTTACCAGTAGTTCCCACATCGGGCCTGGTTCTTACAGTGGAGCTATAAAAAGCCCCATTTTCATTGGAAGTGGCAGACTCTCCACAGAAAGAGTGCCCACGTGCACCCTGCAGCCCTGCAAAACCAACAGCCTGAAGCTTTAGAGCTTGGCTGGCCGGGTCCTGCTCTCTCAAAAGTCAGTAGGGGAGGACAGGGTAAATCCTATCCCCTCCCCACACTCCTTTTTAGATGCTTCTTCCTTTGATAATGATTCTGAAATATGTAACCAGATGTACTAGACATTATGAATTTCCTTGGAGTGACAGTCTCGGGGAAGGATGCATCATCAGCACCTAGACTTGCACGGTGTTATATGCTGGTGAAAAGCATATTAGAATAGCCCCTCTCTCACCCCCCACCTCCCCACCCCTACCCCTACCCCTGCCACCAAGTCTTTATATTGCCTCAGATATACTTTGCTTGAAGTGAGTCCCCCAATTAGATGGGATATGGGCAGCATCTCTACTAGAGAATATCTTCAGCCCCACAAAACAAAACATGTAACTGGTGAAAACAGCTCTGCTAAAATAGAGGACTAGTTCTGATCAGGCTGGGCGTGATATAGCATGGTGGTTTAAAGCTGTGTAATGCCATTTTCCATTAGAGCTCTTCTTCGAGTCAGGAAGGGGTTTGATCCATTGATGGAAGCTGTTATAAACAAGATGAGAAAACCTCATCCATATTTCTCTTGAGATTGTACGAAGCTGACAGTATGCTAGCTGACCAGAGTCATCTGGGACTCTCCCACACAAAATAACCCTCTTTTCATAAATAACAGGATTGCTGTTTTGGTGGACTGAGATTTGCTGTAGAATTCAGTTTTGTCAAACAAAGAGCTGCTTCTGGTTTTTAATTTGAGCCATTAAAAAGATTCATCTTTCTCTTTGTGTCTCATTTTCCTTCCTCTCTTTCTCCCCTATTTTTTTTTTCCTTCCCCTCTGTCTGTCTTTAGGATAACTTAAAGCTGTTTGTCTGAAACAAAAGACTTGCATGGGTCTGGTCAGTAGTGCCTCTGGATTGAATGGTCACGATTTCAAATCCTGTTTAGGACTAAACTTGGACAAATTCCATAAGCTAATAACCCAGCGCAGTGTTTCAAATTGATGGAGGTGCCGTCCTCTAGATGAGACATAAAAACAGAGATCCAATCTGCTTGGCAGAGACCCCACAGGACTTATCAAAGATGAGTGGGGGCTGCTAACTCTTTTGCCCTTGTCAAATCCTTACCACCACCACGGCTTCTCTTCCTGTTCCAAAGCAATGACACTGGACCTCGTGAAAATGAGATGGTGAACTTGAAGAAGCCATCCTTTTTCTAATTATTTAAAGCAGTTTGCAGTGTCTGGCAAAAGGGGGAAAGAGAGATAATCCACTCACTTGAAAGTGGAATGACCCTGAATTTCAAAAAGCAAAACAAAAGCGAGCAAATGGTGCCACCATGCTCTGCAGCAGTGACATTATTAAATGATCAGTGAGCTATTAAAGCAGCAACATTTAGTACCTCCCCTAATGACTTGTACTGCTAACTGGTTTCCAAATTGAGATTTTATTGCCTCCATGCACAGACAGAGCAAGACTGTGTCTGTGCTTCTAGAGGCTCCAGCTTAAGCAGACTGTTCACAATAGGATGGATGAATCTTCTCAGTTGAAAACTAATAATGGCTTATGAGATTCCTCATTCCTCTGTCCTCTTTTCTGACCAGGGCTGGAAGCTTTGGGGTGTGAGGCATAGTAGCGATCATAAATACGGGGGATTTTGCAGAGAGCCCAGCACAATTCTTGAACTTCCTAACATCTGTGAAATTTGGCAGAGTTGTGGATAAACAGACTGTCCTGAAATCTCCCCCAAACCACTGATGCAATTCAAAGAGTGAATGCTCTGAGAACGGCTTTTGCAGGAGGGTCCTTGGGCACTTTGGTTTCCACTTCCAGTGAGAAATATGGAGCATGAAGGAATGAGTCTATGGAGGAGAAAGGAGAGGAAAGGGAATTGCAGACACTAGTGAAGGTAAAAATTCTCCCAGATGTTTCCACCGTGACTCTCCCAAAAGGATTTCTGCTATCTCATATGAGCTATTCCCATGATGGGAATAGCTGGGAAATGGCCTTCTATCAAGTGCATTTCAAACTAGGCAAGGAGTTCCTGTAAGCAAAATCCCAGTGTTTATAATTGCAGAAAGGAAGCTGGTTAAAAAGCAAGCAAGCAAACATTCCACCCAACAAAAGTGGGTTCTGGTTGTAGTTGCAATTATTTGTGTGCTCATCTTATACTGGAGTCCAAAGTGGAGCCTGGCTCTTCTGTGCACCTGAAATAAATGCAAATGTTATTGCTTTGATTTGTTTTTCTTCGTTGGTTCTGCACACGCGTGCCTCCAGCACTTGCTGAGTGAGTCAGGCCATTTCTCGACCAGGCTAGGCAGTCACAGGGAGAGACTGTTACTGCTCTTTCTGGTTTTATGTATCAGGTGCCTGATTTCCATGACAGAAACCGCTCATCCTTTGCGGAGGCGGCAGGCAGCGCAGAGGGGGTAGATGGCTTGAGAGACTAGTATTGGAACATGCACATTTTTTATCCCATGCTGCTTTGAATCTCTTTCCATCAATGCTGAGTGAAAGTTGTTCCCATTTTGTGACTTTTCAGTGGCTGCATATGGCACAGGTTTCCATTTGCAGTTTCTTCACTTTGTCCATCTAAGTGTGCATCCATGCTCCACAAAATGTCTTTACCTTTCCTGGTAATCTTAGCAAACATGAGGTCTATGTGGGCTGCAGAACTGGTTAAGAACTGGATAAAAATGGGGTGAAATGGCCTTCTGTGCTTCCTTTTCCAGAATTCGGCAGGACCAGTGTCCTGGTTTCAGCGGGGATAGAGTTAATTTTCTTCCTAGTAGCTGGTACAGTCTTGTGTTTGGATTTAGTATGAGAATAAAGTTATAACACACTGACATTTCTAGTTGTTGTGAAGTAGTATTTATACTAAGTCAAGGACTTTTCAGCTTCTCATGGCCTGCCGGAGGGGCACAGAAGCTGGGAGGTGACACAGCCAGGCCAGCTGACCCAAACTGACCAAAGGGATATTCCATACCTTATGACTTCATGCCAGTATATAAACTGTGGGGCTGCTGCTTGTAAACTGGCTGAGCATCAGACAGCAGGTGGTGAGCAATTGCATTATTTTGTATATCCTATTCCCTTTATCATTATTAATTCTTTCTTCCTTTTCTGTCTTATTAAACTGTCCTATTAACCTCAATCCACAAGTTTTACTTTTTTTCCAGTTCTCTCCCTATCCTGCTGTGAGGAGAGTGAGCGAGAGGCTGTGTGGTACTTAGTGGCTGGCTGGGGTTAAACCACACCAACCAATTAGATCTAAACCATTCGTGTCTGCTGTGGGTTTAAACTGTTCATGAACACCTCTGGCCTGGAGATTTCCAGATGTGCTAAGGCAGGTTATTCCAGTGGTTAACTGTCCTTACCTTTAGAAAGCTGTTCCTAAGACACAAGTTCAGCAGTAGAAATGGATTCCTACAGGTTGGGGTTAAGGCAGGGTTGCAAGGCATCATGTAGGGGCTCGTGTAGCTACTTCCTTGGCTGCACCCACGCTCATCTAAGGGCTTCCTCCCCTAGGACAGCAGGTCAGGTGTTTCCCACTGTGCAAACACAAGCAATGTGGAGAGACAAAAGAAAAGGGCAGCAGGGCCATTTCTGGCAGAGGAGCCTTCTGAGATTGGCACTGACAAAATGTCCTAGAGACTTTACTGAGTCCAATTACTACTTTATGTCTTTAAAGTGCCAAGTAAATGAAAGAAACTACAAGATCAAGCCATGTTAGTCTTCTCAATCCCTTAAATGTTTGACAGCCCTCTCCTCTTCTTTCTCTCTTTCTCAGACTACTTTGAACTCTTAACCTTTGCCGCTGCTTTGAGTTCACATCTGCAGAAACCAAACTACCCCCAGCCATCCCCAAATTCCAGTAAGAATCACAAAACACTTTCAAAGCAATGCTGCCCTCCCTCGAATTGATAAACTTTAAGCTGTCTCCAACTTTCTGAACTTTCATGCACGTACAGTTAGTCTCGTCCGTCAGTGCTGGCAGGCTGCAGGGGAGCTTACTGGGAACTGCAGCAGCCGTGAAACAGCCGGTGCTGTTTCACACAACCAACTATCCCTGTCCACGCAGACAACAGCCGTGAACACCAGCTGTTCAGGCTGTGCTGTACTGCTGGGCAGAAGAATATAGATGCCTGCAGCTCATACGGTATTAGGATCTCAATAAGCATATCAGGATAGACCCTGAAACAGGAGGGATAGATCCATGTAACCATCCCCAGGCACAGCAGTGGGAAATGGAAAAGTGGGACCTGATCACTAAGAGAAAAGCAGGGTCAGTAGTCCTCCTCAGCCACTAGAACTAGGCTTGACTGCAGTGCTCACAGAGCTGGTGGCTGGCTTTTTGCAGAACTAGAGCTAAGGATTGAGTCACGTCAGTTCAACCTCCCCTTTAAATAAATAAATAAATTATAAACAGAGATCTCACAGTGATGCCTGAACCTTATGTTTCATGCTCACTTGTTTTGATGTGTCTAATGTAAGTGGGCGGGTAATAAAAGCTTCATTTAGAAGCTAGCATCTTCACAGGCGCTGCTGGAAGCCCCTGGGACACTGCACTTCTGGAATTTTCCTCTAATGGAAACATCAGCAGATAACTATTGATAAAGCAGAACATGCACGCATGCACACAAAACAACCCAGCAACGGTTTATTTTCCTGGACCGCTGGGTGTTGAATGCAGAGGTGTATGTAGATTCTCCAGGTTATGTGCCCACCTCAGCTTTTGCATCAGCACTCCTGAAATGGCCATTACGATGACCATTTGGGGCAGTGCCCTGGAGAAGTATGCGGTTATTGTAGTGTGGGTAGGCATCAGTTCAAAATAGGCAAATAAAGGAGTACTCAGCACCCATAATAGAGCTGTGGATCACGGCATCGACTGCATTTCTCCCAGCTGGACATCACCCTGTAAGTGATAAGCAGTCTCTGCTCTGTAGCAGGCAGACCTAGTGCTGCCATTTCACACAAGCAGGAAATTCACCTCATGGACATGTTGTCTAGGATATTATTTTTCAACACATTCACAGGTTACTCAGCTTCTTTTTAGGCAACTGAGTCTTCAGGAAGCTCTGGTTCCTGTGCCTGCCAGGTCTCTGTGGCAGCTCTGATGTGCAGCACTTGCCTGGTATTGGACTCAGGGTTAGCTGAAGGAGGAATTGTGGCTGGTGAGGAGAGAAGAGCCCCCGGAGTTACTGCTGACCTCCTTAAGGTATTCTACTGTCCTTCCAGTTCAGTGCTAAAATCACCATGTCAGGTCCTCAATACAACACAGTTAAAGAACTATATATTCTCCCAGGACAGTGTGGGGGTCAGTGCTAAAGGTTTGGAGGGCTACAGCTTTAATCCCAACCCTGAGTTTGTACACTGGTCCATGGCTGCTTCATACCATGACATTGTTGACCTTGTTTCCTGGATACAAGCACAGAAATACTGCCTGTATCCAAGCATTTTTAGGTAATTATTCTCCCCGAATGTGAAAATTGGAAGACCCCTTTGTCTAGCATATTACTTCATGACCACCACAGGGATCTGCAACCAGGCGTGGGGGGAAAGGGAGATTGTTTCCTCCTGTCTGTGGTTTTATGCAGCATCTGACTGTGAAAACAAGATGACCCCCACTTCATCTGCTTGCGTAAGTCATTTTGCCTGAAGCCTGAGTACTGTGGGATGGTTAATGTAAAACTTGCTCATGCATCAAATAGTAGTAATTTACCTTTAGACTCTGCTTTTTTTATTATTATTATTTTTAATTATTTCAAAAAAAAATGCTCCTTAATTAAAAAATCACAGATATGAAGCTTGGAAGAAATGTGGCCAGGACATTCTTGGATTACTACAGGCTGAACTCCTTGGTGGAGAGACCACTAGCACCTACTCCTAAAATTCGGTAGGTCAGAAAGCAATTTCTCTTGCTTTAGCAGGGCTGCTTTTTTAATACCTTTCATGACTAAACTTCAGTGCTACTGCATTATGGCTTTATAATAAGTGTGCTAGTCTAACTCTGCTATTTTATTGAAATTCCATTCGGAAATAAAGCATTTATGATCAGGAAAGATACCTGGTTTATGTCTGAAAAAATATTCAGAGGATTTTGGAGATATCGATATCTTTCCTGGATTCTGTCTGCTGTACACCAATCTCACACCAGTATCTTTAATGGACTTACCCTTCATTTATCTCCTGAGAGTGAGAGGAGAATCAGACCCACTTTATTTTGAAAAGTTTTAATTCTGGAAGTGAAAACTTTTTCAGTGCTTGAGGAAATTACTGGCAAGTCTGTGCTAAAGGCAGGGTTCTTCATCTCCCCTTGGACCTGCCGCAGTGCTGGCAGCCAGATGGCAGTTCCTTCTGCCAGTCCAACTGGGACCCTTTACCTGGGGATCCCCTCTTGCCATAAATCCTTACTACAGCTTTACAACCGGTTCAGTGGATGTCTGTCCAAAAAGAAGTATTTTTGGAAGTGAAGTAAGGCACTGGTAAGCAATGCATGGAAGCTTGAACAGAGTGTTTGAAATGCCTGAGCTTGAATCCCTGGCAGTGCTGTTGGCCCTCTGTCTGGCATTGGCCAACTGGTGTCCTTTTAGTGTCTCTTAGTTTGTGTGAGGAGCAGGGGAGATACCACTGAACCATTTATTGGGAACTGTCATTCCTTGAACAGGCAAAGCTGGGTAATAACCTGAGGAGGGGAGCAGACCAGGAACCAGAGCTCCTATTTCATGGGAAACGCCATATTCAAAATCTGCCTCTGTTCTGAGAACACGGCAATGACACCTCCAAACTCAAAATTTCCAATTGAATGCATTTGGGCCAATTGGAATGTTTTATTTGGGTTTCAACTCTTAATAGCACAACCAAATATACTTTACATTTTGCAGTGGAAAAGCCAATTCCAAATTGGCAAGGAAGGCAGCTGAGCCTTGAAATTCACTTCCTTCTTCCCACTTTTACCCCCCCCCCCCTTAAAACAGTGTTGCTTGTTTGTGAAGCAACACTTTCCTACTGAAGATTTTGTAGTGATGCATAAGATGGATGTTAGAAATATCAGCCCAGACCATAAAGCAATTGCTAGAGTTCCTTCTGCAGCCTTTAAAAATCTTCTCGGTGCAGCCATTTTGGCAGTTCCTTATATACGTGGTCAGAGACAGCCTGACTGTTAGGTGTTTAAATGCCCAGCTTTGAGTTCATCTCTCTTTCTGTGTTCGTGATCTTGACACAACAGTTTAGGCTGGCTCAAGGAGGATTGTCAGCACTGCAGTTCTGAATGCTCTTATCTGCAGAGACCTGCAGGGTTAGCAGAGAAAAGCATTCAGCATCTTCCTCTCCTCCGGAAATTGAATGTATCATTTCTCTCAGACTCCCAGGGGCCACAGCCTCCAAGGCTAAAAACCCACAACTATTACTGAACCTAATTACCACCTGACAGCAAAGTGCTTTTCCGTACCATCATTCAGTTACCTCATCAAAAGGAATGTTTGTTTGCTTTCTTCATTTTAAATTAAAGAACCACTGACAGTGGTAACTGAAGCATTTTAATCTCATCAAATATCCATGTCCATCTCTATAGAGACAGCCACGCCAGCAGGGAAAGATACACATCTATAATCGGGTTGCACTGAGCAGATTTTTCTCGTTCCCCCACCAAAGCCTAATAGGGTGAGGGATCTTTTGTTTAGTGAGTGCTACCTCGCAGTAAAATCCTAAATACGGTAGATGTTCAGCCCAAAGCCAACAGATGTTTAAGGAATAGATTTTTAAAGATTCATGTTGTTAATTTCCTGATAGCTTTCAAATACCAGCTTTTCCCTGTAAGTAGACAAATGGCTTCTATTTGTATCCTGGGCTTTGTCACCTGACATTTGATCAGATCTTGTATATATATAAAATGTACATCAATGAAATGAAATTGTTCTTTGAAGCTGTCGTATTAACTGAAACCTGTCCAAAAGAGAATCTTGCAAACGGCTGGGAAACAGAAGGAAGATGGCTGTGGCTTTAAATATGCCTTGGCTAGGCAGTCGTACTAGGAAAGGATTGGAATATATAAAATGATACTAAATATCTGTGTAATCAGGACTAATTATATATCATGGTTATTAGCTTGAAACAGGACATGTTGTGCCCACAGTTTATGAAAATATATTAAAACATTACCAGATTCCACATACTCATTGAAAGAAAGCTGCAGAGTTAATAAATGTGTAAGGGACAACTAATTGGCTGCTTTGTCCCAGCCTACTACAGGCAGAAGAATTTCTGTTTGAGGGAATTAGTGCAGCCAAAATGTGTTGTAACGATAGCCCTGGAAATAGCAACAACCTGCAACACTTCCAGAGCAAATCTGACTGAAAGATCTTAAAGAAGGAAATATTTATGTTGGTATCACCACGTTGCAGAGAAGGAAACTGAGGCACAGGAAGGGAGAGACAGTCTTAAGAGTCAGAAATATGGCTGGTACCTAAATTTAGGCACCTTTCAAGAGTTTAGTCCACATAGGCTGTCTGGCAACAGCCATCCTAGAGCACAGGCAATGTGGGCTGTTCAGTGGGAATTGAATTAGGACCATCTGAAGCAAAAGGCAAGAACTGTTGAAACAGCTCTGGTTACAGAACCAGGATTGAGGCTGGAGCTAGGGTACCCCCTGCTATCCCATATACTTGTGCAGCTTATTTCAAGAGGTGAAGAGAAAGAGCTGTATCTGTATAAGGTGCTTATGTGCCTGTAAGTGAATTCAACTGGTCAACTGGAACTGTGGTTAAATTCCACCTGCCCTTGTCTACAGAAGCCCCTGGGACAAGTGTCACCTGTAGATGGGCCCTTCAGTTCCTCTCTGTGGAACTGTGCCCACTACCCTCCCAGAAACCAGGCTCCACTGACCTCCCAAGAGGCCACCGTGGAAGTGAGGTTTGGGCTGGAGCCCTCAAGTCTTTGCCAAGTCTGCCAGTGGGGAGGGGCAGTTGGGGTGCTGTGCTTTGTCCCTGAGTGGCTAGAAATTGCTAGAAATGAATGTTGAACCCATCATTGTGGTCTTTGAAGGGTTTGGGGTAAGCTTTGGTGCACCTAACTATGCACTGGGCAGTCGTGTTTCCTCCCAACATGTCCTCACCAGCGAGAGGAGGTGTTCACAGTTACAGGCCATAGACATCAAAAGTTTAGCAGCTTCTGCTCCCTCTGCAACCAAAGGAACCTCTGGGCAAACCTCAAATCCCCAAGTAGCTCAGATCCCTGAAAAGACCTCTGGACTGTGCACTGACTCTGTAGAGAGGCCAGACATGAAAATGAAATGCTTAAAGGGTTTTTTCTTAGCACCGTCTTTACTTCTTAGACAGTTTTTCCCCACCCTGTCCAGTATGGTTATTCTCCCATTCACCCTCCCTCCCACCACAGCTTATCCAGTCCCTTCCAGAACTCTTCAGCCCCTTCCCTCTGGCTGAGCTTCTTCCAACCTTCCCCCCAGTCCCCCAGCAGCCCGGCCCAGTGCCTGTGCAGGGTTTCCCACAGCCTGCAAGGGAAGGACAGGACTTGTTTCAAACAGTAACCCCAATGTGTCCTGCAGTCCTCAGCGTGGGAAGACCCTGTGATCCCAAACAAACAACCAATGCAGAAAGATAATGTCTGTTATCAGTATGCTAAGCAATTGTTTTCCTGAAGGTGATGTGTCTGTGGCAAGATAGTAAAAGCATCAATGACTCAGCTGGGGAGGGCAGGAAGGTTAGAATATTTTCCTGTGTGAGCTAATGAATTAAAAGCCTTGCTGAAAATGCTGGACATTTTCTGGAGTGACAAGCCAGTAGGCCTATGAATTTCTAACAGAGTAAAAGAGACTTCTGTGCTGCCTACAGAGGCTGCTGGAGAAGAAAGTGCTGCTATTTAGACATGCTTCAGAGAGGCTCAGGGAAGTCCATCCAGGACACAAAGAAGTCTCTTTAAGGTTGGGTTAAGTGGACACAGAGCAGGAGAACACAGTGCAGAAAGGGGCTGTCGGGTAGCAATGAAGGTTCATGCCCTTCTCTTGTTACTGTCCTTTTTTAAGCTGCTCAGTGACTAGCAAATTCTGCACACTGCACTCACTGGAAACCATTTGAGTGGTCTCCCTTGATGCTGCTGGTGGCACAGGGAGCTCTTCTTCTTACCAAGTCTCTCTCCTGCACTCACCTCTTTCTACTTGTGCCAGAGTAAAGGTTAAGATTGCTTGGGTTGAAAGTGAGAAAAGTAATCCACTGAAATCTTTGGTAAAAGGTGAAAAAATCGTAAGAGATTAAGAGAAAAATGAGTACAGCTCTAACAGAAAATGGTTAAGGTAGGAAAACAGAATTTTTGCTGAAAAATTCGCAAACGCCAGTCACCTTGCCCTGCCTTAAGTCCACCCCTTTGCCCACATCAGCACTGCTCTGTTCTTTCACTCTGGCTCATTGACTGTGCAGCAGAGCCCTGCTCCAGCACACATCAGCAGAGGAACTGTTGCCTCTTTAAACCACTAACATTTTTTTTCTGAGAGCCATCAGTTCCATGTTTCTCATTTTCTGGACACACTGGAGTTCAAATTATAGAAGTGTGGAGTGCTTACAGCTCTGGCTGAGGTTAGAGGAGCTGGGCTTTAAACAGAAACCCTGAAAAATCCCACCTGGGCCTTGCTAGTCATGCAACTCTTGTCTGCACCACGTTTTCCTATAGGTAAAACCCAGACTCTCTGCTTATAGTTGCTGCACTGACACATGAGAAAAAAGTCCATGAGAAGATGAATAATTCTGTCTAAGAGCAGGGATTTGATGGCATGAAGCAAATAATGCTTGGAGCACACTGAACAAAAAAAGGACAGATCAGAATATTGACTGGCCCTTCATTAATTGTCGTCTGTCCATCGTGCCCTGAATGAAGCAGCAGTCTTGCTGAAGAAAAAGTAGGCTGTGATGAGGTAATTAAAGACCACATCAGAAGCATATCCGCCAGGAGGTTGAATTAAAATTACTCTGACAGTCTTTATTCCGGCAATTCCTCCTTTTGCTGCTTGACTTTGCAGCCTTAATGATGATGTATGAGTTCACAGCTGCATATCCAGCAGGCTGGATAGGCCCATGGGACCGTCCCTTCATCGTCAGAGGTGATGGGCACCATCATCTGCATCATGTTGGGTTGAGCTCAGCTGGGGAAAGTCTTCCTGTGCATGGACACAGTCTGATCAGAGGCACTTCTGCCAGGACAACTCAGCCTTTCCAGTTTTGAGCCCCATCTTGACACTGAAGAGCTATGCCTAGAGGTTGTGTGGTCTTACAGACTCAGACTGATACCATCCCAGGGATTTGCTTCTTTCTGGCACCTTCTTCTATTCCACTGTCTCTGGGATTTTCTTCCCAGTCCACCTCTTCCCGTGTTTCAGAAAAACTCCTCTCTACACTTTTAAGCTCTGCCTTCAGGATTTCTGAGGTTTCACCTACATCTGGTAGGGCTTTCTTTGACCTGGACATGACTGACGTGAGAGCTGGGAGTGAAGTGAGCTGGGAGTGAAGCCACCTGTCTGCTTTATATAGATGGCTGCTTCTTGTCATTCTCTAGGGGCTCTGCTGATCCCCAGCTCACTTCTCCCAACCTTAAATCACTGTCTTGTCATCTTTTCCACCATTTTCAGTGGCTAAGAGAAGAGTCTAATAAACAGAAAAAATGTTCTAGACCAAATTTGATCTCAGTGCAACAGAGATCTGAAATACTCTACAGCTTCCAGGGCACAGTAGCATTGCAGTGCTCTGAGAAAAAGAAAAATAGGGCACCTTTTCTTTTTTTCTCAAGACTTGTCTCGCATGGAAGGAGATACTGCTGGTCATTTTTGAGCCATTCATTCCTTGGGCTTTGGTGACAGGGCATAAGCATGTGCTAGTATAGGAAAATATAGCCCAGTTAGCAAACTGGTTTGAATGAAATGTCTCTATGAGCCAAACAAACTTCACATTCTCCAACACGTGGGCAATGAGGCAGCTCACATGTCAGCTGCACATTTTAGCCACACTGAGGGGTTACACTGCTACTAAGAGCAAATTCAGAGGCTCAATTTGTGTGTGTGTATGGTTTGATTTTTTTTGTTATTGCAAAATAAAACTGATTTGAGTCTTCAAGGAGAAGTTCCCCAGAGCAATCTTGAAGATGTTTGTGGGTCTGGCCATCCCCTTTCCCCATAAAGAATACACACAGACTTTTCACCTAACCAAGGCTACTTGTATCACCAGGAGCTGACCCCACAACGCCCCTGAGGGAGTGAAGGGACACCCAAAAAGTCCCAAGGAACCAAAATTGTGCCAGTAGCATAAGCGCTACTGTCAATGCCTCTTGAATTGTGCAGACACTGCAAAGTAGTTTGTTTCCCTTCCTCCAGTGCTGCTCCCAAGAAAGGTCAGAAAAAAACACATATAATTTGTAGAGAAAGGAGGAAATGAGATGGGTGCAGGAAAACAAAGAGTCAGCTGCAGAACTCTCCATCACCATCCCTGCTCCCTTGGAGGGAGGATTGCAACCTATCTCAAGGCTTTCACCAAGACCTAGTTCATGGGTGTCCTATAGCTGTGTTGCTTTTGTAGGGACAAGTGGGACCAGACTGTATTTAAAACTCTTCCTTATGTACTGGCAGGGCTGGCCAGGGCTGCACTGGTGCATGATCCTACCAGCTAGCACCGAAACACCACCTCACAGACGGAGCCTGCATCCTGTTTTACCTGGCTCCCTGCATGTTCAAGCAGTGCAAAGCTCATACGAATGTCTAAAAAACCCCTTGTTTTACCCTCCCACGTTGGCTGGTGCTCCTTTAAAATGAAAATTAAAAAAAAAAAAAACACACTGCTGAGGAGTCAGACAACTTCAATCTGATTTCCAGGGCTGTAAATTGCATTAGTAATGGGAGCACTACTATGGTTTAAGGGCAAATTATATGTTTTGCCTCAAAAATTAATTTTTGTTTTTTCGCCATTCAGTATTGGTAATTATAATCTGTCAACTCACTCCCACACACGTCTGCAGGTTTTATGCAACTCTTGATACTTGTAGCTGTCGTTGAAGAAAACCTTTCAGGTTTTAAATGGTGACACATTTGCGTGGGTTCAATGAAAAGGATCCATTTGCAGAGTTTGGGGAGATTTGCAGTGCTTGGCCAGCTCCCAGCAGAGGGCTCACCAAAATATACCACATTACAACAATTACCTTGTCAAGCACTTGGGAACCAGAGTGCCGGCTGGAAGGATTTTACCCTGGATTTAAGCGCGCACACACACACACACACACACACTAAAGCACATGCAAACAGCCAAATACACCTCCGGTTTGGTCCTGCTTTCAGACAGTCCCCAAACAGAGGGTGTGTAAAAATACTTCAAGACTAGCCTGGGGAGCCAGTGTGCCTGACAGGTGGCCCAGCAGGAGAAAATAATCTGCATTACTGTATGAAGTAGATTGGGTCCATGTTAACAATCCCTTTCAAAATGAAGGTGCTGTCAGCTGATTTAATTTAATTTACTCTACCGTAATTTATTTTTGGAAATGAGCTAAATGAATAAATTGAATTATGGCTACTTTAACTCTGAAGGAGCATATCCACATAGGAGCTTACTGTGGTTTCACTAATCAGCTTTACATTTACACCCTAAATATATTTGGATTAGTTCTCACAGGCATCTTCATATAGATAGCCTGGAGATAACCACCTGTTTGTCTTTTCCTTCCCTGGGCTTGTTGCTCTGAGGAAGCCAGGGCTTATTAAGCAGATTTACAGCATTTGTGTCATTTCACGCCCTACCCCTGTCTGAACTTTCCCTGTATTTCTAAAGAGCAGGACAGAGCGCTCTGCTCTGAAAGCAGAGACAGCTGCTATGTGCAAGGTGGGCTGACATGGGTAATGTCTGATGTACAGAGCTTGTTAATCCCAGTATCATATTGCTAACTTGAACAAACTCAAGAGATCATAATTTTCTGCTACATCTCATCAGGTAAGTGCAACCCATTATTTCTCCTTAGGAAATAGGAGGACAGAAGACAAGACCAAACCTATTCTCATCCTCTTTGCAGCTTCCTGCTCCAGGGTCAGAAAAGATACACAACAATGGATGAGTCTGAGCCATGTGCACTGCTTGTAATTGTAGCTACTTCTTCTCTCCTGTGGTAATGTTCCAGTTACAAGCTAATTATTCCTGCCTCTGTGCACCGTCTCCGTGCTGAAGCAGGTATGCGGTGCTGCAGTGAGCTGGGGAAGGAGGGCAGGAACTGAGAGATGGACAACAGGTAGCAGGATGCCTTCTGTGGCAGAGGGAGAGACATTTGCAAACTCTCCTGGGGAGCAGCCTCGAATATGATGCCTTCTCTATAAGCAGCACGGACCAGCCCCTGCATTCAGAAAGGTAATGCCACAGGGTATGGACCTGATGAGATTTCCAGATAGTGCTGGGATCCTCCATACACCACATCAGTGGGTTTGTATGACCCAGAAGTCATAATCTGCTGTAATAGGCGGGTGGTCATCTGGCAAGTGTGAATTTGTGCTCACTGTCTGGAAACAGGCACTAGTGACTGCTTGGGGAAAAAAAAAAAAGTTAAGCCTGTGGTAATGGCTGAGGATTTCAGACCTTTGCTCTAACATTTCAAATTTGTTTTTATTGCTTCTAATTGGCCTTGCTTTGGAGCACGCACATTATCTAACTGCCAGGGCACTGGCTATCATTATCTGCTGGGCCATTTGATTTGTGTTTTTTATGTTTGAAACTTGTCAGACATTCCCAGAAAATACTGTGCTCCCCTTGCAGTGTCAAATATGGGCCTGGTTAATTGTGCATCCCTGAGAGTGAAGCTTCTGAAGTAATCAAGCATTGATTGTTTAGCTGCAGTGGACGCAATCGAAACGCATCTCTTCTGTGTGGAGGGGAAAGTGTAAAAATTAGATCAGCAGCTACATGACAGCAGCCAGATTTCTTGGTTTCAGGGATCAGAGGTTACCTATTTTCCAGCCTTGATGATTCATTTTTGATCCCACTCACGTGGCTTGGATAACTTCATTTTCTCCTCCTTTTGCAATTTAAACACAAATTTTCTTCTACTTTGGTCCTCTTTAATACACCAGCTGCAGTGTCACTAATTCAAATCTATTGCTCCCCACCTCAACTTGCTTCACCAGATGGAAACAAAAGTCATGAAACGTGTGTGTGAAAGAGCTCAAAATGCCACAGCGGCACAAGCGTGCCTATGGCAGTGGCTTTGTAAAGCTCAGCTCATCTAAAACATTAGCCTGGTTTGTAGGTCTGCTGATGCATTTTAAGATATTTAAGGTTTAAGGTTTCCTACTTAATAATCCAGATACAGTTGTTTCAGATGTGAACAAGTACACTGTGTTTGGAGTAAATGTGTATAGGGCTTGTCTTCCTGCAGACAGGCTGAGCGAGCTACAAGAAACAATAGGAATTATCCCCATCTTGCAAAATGTAAAAAAAAGTACTGGAAACACCAAGATGTAGACTTCAATGTGAAATATGCATCTGCTGTATTTATATAGAAGCAATTTGGCTGTTGAAATCAGAGGTTGGCATTTTTTTCCTATGGGGTTCTGTAACTCAAAATTGTGTTGAGATCAAGCATGTAGTAGGGTTTTTTTAGCTGTAAAGGTGAATGTATTCAGATTATTCAAGTGGTGATTTTTTGGATGTACAATTAGTTGACTAAGAGATGTGGTATAAATTTGGTATGGTAATTGCTATGCCTCTGAGATTTCGATTTGCAAAACGGTTTGCGTGGCTGCAAGATTAACTGTTGTATGTGCGACAAGCACGCAGCAGAGTTGTGATTTGATGACTGTCAACTGGCTGTATGTCCAAAAATATCACTTTGTCACAAGTACCTGATGTGAACAGAGTGGTTGATACTCACGATGTTTCGGTTTGGTGGATGCCTGGGTGACTGCTAAAGAAGGCCAGTGTCTGAAAGTCCCACCTGCAAGTGTTGTTGGTTAGAGGGGATTTCCTTTTTCTGTGTTACCCAGATCATGAAGAAGGATGGAGGTTTAAGATCCATTTTTATCCTCTTTGCATGTTTCATATTATATCATTTCCTGCACTTGCAGTGAGGAGAATGGGGATGACGTTCAGCAGCACTGATCTAGTGGACTGGACGCATGGGCGCGGAGAACTCAGTGTCTGTAGGGAAGAGGAGGCTCAGCGCGGCCGGAGCCGAGCCCTGCCTGCCCGCCAGCGCCAGGAGCGGGCAGGCAGCTGTCAGCAGTGACACGGGCAGTGCTGATGCAGCCCCAGGGCAGGGGATGCACGGACTGACTGGCTTTCCGATGTTTTGTGTGACTCTCTGGTCCACAGCTGGTGCTGTGTTTGAGTCTCCAGAGTTGTCTAGGAACATGTCAATGTAATTATACACAGAACCAGAGAAACCGCTTGTTCTCACTTCAGTGTGCCTTTCAGGTCTCCCTCCTCAGGTCCTAATTTATTTATTTTTGTCTCAGTGTTTATCTCTTCAAAACACCACTGTGCCTTAGGTTGGTGATTGAACTGTGGAGATGCAGTAGAAGCTGAACTGGTGGCAGCTGTGACAGCAGTGAGGAGGGGAGGGCTGGTGGACGTAAAGCCCTCTAAGCCCTGTGCCCCATTGGCTCCTACATTATTTCAGTTCTTTCCAAATGTATTTTAAAACCTCCTTCTGCAAATAAAAGCAGAAGCACTGACAAACACACACTTGTGTGGTAGGGAAGGCAGGTTTCTCTGTGTTGCTATGACAGGCAGGTTTAGAGGGGCCCAGTTCCTCAGGGGTGAGTCAGGGTGGGAGCGATCAAGAAACCTGGGTTTCTGGCTCAGCGCTTTTCCTTTCAGTTCTCCCCCAGTCTGCTGCATGGCCTTGAGTAGGTCACTTCACTTTTGGTAACATAGCTATGTGTATGGACAGGTCCTCCCCTTCCTAGTGTTTGTGTCTCAGTATGGAGTGGTACAGCACCAACACCAGGTTGGCATGGGTCTCCAGCTGCCATAACAAATATTAGAGGGAGCAGGCTGAGTGCTTAAAGAATAGATCAGGCACAAGTAGAGGACCCTCTTCATTTGTTCTGCCGTGACAGGGGGAGGTAAATGAACAAAATTGGCAAGGCATGGTGGGTACTGGGGGGGGACAGGAGCTGAGTGGACACCCCGACAGCTCATTGGAGCCCCTTGGCTGCTGTGAGCAGGGCTGACAGCGCAGTTTGATTTCCTTCCTCGGGATGGGGATCAATACTCAGGTTTTCCTGCTTTTACAGAGAAGCCATCAAAAGGTATATCTGCTTTTACAGCCGCAGTGCAGCCAGCTTGAGGAGGGAAGGTAATTCACGCTCTGCCAAGGTAAGTGGGAGTTGCAGCACATGGGGCTCGAGCTTGGTACATGTAGGGGATGGAGATGGCTGGTCAGAGCTGGTAGCGTTTGAGGTGAGTGCGGAGGAGCTCCACTCTTTGCCGGTAGTCCACAAGTTGTCGGGATGCCTTGGCTGCCAGCGGGCAGCCAAGAGCTGGTTCCTCTGGCTCCTGGTCCCAGCGTTTGGCTCAGAGGCGCCTTTGCCGTTCCAGTGCAACACACCAGTGCTGGTAGGTGAAGATCCCTGCTCTGGGACAGCCCAGTGCTGGCTGAGTCTCCCTGAGTGAGGGATGGTGCTGCAGGACTCACACCCCTTGTCATTCAGCCTCTCATCAAAGCGAGATCTCAAAGTTCAACAGTGAGTTGTGCCAACTTTTTCCGAGGCCTGGCTCTGTCCAGCAGCCCAGGGCTGAGGCAGTCCAGTCACTTGTGCCTGTCTTGCTGTGAAACACAAGTGTGGCACGACCCAGAGGGTGGAGAGGCAGTGAGAGCACTGGGCTGTGAGGTGCAGGATTTTAATTAAGGCCTCCGAGCAGAGGCTGTAGAAGTAAATAGAACAGAAATGTTATGGAATTAACTGATAACAAAGGATAGATGTTTACTTTTTCTTAAAGTAGCAAACATTCATCATGCACACCATAAACACACACCCAGCAGCACTTTGTCTGGGAAACAAGTAGTGAGATTTATCAGGAACCAAAGCCTTACAAAGTAGGTCTGTTCCCCCAGACAAGCTGCAGGAAGCTGAGGAGCTGTTTCTGTGGTGCTGAATTGTGAGGATCTCAGTTCTTAGCCTGTGAACTCCTGGGGCATCACTGTAGAAGTATTACTTTGTATTTAGCATAACTCTGCTGCTTTTGAGGCCAGTAGTTAAACTCCCACTGCTCTGCTAGGACTGCAGCCCAAAAGGTGCGCTGGAAACGCCACACTCCAAACTATAGTGACAACTAAAGCTTTGCATAACTTAGATAATTGGAGTTAACGGGCACGGTGAAATATCCACACAGCAGGAGTCTGTCACGAAAGAATTTGGCCCCAGCTATGAACACCCCTGGCAGTGGGGGCAATCCAGTGGTGAGCAGACCCGTGAACCCAGCTGTCCTGTGAACGGTATATGCCCCCGAAGGAAATGTTCACAGTGATACGAGGGCTGTTAATGAGCAGAAATGAAACGAAACATTTCAGGCAGGTGGGAGCCGCGGTGAGGAGAAAACAGTGGTAAGTGCATTACCCAAAGGGAAGCAGTGGGGCCCTTCTCTTGGAGAGCTCAGAGCTAGAGCAAAGCCCTTGAAGTCTCCTGGAAGGACTAACTGTGCTCTGGCCAGAGGAGGATGGCACCAGCTGGTCTTTAACCACCTCTAATTTGTCTCGAGCTGCCAAAGCCTTCCTTACAGATGCACTTCACTGTGAGACTTTACACATGGCTTCTCCTCAGAGCACACGCCACACACGTCCTACCTGCTGCTGAAACACCACAGTGTTTTACAATACCTGTCCTCTCTCTCTCTCTTTTCCTTTGGCAGGAAGGAAAAACTGCCTCTTTTTAAATGTACTCCCCAGCGGGGCCAAGGGAACAGCCATGCTGGCGGCAAGCCAGAGAAGAGGAGCCAGGCACGTCTGAAGGACCAGTCTCTCGCCACGCGATGAGAGGAGAGGAGAGGAGGGCTGGTCTGTGGGGTGAGGTGGAGGAGCGTGTCGGGGTCTGGAACTGATGATGTTTCTCTTTTTTTTCCCAGAAAAGTATTTCTAAGATAACAAATCGTCCAAGGGGGAAAGAAGGAGAGGGAAATTAGCTAGAAATTTTACTATTGATTCTTTTTTATTTATAGATGGTAAATCAATTCCAGGGTGCTTTTTTCTTTTTTTTTTTTTTTTCTTCATCTCTGGGAAAAAAAAAAAGAGTGACCCGATAGATTTACAGAAATCATTTGCGGTGGCTGAAAAGCTATTTGTTAAAATGAGAAAGCTTCCCCTTCCTCCACCAGTCTCACTCTCTTTCTTTAAAGGGGTAATCCATACAATGAGCTAACGAGGGAGTCCTGGCTCCCCTGCTGCACCATGTGATGTCTCCCCTTTTAGTGTCAGGCTCAGAAGTTCTTATGCCAATTGCATGTGCTAGCCCTGTTAGCTTGCATTAAGAAAGCCTGATAAATAGCTTCTGGGAGTCAGGCAGGCGCTCCTCAGTGTGCCGTTTATCATCTGCTGCATGGTTAGGTTTTTTGCTCTTCTGTCAGATCATTTGAGGAAAGGAGTCATATGAGAAATGTTACTGTCAGGCTGCAGGCATGAAACTCACTGCAAGACCTGTCTAACAGGCAGGAGCCTTGGTCCCCCAGCAAAAACTAGGTGGGGTCTAGAAAGACTGGACTTCCCAACAGATGTACGGCTGAAGCAGTGTGAGCCTGGGGTAGTGCTGAAAGGGATGAACAGTGTCATGCCACTACTGTAAGAAATACCAAGTAAAACCTCACCACCTTCCCATTACATGGACAGCATGTGAACTCCCTGCTGGAAGCCACTGTCACTAGGCAGGCTTGTCTCCTGTGCTGTGTGACTAACTGAAACATCTGCCAGTGATGTGGATTTGAAGTGTGAGGCCAGTGGTTCTCAAACTGGAGAGTAAAAGTGAATAAAACCCTGAGGGGTATCCAAGCATCTCTCAGGGGATGGAAGGGGAGAGTGCCTCTTGCCAACCCATCAGAAGCCTTGGGAAGCAGCTTCTCTCCACTGTCTTCTGCTAGAAGTTGGGCTGCAATGGTGACTTGGAGGGAAGAGGGTGCCAAGACCCAGTGGATAGAGAGGGAAAGGATGAACCAGGCTGAGGGTGAAGAAACATGTGAAACAAGTCTGAATGAGCTCCTCTTGGTGTGGGGTGGTCCTAAAGAATTAGTAGCCCCACACACTCCATTCTCTAATAAAAGAGCTGTGTTGGTTGCTCCTCAATTCTTTCCCAGGACTTCAGTGCGATGATCTAAGAATAGAGTCAGGCTCAGCTGGGTACTTGTGCTGGCCTGTGTGTAAGAAGAATGCATCCTGGGGATAAATAGGAAGGTATGAGAAGAACTGAGAATTATAGGCTAAGACAGACCTTCTAGGTAATTTAAATTTACTGTTCCTTGTGAAAGTACTCCTTGATTCTTCAGCAATGGAGACCTGGTGGCAAGGCCTGAGCATGACCAACGCTGAACCAAGGTGTGATCCTAGGAAGAACTGAAAGCAGCTTGAGTTGCATTCATGCAGCCAGGAAGATAGGCCCTCATATGTGCTCGTCTGTCTTTGATTATGGCTCCCATATCTGTATCTCAGTGGACAGAAGGGAGTTGTGTGTGAAGCCCTTAAGCTCCTTTCCATACAAGTAAACGCAAAGAAAGCAGGGTCAAGGCTGAGGTCTGCTTTCTGTGTCTCAGAACCTCCCCACGTCCTGGAGCCCCATCACAACATACCTCCTGGGAGCCACCAACACATGGTTTCCATCCAGTTAGCATTACTGAAACCAGAAAGAGTGAGCAGATACAAATTGGGACAAAAGTTTGGCTCTGCATGCCTCTGAAAAGGGCAAGCTACTCAGGATCTGACAAAATTTGAGCTGATCGTGTCTGTGCATTAGCCACCCATTAGCTGAGCTTATCTTAGTTAGTTTCACTCTGAGAGGGGGAACTTAGCTGGAAAAAAAAAAAAAAATGTCCCACTGGAAGGAAAATTATTTAAAGCACCAAGAAAACCTGATATTGTCAGTATTTCAAGGTGAGGGAGTTAAATTGTGCACATTCTGGGGGAGAATAAAATGCCTTCATATGATGAATTCCAAGGCATCCAAAAAGCCCAGTGCTGGCTCTCTGTTCCAAAAGCAGAGTAATGAATAGCAGTGACAGTGTGATAATTAAAATGACCTCTTGGAGATATGGATTAGAAGGTACGCAGAGGGGGGATAAGTTCTCCTTTGAATTAATCTAGCACTAATTTATGACTATCGTTGGGTTTTATAGGGTTTTAGTGGAAGACTTTCAAAGTTGGTTTACTGGGGTGATAATGTTCCTTCTGCATATTCATTGGAAAAACACTTGCAGAATTCCTCATCATTTATTTTTCAATGATTATATAGAGAGAGATATAAAATATGAGAGTTTCAGGTGTTTGCTTAGCTGCTATAGAGTCTACTCTAGAAATATGAATAAAGTGATAAAAGCAGCTGTGGAATGAGTGTGTTGTTTCATTTTCAGTCCTTCCTCCTCATATGCTCTCAGAGTCTTCAAAACCAAGACATGGACAAGTGGGTTCTGGGAAGCCCTTGTGTTGCCCTGATACCAGTTTTCAGATGCTCCCGCTATCTGAGTTGTAAAAGTTGGTCTTTTAAGTTTAGATGTAATAACTGCATCTTCCTGTCTCCGCTTCATACGTGTCTCCTGCCACCCATATCTGCCCCACAGCCTGCAGGTTCCAGGTCTTTGTTTAGACCAATGTAGACCACTCACCTCTGCCAGAGATGCTTCCTTTCTGCTGAGTTATTCCAAGCTTTTTAGTTGGATAGAAAGGACAGATTGAAGGTAGTTACCCATATGGGAAATGATGACATCCCATTTGTCAGTGCCCATGCTGGTAACCTTCTTCCCATCCTCTCCACCTGCCTAGCCATACCATAACATCCAAACATAAGGTTATCTGCCAACAGCATCTGCCTTGCTCCTCAGTCGGGCAGCATGCCTGTTCTGGAACCCATCCTTGTTCCGGCACATCCTGATCAAACTCTTTGCTCTTGCCTTCCATTTCACTCCTGTCTCAGTTTGACTCTGGCACCTTCTGGTCCAGCCACAGCCACGCCTACCCTCTGAACCCTATAGGCAAGAGTTGACTCTATAGTGCTTTCTACAGAGACCCACCTCTGCTTTTGGGGGTCACCAGTAAACCGTTTTTCTTGAAAGCTTTCCCTAACCAGCTGGGGATGGCAGTCTGAGCCTTTCACTGTCTTTGCCAGCTTGCGTGTTGAGGACTTTACACTGTGGCGTGGCAGAGGGTGCGTGATGTGGGCACACCATTTCACAAATTCTTGGGGACACTATCATGGGAGCTGAAAATATGAGACCTTTTGCTCCCAGTCTCTAGTTTGGTTCGATTTCCTCCCACATGGCTGCTGAAGTTCTCCACCTGAGCAAGCAGATCCTGCTTCAGAGCCTACTTCTGGCCTGCCATGAGCCTCTTCCCGGGGAAGATGAGCTATGTCTCAGACGTAAGTAACGCACGTTGTACACTCAACAGTAATTCTTTATTAGTCACTTGTGCCAGGTCCAAGGTAAGGTGACGCCAGGAAGTTTGAAAGGTTCAGAAACCAATATGGGTCCAAAACTGGGCATCTAATTTGAGAGAACAAAGGCATGTGTTTATCTGAGCACAAGTGGAGGGATCTTATGGGGAGACCAGAGCCCTGTTGCATTGCCCTGCCTGTTTCCACCCTCTGCCTGGGGAGCTGGAGGGACCCCCCTCAGAGCAGTAGCAATGTATTTACCTCCCTTTGTACAGGACTGGGTGATGAATATTAAAATGCCAAAATTAACTTGTTTTCTGTTCATTCTGCTCTCCTGACAAGAAAATCCCGCTACAACCCCCTGCGCAGGCAGTCTAACTGCGCTGAATTGAACCCTCGCTGTGAGGGGATTATATATTCTGATTGGGGCTGCGTTTGCAATTATTTTCTCTGCCACACCAAAGACCTTTACTGCAGAGCTGCAAACCAGTTATAGGAACATGAAATGCTTTGACTTCTTCACTAGGGAAACATTAATCCAATCACAGGTTATGTCCATTACAGACTATGGCAATATTGTATACAGGAATTCCCTGGAGAAGGTTCTACAAAAATTGGAATCTCTCTATAACCATGTTATGAGATTTACTGGTGTGGATAAAATGGGCAGAGTTAAAATTACCAGGCTGGCTATCTCTAAAAGACAGGTGAAGTCTGCTGGCTATCATTGCTTCATAATATTACAAATGGAAAAGCCCTGAAGTAATTGAATAACACATCTGCTGAAAAAACCTTGTGAACTGCTATAACCTAAAGATAGACTGCAAGGAAACAATGTATGTACAGCATCCAGTTAAAAGGAAAAAAGATGCTTTCCTCACCTGGTGCAGGAAGATATCACAAATGCAGATACAGATTCTCTCTTTGCCTGTTAGATTATGTGTGTGTGTGTGTGCTTTTTATATATGTGTGTGTATTTGTGTCTATCTACCTCTTTTCATATAAAAACCAGTTAAACCAGTTTCTTCAGCAGCCGGAGGCATGATGCTGGATGGTAACAATTCATAAGCAGAAACGATTCACTCTGTTTCCTGTTGTACTGGAGGGTGCTAAAAACATTTGACATGGCTTGCAAAGGAGCTGATTTCTGTCCCCTTAGTCTCTCTGTCCTCGTGCAGTAAAAGATTTCAAAGCACTTTGCAAGAGTTGATTAAGGTTCTCCCTGTGCTTTAGTATCAGTACTCAGTGGTCCATGGCCACAGTTAAATTAGCAGAGAGCAGCTTCACTGGGTCGCTGCAAGCCCAGGGCTACCAGGAAGATGCAGACTGATGCAGCTGCGGTGGCCACGGGCAGGAGCACTCTGTCCAGGCGGGTAAGCACACCCCACACGCACCGTCCAGAGGGCAACGGTGGCCCCTGGCCCACCCACTGCCTGGCATCGCCCTGCAGTGCAACCGCGTGGCCCAAGGCAAGGAAGAGCCAGCCAGGCCTCCTGCAGCCACCAGCTCCGGACCCAGCAGAGCTGACCAGCCACCGCCTCGTCCGGAGGTAAGTGCGCGATGGACTGGACTTTTTGCGGTGCACGAGAGGGGGTTTCAGATCAGTTCCCACACAACACATCCTTCTATGGTTCTGCCTGGGCGCGGAGGAGCACCTCTCATTACTCATGTTCTTCCCCATCTGGCAGCTCTGAGCAGAGATCCAAGGGCACCTGACATGAACTGCATTGCAGCAGCATGGCTGTCAGGGACTGTCAGAGCTCGCCAGTTGCGAGGTGTGATTTATTCCACGTTTCATGCACCTCTCCATGGCAGACTAGCACACGTGGAAGGAAGATGTGCTTTTGCAAGAGTGAGTCTGGGGAGGTTTGAATCCTCCTGTGGAAGGAACACAAGGGGAGGCTGAGAGCCTGGAGTAGTGATGGGCATGGTGTGTAAAAGAACTTTAAAATCTGTCGGGTTTGGGTTTTTTTATGAAGTTGTTTATTAAAGAAGTTGTTCATCTTTGACAATGTCTAAAAAAAGCCATATATAAAAATGATGCTTTTCTAGTAAGACTTGAAATTTACTGTCTGGAAGCAGTGGGAACAGAAACCATCCAAGTCTAACCTAGTTTCAGTATCAGTAGCCTAAGTATATGAAGGAAGCTTTTCTTACCAGCTAGTATTTGGAGGAAAAATGTACTAGAACAAGTTATGCCATTGGAGACAAAGTCTTTCTCATAGTCATAAGGGAGCCAATATCGTACTGTATTCCCCTGTTACATACACAAAATTATACTGAGTATAAAGAATCCCCTGTTAATTTTGTACATTTGGGGCTGTTGTCTCTGGTACTTTCAGCCAAAAAAGCCTGAACAAATGCTGAGGATTTGTACACATCTCCCTTCAGTACTAGGTGAAGGTGGAGGGTTTGTTGGTTTTGCTTCATGTGTGTATCACTAAGATCAACAAGGATTGTTCTGTAGCATTTATGACCCATTTTAAGGCTGGATTAATAAATTTCTACAGCTGTAATTTTTTTTTAGGCCCTAGTATTACCCATGTTATGTGATGCATTTGTGAGATGCCCCTTTACAGAGCCCACCATCCAAATCCCCATGATATTTCTACCTCATTCAAATGTTGCTTTATATACCTTTTTTCCATATGAGGAAACACCCATTTCTCACATGGCGGTCCAAGACTGAGGCAGCTGAAGTGAGCTGAAGCAGGACATAAATGATGAGGCTGCTTGCTGGTGTTTACAGTGCTGAATGCAGAGCACAGTCCTGCAGAGAGACAGTCTGCTCTTGGTGAGGAAGTTGTTTTCTGGCAAATCCATGTTGTACTTAGCACTTTAATTTCTTTGTCCCCTAAGGCAGGTTTCTTTTCCCTCTCGGTTGGTCACAGCCCTGTCACACCCCCCAACAGTTTGAGCAGCTGATTCTGAGTCACCAAGTGGAGAATACATAGAATGTCCAGGGAGGCTTGATGAAGAAGTGGGAGGAAGAGGACAGAAAAAAAGATGGAAAAGTACGATTTCATTTTAGCTCAGGAAACTGCTTAGAACATAGTGGTGCTCTTTAGCATGGGAGTGGCCCTCCTAGAGCTTGTGGTTCAGCACTGAGGGTTGGGTGAAACCTTTGGGCCTTTTAGGTGAAGAGGAGTTTTGCTATTCTTCTTCACCCTGGAAATCTTGAATGCCACTCTCATCTCTTCTATGGATTGGATGTTGCAAGATTTAGGATAAGGTGAGGAATATTTCTTTCTGTGATTAATCTCTACCATCCAAAACACCATGATATTTGTACCTCATACCGATGTTGTGTTACATACCTTTTTTCCGTATGAGGAAACACCCATTTCTCGCACGGTGACCCAAGACTCAGGCAGCTGAAGTTAGCTGAAGCAAGACAGAAGTGGGTTACAGAAGTGAATGAGACTCCAGGGCTGAGCCACAGAAACCAGCTGAGTGATGGCAGTGGGCGCTTGGCTAAATCATAACAGATGCTCCCAAGGCAGTGTTGGCAGAGAGTAAACAGTAATTAATAATGGCTGTTAAATGCAGATATTTCATACCTCTCATCCCTGAAAAAAATGGGAAGAAGGATTTTTGCAAAATACTTCCTTTTCTGTCACTCTCACACTACATGTTCAGTAAATCCTCCTCCTGAACCGAGCTGTCGTTCAGCCATCCTGAGACTTCCCAAACCATTCATCTGAGGATTTCTGACTGAAATGGCTGTAAACATGACAGTCCCCAGGTTATTAGTTTGTTCCATGCCCACGATATAATCAGGGGATCTGTGAGATGACAGGTTCTGTGAAAAGCCACACAGAGAAGCCCAGAAATCCTCATGCCACTTGCTACAATCAGTGTAGGTGCCACCTTTTGGAATTTATCTTTGCCCAGGAAAACCTCCAAACATTTTTGATGACAAAGCAACATTTCCTAAGCTTCCTTGCTCAACTTTGTCATATTTTCACACTTATTACATCCATGTAGCCCATAAACAAAAAGTTACAAAGAATGTACTTCACTTAGGTGCTGCAGATAGGTAGAGTGATGGTTAGCTGGAGTAGTTCTGCCATGAATACCAACTGTCCTGCCTCCTGATACAGGGGTGGTGCAAGACATAATAGAGACATGGTGATGGCTCAGAAAAAGTGGTCACAGCCAAGTTCTCCCTTCAGCCTGAGGCTTGTGTTCTTTGAATGAAGCTGTTCCTTGGTGCTAATGACACTTTTAAACGATTTAAATAACAAATTTCAAATCTGTAACTGGATCTAGAGAGGCTCATGCATTAAAAAAAAAAAATTCTCTAATTTTCATTTATTTATAAAAATGGTGGCAAGTTGCACAGTGTGGGACCAGAGGTGGAAACCAAAGCTCTGTTTGTACAAAACCATGTTTGTACTCCAGGCTGTAGGTTCAAAACATTGGACTTCACCAAAGGCACAACTGAGAGTGAAAAAGAGATCATAGATTCATAGGATGGTTTGGGTTGGAAGGGACCTTAAAGATCATTCCACCCCCCTGCCATGGGCAGGGACACATTCCACTAGCCCAGGTTGCCCAAAGCCCCATCCAACCTGGCCTTGAACCCTTCCAGGGAGGGGGCAGCCACAGCTTCTCTGGGCAGCCTGTGCCAGTGTCTCACCACCCTCACAGGGAAGAATTTCTTCCTTCTATCTAATCTGAATCTACCCTCTTTTGGTTTAAAGCCATAATCCCTCATCCCATCCCTACCCTCCCCTGATAAAGAGTCCCTCCCCATCTTTCTGTAGCACCCCTTAAGTACTGAAGGATGCTGTAAGGTCTCCCCTGGAGCCTTCTCTTCTCCAGCTGAACCCCCCCCAACTCTCTCAGCCTGTCCTCACAGGGGAGCTGCTCCAGCCCCCTGAGCATCTTCGTGGCCTCCTCTGGACCCACTTGAGCAGGTCCGTGTCCTTCTGCTGTTGGTGCCCCCAGAGCTGGACCCAGCACTGCAGGGGGGTCTCACAAGAACGTAGCAGAGGGGGAGAATCCCCTCCCTCGCCCTGCTGCCCACACTGCTCTGGGTGCAGCCCAGCACACCGTTGGCTTTCTGGGCTGTGAGCGCACATTGCTGGCTCATAGTCAGTTTTCCATCCACTAACACCCCCAAGTCCCTCTCCTCAGGGCTGCTCTCAACCCACTCCTCGCCCAGCCTGTATTTGTGCTTGGGATTGCCCTGACCCATGGGCAGGACCTTGCCCTTGGCCTTGTTGAACTCCATGAGGTTTGCCCGGGCCCACCTCTCCAGCCTGTCCAGGTCCCCCTGGATGCCATCCCTTCCCTCCAGCCTGTCGACCACACCACACAGCTCGGTGTGGTCGGTGAACTTGCTGAGGGTGCCTCGATCCCACTGTCCGTGTCACCAACAAAGATGTTAAACAGCGCTGGCCCCAACACTAAGCCCCGAGGAACACCACTCGTCACTGCTCTCCACTTGGACATGGAGCTGTTGACTGCAACTCTTTGAGTGCGACCATCCAGCCAATTCCTTCTCCACTGACTGGTCCATCCATCAAATCTGTGTCTCTCCAATTTAGAGACAAGGATGTCATCTGGGACACTGTCAAATGCTTTGCAAAAGTCCAGGTAGATGCATATTGCTGCTTCTTTGACATGAGTTTATCAGCACATGTATGGTCAGTGTCCTGTCTGCATGTTTCCATGATACAGAGGGAATGCCTGGGGGCAGCAACAACCCTCTGACGTTTTTTTTTTAATCCCTTACTCAATTGCATGCAGGCCAAAATTTTTGTTATTTTTGAGCCCTCTGGGTGAACAGCTATAGGTGAGTTAATACAAAAATAATGATCACAAGCATATGTATTAGCAGTCATACAGACTAGCCTTGTGTTTCTGTACTTGAGAAGGAGAAGCACATGCAACATTTTCAGCCCTTGGCTGCCCAAAGCCTTTTCTTGTGCTGTTGGGAAAACAGAAGTGCTGTGTGTGTCTGGAGAGAGGGTTAATCAGTGGAGGTAAACACCACTAAACCCTTGTTACTGCCTGCCACACACTTAACCAAACCTAACATAAAGAAGGAAGTGGTCCCTGGTGTAACCATGGACAGCAGTGTGGTGTAACCCCCACAGACCACGTACCCAGGCAGGGACAGGACTGCTCCCCACCAATCGGGTACAGCCCAGTCCCATTCGGGCCAGTTCTGGCATCAGAAAAGCAGTTCAGTCCCAAACCAAGCCACGAGGCTAATCACTCATCAGTACAACAGTACTGATGCCAATGCAGAATAGCAGAAAAGACTCTACCCCCATGTACTTTTAAATCATCAAGCTAATAAGTACCCTGGATGATAAGATGTAATCTTTTAAATGCAGTATGGATTTCTTCCCTGAATTATGCATGATAACATCTTTAGACATGAGCTTTATTTTTTTTACTTAAAGTACTGTCTTTTGGTGGTGGTGGCGGTTATCACTGTGTTTTACAATTTGACAGGCTGGCCCAGGAAAGGGTCCCTATTGCTAGACGCTATTTGCCAAACTCCTAGGAGTGTTGGGCCTTAGGATGGTTCCAGAGCATCTCCAGGAGATGTGAGGCTGCTAACCCACTGGTTCAACAAGCTGATACTGGTCTCCAAGCAAAGCAGCCAAATCTCACATTGAGAGAGATCAACAGGGGAAAAGGGAACGAGTACTAGGGTTTCGAAGGTGACCAGACAGATTCAGAACAGATCTGGTCACATGCAGTCCCCACCTGGGGCTCGGTGGTTGCTCAGGGGTGTATGGGGACCACACGTTACACAAGGGCCAATGGACACAAAGTAAAACAAATACATGACATTCAATCTGAACACAAGAAAACACTTTATAACTGTAATGGTGGTGAAACACTGGAACAGGTTGCCCAGAGAAGCTGTGGAGTCTCCATCCCTGCAGATATTCAGAACCCATCTGGACACAGTCCTGGGCAACCTGCTCTAGTTGACCTGCCTGAGCAAGGGAGACGGATGAGATGATCTCAAGATCCTTTCCAACAGCACCCATTCTGTGATTCTGTTTCCTGTTTCTTGTACCTTTTTTTCTGACAAATTTACTGGTAATTTTTGCAGCAAGCAGTGTAATATCAGTGTTTAGCTCTTTTGCAGCATTTTTCACTGCTTGATCTGCAATGCCTTTAATGAGGTTTGTAGCTCATCATCCCTTTTTAACAACTAGGGGAACCGGGGCAGTCAGAAAACAAGTGATCTGCTTAAAGACGTTCAGGAGGATAGGGACAGAGGGACCAAATCTTCCCAGTGTCACCTCCCAGTCCTGGACCAGCACTGCAACCAGTGCCTGTGCAAGTGATATTTTGAGAGGTGCCTGGTGTATCTAACACCCGGGGACAGCAGAGGCTGAAGGTGCTGGATGCAGCACTCTAACCAGGGATGAGCCCTTGCACTGTAAATCACAGCAAAGGAGAAATGCTTCTGTGCTTTGCCGGGGAGACAATGGCACAGGCAGCTCTGCTCCGGTGAGCTCAGCTGAACCACAGGCAAGCAAGCTGGTGCTTTAATGAAGGTGTATTCACAACTGGTAAAAACAGTGTTTACCCACCACTGCTTCAAACTACAGGTCTGGTTTCTGTATATGACATGCTGCTTTGGTTTTGGTTTTTTTTCCACTGCTTCTACTGCAGGTCTCAGATTTGCCCAAGTTGTAATGCGTAACAGAAACATTCTGTCTTAACAGTCCTATTATTACCAATTCTTAGAGACATGTTTCTAACATCATAAAAATTCCTTGACTAAAGTTCACATTGCTGTGATTTTTTATCTCCATGTATTTTGATCTATTGACAAGTATGCTTTTATTAAAAAAAAATTTGACTTTTCTCATGAATATTGAAAATCAGACAGAAGAGCATTTAGCGTGTATGTCTACAAACACACAAGCACAGAGCCTCCACTTTAAGTGTTTGCTTAAATCCCAGATCCTGACAAATAGGAATGATCTGCTTGTTACTCTTGGTGTGCTGAGTACATACGTGGAGTGTGTTTGTATGGAATATAGGCAGCAGGCAATGGCCATTTATGGATGATTAATCACAACCATGTATTTTTTATTCCCATTTATGGGTGATACAGTGGACTGAATTTTAATCAGCTCTCACTATGGTGAGTCTTCATGCTTCTGCTTTGAGCAGTTAACACTTTAGCGATATCAGAAAAGGAAACGAGTAGCATGGCTATGGATTGGGATCACACTCTAGTTTTAGTGATGCCTTTGCTTACTGCCTTTAGTGAAGGAACAAAATAATGTTTTGTGAGTGTGGGTTTCTGGGAGGTAACTTGGAAATGGGTGCAGTTAATGATAACATCACATAACTGTCAGTAGACCAGTGAGCTGAGGTCAACTAAAACCAGCTCTGAACCCAGATTTCCACTGTCTCTACCTAATAGTTATTAAAACTAATGCAAAACAGGGAACAAAAGGCTACCGCTAGCATGCAGAGAACATTTGGAGGTGCTTTACAGCCATTCAAGTGGGATAGTCATAAATAGGTGGAAAAGGGAGGCTCCAGTCTTGTGCCCCACTGAGTCAGTGACTCCCCAACAGCAGGAACGTCTACAAATGAGCACGGGGGCTTAATGTTTTCTGAACTTGTTACTCGGTAGACAAAGCTGTCTTCTTAATGGTCAGAACTGGGAGCTACCCCTGCCTGGAGGGGGAACGCTGCCCTCCCTGACCTCTGACTCTAGTACAGTTGTAGCTCAAAAGACTGGCAGAGAATGTGCTATAAGATTTCATGTAGAGCTCAGCAAGGCTCATTTAAGGATTACTGCAGGAATGGCTCTTTCTTTCTTCCTTGTTTTTTAACTTAAATATGCAGTATGGCAGAACACTCTTCAGCAGAGACACAATCTTCATCCCTTTGTTCAAGGAGTGGTGAGAAGAATAATTAACAGAGCCCTTACCTTTTCTCCTTGGATGATGCTCAGTTTGACCTTTACAGCACTAAAGTGGTATTAAGATAAGAATCATGTACTGTATCCTGACCTCAGTTACACCACGGTACATCTGAATTTGGAGTCTGACCACTAAAGTAATTAGAATTGACTGGGACTATGACTGGTGCACGTGGTATTTGATATTTCTGGCATTTATATTCAAGGCACTCCGTGGGATCCATTACATCACCCCACACCTGCCCTATGCATGCTGCACACAATGTGTTTATTGCGCGTGGTGCTAATCGCACAGCAGGCGATTAAAATGGAGAGCATTTTAAAAGTCAAATTGGCCTTTCACATCACATAATTTGGGATGGGGGCCAGATTGCTCTGGATGATTTAGATACCTAACTCAATCAATGAGTATGAGACATTGAAATGCCTTTGGAAAAAAACCTGCAGTCCCTAATCTTTAAATTTCATCTTTAATTTTGGAGTGAAATTGGTGCTTAGAAAATATAGCTCAAGGAGGGCAGGGAAAGAAGAGTCCACTGAGCAAAACTGAAATCTCGCTGAGCCAGGGACTGTCGTCAGCTGAAGAGGAGATGGGAAATTAGCACACAGCTCAGGCTGGCTCGCTCGCAGGAATACATTGACAAAATCGATGCAGGGAGATGACGCCATCCAGCCCCTAAAAACTTATAGTCCTTTAAAATGAGGGCCCTGGGTGACAGATACTTTTCCAGGCATTAAGACTCTGGCAGCCCAACCAAAGTACAAGATCAAGAAAGTAAATTTGAAGGAGTTACTTTATTGCAGATAATGCTGCCTTTTCCAGATAGCCACGCTTCAGTTAAACCCACTGAACCAAATGCCACATTGCAATTCAGTCGGGAAAAGCAGCTTGCCCTAAGATATGATACAGGACAAGCAAAATTAATAATTTTTAGATGTATCATCATAGGAAGAATGTGAGGAATTTTTTTTTTCTTCTTTTTATTGGGACTCTTGAGATTCTCCTCCTGGGCTACTGTTTAAAACTCAACTTTGTTCATGCTGTTTAGATCCCGTTTTCATGCCCCAGCATAAAAACAAACCTCTGAAAAGAAAGCAGCATTATATTCTGCCATATGTAGTAGGCTAAGCGGAGAGAAGTCACTTCATTAATGGTGTTACTCAATGATGGGAGAAATTTAAGTAATTTTCATGAAATGAGGATTTAGCCCACAAAGGGGCTTGGGGACATGGAGACTTCAGAGATTTGGAGGCAAAATTACAGAGCTTTGATTCAAAGTTAGCCTGAGACTGCAGAAAACCACTGTGAAATTACCTGCTGGGTTCAGGTTATCCTTTGTGTTGGGAATGGGATGCTTCGGCTGTCTTTTCTGGGGCTAGTGGAAGATCTCACTCTTCACTCTGCCAGTATTCCAGCACTGGAGGTGTAAGTTGTGAAAAATAAGACTGGATTTACAGAGGAAGAAGTGCTATGCAGTACTGTGATGGAGGTAATAACGTTTCCTCCTGGACTCACAAATGCTTCTGGGGTTTCTCAAGGTCTTACTCGCTAGCCCAGTTTGAGAAGAGAACACTGCTCGTTTGGGCACATATGTCTGAGTGTTCATGCAAGAGCGCACACACATGTGCATGGGCAGCCTGGGGCTAACAAAAGATTTATGTCATTCCCAAGCATGGCCGGTTTGTCCTCTGCTACACCTAGAAAGTGAACAGCATGGAAATAAAGATCTACTCCTCAGGAGTAATAATTTCGCTCTTTTATGTAACATGCTGTAATGAAGATCATTAAAGCTGCCTTCACAATTTCCAAGTCCAATTCTTCTTTATTTTATTAGGAATTAAACGTTCAGATCCCACATGTGGCTTTGAAAATCTCACTTTGTAGGTCAGAAACACCACAGAGATTTGTAACAACTTACTCCTTGCCGTAGGCTTTGTCCACAGACAAACACAGAGCGATGGATTGGGGACTCAAATGATGGATGCAGGCCAGTGACCAACACCTTGTACCTCCCAAGCTCTGGGACCCCAATCCAATGTATGTGGGCGCCGCAGCAGAGGATCCAGCTGGCAGAACGTGCACAGGCTGGTCTTGCTGCATGAAACCTTCATCCAGTTGCTCGTTACCCCGTGGCTTCCAGGGAATACAATCTTAGAGCAGTGATTTGATCTTCAAGGGCTGGACAATGCGAGATGCAAAGCAAGACAGCACAATCCCTCTTCAACACTCAAGCAAATGAATATTAAATTCAGGTACATATTTGATTGCCCAGCATGGGGGGCAGAGGGCTGAACAATGGAGGATGTTGGAGACAGCCATTACAGCATCAGCCTGAGTGTTGAAGATCCTCATACTAATTTCCTTCACTGCCCTCTTTTTTTTTTTTTCCGTTTCTATCTAGATCAACATTCAAGGACACCAAATCTAGTGGAGAATAGAGGAAAATTTGAGCTAGAGTCCAAGCCAACAGGTCAATGAAGACATAGTTCAAGATGGCAGTTTCACTCAACCATCTGTGCCCACGTGTCAGCTCAAAAGGAGTCAGAGAAGGATTGTGCCTTCAGTCTGCTGGTTTTTGTCCTCCATCAGGCCTTTTCAAGCCACAGCAGTAAGTGCGGTCCCCAAACCCCAAAAGTTTAGAAGAGAAAAATCTTCCCAGGGCGTCTTTTTGGAAGCAGCAAAGTTGCAGCTTTAGATTGATGTTCATTTTTATTTTGTGATCATAGCTAATTAAAAGAAATTAATAGAAACATAGCCAGATCCAAAAGTTTATTAGAAAGGAAGCATTGTAGTTTAATTATGCCACTATGTTGTGTATGACACAAAGCCCACTGAAATCTGAATACTTGATGATCTCTGGAATTTGACTAAGAGCTCTTCAGCCTTAGGGAGAAACTTGACAATTACTAATCTACATATGCTGACAATGTCTACATATCAGGGGCCCCATGAGGGTCTTTAATTGCTCTGTAAACTTCAAACTGGAGTGTTCTTCAGTAGGAAAAAACAAGATGCTGCATTCAAGCTAAAGAAGAGTGGTAGTTGACATGTTTATTAAATACCTCCAGGCCCCAAAGGATTGCAGGGTGGAAGGTTCTCTGGGTAGAAGAAGTTATAAATGCAGCATCAGATTTATTCAAGACAACAATTATGCATGAATGCTCAGGTGCAACTACAGCACGATGGATCCAGGAAAACTTTCTGCAAAAGCATTTCTTCAATACCAAACCATGTTTCGATTCTCTCATTTCCACAACCCATTTTGACACTTTTGTTTGAGCTTTATGACTGTGCACACAAAATGTCTGCACGACTGGAATGGAAGTGGGCAGTGCATTTTATAGGGTGCTGACCTGAGCGTTTCCAAAAGCAAAATGTATGACATTTGCCTTACTGTTGCACAATTGCAGGCAGTGAGTTTTGTCCATGTATCTGGCAGGGGAGGGACTTCAGTCCTAAAGATACCTTCAGGACAGGACCGGAATTTATGCCAGAAATTTTAGTAGGTCTGGCTCAAAATGTAGCTGCAGGAAAACTGATCATTTCATAGGAAAACTGATAGCTTCGTATTCCTTCCCTTTAATTTACAGTTTGACACAAGCCCACACTTTGACGATGAAGGTTACTCGTGTGTTATGGGCAGCACAGAAGGGTATTCCGCTTCATTCTCCTGTCGCTCTATTGACTTGATGGTGTCGGCTTGGATGTTTACCTTGTACGTTGTCAACATAATTGCCAAGCAAAATCTGATTGTTTAACTTCTCATTTTATGTCTTTGTATTTCAGGAACATCTAGAGTTATCTTCCCACTGCCATGAGGGTTCACTACCTCTACTGAACTGGCTGCAGTGCATGAAGAAAGAAATAACACTAACCCCTCCAGAAGCCATCTGACACGGCCGCATGGGTCTTGGTGAGGGGTTTTACAAAGTGCTTTATCATTTCTGCAGAGCAGAAGGAACAGAGAAAGCTTGAACTGCACCCCAATGGGATGTGTGACACTCACCATGAGGGGAACAACTTGCCTTGCAATGAAGTTTATCAGGAAATAATTGGAGGGAATAAATCTGGAAACTCTCAGCACCAGCTTCATTCTGGGCTCTAATGATACAATCCAAACCTTTGAATTTGGGGAAGGGAGAGTGTTATCGACACAACACGTTAAACAACCTTAACTCCAGTGAGCAATGGCACCACTATAACACTTGTTTATTAGCAAAATGCATCTGATCTCAAAGGCCTGCATGACAAGTTCATTACATATCAATTTAATTAGCTGATTTACATTTAATTTACATTTCAATTAATGTCTTTATCAACAAAACGTTGCCTTAATAGGGTAATTGCCTGTTAGGCAATATGTAAAAGAATAAATAGTCACATTCTGAGGAAGAATTCCTATTTTCAATTTTTTATTACCATAAATAACCTAAATAATTATTGCTCTTAAGGGGCCACGTCCCAGTTCCCTTCTGGGCCTAATTATAAAGACTTAGTACCTCATTACGCAAAATGGTTTCGGAGTCACAGAAAAGCATTACTCTAATCGTGACTCATTAGTTTCAACAAAAGAGGGGAAAACTGCAAAAGTCGGCACATTTCGCCATATTATTCTTGTGGTTCATAAGCAGCAGCACATTTGAGAAGTGGCTGTTACAGCTGTGTAGGCGTTTCTGTCACGAAGCCCTATTTTCAGAGGGGGTTTTTTTGTGTAACTTTGGTCTTTGGAAGAGAGTCACGTCCGACTGGAAAGGCTGGCTCATACCCCTGGCACGGCACAAGAACATTGAACAAACCTTTGGTCTTCTGTTCCCTGAGAGCTCATCTTTTCCCCACGTGCCTACACGCATGGTGGCTTGGTTTGAGGCTGTAATGTGGAATCCATCTTCTTCTACCGTGCCAGAAGTGTTGCTTTCATCACCAGTGCATAGAAAACGGACATGCCTTTTAGGATTTGAATTCAACAATGCTTTATCACAGTGCTCCTTCCTTGTAACTAGAGAGCAAAAATCAACTGATGGCTTGGGTGTGACCAGACTGTGACTTTAAGGCTCTGAGTGTTGGATCCAACCGACTGTGGCAATCTGATGTAAAACACTGATCTCGTATACACTCACTCTGCAGGTTTAAATTCGTGCAAAAATCCGTGGAAGGTTTGGCATGGTGCTGGCGGGTTTTATGGTACATTAGGCATCGACTCTCTGTGCTAGTCTAACGTTACACCGGATTTGGCATCGTCTGTCCTTCAGCAGCCAGTGCAGAGCCGATGTTAAAGCATTAAGCTGGCACAAACTCTGTGTCAGGAGCTCTGGTTGGTTTGATGTACATGTCTGCACTGCATTTGGATGAAGTTTGTTCTGCTGGTGATCCAGTGGTGCAGAGATCCAGCACTGATGACTAGAACTAAGGCACTGATTGCATTTGCTTAAAATGATGTCAGGTAAGAAAATGAAAAAGGGACTGACTAAGATTTTGTTTATCAAATAATACATTCATAATATTCCAGGAATATATATAGCTTTTAAAAAGAAAGTGTTTAACTAATGAGAAAACCACCTTTCAATATAGTGTTAGTTTCCTTATTAACCTTTAATGATGACTCATATGTAAAAGAAACCCAAACTCAAACACCATGCTATTCTTTCTTACATTGCAGATAAAACCAAAGCTAGAAATGGGATTTTTTTAATGATAACATTGTGCAGCTTCTAAGAACAGATAATCAGTGGGGTTTTCTTTTTTTTCCCCTCTTTTTTTTTTTTTTTTCTTATTTTTAGTGACTAATTGTTATTGTCCTCATTTTACAGGTAGTTAAATTGGCGGCATAGAAATGTTAAGTGATGTTTCATCTTTCAGAGCTGTAAGGAGAACCCTACCCTCACAATCCAGCCATCCTGCTCTAATGTCTACTGAAGTCAGTAACGGCTTTAGTGGATTTTAGATACGCCACCTCCAACTCCAGGGTCTTCAGGTGACTCAAGACTGTGATGCAAATACCACCCCATACTGTGCCAGATTCTTACTGGTGTAACTCACCCAATTTACCTGGTGTAACTCACCCAACTCCAGAAGGAATTCATCTGGACTATGTGCCTGGGCAAATTTATTGCCAGAGACCGAGCAAATTCTAGCTCCTTAGTGCTTAATTTTCCTATCACAGGGTGCTGTATGTATATGCCATTAGGACAGTGAAAAAGAAATCAGGTGGGAGTAATTTTCTTCTAATACTAAATGCACCCTGTCACTGGGATAAGGAAAACAGTGCTGACTTTAGAGAGAAAGAAGTTTCTTCTTCCAAAAAACCTGACTTATTCCTTTCAGAAGTTAATTGCTTAGGACTCAGATGTATCTCCTGGTATCCTGCATTTTAGTTTTGCTCCTATACTTGATGGATCTGGAATTCTCTTCCAAGCTGCTAACTCAATTTTTGCTTTTTAAAGCTCATTTAAAACCTTTCCTACTTTCCTGTGTCTGTGATTAACACTAATCCACTCTACCCTTTCTATTCCTACAGCTTCTTACATTCTCCCCTCGCTGCAGCCTGCAAGAATTCTAATTGGCATCTGCTCTTCTTTTTTGGGTTTCCATTTTTTTCTTTCTTCGTGCTCCATTTTCTCTCTGTTGCTATCTGGGCTGCTCTGTGCCATCCTGTTATACTTTCTAGCCCAGATCTGCCTAGTGCTGTAAAGGATTTGATTATTTTCTTTAGGAAGGACTCTAATAATAGCCACAATCCTGCCCCTTTACAAATCTCTCTTACAATGAGAAAAAAAAAAAAAGAAAAAAAGTTCTGCCCTCCAGAGTGAATTCCACTGAAAACCAAGTTCTTGTTAAAATAAAAAAAAAAATAAAAAATCCCTCTCTGTTCCTGATGGATTGGAGAAATTTTAAAGGAGCAATATTATAATTTATGGGGAATTTGAGCATAGATCTCAGAGCTCCCTATTAGACAGGGTGAGTTCAGCTATTATTTAAAGAAAGCATTTCACTTTTCTTCTCTAATACAACAAGAAGCTACAGTTTATAGCAGGAAAACAAGCCAGCCAGAATGTCCTTGAGGTTCTCTAGTGACTTTGCTGTTGTCAATCAAATTAACATGGAAGATGCCCAAACACAGCTACTTTAATGGGCAGAGGGACAAAACTCCTGACACACTGCAGAGAGGCTTTTGAAAAACAAGTGACTAGATGCCATCTGAGCTGGATGAGGCTAACGGAAGCCAGAGCCTAGGACTATAATGGGATGTGATGGATTTCAAGCTGTAACTGCCATTTCAGGTGGCCTATGCCAAAATTGTGATTTCTCTGCCCCCTCTTCAGCTGCTACCTCAGCCCGGCTGCCCAGAGGTGAAGCCTTTTCCCCTGAAGACTGGTGACTGACGCTCGCTTCCTGGCCATGATCAGAAGCAGCTCAGTTAAGACAACTCTGTCAAGCCTGGAGCCACTCAGAAGCCAGCACTCCCTGCTGCCCTCCTCACGTCTCCTCTGGCAACGCCAGGTGCTGAACTGCGTGAGCTCCAAAGTGAATTGTTCAGAGCTTTTTTTTTTTTTTTTTTTAACATGTTTTACAGTTACAATGTTTACAGACAGAACATACTGTTAGACTATTAGGGTAGCCTCTTGTATATCATGGACCATTAAATACTGCTGTCACTCTTCTTTTTGTTTGATTGAAGTATGTTTTGTTTTGACAAAACCATTTTTTAGTCAGCTCCTCATTTTCCCTTGGTATTGTCAGAAAATGGAGAATTCACTTTCCCTTTGATAGCCTGTTCCACTGGTTACCCACTTTCTCTGTTACAATATAATGCCCAATATCTAATTCAAAAGTTTCTAGCTTCAGCTTCTAGCAACTACCTCTTGCTATGCCTTTCCCAGTTCTATTAAAGATCCATATAGTATCCTGCATTTTACAACACAAAGGTACTACTCACTGTAACCAAGCCACAGCTTTTGGCTTTCCACTCAGGGCACTGTGCTACCGCTGCTGCAACTACAGCCCTCACAGCTAACTTTCAGTAAGCAGCAGTTCTTCAATGCCGAATAAAGTGCCCTTTTGTACACTTCCAAGCCAGCTACTCTGAATCACTGCAGGACCAGAGTCGCTGTGTGTGGGACGGCAGAAGAATGGACAAGAATAGTTGGTAATTTCTGCTTCCTCCATGGCCATTGTCTTGAGCTGCTTTGCCAATGCAACAATGTTCTTTTCTTTGCTTTTTAAGTACAAAGATGTACATACATAAGGAATAAAAAGCTCTAATTTATTCTGCAAAAGTGTTCATCAAGTGAGAGACAGGACTCTGGGAAAAGATTAAGAGCTTACATTTTTCATTTGACTTATTTCACATAAAATTTCATAGAGGATAAAATGATGGGAGGCAAAGAAGCAATGATATTTCTGTTTTATCTCTGTCTAAGGACCATAAATCTTTCTGAAGTATCATTAATTATAGCAGCGCCATTCATGACGCTATTGTTAAGGGTCTATCAGCAGTCCCATTATAAACCCCTATTTTCAGGCATTTATAACTTGGTTAGAAGAATTTTGTTTCAGGCAAAAACTTTGCTGGGGCAATGTCTCCATCTAAGACAATTTTTTTTAAAAATGTAAAACACAAAGGAGCGTTACCTCTTTTGAACTAAGGGAGAGCCCAGGGAACTTTCTAGGGGTACAAAGCTCATGCTGTCTTGGCTGATTGTGTCTAGATCATTTGTGAATTCATAAGACTGTACTGATAGAACTTATCTCTTGGATGAATTTAGATCATTCCTTTACAAAGCAAGTTTCCAATTATTACAACTGAATTCAAGATCAGGACTATTCCTCTAGTGGCTGTAATCAAATCAGATTTGATTCCTTCTTTAGCTGCAGCCAATCAAGAAAGAAATTAGCAGATCTGGAAAACATCTTACATGTTAAGAAAACTTCAGTGTCTTTAGGTAGCTTGCCTTTTTTTGTTGTTTTAGGCATGACGTACATCAAGGATCAGTTAACGGTCACATCCACCAAAGCAAGTACTGGCTTACCAGCAATACAGAAAAATTGCTTTGTCATGGCTGAGCCATAGTGAAATGTTAAGGGAGGCACTGAGTTTCTCCAGATGTGACGTGAAAAATGCTCTTCAGAAGGTGCTAGTGAGACTGAGAGGGCACAGGGAAGAAAGGTCACTGCTTCGCCCACATAACAATACAACCAGCTGGCCTTTTTCCTGCACCAACTTGTAGGTTCATCAAGACAGCCTAATGCTCTGCCCAGTTATGTCCTTGGCACATTAGGAAAGAGCAAGATGCTCAATAAGACAGGATCGACAAAATCATTATGGCCTTTTTCTAAGGCAATAGTTATTAATGAATGCTAACTTCTGGGCAACTTTTTTCCTGCTTTAAAGTAGAAAGATTAGATGAAAATGTATTTTGTGAAGAGTGTGCTGACACCCTCAGGTAATCTTCATCCTCTGTCCTCATCAATAATCTAACACTCTACCTTCCCCGTTACATTACTGTCTGCAGTAATGCAATTCACTTTGGTCCCCTTAGATCCTATTAGAATCTCTCACATTATAGAGTTCTTCCAGCTCTGCTCTATAGCATACTGGGATTGTTTAGTCTTAAATTCTGCTGTCTGTTTTCCTCGACTACAATTCTTTGCACAGGAATTGACTTTTGTGAATTACACATTTAACCTAGCAGTGTGTGAGAAGATCAAAATAAGTAATGCATGTGGGTATTTTCCTATGGGGTCCCTAAACCGCTCTGATTCTGCTTTGAACACTGTTGAATGTATCTTGTGATAATGAGTTCCACTATCTAAAGTACTTTCTTCTATCAGTTTTGATTGTGTTGTCTTTTAATTTCATTGCATGTGTCCTTTGAAAGGATAAATAGGCATGGGTAAATAGAAGTACCTATTTCTACATATTATTCAGTCCCTTATGTACCTCTTTTGTATTACATCTTATTTTTCTCCTCTCCAAAGTAAAACAGTCTTAATGTTTTGTTTGTTTGTCTTTTCTAATGTGGAAATCTTTCAATATCTCATAATTTGTTGCTATTATTTGAGCAGATGTCTTCCTGGAATTCTCCACAGTTATTCATGACAAGACAGGCGTACTCGGTGACGATATCTAAATAAAGGGCTCGATGTGCAGTAAGACAGAGGTCTCTTCTGCCGGCTCTGTCAACATCAGGGGCCTGGAGTAGGCAGGAATGGCTCTCTGACAACATTCATAAGAATTGCAGTAGAGGGTGGAAAAATGTGGAAAGCTCCTTTATTTCCTTCATTGTTATTGCCAGAATGACTGTGCAATGCCACTTTGCACCCAGTGTAATGATTCCTAAGTTTAAGGAGAAAACCATTCTTGGCTTCTTAGCCGAAAGTAAATCTCTGACAAACTCAGTCATGTTAGACTTGGTCTCTGATCTCCAGTTTTATCTGATCGAATTCTGCCTAATCCACAGTATTTTTTAGATTCTGAACTTTAGAATATCCACTGCTTGCAAACCTCACTCTTCCCATTTTTCCAACTTTACCTATTTTGTCGCATATTTCAATACACTGAAACTCCTGAGGCCTGACTGTCATGAGCACTGCAACACTATGATATAAATCTTGTGCTAATTATCTTAAACCAGCACAGACCCACTCTTGACAGTTACTCCTGGTTTGCCATGATAGAAATAAAAGAATTGAGTATTTTCATGACATCAGGGTTCTTCCATAGCAGGCATGTTGGAGGGCCTGGAGGACATAAAAAGATGAAGCTTTTAAATACGGGAGATTGCAGAAACCTTAACAAAATGCAAAGCTGTCATCCAGGCTCTTTTATTACATGGAACTAAGTATAAGCAGCGTTACAAGAAGATTTACTTTTGTAAAAGCCAAGGAATTCATGCACTTTCACAGCAGGGAAACTTTATAGCAGTTAAAACCTCAGGCCTATTAAAGTAGCATGCACTTTTTGTGGTTTTGCTTATTAGCAAATGGATTTGTGCTCAAAGTCAGCGCTTCCCCTCGTTGTCCCCCAGATTCCTGAATCATTACTCCTGCTGTGCAAATGTAAGACAAGATCATTCAATTCACTGTAATGAGAAGGTCCAGATGGATCTCACACTGCTGGAGGAAGGGCTGGACAGGAAAAGCACTGCAGCAGCAGCCTTTCTTTCCAAGGCCCAGCGGGGCGAAGTGGCAGAAACTGCAGACCAGAGGGATGAAGCAGCATCTTTGTGCAGTGCATATCCCTCGTCTACCCCTGACTTTCCCTGGTTTACCAAGGAAAAGCACTGAAATTCATCGCTGCCTTATCACTTCAGAGAAGCTTTCTGTCCTGCCTTGTGCTCCTTTTTCAAGGGCTATAAAGTACTTCTGTTCCAGGGCACTGCACATGGATATTAAATTTTCATCACAAACATGATGCCATTTTTGATTTCAGCATTTATCTATCTTCTGTTCTTATATGGCCACACTTACCATAATATGTCATACTTCACAATCTTTAACACATTATTTATCCCTCCAAAAAGCATGTATATGAAAGGTACCTGAAAATAAGCAATAAACTATTTTAATATTTGTTACCCTCTGAGGCTATGGATCTTTGAGAATTTTCTCTTCATTAACTCTGGAATGCTATTCATAACCTTGAGACTGATAATGCATAGAAAATGATTTTATTCGTGTCAACCCCTCCTTAATATAAGTATTAGAGATCTGCAATTCAAAAATGAGTCTTTTTCAAGCCCTAAATACAGAATCCTGTCCTTTGCTCAGATTAAAAAAAAAAAGACAGCTGTTACAGAAGCCACATTAACAAAAATAAGGCCTGCATTTCCAGTCATTTATTTATTTTTAAAGATTATCAAGTATTAGTAGTGGTATTTAATCCATCTATAGATTTCACTGCATCTATATGCACTGGCATATTATGTTCTTTGCCTAGTTTCTTTTTTAAAAAAAGCAAACAATCAAAACATTTTGAGAACACTATTTCTTTCCAGATCATTTAGCAGTAGCTTTCTAGATCACTCAGCACAATTTTTCTTTGAAATTGTAAAATTAAAACAAAGAAAGCTGCGGGATGCATTTCAGCCACTTCTCTCTTTTGAAGGCAATTAAAATTGTCCATTGAGTTTCCACCTCTCTCTACAGCTGTACTTGTGAATTTGGAAAGAATATTTAAAGGGTTAAACCCCCTCACAGTCCAAGGCTGAAATCAATTGCAGTTGCCAAAACAGCAAGTCAGACTATTTTGGTGTTATATGTGACTGTAAATACCCTGAGATCAATTTAGTAGCACAGACCTTGGGGAATACCCTTGATATGATCATAACAGTGATCAAGATCAGTGGCATAAATCTGAATTTGTCTAGTAATGAAAGCAGAAAGGTAGGCCTGAAAAGGCAAGTTTCATATGAGTGTGGAGAAGAGTCTCTGAATATGGGACCAGTTAAAATATACCACGTCCACTCTGTGTCTCACCTGGAGGACACCAAAACAAGACCCTCAAAGAGTCAAAAGTGCCTAGATGTCTTATTGTGGTTTAAACCCAGCTGGCAGCCAAACACTATGTGGCTGCTCATTCACCCTCCCCTCCCCCAGGAGATGGAGCAGGAATTGTAGAGACTCATAGGTGGAGATAAAAAGTTTAATAATAGTAATAAAATAAAACAATAATAGAAAGTACAAATGGGTAATGCACAATGCGAGTGCTCACCACTCACAGATAACCAGCCCGTTTCAGGCTTGCGATCCCAAAATACCAAGATCTCGCAACTGCAATCCCAGAAGTGGGAGTGGAACCGCTCCTTCCCAGCCACCCCTCCTTTATACACTGTTGGAGTCCTTGATCCAGTAGGATCTCTTAGGAACCACTTAAAACATCAGTGTATTATCAGCATTCTTCTCATACCAAATCCCATACTGAATCCTTAACTATTCTAGCTACTACTAGGAAAAATTAACTCTATTCCAGCCTAAAATAGGATGTAGGTGAAATCCAAGTATGTGTTGCAACAGAAGACAAATGAAAACAGAAATTCACTGATTTTAGCTCTTCAGCCCTGGAGCTGTGTAAAACTCGGTTGGTGTGTCCCCCTTTTCTGAAGGGATGGCTCTCTTGGCACCTTCCCCCAAAAGGCCCAAGAAGCTGGAGGGATACAGATATGCCCTGAGCTTCATGCTCCCTTTGGATGCCTCGCAGCACTCTGTTCATACGCGGCCTGTGTGGTCCCCTGCCCTGTACTGGATGCTTGAGCTTTTGCAGCAGCAATTCACCTCTCAAACACTGCCGCCATCACCGGGACTGTCTGTCCTTCGGGAGGCCGAGGGGCTGGAAATGACTCCACTTTTCATGCAGCCCCCCGCCAGCGCCGCGGGCCGCCGAGGGGA